>NC_083095.1:147437267-148037267 GCF_949774975.1 Lagenorhynchus albirostris | reverse complement strand
TTCCCAAAATTGTCTTTCCCATTACACTTGGTGAATTGTGCCCTCAAGGCATGAAAATTCATTGTAATTTTAGTATAATCTGTGTGAGAGAGGCAATGCCCAATGTAAGCCTATGGGGGTAGGAGTGAGGGCTTGGTATGGGGATCATTCTCCCAAATTATGTCCAAAGCAAGAAATGTTAATTATTATCATTAGTCAATAACACTTAGGTTTTATATTCATTGCCTTGGAGAGATCTGAGAAAAGAAAACTGAGCGGCCATTTAATTATGGAAAACATTTTCCTTTTATAATTGTCTAAGAGAAAAAGAGTACATTAAAAACTGATGAATTGGTTGGCCGAAAACAAGTGAAGTGGGAGATGAATAATATCTAATTCTTATGGAATATATACTATGAGCCAGAAAATGTTTTAGATACTTGTACATGTACATATACTCATGTAATCATACAGCAACCTGTGATATAAGTATAAATATTATCCCCATTTTACAGGTCTGGAATATATTCGTGAAAATGTAAAAATAATCATAATAACAACATTTATTGAGCATTTACTACCTAGCAGTCACCACGATAATTGCTAAATATAAATTAACTCTAGGTCTCTGTGTATATTTTTTAGTTAAGTACTATATGGTGTCTATTTTATAGACCAGAAAACCTAGATTTACTGACGTTAAGTAAATTGTCCAGTGATCAGCAAGCAGTAGAGGCTTTGAACTCTTAAAACCGTGTAGCTGTCTTACACTTAATCATTTTTCTGTACTGTTGAAAGAGAGAGAATTAGACTTAATATTTAATGAGAGTTCAAATGTAGGTCAAACTTATCGGTGACAAAAATAACCTCTATGTATTATATGACTTATAGGACACAAAGTGGTCTCTGTTAAAAAAAGTATATTTATATATATTTACTTTCATTAAAACAATTTTTTACTATTTAACTACTATTAGAAATTTATTTCTATAAAGTTCTGTCCCCTTTTTTATTGAGAACACACTTATGTTAAACCTTGAGTGGTTAACACTTGGGATAAGGTATTTGCCAACTGAGAATGAGACCCTGGCATAATTAAAAACAGGACCAGGGGCTCTGGGAAATAGGTATGGCAAGGCCCAGGAAATAAACACAAATAGGAAAGAATGGACAATTTCTGGGTCTTTGGTAGTCCCAAGAAAATGAAGAGTTTCTAGCACAAAGCACAAACCTCCTTTCCTATCTTTAGCCTGGCTGCTAAGCAGTTAGGTCCCATCTAATTTCTTAGCTTATCTTCTTCTCTCCAGGCCATGTGGATTCAATTTTCCTCATATGAGTTTGCTGAGAGCAAAAGCAGAAATCCCAAAGGACTACTTCTTAAACAAAAGGAGATTTATTACTTTTAACTGAAAGAGTATTTGTTATAGTTGGAATTGTGTGTGTGTCAGCTGAAAGGATGAGGGTCCTGGCTGTGGACTGGAAGACTATAGAAAAGCTCCAAGGAACTCTTTAACTTCTCACTGTTTTTCAGTTGTCATAGATGTAGCATCTGACCTCCAGAGTTCAAGCTGGAAAGGGAAACCAGAGGTCAGGGCTCTGATGGCATGGTGACACATATACCTATAGGCCCTGACCCTGGCAACCCCAGCCAGTTCCTTCATTGTCCTACAGCTCTGAAAGGCTAACTCTGTTTCCATTGATAAATCCCAGCATGTGGAATTTTGTTCTTCCAGTCCCTGGGAAAGAAGTAGAGGGTGGAGATGCAAAATCTTGGCTCGATTTCAGGTAGCAAGGAAAGTCTGGGCTTAGATGTTCCTGCTATGAACTGAACTGTGTCTTCCCAAAATTCGTACGTTGAATCCCTCACCCTCAATGTGACAGTTGTGGAGACAGGGCTTTTAGGAGGTCATAAAAGTTAAATGAGGTCATAAAGATGAGATTCTAATATGATAGTATTTTTGGTTTTATAAAAAGAGGAAGAGAGAAAGAGAGATCTCTGCATGTGCACATACGAAGAAAAGGCCATGTAACAATACAGTGAGAAGGTAGCAACGTGCAAGACAGAAACAGGGTCCTTACCAGAAACAAAGCACACTGGCAACTTGATAAAATTTGAAATCATGAAATAAACAAGTTCACTCAGGGAATTGTTGTAGATAGAGAAGAAATGAAGCCCAAAGATTGCATCCCCAGATGTTCTACAGAGCAAAGGTCAGTAACACAAGAAAAGAAAGAATAAATGACTGAGGGGGATCAGACAGTGAGATGGAAGGAAAAGCAGTAGAGAGGGGTAAATGGATGAAAGAGCTGCAAGGAACAGAGAATAGTGAACTCTGTCAAATGTGCTGATGGGCCAGGTAGGAAGGACTAGGAATTCACCAACCCATGTAACTGACAAGTGCATTTTCAGTGAAGATTAGGGGGCAAAGAGCTGATTGGAGAGGGTTTAAGAGATAATGGGAAGAAGAAATTATAAATAGCAAGTAAAAATAAATTTTAAGTGTTATTATATAGGGGACGAGAGGAGTGACACAGTCATTGAAGGAAGAAATGGGGTCAAGAGGTTTTTTTTTTTTTTTAAATAGGTGAAGTGAGAGTAAGTTTCTTTGCTAGTGGTAGAGAAAGAGATGTGAAAGCAATATCCTTATTTCTGTGATTATTTGGCTTTTGCTAAGAGCACAGAAGTTTCAACCCATGGTAACTGGAAGGCAGGCTGAGTCTGAGGGTTGAGGGCACAGATAGGTGGGTGAGGTGGAGACACATGCAGAGAGCTTCCCCTTTTATTGCTTTTTTTTTGGTCAGAGAAATAGGAGTCAAGGTCATTACTTGAGAATAAAGAGTGGGCAGAGGTGTTGTGTTCTGAGGAGAGAGGATAAGGTCTGACATATGAGCAAGAGAATGAATGAGTTTCAGTCACCATTAATTGATCTGCTTGAGGGTGATGGTCAGGAATTTGATGTCACCAGTAAAGCACTTTTTATTAGCATTTATATTTAGCCAGTTTTACCTGTTGGAAGATAACAGTATAAAAGGACTCAGTAGTTAAACAACTTTACAAATGATAGCACACTGTGCACAAGAGAGTATAATAACATTCTTGATAAGGTGGTGCAACACAGTTGTCGCCACATGGGAGGTGTATACTCCAGGAATTTTCAAGACTGCATTGGGGTTCAAGGTAAAGCATTGAGTTTCTAGATATTTTCATTTTATCAAATCCTTTAAACATTTCTAATATATTATTTTACAATATCTATATTATATTAGTACAATCACACATGCTTATAACTTTAAAATAAATAGGGAAACAGCAGACTTGAACAACACTATTGACTAAATAAACCTAACAGACATATACAAAACATTTTATTCTACAGCACAGGACACACATTCTTCTCAAGCACACACATTCTGGCATTCTCCAGGATAGATCACATGCTAGGTCATAAAAGATGTCCTAAAAAATATAAGAAGATTGAAATCATCCCAAGTATCTTTTCCAACCATAATAGAATGAAACTAGAAATCAATTACAAAAAAATGGGAAATTTCAAAAATATATATAAATTTAAAAACATACTCTTGAATAATCATTGAGTCATTGAAGAAATCAAAAAGGAAATTAAAGAATATCTGAAACAAATGAAAATGCAACCATAACATGTCAAAATTTATGGGATGCAGCAAAAATAGTACTAGTAGGGAAATTTATAGTGATAAATGCTTACATTAAAAAAGAAGAAAAATCTCAAATAAACAGCATAATTTTACACCTCAAGGAACCAGAAAAATTAGAACAAACTAAGCACAAAATTAGCATAAGGAAGGAAATAATAAAAATAAGAACAAAAATCAATGATATAGAAAACAGAAACAATAGAAAAATCAGCAAAACAATATAGAAAATAGAAAAGCAATAGAAAAAAAATTTTTAAGAACTAAGATTTGGTTATTTGAAAAAACAAAATTGGCAAAACCTTATCAAGACTTGCTAAGAAGAAAGAGAAAACTCAAATAAATAAAACCAGAAATGGAAGAGGAAACTGATTACAACTGATGCCACAGAAGTACAAAAGATCATAAAGGACTATTATAAACAATTACACTCCAACAAACTGGACAACTTATAAGAAATGGATAAATTCCCAGAAGGATACAGTCTACCAAGACTTAAGCAGAAATGGAAAGCTTGAACATAACAATAATGAAATTGAATCAGTAGTCAAAATCCTCCCAACATAGAAAAACCCAACCAAATGCCTTCACAGTTGAATTCTACCAAATCTTTAAAGAAGAATTAATGCCAATGCTTCTTAAACTCTTCCAAATTAGAAGGGAGAATACTTCTGAACTCATTTTATGAGGCCAGCGTCATCCTAGTACCAAAGCCAAAGACACCACAAGAAAAGAAAACTGTAGGCCAATATCCCTGATAAATGTAGATGAAAAAAAATCCTTAAGAAAATATTAGCAAACCAAATTCAACGGCACATTGAAAGGATCATACACCATGACCAGGTAGGACTTATCCCTGGGATGGAAGGATGGTTGAACATAACACAAATCAATCAATGTGATATGCCACATTAACAGATTGAAGAATAATAATCATATGATCATCTCAATAGATATAAGAAAATCATTGGAAAAAAATCAATGCCCTTTCATGATAAAAACTCAACAAATTAGGTATAGAAGGAACTTAATACAATAAAGGCAATATATGAAACACCCATAGCTAATTTCATACCTAATGTAGAAAAACTGAAAGCTTTTCCTCTAAGATCTGGAACAAGGCAAGGATGACTACTCTTGCCACTTCTATTCAATATTGTTCTGGAGGTCTTAGCCAGAGCAATTAGGCATGTAAAAGAAAAATAAAAGTAATCCAAATTGGAAAGGAAGAAGTAAAATTATCTGTTTGCAGATGACATGATTTTAAATGTAAAAAAAACCTAAATACTCCATACATACACACACACACACACACACACACACACACACACACACAAACTGCTAGAACTAAAAAAGAAACTCAGTAATGTTACATGTTACAAAATCAACATACAAAAATCAGTGGTATTTCTATACACTAACAATAAACTATCCAAAAAGGAAATCATGAAAACAATCCCATGCACATTAGCATAAAGAGAATAAAATACTTAGGAATATATTTAACAAAGGAAGTGAAAGACTTGTACATCAAAAACTATAAAACATTGATAAAAGAACATTTTAAAGTTACAAATAAATAGAAAGGTATCCCACATTCATGGATTGGAAGAATTAATATTGTTAAAATGTCCATATTACCCAAAGCAATCTCCAGATTCAATGCAATCCCAATCAAAATCCCAAAGACCAAAATCTCAGAAATAGGAAAAAAATATCCTAAAAGTCATATGGAACCAAAAAAAGACCTGAGCAAGAAGATCAATGCTGAAGGCATCATACCTCCTGATTTCAAACTAAATTACAAAGCTAGTTCTCAAAATAGCATGGTACTAGCATAAAAACAGACATAAAGACTAATGGAACAGAATAGAGAGCCCAGAAATAAACCCATATATTTAGGGTCAACTGATCTTCAACAAAGGTAAACTGATAATCCAACTAAAAATGGGCTAAGAACTTGAATAGACATCTCTCCAAAGAAAGCACACAAATGGCCAATAAGTACATGAAAAATGCTCAACATCACTAGTTATCAGGGAAATAAAAATCAAAGCCACAATGAGATATCACTTCATACCTGTTAAAAGGCTATTGTCAAAAAATATTATAAGTATTAGTGAGAGTGTGGAGAAAAGGAACTCTTGGACACTGTTGGTGGGAATGTAATTGGTGCAGCCACTATGGAAAATAGTAAGAAATTTCCTCAAAAAAAATAAAAATAGAACTACCATTTGATCCAGCAATCCCACTTTGTTCAAAGGAATTGAGATCAGGATTTTAAAGAGATATCTACACTCCCATGTTTATTGCAGCACTATTCACAATACCTAAGACATGGAAGGATGAATGAGTAAGCCAAATATGATATATGCATTCAATGGAATATTTTTCTGCTTTGAAAAAGAAAGAAAGAAAATCCTGCAATTTGCAACAACATAGATGAACCCGGGGAACATTTTGCTAAGTGGGACAAATCAGACACCAAAGAACAAACACTATATGATACCACTTATATGAGTTACCTGAAATAGTGAAATTCATAGAAGCAGAGAGTAGAATGCTGTGTGTCAGGGGCTTATGAGAAAAGGAAATGGGAGGTAGTTTGACCCAAAGATACAAAGTTTCAGTTTTACAAAAAAAATATGTCCTGAAGATCTACTGTACAGAATAAGGTCTTTAGTAAACAATACTGTATTATATACTTAAAATTTTGCTAAAATAGTAGATCTTATGTTAAGTGTCCTTATCACATGCATAAAATTAATAATAAAAATAATAATTAAAGAGGTTGGAAAAAACTTTTGGAGAGGATGGATATGTTTATGACATAGATTTCAGTGATGGTTTCACAGGTACACACCTCCAAACTCAACAAGTTGTATATATTAAATACGTCCCTAGTAATACTACATGTGGTTTCACTTGCCATTAGTGATCAATTATTTTAAAGATAGTTTAACATCTTGGATTTAACAGAGGAAATATGAAGTAAAAATATAATGAAATATAGGACTCCTGGTACAAATATCACATCTTAGAATACAGCTGTCATTTCTCTGGTCTAACATAAAAAATTAATATGTAATGAAAATTTTTTCTTTGCTTACAATTTCTTCCTCTGATAGAGTTTTACCTCATTTCTTTGTTCCCTTTCCATATACCCTTATAATTTTCCATTTACAAATATGTAATTTTTAAAAATTTCTATCTCCTTTAAGAAATAAATTTAATTCTATGAAGTTTTATATTAACATGTCTGTTAATATATTGGAGAATTATTTAATCTATCAATCTTTTGGGAGAAAATGATATTTCTGGGAATTTATTGGATTTTCCAAGCAAATTTTTATATTCTTATCATGACCCTGTTTATCTTATTCTCATTGGTTTAAAAGACCATGAATGTCTCTTAATTTACAATGCTGAATTTCCTTTTGCTTTCCCCAGGGTCTCATTTCTCCCAAACAATCCCTTCAGCTGCACACCATTGAGCAAGAGAGACACTACTGATAATGGAAAGATCCACAGTGAGGCTGGCTGCCTGCCTTGTTTGAGGAAATCATATTGGACCATCCTGCTCTGCTAAACCAGATGTCCTCCGCTAATCCACTTATACAACTATGGTCCAGTGAGCTCCTATAAGAAAATGATTGAGAGCCTGGACCTAAAGAAGGAATAAATACTTGACTCACAAGTAAACCCTCTATACTTAGGTTTTTAAGATATGCAAAACTAAAACATTTTTAAAGTCATGATTTTCCTGGAGACTTTAACTGTATAATGTCTTTCTTTTCTTGATCTCAGCCGTCTTTATTATAAACCAAAAGATCCAATTTGAGATTTTCCCTAAGGTTTTATTTTCTATGCTTGTTAGAGGTGGGGAAATGAAAATGGCAATCTGTGATGGTTCTTTAGATTCAAGAGCCTTATAAAAATAATACTGTGCTTTATTTTTTTCTTCCCTTCTCCCCAAAGCCAGAAGAGCAAACTGTCTTTAAAACTATTAAAGGATGATTTTTAAGAGATAGTATAATTGTGCCTCTTGTACAGATATAAAGCAAATGCATGTCAAAGACAGGTAAAATGTTATCACTTGTTTAAAGGAGATCTCAAAGAGCAGAGACGTATGTAGGGAACTGGGAATTCTGAAATGAATTTACAAACTGATGCAAAACTGGTCTATCTACAGGGCAATAATCAGTTGCATTCCGTTAGACATGATTGATTTTCAAGAATTATTTGCAATATTATCAATTTTATACAACTTAGAGAATTGTAAAATTGTTCGAAGACAATGAAAGGTTGAGATAACTTGGATGGGTGAGCATGACAGGACTCTCATTCTTTTTTCTGTTTTGACTCATTTCAAAATCTTACAACTTTTTCCTTACTAAACTAACCAACTTTAATATCTTAGAAAAATTATAAGTATACATATATATATACACATATATGTATATATATATTTATATATGATTCCTATGGAAATTCCTTCTGAAAGGTTTTCTACAGCTATACCACTCTTTCATAAAAAGCAATAAATATTGTGGCAGAGTTTTAGTTATTGGGTGATGAGGTTGGCTGGCATATGAGACTTCAGGAGTAGTATATAGGCCATCTTAATTCCTATGCAAAAGAGTAAAATGTTCCTAAGTAATGCAAGATCATTCTGTTAAAAAATGTACATTTGCAGACTTCCCTGGTGGCACAGTGGTTAAGAATCTGCCTGCCAATGCAGGGGACACGGGTTCAAGCCCTGGCCTGGGAAGATCCCACATGCCATGGAGCAACTAAGCTCGTGTGCCACAACTACTGAGCCTGCTCTCTAGAGCCCGCGAGCCACAACTACTGAAACCCGTGTGCCTAGAGCCCGTGCTCCACAACAAGAGAAGCCACCGCAATAAGAAGCCTGCGCACCACAATGAAGAGTAGCCACCACTTGCCCCAACTAGAGAAAGCCCACACACAGCAACGAAGACCCAACACAGCCAAAAATAAATAAATAAATATATTTATTTTTTTAAAAATGTACATTTACAATCACCTCAGTTATTTAAAAAAAGTAGTCATTTAGTTATGCTTATTTGACAGAGGGGAATGCTGGTCTAAGACCCTCTGAACTCAGTCATATTGGAAAAAGATTGAGTTAAGAGGAACGATAGAAAAGTGAAGTAATATTTACTGAGCATTAAACTTCGGTTAAGTGCTTCACAGATCATGTAAATTTGCATCTAAAAAAAAGCTATAAAGTACTATTTTATTTTATAGAATGAGGAACATTAAGTAATTTAACCAAGGGAGAATTGGGATTCAAATTCAACAGTTCTGATTCAAAACCCCATATTTCTGTCTGATCCCAAAGAAGGGGTAGAAAGACATGGTGACTCAGGATCAGATAAAAGCTTCTCACAGGTTGGGGTAAAATAATTAAATCATAAAATATCAGAGCAAAATAAACTTCTCTTAATGGCTATGTTCCTGAGAAGCAAAATACAGACATTAAAGGCAGATGGGCTCTGAGGAAATGTAGATGGAGACCAGTGCTAGCTATGTTCTGGTCCCCCTCTCCCTCTCAACTATTTCCTAGGGGCCCTAAGGATCCTCAGAAAACAGTTTCAAATCCTGAGTTCATCCAATCTCATCAAAGACACCTCTATGTTAGAAACATATTTTCTGATTCCAAAGTTGGTGCTTTTCCAAATAATCCATGTTGTCTTTATTGAAAATAAGAGTTGCACATGAGCCAGTATTTTAATTTCAAATCCAGTGCTGTAACCAGACAGCCCTCAGATCTGATTTAAGGGAGACCTGCTCTTTTGTGGTTTTCTGAGCCCATCTATGTGGAGTTAGGAAAGCATTTCCCAGCTTCTTTTGTGGACAATCTCCATGTAGGAGGCCATATTAGGAGAGCTCTATGGGCTGCACAAACAAAGAAAGCCAGCTTGAAGTTACAGTCCAATTTGACTAGGGACAAAGGTAAGAGGCAGAAGATAGGATGAGTGAAGAGGAAGCTTAATCCAGGAACACAGATGTGATTGACAAGCTAGAACATGTCCATTTGCCTCCTATGACAAATCTACTGAGGCTGTGGTGTTTGCAGCTAGTCATGTACTTCAGGAATCTAAAACAGCCTTCCAAATACCTCCAGACATATTAGCAGTTGCAAGAGCATCAGTCAGTCTAGGTTAGGTTATGCTTCAGAAACATATAATTCCCCAAACCTAGTGGATATTACAACAAAACTAAATTCTGAATTATAATAGATATCCAGTGCAGATCATCAGTGGGGTTTTGCTCATTGTGGTCCTACAGGGACCCAAGCTGATGTGCTCAATATCGCAACATGTACTTCTACCATCTCCACAACAGTGGGAGGGGAATGTGGCTCTTAAAGCTTTGTTCATATGTGACGCACATCACATTAGCCCTTTCATTAGCCAAAACAAATCACGTGGCTATACCCAGCTTCAGTGGGGACAGAGACGTGCTATCCTCCTATGTACCCAGAAGGAAAACTGGAGCAACCCAATGACCACCGCCGCACCAAGACCAAAAGCACAGTAGAACTTTGAATTTGCATGGTATGCAAATGCATACTTTTCTAAGTGTATTATGCTTTGTGCCTCCTTAATTCTCTTTTGTGCATATATTGTCTTTAGTACCTAATGTTCCTGCTTTTCTCAGGATCTCTCATTTACAACAGACTTCTTCATGTATGGTACCAATCCCATCTTATTCCCCAGTTTGTCCTGAAGAAGACTGGCCACCTCTCACTGGAATTACTCTGCTGACACTGCCAGAGTAAAGGACATTGCCCAGGCTAGAAGCTTCCAATTGTCTTCCCATCCACAAATTTGGACTCATCTGACCTTTGGCACTGAATGTATCCAGGCTGACTTTGCACAACCCTTAGTACTCTGACATTTGAATTCTTCCTTCAATCCAAAAAGGAGGTCCCCACAGATCCTCAAATGTCCTGACATCCTCCATTTCATCACTGGTCTAGTGTTTAGGACTCTGAATGACTCATGGCCACGTATTTAGATATAATACTTCACAGCTTTCTCCTAATTCTCAGACCTGGTAAATTATGACACAGGTGTTTACATAAATAGCAAATATAGTTTAATTTCCCATTGGGTTGGTGCTGAACAGTGAGTGTGGGGCAAGTGTCTACCTGACTGATATCCTCAGCATCTTCTCCTTTCCTCCCTGCCCCCACTGCTTCATCCTGCTCTCCTCCAGAGCATGGGGGTAGAGGAGATGAATGAATGGATGGAAAAACCATGAAGATGAGGCAGGTATGTGATTCCCCCAACACAGGACTACTCCATTTAAATTATTTGACTGTTTCATTTAAAGTTCTCAAAATTCCTTGGAAGAATGTTTGAAGAATTTAAAATCCTCACTCCCTCATTTCCTTACATTTGCTCAATGTTACTGAGCTCACTTGTCAGTGTATATTTTAAAAATTTACTTGGAAAAGATGAGACATGAGAATTGGTTGACCTCTACATGAAAAATGTATTCTTTGCAATTCTTTTAATTTGTCCCTTTAGAGCATATACTTTTGTCCCAACAGCCTATGGCCTAGGGCCCATACTGACACCTATGATGGAAGAGCAGCAGAGGAGGAGGCATCCCAAAGTCTTCACCTCTGAGAGAATTTTGGAATAGTGTGAGTCTATTTGGGAGTTTGCTGGAGATCCACCCCATCCTACCTCCAGGCCCCACTTACCATTTGCTTCTACCTCTATAGGGGTGATTTCTCTCTGCTAAAGTTTTCTACATGAAAAATATGGTATATTGGAAGCACTCTGGTATCTAGTCTCAGTTCAGTTGCTTACATTTAATGCAGAAATTGGGCAATCTTTGAAACTCCTTGAACCTCAGTTTCTGCATACATCAAATGTGGATAATGTTCCCCACCCCCTCCACTCTTGTTCACCTTAGCAAAGAGTTTATTCTGCTAACACTTAAGATATTAATAGCCAGGACTCAGTGAGCATTGTGCCGTTAGATTTCATTCAATTTTCACAATACCATGAAGTAATTATGACAATTGGTCCCCCTTTTAAGAGGAGGAAGCTGAGAGTTAGCACGGTGCAGTAGTTTGTACAGTTACAGTGTTGGTAAGCAGTTGAGCGAGTAAGAGCCATACAGTCTATTCACTCTGACTCGAAAACCCAGACTCTTAATTATTAGGAAGTTCCACTCAAATAAGCCAATGGACTAGTTCAAAAATTATAGGAATGGCTCCACAAGTATGATAATTGCTGTTCTCTGTAGTGTACCCTCATATCAGGAGAAGGGAACTTGGCCTCCAAGTGATGGTGGGAGTTGGATGAAATTGGAAAGAAGTAGCAGGATGTCACAGGCACCTAACCCAATCTGAGTTAATCAATTCTGATTACTAAGCTGTGATTTTTGTCACCCTGGAGTAGTTGTTTGAAGTAGAGTTATTAGGCAGCCATGTAGGGGGAAGCTGGTCTCAAAAGGCAATGACAAAGGAGCAGACAGGCAGAAGGTGGCAGAGATGAGGCCAGGTGACAAAGGAAAGAAAGGGTGGAGAAATATGCTAATGGCTTCTACATCCATACATAATCCTTTCAAAGGTCAGAGTCACTCTCAGCGTTTCGGGACCATAAACTAGCCCTAACTCCTCCCCATATCTTGCTCGAGCTATTTTGAGTGGTTTTGTGTTACTTTATCCAAAACTCAACATCACCCTCTCAAAACAACCCTAGTTTCACCCCCAAACTCATATTCTAGCCTCTGCTATTCAGATGTTCTCTTTAGGTTGTCGTTGGTCATTTTGGTTGATTATTGGAACAAGTAAATTGCCTTAATTTTACTGAAAAATTAAACTGGTTGAGATTACTAGCTTTGGATTCAGACAGACCTGTGTATAACTCTGAATCCATTTCTGACTAGCTGTGTAACCTTGAACAAACTGTCTGTTAGAGCCTCAATTTCCTAATGTGTTGAAAGGGAAAACAATAGTAACTTCTCTATAGAGTGATTAGGAAGAATAAAAGGGAAAATGCATAGCATGCATATCTTGGATGGCAGAGCATAGCATGTCTTCAGTAGCTAATAGCCATTAATATAATAGTGCAATTTTTAGTTTGAAATGATCTTTCTAGATTTGGGTTCTGGAAAAGTCATTCCCTGTGCTCATTTATAAGCA
Source organism: Lagenorhynchus albirostris (assembly GCF_949774975.1). Lineage (NCBI taxonomy): Eukaryota > Metazoa > Chordata > Mammalia > Artiodactyla > Delphinidae > Lagenorhynchus > Lagenorhynchus albirostris. Next base: position 148,024,420 of record NC_083095.1, on the reverse strand, counting down.
CTAGGTAGGTGGAGACCAGTGAAATTGTATTTCTTGGCCAATTTCATTATTCAAAAACATTGATCAGAACTCAGTCATTTTAGGATAAAAAGCCCTGATTGTCCTTTGTTGTTGAAAGCACTATCACCCTTGTTAGCTTAAGGTCAACCTGATTTCTCCACTGGGAGGGCTGCTTTTTGCTCGTAAAAAGAATATCGGCTGCCGGGAACTCCTCAGATGCTGTCTTCACTGCAGATAGCAATAAACATCTGTGGGGAATGTGTTAGTTGGTCTTGATCCTAGTCATTTTCTGCCTCATGACTGAGCCAATGCCAGGTAGACAATGTCAACAAGCAGACAACAGTGAGAGCCGCCCTGATACAGGGTAATAAAGAGCTTTGGCCTTAGCTTGCTGCATTCCTACTCAATCTCATTGACAGATTAAAGATTCCCCCACACACGTTTCAGTCGCTAGGTTAATATATATATGGGCATTACTTCACTGACTTTGTTTATCACCCATCTGCTTAAGAGATGGAAGATGATTTACTGCTTTGAAGAGGTTTATTTAAAAACCACTTCCTGGAGCCAGAGAGAGCTGCAATATCCAAGCCAGATCTCTAAATACAGGGTTGAATGCCTGCTTCCCCTATTTTATAGTTTCCCCTCATCCCTTGTTATAAATGTGGGGCCAAATGTTATAAATGTGGCCCATGAATTTATGCATGGGCAGATTATCAGCTGCTGAGGACCCATGGCACCTTTCTTATCGCTAATTAGATGTGTGACCTGTGACAACTTACCTAACCTTTTTGAGCTTCGGTTTCTCTTTCCTAAAATATGGGGATGGATTTGCTCTGTTGAGAATAGGTGAGGATTAAAGGTTATTAATAGCTATAGATAATAACTAGTGCATGGTAAGATGGTAAGTGCTGACAAAAACATTGTTGTTGTCATGATGATGAAATGGCAGTTGTGCTGCTAATGTCAAGGAGCTTCAAGTCCTCTTATGCAGGGGGTTGGTGAGACATTTAGAAGACACCTGCCCCTTTTAGGCCATGAGTAGCAGTGCAACAGTCTTTCAGCTCCTTCTACCCTCATGTCCATGGCTGCCCCATAGACTGTGCACCTGCATCTTTGTGAATTCTCCTAATGGGAGTTCTTCCAACTGAAGTTGCACCCAAGACTTGGGTCCTATGAATAGATTTGACACTTGAATCAAAGGCTTATTTTGTTCTTAAATTTTAAAGCACAGTTGGCCCTCAGATTCTAGCTAAATAAAACATCCTACATGAACCATGGTCTTCCAAAGCCACTCATACCGGCCTCTGCCAGAGCTGGTGAGGGACTTGGCTTGGAAAAGCCCGTAGAGAATTCCTGGTGGTTCTCCAGGGAACACGGCAACCTGTGTTCGCTCAGCCCTGTAGTTAGATAAGAGAGGTACCTCGATGATTCTCTCCTTCTTCTGGAAAGCTATCACTGGATGCATCTTCTTCACCTGGTCTGAAGGAGGATACAGTGAACACTCCTCAGAGGGGAATTCAAGAGGAAATAGTGGCATTGCCCTTTTGAATTACTACTATACAGTAATAATCTTTGTTTGAAATTTCAAATTATAAATAGATTATTTATAATCATTTTGGAAATCTAGTCAAAACAGTATTTACGAATTCATTTTCAGAGGCCAATGAGGAAGTCTAAGCTATAGCAGCTACACCCACGATTTCTATTTCTCTAAGTTGAAAACTGATCTCCCTATTCAATTTCAGATAATTGTGAATAATTCTGTATATCCAGTAACATACTGCCAACCTCAGCCTTCCTTGCTTAAGCTCATTATTTGCTAATGATTTTCTCAGCCACGAAACTCCTAAAATTCCCTTGAGTTACGTTTTATAAAAAACTCACAGGACATGCATTCCATTTGCTCAGCATCTGTGCCGGACAACATCTGGAGCCTGAGGAAATTCCACTGCTCGGGGTATGATGCGTAAATGAAATTACTTTTTCATGCACTTCAGAAGAGATTCAAGAGCATCCTTCTGACCAAACAAGCCCTTTTGTTCTCTTCAAGCAAGTGTTTCTCATTAAAAATGTCATATCCCTAATAAATTGTCTTATTGCCCCTGCAGCTGGGCCTATTGTTTTCACGGTTTTGTGCACTCTCTGATTCTCACAGGGAACAGAAAGCAAGAGAAAAATGGGATTTCCACCCCATTCTGTCTGCATGAAATGCTTTTTGTATTTGAGTGAAAACTTGTCTTTTATAGAAGTCCTCTATGCTCTCAATAGTCCCTGCTTTTGGCAAATTGTCCTCAGACACATCCTGTCAGATTTACTTTTCCTATCCAGATATTGGATAGTGGCAGTTTGCTGCTAGTGATTGCAACTCAGTCTGAAAAGTGGCATTTTTTTTTTCCTAGTGATTTATTTTTTGCAAGAAAATGTTCAACATGGCCAGTCTTTAGTCTGCTATAAGAATATAGTTTCAGGGAAGACAAGATCAAAGAACTTAACTGAAGAATAGAGGATGGGAGATGTCTGTGTGTGTGTGTGTGTGTGTGTGTGTGTGTGTGTGTGTGTGTATAATCAGGGGTTCCTTTAGAAGCTACACAGAAGTGTTAGAACAATCTTAGAAACAATAATCCAAACTGTGTCCCAAGTTGAGGTATGAAAAAATATCTGGTTTTTGTATCTCTGGTCAGAACCAACCTTGAACGTGAAGGGTTCAACTTTTATCAATTTCTTTTCCCCACAGTACTAACTCCCCTCATGACTGGCTTTTATCCGCCAGGTCACTGGGACTTTGTACACCCAAACTCATTTTTCCAGTTATTCAATCCACTTTCTACATGTGACATAAAAAAGTAAAAACAATGGCCTAACTCGAAGAGACACAAGTTGTTTCTGGCACACAAATTTCTTTGCACTGGGAATTATTTTAGAATCTCTAAACTTCCTCTGACTTTTTCAAAACCTAAAAGGGGTGGATACGGGAGGCCAGTAGACAGAATTGGCAGGTTGTCATGAGCTGCGCAAGTGGCCTGATTTTTCATTCAAGTTCCCAGGATTTTCTTTATCAAACACAAACACAGGTCATCATTCACATCTGCTTCCTCTGATCCTTTTGCAACTGAGCTGTACAGATCCCCGAGGGCAAGGTCCGTGAGCAATATGGGCAAATGAGTCTGCCTTGTGCCCCTGGGGGCTCTCAGTTTCGAACTGAGGAGATTCTAGACTGGCATGGCCCTGACAATGTTAATCATCAACAAGCCATAAAAAGACCTCTGGGGGCACACAGTTAAATCCAAAAACTGTCTACCTAGGGTCTTACAAATGCCTATGAAAGCCTACGCTGGCCCCATTAAAGTCCCACCTCTGTCCCAGGGTTCTTAAAGTGTACATTGGGACAACTTGTTAAACATTTGCACATGTTATGATAATTATAAATCCAATTCACAAAGACAGGAGAAGCGAAGAGTTTCACGTTAACTTGAAAATCAAGGGAGGATTTACAGTGGAGTTAGATTGAGATAGATTTCAATGCACACATCAGAGTTCCTAGGGAAGACAGGTGGGGAAAGGCTATTGTTCCAGAGACTAGCCTCTGAAAGCACAGAGGTGTGAGACATCCGTTTATTTGTTCCTTCGCTTATTCTTTGTTCTTTTCTTCCACAAAGAGTTAGCACATACTATTAGGCGGGCACCATTCTAGGTGTGAGCAATACAGTGACGAGCATGACAAATAGTCTGCCTGATGTTCTTTTTTGTAGGGGATACAGATTAGGAATAAATATGCAAGTCAACATATAATATACAAGTGCTATAGAGAAAAATAAATCAGCATAAGGGGGATGAGAATAACGGTTAGGAAAAAGAGAGCTTACCATGGTGGTCTAGAATAATCTCTCTAAGGACAAGACATTTCTTGTAAGACATGAATTTAAACAGACACAATGTGATGTGTTCCAGGGACCATAAGTACTTGGTCTTTGATGGAGCATAAATTGGCAGGAGAGTAAAATGGCATGAAACTCCTGAAGGTATGCAGGGCTATATAACAAGGGACATTCTTGTGCACACTTTGTAACATTCATGTAAGTAACATAGATAAGACCAGCAGTGCAATGATTAAGGGATGGTATGCAGGTGGTGGAGTGAAGGTGAAGATGAGACAAGTATCTTAGAAATACAACCAAGGACATTGCTTTCGAGTGGGGAGGCTCTGGGTCCACAGACATTGGGTTATAAGATACTGTCCTCCTTGTGGACATCGTAATCAACAGCAGCAGGTGCATTCTTTGAATTCCTCTTACATTTAAGGAACTGTTTAAAGCGCATTACTACTGAGAAATGAAATATTTCCTGCCATATCAGTAAACAAATGATGTCACAGTCATCAGCAATTGCAGCCCTCCCATGTGAGCTGGTGAGCTCTGAGGAAACTCAGGAAGGAAAGAATACCTGCCATCTAGCAGCCGTCAGACTGCAGCCACTCCCAACGGTGAGCCCTGAGGAAACTCAGGATGTGAAAACACAGGATACTGGCCCCAGATAGCTGAGGGCATATCAAAGGAATGATTTCAGTGAGCCCAGACTCTTGCATCTTCCCTTACATAGAAAAGAGCTAAATTCCTTAACTTGGGATATCCGGTTCTTTTGATGTTCCGGACTACTTGCCCTTTGTTACAAAACTCCTATATATCCTAGCTCTCCTCTCATCTCCATCCTAGCTCTCCTCTCACCTCCTCGGAGCAGTTTCTCAGAGCTATCTGAGACGCTGTCTCCTGGGATGCAGTCCTCATTTTGCCCCAAATAAAACTTAACTCGCAACTCTCACATTGTGCATTTTTTTAAGCCTACACTACTATGGACTCTTTAAATTCCTCAACAGTACTACGAGTCAGAAAGTTTAAGTACCTTGACCAAGGGGTCGCAGCCAGGTCCTGGCAGAGAAGGAACATCACTCCAGGAAGTCTGGTGGATTCAGAGCCAGAGCTGCAACCACTTTGCTATACTACCAGACACAGTGAGAGACCATCAGGGCTGGGAAGGAAGGTATTTTCAGGGGCACCAGAGAGCAGGAGAAAGCTTTAAGGTACAGTAGTTGGCAGGACTTGCTTAATTGATTAAGATGTGGTGGTGATGGAGAGGAAGGAATAGAAAATGATTCCAGGGGGTCTAGCTTGGCGAGCCATGTGGACCAGGATGATACCAACAGAGATATGCCCTGGTTAGCCAAGGTCCAGTCAGACTGCCCTGTGAGTAACACAGGAAATAGCTGGATCTTTCTCACAAATGAGTTATTTCATAGTCACCTAACATGACCAATTTTTGCTTGATTAGGGAGCAGATTCCTTCAGGATATGGCAGAACAAGTCATGTCTCTGCACTACTCAAAAACTTTTGATAACTCGACAGTGCTTTCCAAACAGAGTACCTGCTTCTCTTTCTGGTATTAAAGAAAACAAAAAACAAAACAAAACAAAAAACCTCTATATTATAGTTCAAATAACCTTGTTCATCCAATTTCCATCTGTTTTCCTACTAAAAGCCCAGTGTCCAATCAACTGGGCCCAGCAGAGTGCCTGGTCACTGGTGGGTGTTCTGTCATTTAGACCCTGCAAGGTCTATTGGAAATGGCATGGGTTCTAATGTTGGATAGACTGGGTTACTGTACCTAGTAAACTTTGAAGAGTCATTTGATTTCCCTTTCAATTTCCTGGCCAGTCCTGGGATTATTTTTGACCCACGACCTGATGGAGATGACCAAATAGTAATCATAACATTTGTCATGCCCTTTTCAGTGCCTCAAATTCTTCTAAGTTCTCTGAATGCAGTTTCCTTTTTTTGAAGCTATTGATTTATTTTTATTTTTTGGCCGTGTGGCATGGCATGTGGGGATCTTAGTTCTCAGACTAGGGATCAAACCCATGCCCCCTGCAGTGGAAGCACAGAGTCTTAACCACTGGACCACCAGGGAAGTCCCAGAATGCAGTTTCTTGTCTGATCTTCCAAAGACCTTCTGCACAAGGTATCGGTGGAGAAAACTGAGACACAGGGCAGTTAAATAACTTGCCCGAGGTCGCATTTGACAAGTTAGCACCAAGCATAAATTAAACCCCAGGTGGTCGGATGCTATCCTCTTAACACAACATTAGGTTGACACAGTGAGAATGCGTATCATATATAAAGCATCTGGCACATAACAGACCCTCCACAAATGCCCTTCCCCTCTGCTCTCTTCTGCTCCTGTCTGCAGCTCCTAATTCAACTGCTCTATAGTCTAAGGCTGGTTTCACCACCAAATATGCTGGGTATACTGGACTTGGGCCACTGAACAACTTGCCATATTAATCATACTGTGCAAAACAACATCTGTCACTTTGTAAAACACCATTCCCGTAACTGGAGAAAACCACATGCACAGGAATACCTCCATTGTTTTAAGTCAACATCATCATTGTAAAACCATGTGGATTTTGAAGTGTTTCTGGATAGTAAATCTTAACCAGGTGCACTGGTTGTACATTTTTGGATTCTTCTCAAACCTTATGTGTCATCACAAGAAGGTGATCTCTTCTCACTATCACCAGTAATTGAGTATACTGGTGGGAAGGAATCTGTATGCTGAATTTAGTGAGTGGATCCACAGGAAGTAATTGTGGGTTAGCTTTTTCAGCAGAATGGCAAATGAAATGTACTATAGATGTTCAGCTGGCTGCTTATAAAGTTGATAATTTCTATTGGTAAATAATGTAAACCATGTGTTTCCCATTTGACATTGATTTAAACTTGGACAATGGAAAAAAATCTTCCAAACCAAGCGAGTAAATATTATTATTGAATGGGTTATCTTTTACTGGAATACAGATCAGTATTAGGGGTAATATTCACCCAGATCCAACTGCAAAGCATAGCCCATGGAGGACTTTCGTTTCTTTCTCTAAGCTTTCACTGAGTTAAATATTCCCAAAGAAATACACTGGAGAGGTACGGCGGCTTTGAGATATGTCAACTTGACTAGGTTTCTCTTTCCAAGAATTCTCTTCTCTGTATATTTCCTATTAGAGTGGGTCACAGGAGGAATTACTGGGCAAGATTTGGAAAGAGGAAGTGAAGTAGCAGCCATTTTTTAGCTTACATATGATCATGTAATGGCATGAAATGGGAGGTGGGCCTGCACCTGCTCCACCTTCCACTGAATCCTCCTTCAGCTTCTCTAACTCCTGGGCTGAGTTTGTGTGCTCAGCTCCGTGATGAAGGACCCGGCTTCTGAAGGACAGTCTCACCAAGTTCAGAGTCAACAAGAACTGACACAGGTTTCAGTCCTTCCTCAGGGGCTCCAGCCTGTGCCTGTGGGTTCCACTTTGCCTTTCCCGCCCCCCCCCCCACCGAGCTTTACACCCACCCACCCCTCCTAACTGCCTGTCCTGGGAATTCGAAGTTCCAGCATTAAACACAAAGCCAACAGTCTTACAAATATCGTCTTGCCTCATTTAAGAATATTTACTTGCTCAGTTTGTAAGGTTTTACAAATGTCCAAATTTAAATCAATGTCAAATGGGACACATTTGTACAACAGTCTTACAAAGATCATTCTAGCTACCTACCATGGTTTTTCTTCCCTGGTTGTATCTTGACTACACTGAGGTATCAAGTTTAAAAGACCTGGGTTCAGTGACATACTGGTAACTGCTCAACAATTGGTTTTCCAGAAACAAACAATAAACAAAAAGAAATTCTGATTTGTGATGTTTGCCAATTTTCATGGTGTAAATACCCACACCATGGCCACTTGCAAGCTACTGATGTGATATCACTGAATGCAGAATTGGGAAGTGATGTGCAGTAGCACACCATTATGTAGTGTTTCCAACCTACAAATAAAATGGATGCAAATGACCTCAAGATCTCAGTCAGGCATTGGTCAGGACCAGACTGTAAATACTTTAGTCATTGCAGGTCATATAATCTCTGTCACAACCATTCGACTTCACCATTTTAGTGGAAACCAGCTACAGATAAAACAAATGGGCCTGGTTCTGTTCCAATAAAACGTTATTTACAAAAAATAGTTGATGAAGCAGACTTCACCAGTGGGCTGTAGTTTGCTGACTCCCAACATAGATAATAGTAAAATATAGGAAATAATTAGGAAGTGATTAATTTTAAGTATTTTCACTTTTGTTTTTAATAATTCTAAAGTTATTATACTTTAATTTGCACAATAGCTCTGCTTAACAGCTGGCTCACAAAATTTTGGAAAACTTAGCAATCAGCTCTCAGACCCTTGAAAACCCACTTCCTGGGTTCCATTCTAGATTGGCCCCTTCCCCACTGTGTGGTGGGGGGCAAATGATCTCAGTCCTTTCACCTGGGAACCAGGGGTGGGGCCTCTCCAGCTGTGCTTTAAAAGGATGAGACATGGTATATAGGAAGACCTAGCAGCTGGGGTTAAATAATTGATGAAAGGGAGCTGCATTAATAATTCATATCTTTCTTCAGTTATGACCTTCAGACCAGTCCATACAGGATAGAAGCTGGAAGGAGGGGAGGAGAAAGCACAGGAAATACAACCAGCCTGTACTGAGTGCCTCCTACATGCTAAACACTACAAAGAGCTTCCAATCTTTAATTCACTTAATCCTCACATCAAATCTTTGAGTGTATTGTCATCTCTATTTTACAGATATGAACCACAATATTCAGAGAAGTGGAACGTGTGCAAGACCATTCAATGGGCAGGGCCAGAGCAGAGTTTAATACAGGTCTGAGTGATTCAAAACTCCCTCCCTTTTGTGTGGGTGAACCCCTAGGGGAAACCAGGTTCAGAGATGAGTTGGTGATATAAGCTCAGTGGTAATCAACATTTTATTCCAGTGATACTTTTGGCTGGAAATCAAGTTCAGAGGCTTGTTTTATTGAATAGCTGCGTTGGCTGATACTGCTTATACAGGGCCTTTACACTGACAGTAAATGCAGGTAGAGCTAGATCAGTAGGTGTGTATTGAATATGCACTGAACTGGGTACTAGTGATGCTCAGATAAATGTTACAACCCTCTCTTCAAGGGGCTCATAGATCAGCCAGGGAAACAGACTGATCAAATAATAAGTACAGTGCAGCCCCTGATAGTGTGAGAGGATCTATGGGAGGGATCATATAAAGTGAAAATGAAGGATGGAGGTGTGTTCCTAAGAGGAGAACTAGTAATTCCAGGAACACTCTTGTTCTCTCATCTCTCCAACCTCTCAGGCATCTGCACATGTTAATAATCCCTTCTCACCCACCTTCCCTCTTTCTCATCACTACTTTGTCTGCTCCCTCCTCTTCATTCTTCAGGGAACATTCCAAGCAGAACCTCCTGTGGAAGCTCTTTTGTGAGACACATAGTCTAGGCTCAGAACCTCTCTTCCCTGTCTCCGTAGGACTGTGACACATGGATCATTATTGTAGACTTATTCTCTGTCCTGCAATGGTCTATTTATATATGTGTCTCTCCCACTAGAAGAGGAGTTATTTGAAGACAGGGACTATGCTACTTGACTTTGTATAGGTATCTCCATGCAAGATGTCTGGTCTAAAATTGTGCTTGACAAAATGCCCAGAGAATAAATAAATGAGCAAAGTCTGAGCTGAATCCTCAGGAATATCAGGTACATAACAATGGAAAACATAGAGAAAGGGCAAGAAAGATAACTAAATGTTCAGGAAAGTTACCCAAAACTCTAAAGACACTGTCCTTAACAAAAGTTTCTTTCTTTGTCTTTACCTTACATCTCATCAGAAATAATGCCACCTCTCACTGGAAATATTTTTGTCCCAGGACCTAATTTTATATTACATTCAGATGCCTCCTGAATGTAAGCCTGAGAATCACCTAATTTTATTTGGGAAAAATCTAAAAGTCTCTGGGTGATTGAAACTTAGTTGTTTCCAGCCATACTTTCCCATCTCATCCTTCCCCACCAAACCAATCATTCAAGGTGATCTCATGAATTGACTGTATAATAAATACATTGCAATTCCATGCCAGAAACTTTTTATTTATCCTCCCTCTATTTAAAAAATGTAGATTCTATTTGCTCTCTGGGATTCTTGCCTCCTGGCCCAGATTCCTGATTATTTATTCATACCTCCTGGGTTGGGTTCTTCTATGTAGGATGATGTAAGGAGGTCTATTCTCCTCCTTTGTATGATAGACCCCTCTTCTCTGACAATTCTCTAGGTAGCACTCCATCAACTTTGAAATGAATGTTTCCATGTCCATGTTCCTTTTTCTCACAGAAAAATTAACTCTGGATCAGCGACTTCCTTTCTAATTAGGTCCATCTTCCACTTGTTTCTGACTTCTCTACAGTGGCTCTTGGGGAAGAGAAAGTATTAATACCCACTTGCAAATGATTCAGGAGGACTCAGATTTAAAAAGGGCACAGTGGGGATGACCTGATCCACTCCACAGTGTCTGGGGCCTCAGCTATAAGAGAATGAGAGAATGGCCGGGGTCCCAGAAATGGCTGGGAGCTGGAATCATCTGGAGACTTCCCTACTTACACGTTGAGAACCTGGGCTGGTTCACGAACTTCATGAACTTGAAGGTCATGCTCAACTGGGATTTTCAACTGGAGCACCATCACATGGTCCTTCCATGTGCCTTGGGCTTCCTAGAGCATGGCGGCAGGGCTCTGAGAGAGTCCATGAGACCATGACAGAAGTTGGCCTAGCCTTGAAGGCCATTCTGCTGCATTCTAGTTTCACAAGCAAGTCAGCCCAGAGTCAAGAGGAGGGAAATTTGACTTTGTTTCTGGATGTCTGGGTTAGTAGGGTGGGTGGGAGGGAGGTCAGGTTACATAAGAGCATGTGGGATAGAAGATATGGTTCTGGCCATCTTTGGAAAACATGCTTTTCACGTGTTCTACAGCGTTCTCTGTGCAGCCTCCTTCTGCCTCCAACAGAAGGAGTGGTTCATCTTGGAGTGGTTTGCTCTGACATCTCCTCCTCTACTTCCTTCCCATATTAGCCCTTTCCCTCTTTCTTCCCATCTAGATTATAGAAACAGCCTCCTACATGGGAAATTCCAGTCTCTGCCCTCTTATAGGTTGTTCTGCCCTGCAGTCAGAGAGATTTCGCTTAAATGCAAACCTTTCCACGTGACTCCCCAACTTAATCCTTGCAGGGTTCTCTTGAGTTCTTGCCGACTGCTCTGACAATTAAAGCCCAATCCATCCAAGACCTTTCTTGATCCAGCCCCTGCCTATTCTGCCTCTTTTCTCTGACTGCTCCATGAATTTAAAGTAATTCTCTCAACACAAAAGTGTTGCATCATGCCTCAGTACCTGGCAGACAGCAAATGTCTGACAAATTGCAGCTCTTATCACATTAGTCATATTACTGCCCATGGCCTCCCAGAAAACCAGAATTTCTTAATGTTCCCACACCCTCTACTGTGAGTGAGTAATAAAAGCACTGCAAGATATTGTCTTTTGTTCTCAGAGTTTAAAGGACCTTATATAAGGGACTAAAATGGAGTTGCAATTTGGTTGCTTTGGTTAAAGGAGTATTTGAGAGTGTAATATTGCAGATGGGGATTAGATTTTCATTTCCACTATGTACAAGGTGCAAATGAGTTCAATTTTACGTTTTTATTTCCACTTGAAACATGGGAGTCATACACGGAAAGGATAAACCATTTTCTCCAAATTACACAGCCAGTAGTAGGTAAAGTGGGACTTCCCATTTTTAATCACAAGGATTGGGATGGGTATTATCAAACATGTGAGGAGCTTTGACCTTCCTGGATGCAAATACCTACAATATAGACACTGGCATTACAATTGCCCATTCACTTAACAACTTCATTAACAAATATTTATAACAAGCAACTATAATTGAGCAGGATCAATTTTAGACAACGGGGCAGGGAGTGATGGAAAAAAACCATGTCCTAATCAATGTTATATGTGAGCAGAGATTCAAGTTAGGTCTGTCTTTTTGTGAGGAAGTCATGCAATTTCTCCCAGAAAGGTGCAGTTCCCTATATAGTCTCAAACACGTCATTAAAATTTCATGAAGAAAAAAAGAAAAAAAAATCTGTAAGTTTCCAATATGACAGTTAGATTGTATTTTTTCCTAATTATCCTCTTACTCAAACTATACATTTTTGTATAGCTTGAGGCCCCTTAAATTTGTCCTTTAGAGGATATTCAGATATATTTTAGGTGGAACCATAGGAAATCACTGACATCTGCCCATTTTTGACCCACAAAAACAATTTCATATGATTCAAACTACATGTTGTTTAGGATTTTCTGAACAAAACTAATAAATAATGGTAATAATGAGAATCTTGTTTAAGTGTTAGTGAGAATTCCTAGAGTCTAGTGTTTCAGTGTTAGGCCTGATGATAAGACTTAGTTTCAGGTAAATACTATGTATCTGGTTAAGGAAGTGACCCAACAGTAGGAGTCCAGAGAGGCCTGGGGCTGACCTCACTTCCTCTCTTAACTAGTCACACAACTAATGTAATCTTGAGACCTCAGAACATTCACGTTTCCCTTTTGCAATTTGTTTTACAGCATCAAAAGGAAAGACACATGAAGTCATGAGATTACTTAAAAGAATATCAAGATTAAGATAATGCCATGTAGCGCTCATTGGGCTTTACAGAGCATTTCATATGAATCATTATCATTTTATCTAATTGTTACAACCATCCTGTTTAAGTAGGCTTTATTATTTTTACACTGACAAAGAAGCCAGTGCTGAGTTGAAATATTGTGTGAGAAATATTTCTCACACAAAAAGAAATATTTCTACCCAGAAAGAGGGAGTGGTGGGGTTTGAAGCCTGTTTATGAGAGCCCACAACAAAATGTATCAGTGTGCCCCAAGAACCCTGATCTTTTTCATGAATGGATACTGTCTCCTATTTGACATGAACTTTCAATCATGAATTGGTTCCTCCATTGCCAGCGGAAACAGCCCAACAGGAAAAAGATTAGGAGTCTCCTGTTGGTCATTGGAACAGCGTTTCTTAAAAAATTTTTGGGTAGAGCACTAATTTCATCAGAGACTTACTCTTAGGTCAAAAGAAAATTTTGAAGCTGAGTTAAATGAAGTTAAACAGTTTTATTTCTTTTAGTATAAAAATTGTCAGAGATTTAAGCAAACTAATATGCATTTGATTTTAATAAATGATAGTTCATGTTAAAAAATAAAATAAAATAAAGATAATACTTATCAGTGGCCTTCATCCAAGGGAATGTCTCACAAACACGATCTGCAGAGCACAGGATTTAACAACTCCTGTGTAATGTGGAAATGTCGAGGTTCATTTTGCCCCTGTTCCACCCTGTTATGGCAAAACTTTTATTTCCATTTGCTTGTATGGGAATTTTCTCACTGTGAAACCTCTGACCTCTCCTTGATGCCTCTTTTACTCTTTCAACTGCTTTTCTAGCCCATTTGGCCACATATTATGACCCTTCACTCCCAAACCTGAAATCTAATGAAGCAAGAGTGTGAAATAAGCCTTATTTCATCACTCTGCATTTTGCAAACCACTGGTTTCAACAGCGTAGAGTTATAGAACCATAACAATATTTTTCCTGTGGGAATATCTAATGGGCCTTCTGTGGACCAGCTTTATCCTCCTCTCAACCTCTACCTTAGTATTGTTAAAGGACATTCAGTGCTTTGTTTCAAACTTCGGCCATGACAGACCACTTTAAGACTTCAGCTTCATAAGCAAGGTAGAGAGACCTATTTTCTCAAAATGCTTTTTCCCCAGTTAGGTCATGTGCTTACTTTACTAAAATGTGAAACTCAGTCAAACTTTTCTAGCATCAAATTTTTATTTATTTTTTCTCTTTTTTTGTGTGTGTGGGAAAAGGGGTGGGGAGGTAGGAAAGGAAGGGAGAAAAGGAAAGCATCTGAAAACCTACACACACACACAAATACTTTCTAATTCTGGGACAGAAGAAAATAAGATCTATCACCCAACCTTTATTTTCCATCTTTAGCAATAGAGGGAACTGAGCATCTCCTTAAGGAAAGTCAAGGTCAATGTATTTGGCACCTGTCTGGCTCAGGGGCCAAATTGTAGATGAACAAGTCATTATTTTGTTAGTCCAGGTGAAATTGAAGCTTCTGATCTTTTTATCTGACTTCATCGGAGGTAATCAGGATGTGCCATTATGTGAGAATAACGTGACTCTGTGCAGATATTTCAAGCAGGTGACAGCCTGGAGGCCTTCCCAAAGTAAGATGAAAGAAGCCAAAAAGGAAACAAACATGTGTTGAGAGCATACAACTCTACTGTGGGGCTGAGTACTCTTAAAGGCATTTCAAAGAGAGAGTTTGAGTTAGTTTAATCCTCACCACAGCCCTGTGAAATAAATATTAATTTACAGGTGAGGAAGAGGAGGCTCAGAAAGGTTATGTAATTTTTCCAGGTCACACAGCAAGTGACTGGCAGAGAGAGGCTGCAAATCTATTTCCGTCTGTTGAGGTTTCAGGGCTCTGCGCACTACACAGCTCTGTTTCTGGATCTCTTTGTATCTCTTGGCTCTTACAGTCCATGTTCCCCCTGGACACCTCTCATTCATCATTTCAAATTCCACTTTCTTTTTTTTTTTAATGAGAAATCATTATTTTACTGCATTTCCAAGCACCTGGATAATCCCCAAAGGTCGTTTTCACAAGACCATGGAGAAGTTGTAAGACCTGATCTCCTTCTTGGAATGCCGGCTATGAATGGCAAAAGGACAGCTTATTTCCAAGACTTGCTTCTCTCTCTATGTCTGTCTCTGTCTCTCTCTCTCTTTCTTATACACACACACTCTCTCTCTCTCACACTCTGAATCTCACATACACATATGGCTTACTTGCCCTACAGTTTAGTAGTTTAGTGACTTTTACATTATTTAATTCATTTTGCAAAAGAAAAAAAAGGGAGAGCTCTGTTCCCCACTGGTGATTAGCATGGCTACAAATGCATATGAGGCAGAAGGAATGGCTAATTCTCTTGGCCTACAATTCAACTTAAGTCATAATTCCTAAGATAGATCTCTTCTCTTAATGTTAATGAGAACCAGATGCCTCTTGTTAATAATAACGTATGCTCGGGGGGATTAAAAAAAAGAGAAAGCGAAAGGGAGACTTTTAAGTTTTGTTTTACTTTTCTTAAAATATTGGTGCAGTCTAGCTAGGGGCAATGTGCAATTCCAAAATATATTTATATTGAAAGTCTACCATTATTCATATAAGGGCACCTGCATCATTTACTTCCCTGCAAGAAAGTAAAGTGGAATGGGAAGATATTTTTTATGTATTTTATTCATTGTGTATTGCTATGATGCCCTCTCCCTAGGATATGAGACCAACACTAATATTAGCATTATATAATCTTTTCCCACTTTAAATGATACTGTTTCAATCTTAATTCAATTTAAATGGTGATACTAATAGAGGGGAAAGTAAGTTCATTGTTACTATGCAAATCATTTAATTAATAAAAATCATACATTTCAACCTTGCTATTATTTCTAAATCAAAACATTATCCATTATAACAAAATTCATGTAATGATAGGTCATTAATTGAAAACAATGTACATTTAAAAGGTGACAATTTTTAAATGATATAAACAATGAGTTTTTAGATTAAGCCTATATACATGCAAAGTGATACCAAATAATGCCTATTCTAAAATAGTTCTCTATCCTGTACATATAACCAGAGAAAACTCTAATTTGAAAAGATACATGCACCCCAGTATTCACAGCAGCACTATTTGCAATAGCCAAGACATGGAAGCACCCTAAATGTCCATCGACAGATGAATGGATAAAGAAGATGTGGTATATACCATGGAATATTACTCAGCCATAAAAAGAATGAAATAATGCCATTTACAGCAACATAGATGGACATGGAGATTATCATACTAAATGAAGTAAGTGAGACAGAGAAAGACTAATACCATATGATATCGCTCATATGTGGTATAAAAAGATGATATAAATGAATTTATTTACAAAACAGAAATAGATTCACAGACATAGATAACAAACTTATGGTTACCAAAGTGGAAAGAGGTGGGGGGGAGAGATAAATTAAGGAGTTTGGGATGAAAATATACACACTAATATATATAAAACAGATAACCAACAAGGACCTATTGTGTGGCACAGGGAACTATATGCAATATCTTGTAATAACCTATAATGGAAGAGAATCTAAAAAAGAATAGATTTATAGATATATGTAAAACTGAATCACTGTGATGTATACCTACAAATAACACAACATTGTAAGTAAACTATATTTCAATAAAATTTTTTAAAAATATAGTTCTCTCTTTGGAGATTTGAGAATTCATTGACCATTTGAATAATGCTTTTTCTTCCCTTTCTTCCATTGCCATTTGCAGTTGTTTACTTCTTTTCAAACTAAACTAAGTACTACCTGCTATGTACGTGTATTTGTCAGAACCATATATTCTTTTTTTTTTTTTAACATCTTTATTGGAGTATAATTGCTTTACAATGGTATGTTAGCTTCAGCTTCACAACAAAATGAATCAGTTATATACATACATATATTCCCATATCTCTTCCCGCTTGCGTCTCCCTCCCTCCCACCCTCCCTATCCCACCCCTCCAGGCGGTCACAAAGCACCGAGCTGATCTCCCTGTGCTATGCGGCTGCTTCCCACTAGCTATTTACCTTACGTTTGGTAGTGTATATATGTCCATGCCTCTTTATCGCTTTGTCACCGTTTACCCTTCCCCCTCCCCATAACCTCAAGTCCATTCTCTAGTAAGTCTGTGTCTTTATTCCTGTTTCACCCCTAGGTTTTTCATGACATTTTTTTTTAATTCCATATATATGTGTTAGCATACGGTATTTGTCTCTCTCTTTCTGACTTACTTCACTCTGTATGACAGACTCTAGGTCTATCCACCTCATTACAAATAGCTCAACAGAACCATATATTCTTGATTAAGATATACAATAAGATTTAGGAATAACGCACATCAGACAAATAGTCTAATTATTCAAGGGCCCCAATACTCCAAACTACCTCATCTAAAATGATACAGTAGCCAAGACATGGAAACAACCTAAGCGTCCATCGACAGATAAACATATAAAGAAAATGTGGTGCATGTAGACCATAAAAAAATAAGGAAATCCTGCCATTTTCAACAACATGAATGAAAATTGAGAACATTATGCTAAAAGTCAGAGAAGGAAAAATACAATATGATCTCACTTATATGTGGAATCTTAAAAAAAACATAGAAATAGAGAGTAGATTGGTGGTTGCTAGGATCATGGGTGGGGGTGGAGGAAACAGGTGGAGGTGGTCAAAAGGTACAAATTTCCAGTTATAAGATGAATTAATGCCAGGGATGTAATGTACAGCATGATGACTACAGTTAACCATATTGTATTGTATATTTGGAAGTTGCTAAGAGAGTAGATCTTAAAAATTCTCAATACACACACACATTCTGACTATGTGAGGTTCTGGATATATTAACCAGCATTACTGTGATAATCATTTTACAATACAAACATATATCAAATTATCACATTGTATACCTTAAACTTACACAACACTATTTTTCAATTATATCTCAGTAGAGCTGGAAAAAAATAAAATAAAATGAAGGAAAATCCCACTGTGTGACCTTAGGCAAGTCACTGGACATGACTGAGCCTGTCTCCTCACCTGTAAACTGGAGAACATTAGTAACTATTTCACACAGTTTTTGTGCAGGTTAGATGATAATTTGTCTAATGTGTTTAATAGCTCTTGTCATACAATAAGAGATGATACACTAGGGCTATAATAATTATGATTTTATTTCTTGCTGGTGGCTGCATTTGTTCTCTAAACACATCTGAAAGGTGTAAAATTACAATAGATGGGATAAAACAAGAGCATGCAGCCCCTAGTTATATTTTGGATATCACTAGAGGGAGCCAGAGGCAACTGAGCACCATCTTTCCCAAACTTAACTTTATCGTACATGATCAATATTTGCCAAATATTGGAAACGTATTTATAGTAAATACATTGTTATATAAAGTTGTTAGTTGGCTCCAGTGATGCATACAATATAATTTCAGATCTCAAGAAACGTATACTCTAGTTGAAAAAACAAATAACATGCATTAAAACCCCATTAAATGATAATGCATGACAATCATATATAGCAAAGCAATAACAAATTGAATGCCTCATGGATAGCTCAGATAATCTGTGCTAAAGAATGTCTGGAAGGGAATAATGTGTCCTGGAAATGCTTCATGCACTTAATATGGACCTTGAAGGATGAGTAGGATTTAAAGCTTTGGAATCAGCATTCCAGAAAAGTGAAACAAAGGAATCCAAGAAAAGAAGGTGTTACTGTGCTCATCTCTGTCTAAAGGAGGGCTTGTATTTGCTACCTGATGCTTAATTAATCTTCCCAAGTCATGATTTTGACTCATTTACTCCCCATATCAAATGCTGGAAATGATTCCCACTGCTTATTAGATTAAACAAAATCTTTAGCCTAGCTTTGCGTACCTGGATTCTTCTACCTAGAAGTAAGGATGGAAAGATATACTGGGGCTTGACTATAAAAGGGAACTAGGCAGGTCAGGCATGAGCTATATGTTAGGGACAGCGGGAACCAGTGGAGATTTTTGAGCAGCTGAGTGTCGTGCCTTAGTATCATTATTAAAATTATATAACAGACCCAAAGTCAAATAATCCAAGACTAAGCATTCTTATTAAATTCACTGCCTTAAAAAAAATGGATCAATCCAACTTCACTGATTGATAGGGACTGAAATTACCAGTAGAAACTAGTTTTTAAGCTTCTTTAAAATTAGAGTAAAAATATGGAAGGAAACAAAAAAATAGTACAGGTTTTAGCTGCCTCATCACCTTCTTTTTTTTTTTTTTTTTTTTGGTGGGGGTTGCTGGCAGCTCAGGGAGAAGCATGATCAGTAATGGAAGTAAGTTACCTTTCCTCTGAGACCTATCCAATTCGGGGCATGCCAGCTATAAAAGGCAAGGTTTTGCAGCATTCCAAAAAGTGAGATTTTGAGAAATAAAATTAATGAAATTTAAAAGGAAAAAACTTTTGGAAAAAACTCAAAGCTTTTGGAAAAAACTCAAAGCTCAGGTAAGATCAGTCATACTAGCTACTTGGAGGAGAAAGCAATTTTTGAACAGCTTTGTCAATCACTGTAGAGGCTAATTGAGTAAAGTCCTTTCACGGTACTAGCCTTTGAAACACAGACACTTAGAATAAAAAGTTTCCATTACAGAGCTAATCTATCATATGGAAAATCCATTATCACTTGCTAGATTATGGGATATCTAAGTATAAAATATGTCATGTAACTTGGAGTAGCTAATGTGACTTTAGTTTCACAAACTGTGAAGCAACATCATTTTTACATCTTTTTGTAATATCAAAACATGTTTTAATATGTACTAGCCCACTAAATTCTCCATCTAACCTTTCCTGTCTTCATGGTGCCCAACAGCTATTTTAGAGCAAACACTCCACTTGAGGCATTGGGTAACTACAGGAGATCCAAGAAGAGTTGGTCATAGTCCCTGCTCACAAACAACAGAGCAGGCTAACCACAGGGATAAGATAAGAAAACAAATTACTGTTAATGCCCACAGCACTAAATAAAAGTGGGCTGGAAATTCCCCAGCAGAAGGCCTCATGTCTCTTTTGAGCTGAAACACTAAAGACCAAAGTTATAGTACATAGTGAAGACACAGGACTAGGAGATGGGAAAGGGAAGCATCCAGGACAACGAATAATATGAGCAAATCTTTAGAATAGAAAAAATGTAGACCACATTTTGTGCAGTATGACACAATAATGATCTAAGTTAGCTAGACTGGAGAATGAGGAGGAGAGGTAGGAGAGAATATGGTACCATCACTGGAGAGCTGAATTGGATATTCTTTGTACATAGGCATGCAATGCCGGGTTATGATAATTGGGTTTAATCCCGTGAGCAGTCAGGAGTCATTTATAGCATTGATATGGGGAGTAGCTGAGTCAGAGTCACAACTTAGGAAAATTAATTAGTCATAAAATAGCAAGTGAACGAGAAATGGGAAAAACAGAGGTAGCAAGGAGACTGCAAGTGTCTATTCTTCAGAAAATCATATTTCATTTTGTGGAATAGAAAAGCAGGGATATTAAACAGAGTTGAGAGTGATTTTGATGCACTAAAGACAGCTCAGATTTTGATCCTGGAAAACAGGAGATTTGATGGTACTCATAACAGAAGTAGCAAGTTTGGGAAGTGAATGTGTTGAAAATAAATGCTGTATCTCTGATATAAAAGTTATATGAAATAAATGTTAGTTTCTATTTTTGCTAACATGTTTTTTGCTCTACAAATATATTATGAATCCTCTGTCAGATTTATTTTAATCCCCTGTTCATTCGGTACTAATTTATTTCATTTCATTAAGGATTTCAGATCCTTGACAACATCAACAATTCTATTTTCTGTCCAAGGCAATGGTGAGAATAATGATAATGACCACTATTAATCTGTTTGAATGTAATTGACTAGTAACAACTAATTTAAAAAGTCTTCATGATGTCTCCAAACATTTATCCTGGTGATAACGCACAACTACAGTCAAAGCTTTAGCTGAAGCGTACATTTGTACAACATTTCTGGAGCAAAATATGGATATGAATCAAAAACTCTAAAAATAGTCTATATCCTTTTACACTGCAGATGTACTTCTAAGAATATATCCCAGACAATACTAACATATTCAGGTCAGCAAAGTTCATAATAAGAAAAAACAGGATTATATAAAATGTCCATAAGTAAATTATGGTATATTAATGTAACTGGCAGCTCTATAATCATTAACAAAGATGAAGTACATGCATATTTACCAAAAAGGCAATCCAATTCATTTGTGGCAAATGAAAAAGTAGCTTATAAAACTACATGCATAATATAATCACATATATTATGTTGCAATATATAGCAATATTAGAGTGTTTTAGAACATATCTCTCCATATTTTTGTCTGTATATCTATACACACAGTAGAGAAGTATTTACAAAGATCTGGAAGTACATATATTAATTATTAGGTGCAGTTATCTTTGGAATGTGGGATTTGGGGTATGAGTTTCCCCTGTTGACATTTTCTACAATAAACATGCATTAAGTGTATTTTTTTAGAAATCCATAGATTTTATATATTTAAGTTGATCTAAGTTATTGTTATACCATAAAAGTTTGACTTATAAAGAATATAGGTGAGAGGTACAGGTCAGATTATGAATTGAAGGGTAGCTTCCAATTAGAGCCAGGCTGGCCCCCAGTACTGGTAGATTATAGAAGAGGGCAGACCAAGTCACAGGTGCCTAGACTGAGAGAGTGAGTCAGAACTGGAGGGATGGGCTGCTGTGTGGAGTTGAGGACTTGCCCAGAGGTAGAGAGATATAGTAGAAAGTGCTAATACAGTGCTAATACACTGTCAAGAATAGATTTGTTTTATTCTGTTCTTTTGAAAAACCTCAGTTTCATCTTCCTTAGTAACCAAACCATCTGTCTCAACACGACCATGTTTTCAAGCCTCCTGACAGCTGACAAAATGCTTTATCTGAGAAAAGACTAATAAAGTATGGAAGTGAATACAGAACAATTTAATAAGGTAATATAGCAAATAGTGGGAGGAAAATGTCCCAAATAAAATCAAGAACATTTCTACATGAATGAGGTTACAATTCAGAGTAAAGTCTTAGAAGAGGTTTTTTTTTTTTTTTTTTTAAGGGAATAATTATTCACTAAAGGAATGTCCTTAGAAGAGATGTGCTCAGAACAGCAAGATTTTGATGATGGGGATTGACCCAAGGTTGTCCCAAGAATGCACTCTCCAGCTTTAGGGGGAAAAAAATCCTGGTCAGTACTATCATTTTTCTGTTTGCTATCAACTTTGGGGGTCTTTCATATCATCATCATTATTATTAAAAACACATGTCAGAAAAAAATAAAACTAATATACATCATCAATGTTCTTTACACTGATACATAGCCAGTGTTCTTTAACAGGAAAGGGCTGGATTTGAATTGCTCAGATGTTTCTGTTAATTGTCACAAAATACATCTGGCTAATCTGCCTCACCTATTGCCTCCTATTTTTTCCCTCCTACTCCAAAGGGAAATTGAGTGATTACTTGGACAATATGTACAGGGACTGTACAGTGTTTGAGCAAGAAGTCACAATAGAAGAGGCATGTTGGAAGTAGAGAACATTGCTCATGTCTTCTCCCCTAAAGTGACTGAGAGATGGCCAGAAATCAGCATGGTCCTGGGAAGAGGAATATGCACAGAGGATGAGGCCAGGCAAATATTTACTCTTCCTTACAGTGCTTGGTTACTGATGTACTTCCCAAACCCCACTGTCACATCTTGCTGACTGTCAGTTAAGATGGTTCAGGTTGTAAGAGAAAAAAAAAATTAGTTTAAACGAGCTCAAATAGGATGGACCTAGAGGTTATCATACTAAGTGAAATAAGTCAGACAGAGAAAAACAAATATCATATGACATCACTCATATGTGGAATCTAATTTTTTTTAAAATGATACAAATGAATTCATTTATAAAACAGAAATAAGACATAGATATGGAAAACAAACTTATGGTTATCAAAGGGAAACATTGTGGGGGAGAGGGTGATAAATCAGCAGCTTGGGATGAACATACACACTACTACAGTATATATAAGATAGGATCTACTGTATAGCACAGGGAACTGTACTCAATATTCTGTGATAACCTCTATGAAAAAAGAATCTGACAAAGAACAAATATATGTATAACTGAATCACTTTGCTGTACACCTGAAACTAACACAACATTGTAAATCAATTGTACTCTAATAAAAATTTTTTAAATAAAATAAGCTAGCTCAGATATTACAGAGAATTCATTAGCTTAAACAAATAAAATGTCTGGAGATTAGGTATGCTTCAGACACACTGTAATCAGGGTTCTAACTCCCCTTCTCTATATGTCTCTCAACACTTCCCATATCAAAGTTTTGGCTTCATCCATGTATCACATCATCTATGAAAGAGGAGAGACTACAGGTGTCTCACATTCCCAGCAATGTTTCTGAGCATTTAATGGACTGATCCATCTTGTAACTAGTCAAATATTGCCCTAGGTTTTATTTCCTGAACCAGCCAGTTGGTTGGGGAGGATGGCATTACCTTGATTGGTTTAGACAATTTATGAAGTCTACTCAGACCATCTGTCTGCTACACAGTGGGGAAAAGGAGGAACGAATGTTGGGAAGCCAACTGATGTCCACTCCAATGAACTAATGGGCTCACTTTTCCCTACCTAGTGACATGTCTAAGTGGCTTAAAACAGCAAAAAATTAGCTGAGGAATTTCTTAGTTTTCTTTTCCCCAATCCACACCCATTCCTCTAAAGATGCATTTGGCTAAATGCTCAGTATGTTACTGGTCCTATAGACATGCTAGCTGAGTGCAAGGAAATACATATGTCAAGACAAAGCAGATGAGAGCTAATTTAGCCTTTGCAGTGTGAAAAAGCACCCAATTTCAAGTAAGATACCCCAAGGCCTATTTTAGAGTAGACTTGAGTAAGGAGAAAAGAGTGAGAGTGCCAAAGAATTTAACAGAGGTGGTCTAATTAATATCCTGGCCATTGATCATCCATTTCAGTCATTTATTTCTGAAGAGGTGGGATGGGAGAGAAGAGAAATCTAAATCCTCCATGAAAAGGTCACAGATTTTACAGGCCACCATTTTAAAAAATCCATAATCAGATTAAAATTCCAAAAACAAAAGGACACACAGATTGCTGTGGAGATTCTACCTTTCCTAACTGTAATATAAGTCCTTCTCTCCCTGTTTCATCTGCCTCCTCTTGCGATATATATCAGTGTCATGTCACTAGAGTGTAAGATTCCTGAAAAGCAGCTCTTCAATACTTTCCGAAGTGTCTGGAACACTGCCTGTCGTACACCCTCGATAAATTTTTCCTGTTGAATGATAAATGCATGTCCCAGGCACTGTATTCAAACAAAAGAAGGTGTACAGTACTCCCATTTTTCCTCTGCTACTCCCTACCCTCTCCTCTGTTCTGCGTGCAGCCTTAACTGTCCACATACAACCTTCTTGTGGGCACATGTAACTCCCAGGCAAATCAATTTATGCAAACACATGCCTGTTTGACTCCCTAATATATATATAATTTAGTCACTTTAGCTTTATGGATGAAACCGCAGGTACGTAGGTAGATAGATAGATAGATGATAGAATTTTTATTCAAGAGCTGTTCCTGAATAGTCTTCTGTTTGCTTTTCTGTGGCTCCCAGACCCCTTCAAACATTGTTGTAGATACCTATCAAGAACAAGGGTCTAGAATGGACACACGTGGTGTGCGGCACCATCATAGGCCAGGAACCCAATAAGGCTCGTTCCTGTCTGGACATGCTCTGTACTATACCTGCATCATGAGTTTTGGCACTGGATCTGAATCACCTCACCTAAAATTAGTTTAAATAAGAAAATCTTGCGTCCCTGTTTCTGTAGACTAGTGAGTGTGCGAGAGTCTAACTACGGATACCATCTGACCCAGATCCTTGACTGAATCAGAGAAGGAAGATAAGAATTTCCCCATTATTTAACTCCTCCCAAACTTCTTTTTTTCACTGTGAAACAGGTTGTTGACAGTGGATGACAGCTGGGCTGCCTGCTCATCCCAAGTTCAAAACATGAAGGTGGGGTTGAAGATTTGAGTGAACAAAGCCCCAAGAAAAGGAAGTCCTGTGTTCTAGAGCCTTGGGTTTCTGGAGTATGGGGTCACCTTGGAGAGGCATCTAAGCTGAGGGTTGCTGAGCCCCATGTAAGACTTGCCAGGACCCAGCCTGGGACATAATGCCTTCATCTTCAGAATCTGGACTCCAATCCTGACGAGTGTGTCCTGGTCAGGACCTCAAGGATATGCCCTGCATCGTTTACTTATAAGCAACAGTGCTTTGTTTGTTCAGTTCATCCTCAAAAGGTGTGAGTGAACTCATGTGGTAGAGAGACAGAGACAGAGAGATTCCCTCTTATTATCTCTATCACATATAACATTTGGAAGTTTATAAGCCACAAATACAGCTCACACGTATTTCTTAGTCTATTAGTCAAATCACAATTCAGTTCTTCTCCCATAAAGATAAGCGGGAAAGAAACAAAATAAAACAAAACCAGGCATTTCTCCTAACTTCTCACTGGCTATAGTATCCTCCAGTTCTCAATACACTATTGCCGTCATATACACAGATGGCCCTGCATTTGGCTTATTGAGGAGACTACCTGTTACCCAGTCTGGAGGCAAAGATAATTGTGGTTTTAGGTTCTATTCCTACAATCTTACCACTAAGTTCCCCAGCTGCACCGTACCTGTTGGATTCTATCCAATGATGTGCTGGTAAATGTTTAATAACCAACTCTCTTTAAAAATGTAGACATGTAATACACATATATGGAATCTAAAAAAACGGTACTGATGAACCTAGTGGCAGGGCAGGAATAAAGATACAGAAGTAGAGAACAGACTTGGGGACACAGGGTGGGAAGGGGAAGCTGGGATGAAGTGAGAGAGTAGCAATGACATATATATACCACAAAATGTAAAATAGATAGCTAGTGGGAAGCAGCCGCATAGCACAGGGAGATCAGCTCCGTGCTTTGTAACCACCTAGGGGGGTGGGATAGGGAGGGTGGGAGGGAGGCTCAAGGGGGAGGGGATATGAGGATGTATGTATATGTATAGCTGATTCACTTTGTTATAAAGCAGAAACTAAAACACCATGGTAAAGCAATTATACTCCAATAAAGATATAAAAAAAAGAAATTATTACTAAAAAAAATGTAGACATGAATGTATGCACATAAATCTATTATGAATTTTACCTCCATGAATGATATACAGCAAACAACTTATATAAAATATGTAAAATACTCTGTCATAAATTTCATATTGCTAATTGATCCTCACAGGATACTTTTGATTTTTTTTCTGAACTCTTATATCCATAACCAACCTGTAACTGCAATAGGGATGAATGAATGTAGTTTCAACAAGAATGTTGGTAAATGTTTTCTTTTCTTTTAGTGGGAAATATGAGAGTGAAATAACCAAGATGTGTATTGAAATTCCACTTATTCATTCTTTTTTTGTTAATATTTATTTATTTATTTAATTTTTGGCTGTGTTGGGTCTTCATTGCTGCATGTGGGCTTTCTCTAGTTGCGGAGAGAGGGCGCTACTCTTCGTTGCAGTGTGCGGGCTTCTTATTATGATGGCTTTTCTTGTTGAGGAGCATGGGCTCTAGGCACGCAGGCTTCAGTAGTTGAAGCACGCGGGCTCAGTAGCTGTGGCTTGCAGGCTCTAGAGTGCAGGCTTGGTAGTTGTGGCACATGGGCTTAGTTGCTCAGCGGCATGTGGGATTTTCCTGGACCAGGGATAGAACCTGTGTCCCCTACATTGGCAGGCGGATTCTCAACCATTGCACCACCAGGGAAGTGCTTCATTCTTTTCCTGAATCAGATAATAGTTTTCAAATACTGGAAAAAACATTTTCTTAATTATTTGTGCAATTCACACAGTAACAGATAAAGAATTGACACATTTTAAGTTTAATCTGCAATATAAATACTTTGCCCACAATCACTTTCTCAAGTCTAGAAAACGAACAAAATAATAAATCAAGCTCATGCAAAGACATGCCTGCCTGCCTGGCCTCCCAGTATATATAATTTTATGTACTTTATGTGTTTTTAGCTTTTGTTGATTTTTGTGGTGTAAGTACTCCCACTGTAGCTGATTTTAAACTACAGATTTGAAATCTTCAGAAGTAGAATTGGGAAGAGAGGCAAAGGAGCTCAACATTACATAGTATTTCCTTCATACAGAAAGGACAGACACAAATCGTTTTCAGAACATAGATGTAGTAAAGGTAGCCAAATTATTAGGAAATGATGAGTTTTGAATATCTATTACCTTTGTTTTAAGGTAATTAATTTGATTGTAAGTTTATATATTTTCTTTTTTAATAATGGCTGTGTTTAACAACCAGCTCACAAAATTCCTAAAAATGGAAGTCTCTCTCTCTCTCTCTCTACCACTTTCCTCTAAAATGTTAGCCCTTTGATGACACTTTTTTTGAGTTCCTCTGTCTCTTCTTTCCTCATCAAGGGTCATTTCAGTCCACTGTTTTTGTTGTTATTGTTGCTCTGGGCTTAATTCTTTCACCCTTTAATTGAAACAGCTTGGATTTTAACCATCTTTTCTCTTGTCCTTTTTATTTTGAGCATTCCCCTAGCCTCCTCCAACAATTACTAAACATGATACGGGTCTGGGGTTTGGAAATTATTATTGGATATGGTTTGGCTGAAATTAAGCCTATCAAGCTCCTAATATTGATGAGGAAATAGTGCCAGAAGAATCAGAGATGTCCCAGGCGATGTGTGTGGTCCCCAGCTTCCCCTCATCTCACAAACCAATTAAATTTAAGCTTTCTGAAGTCAATCTAAGGCTCACATCCACCTCTCCCTTCCTGCACACCTCTTGGCACAGTGCTTGGCCCATCTTGCACTTTTAACACGTGTTGTTGGTTAACTTTTGCACCAGGAGGGCAATTTTCAGCCTTTCCTATCTAAACCCCCCTGCTGGTTTTGACTGGCTCTGCTGGATCCTTCCTAACTTCCACAGATGTATTTTGGGACCTATTTGAATTGCTTGTCAGACACTTCCTGCCAGATTTCAGTTGCCTAAGCTTGAGGGGATGGTTCCAGACCTCCTGTTTATGATTCCCAACTGTGCTGACTTTGGCCGCTGAGGGTGGAATCTGCGCTGGGCTTGGAAAGTCGATTGGACAGAGCACGCCTCTCCCGTCCTGTCAACTTTGACCTCGAAGAGTGTGTCCTGGCACCACAAATGAAGTTCCATTTGAAAACTCAAATTCAAGACACCCTGCAGTTTCTTTTTTTTTTTTTTTCATAGATCTTTACTGGAGTATAATTGCTTCACAATACTGTGTTAGTTTCTGTTGTACAACAAAGTGAATCAGCCATATGTATACATATGTTCCCATATCCCCTCCCTCTTTAGCCTCCCTCCCACCCTCCCTATCACACCCCTCTAGGGTGTCGCAAAGCACCGAGCTGATTTCCCTGTGCTATGCTGCTGCTTCCCACTAGCTATCTATTTTACGTTTGGTAGTGTATATATGCAGATGCTACTCTCACTTCGTCCCAGCTTCCCTCCCCCCGGCCCCGTGGAGAATTTAGGGAGTTTATATGCTAAGATCAGGTATTCCAGTACTGTACCTTATAAATCCAGGAAATACAAAGTAACCCGGAGTGCAGCACATTTAACCACAGTTAAGAGGTGACACAGTTTTCTGTGATCCAGGGAGAGGAGCGGTCAGTCCTTCAGAAGTGCCATTGAAATGCCCCGACAGGCTTCATTAGCACATCCTGTCACCCTCACTGATAACACCAGGACGCAGTTCACAAACTTGAAACGATTTAGTGTTGCTGTTTAAATATCACTGTGCTACCTTGAGATACATTCAAACTGTAATACTAGAAAATAATGTTGAAGACCCTGGGTTCCCTTTGCAAAACAGCAAAGGAGATAAAGAAAGAGTACCAGTGACCAGGGTCATGTAGCATGTGTGATCCTTTATAAAGGATCTAGTTTAGTCATCATGTCAGGTATAAAAATGTAAGTCCTGCTTGAGGAAAAAAATACTATATAATATATATAGTATATAATATAGTGAAATGTGATATACACACAGACACACAACACACACACCTACATTACATACCAACAGACAAACATACAGACACACATACATGCAAACTGTATACACAGATCAAACTAGTATTTCCACCCAAATAATACCACCTAGCAATGATTAAAATTATATAACACCCATCAAACAGAGAGAGAGTTTGTTTTGCTAGCAAACACTGCAAAAATTATTTTGTAAATATTAAAATACAAATGTTACTTGATATAACGCATAAACATTTTAACCAGGCCCTGGATATTATCATGCATGGATGTTATAAATGTTAGAATGCACAAAATTCTGGACTTCATTATCAGAGAGCCATGAAAAAACATTGGTTGGGACACAAATTGTTTAAGACCTGGGCTACTATAACTAATTTATAAAAATCTGTAGCCTTCTTTTTTTATGTGGAGGGCATTATCCAATACAATAGAAAGATGGAAATGAATGATAAAACACCATCCCTGTGCCTTTGTAGTTTCAGAGTCACAAAGATATTTTTCCAGAGGCCCAATTCCTATCAGGCAACTTGGAACCAAGTACATGAACAGCAGAGCTCTGAATCTCTCTGGACCTGGCACTGCGTGCTGTGCCGGGGACAACAGAGAGCCCTTCCTTTGCTGCCTTGGGGATTTGGAGGCTCAGCTGTTCCAAAGAACAGGAATTGGTGCAGATAACCAAAGGGTCACCAGCTTCCTGAGCCTTGAGACTTGGCAAGGTTCTGAGCTTTGATTTGCTGGAGATGAAATGTTTCCTATTCTCTGTGAGCAAAGAGACAGAGGTCTTTGTGCTTCGGCACAGATGTTTGTCAGGGGAGCTCTCTGCATCTTTGGCACCTCTACTGACAAACCTGACAAAGTGAGGCGAGCTGACCTACTCCCTAAAATTCAGAACTTCTTCAAGATGTCAATGGTTCTTTTGTAGCTTTTAAATCATATATATTTTTTTAAGTCTTATAAACTACCTCCTAAAACTCTTCCTGGAAGCTGAGTGTCCGTATAGCATAAAACACATTGAGAGTTATTCGAATTAGGACCACTCTAAAGAGAAATATACAAACTTAACTATAGAAATAAGCCAGAAGAGAGAAGCTGATCTTCAGTTTATTCAGATGGAGCTTCCCCTAGAAAAATAGATCAGAAAATGAAATGGATGGGAAGAAGGAGGGAAGCTCAGCCCAAAAGAATATGTCAATGATCTAACAGATTTAGATATCTTCTCTACTGTGATTATTGTAAGAAAGCCAAGATTGGGCTCATTGGAGAAACTGAAAATACCTGTCTTCCCAAGAAAAGTTCTGCTTCTCAACTCTTTTTTTCCCAATTAATGTGGCTAATAGTTCCCAATTATGTGGTTAAAATTGCATTTTATATCAGGAAGAGGACATTTCCACCATCATATCATCACCATTGCTTGATATTTCCCCAGACTTCAACATTTTAGAAGGAATAATACCATCCATTTTGTTTGACCTTGGTTTCAAATAAGATCTCTTTTTAAGGGATAAACCAGAACCAACCAGAAATCACCACCAACAATCAATAAAATGTTGAACTATGGAAGAAAAGAGAATTATGTAACAAATGATGAATGCTGTGTTTTGAGATGATAAATAAGATCTTACAAATGAATTAGCAGATAGAATATAAAAAATCATGGTTGGGGTTTCCCTGGTGGCACAGTGGTTGAAAGTCCGCCTGCCGATGCAGGGGACGCGGGTTCGTGCCCCGGTCTGGGAAGATCCCACATGCCGCGGAGCGGCTGGTCCCGTGAACCATGGCCGCTGAGCCTACGCGTCCGGAGCCTGTGCTCTGCAACGGGAGAGGCCACAAAAGTGAGAGGCCCGCATACAGCAAAAAAAAAAAAAAAAAAAAAAAATCATGGTTGAAGCATCATTATAAGTTGATCTAACCCCAAGTGTTTATCTAGCTTGGTGAAAGGTATGTTTTCTGTTTGGGTCATTGTTTTGGGAAACTATTGGTTGACCAAAAAGTTCGTTCGGGTTTTCCATACAAGGTTATAAAAAACCCAAATGAAATTTTTTGGCCAACCAATAATATAACTTACACAATTTGGGCTTTATAATTTGCATAGCTGATTTTACATCCCTTTATAAGTTCAGTAAGATTTCCTCAGTCACCCTGTTTATCCCTTTTGAAAACTGGGTGGGCTTGGACTTCTCCTTATCCAAGTCTATACTATAACAAGGTCATACTAATGTCTATACTAATAACAAGGTCATGTCAGAAATACAACTCACTGTGGCCTCCCCAGGTCCTTTCTAGTAGAATAAAGCTTCCAGGAGGAATGCATTCATTCATTCCAATATTTCCAATTTTTAATAATTATATGTGCTGTGTTTACCTGATAATTAATGTATAAAAGTTAATTTTAGGAATCTTTTAAGAGCTGAAAATTACTTTGAGAATTTAAAAATTATTTGTAATCATATATTGATAATCATGTGACCATTGGGTTGTTTTCTGTCATTCTTTTTTGACAATGATTCAGGATTATCCTACACATACACTTCTGTGTCCTGCCTTTTTATATACCATTTTAGCATGACCTTGTCCAATGTTATCAAATAATATTTTAAAGTATGAATTTTAATGTTGATATTATAGTTCATTATTTGAACCATCACAATATATGTGATCATTCTTCATTTTTGAAGTAGTTGCTTTCCTCCTATTTTTATTAATAAAAATTGTGATGAACATTTTAAAACATAGTGCCTTGTGTTTTTTACTTCTTGCAGTGGTTACATTCTTGAAAGGAGAAGTATCAGGTCAAAAATTACAAACTATTTCAAGACTCTTGATATATATTTCTAACTTACTTTCTAGAAAAAAAATACCAGTTTGTGGTCTCACTAGCCATGTTTGACACATATTTGCCATTGCACCATTATAAAAATTAAACATTTTTAAATCTCTGCTAATTTATTCGTGAACATGCCATATCACTGTTACTTTTTAATTTGCATTTCTTTGATAATCACTGAGTTGGGCTTTTGTGTTTATATTTACTATTTGTATTTCCACTTTTGTGAATTAGTCATGAGTTTACTCACATTTACCTTTATTTTTGGTATCGTTGATTTTGATGAGGGTTTTTTGTATTTTTCAATGTTTTTTCAATGTGCATTTGCCCTTTAATCTTAAGAAGTCAACTGATATATTGAGAAGTTTTCCCTCTTAAATCCTCAAGCCCATTAATCACTGTTTGTACCCTTCCTTGGTGTTATGTTTAGAAAGACTCTTTCACCCCCAAATCAGATATACCTTCACCTATATTTTCTTCCACTTCTTGTTATGGTTTCACTTTTTTACATTTAACTATTAAGTCCATCACATGCATATTTCAGTTTGGGCTGTGAGGAAGGACAATATCTTGATACTTTTCCAGAGTTAATGAAATAATCTTCCCTCTTTTCTCAGTCATTTGTGGTAGCAGGTTTCCTGTGTAGTCTAGCAATATCCACATATGTATGCGTCGAAAGAGGCTGTTTATATACTATAAATTCAATTTCATTTTTCCGCCTGTTTGTTCCTGTATTAGTACCCTTTATTTAACTAGGGCAACTTTGCTAGATATTTTTATATCTGACATGAGGGCAAATAAAGTCAAATTTATTCTTTTTGCCCTTTCAACATTGTGATTTTTATGATATAAAACCTAAAATTAATTTTGGAAAACAGACATCTGGGTACTACTCCTATCCAGTAACATCTACATTATTTCTCCAGGTCCTCTATGTTTCTTGGTAAAGCTATATTGTGTCTATATTGTTGTACCTAGTTTTTGCTGAAGTTGTGTCAAAGTATCATTTTGTTATTTTTGCTATAAGGAAAGAGATTGTTTTTCCAGTATGCATAATTTTAATTGTTCTCTTAGTTATATCAAGAGGGTTAGTGAGTCATTTGTAACAATTGTAAATTATTATCATGCTTTCCAATATTCATAACATCATATCTGCTCATGGCATATTACATTGGCTGGATTTTTCAGAACAAAATTAATTTATAGTATAGTATTGAGTATGGGCATCCTTGCCATGAGAGAAATGAGTCACAGACATGTTAATGGGGAAAGGGAGGAGGTTAATTGTTAAATTGTATATTAAATAGCTTCTTGGCATATCTAGGAAACAGAAGGAGACTCACAGACATAGAGAACAGACTTTTGGTTGCCAAGGGGGAGAGGGAGTGGGGGAGGGAAGGATTGGGAGTTTGGGGTTAGCAGATGCAAACTAGTATATATAGGATGGATAAACAACAAGGTCAGGTCCTACTGTATAGCACAAGGAACTATATTCAATATCCTGTGATAAATCATAATGGAAAAGAATGTATATATGTATAACTGAATCACTTTGCTGTACAGCAGAAATTAGCACAACATTGTAAACCAAC
Source organism: Lagenorhynchus albirostris (assembly GCF_949774975.1). Taxonomy (NCBI): domain Eukaryota; kingdom Metazoa; phylum Chordata; class Mammalia; order Artiodactyla; family Delphinidae; genus Lagenorhynchus; species Lagenorhynchus albirostris. The sequence goes on along the minus strand of NC_083095.1, from coordinate 147,991,121 downwards.
TATACTTCAATACAATTTTTTTAAATGTTTAAATAAAAAAATAGCTTCTTGGAAAGTCACATGCATATTAGCACAAAAAAGCTTCTGAGATCTGCAAATAAGAAATCTGGTTGTAGTTGTTGCTGTTTCCGGCCTGTTATTTAATATGTTTTAAACAGTTTTAATAGTTTTAAACAGTTCCCAAACCTCATTTTTCAAAGCCCTTCCTTTTTTGGTGCTCATTAACATCCCAAATACTGTCTTTCTTATCATGTTCAAATAACGCGGAGCGGCTGGGCCCGTGAGCCATGGCCGCTGAGCCTGCGCGTCTGGAGCCTGTGCTCCGCAACGGGATAGGACACAACAGTGAGAGGCCCGCGTACCGCAAAAAAATAAAAATAAAAATCACTTCAAAAAAAAATAAAAAACAGGGATGGGTATGAATTTGTTCAAATGTCTATTCTCACTTGACTTATTAATTTAATATATTATTAGTGATAAGTGTCTTTAAAAATATATGAACTCATGGAATAAATCGCAGTTACCCATAAGTTATTCTTTAATATTTGATACACTAGACTTTCATTTAATATTTTTTCATTTATATTCACATGTTAAATTAGCCTTCATATCTAATTACTGGGGCTCTGTCAGGTGTTGGTAGCAGAATTTTGCAATGTTTGTTCATGAACTGGGAAACTTTCTTTTATATAATGGAATGGATTACATGCATCAGAATTAACATGTGTGTATATGAATGCATAATGGGAGCACACACAGGAAAGAATCATCTGGGCATAGATCCTCACATAGTTCATCCCTTAAATGTGTTCATAATGTTTTCCCTGGTCTAGTGTGGCACTCTCTCTGTTTAAGCTGGAAGGCATTTTAAGAGACTTTCTCTTTTACGTTTCGACTGACTAGCAGATATTTATCTCCTATTTTTTTAATGATCTACAGAATAAGAATCACCAAGTACTACTGCTCAGCCCTCTTCCTATCATAAGGACATTTATTCCTGAATACATTTTTTAAAAAGCAATGTTATCTTTCTGTGGAAGAGGTATACAAAAAATTGGCAACACCTAAAAGAGACTTTATGCAGCCTGTTCTGCCAGCCCCCAACTTTTTATTACTTTACATACAAGGATTGTCATTTCCAACTTATTCCTGTTCTAACATTTACAGAATGGGACTCATAGATTACCTGGTGTGTCTGACTGACCGGGAATGTGTTTTATATATTTGTCAGTGTTTGGAAGAAGAATTGCTAAGAGGCACATAGCAAGCTAAGCAAACAAAAAATAAAAAACTCCAGGAAAACCAAAATTGTGTACAAGAAAGGAAATATAATCATAGCATACTACAGGATTTTGTTTGTGAACATTAGCTAATATATGTTATCGTAATAATATAAACACGGAACTTATATTGGGAGAATGGAAATGGTGGAGGAGGGGAAGGAAATGTATCTGGTTGGGATGGGGGTATAAGAATGCTGAAATACTCATCTTTAGTGGAAGACAATAGATGATCTCTAAAAATGAAAACATCAAATGTGTTGGTTATATAACAGTGGTAAAAACTATAGAGTTATATGTGGCTGCTCCTGGGAAACATGAATTTGGGGTCTAGATGGGTGAAATAAATACTACAGTTTTTAAACAGAATTATTTGACATTTTGAAAGATGAATGTGTAGCTTTATTTATTTATTTATTTTAAATCAAATTAATCAAGGCAATTTCTAGAGATTGGAAGTTAGATAATAGCTTCCCTGGTTAGACCACCCTGTTACATCAACTTGGCAGATTTTAGAGAAAATCTTTCCATAGAGTGAGATCCTACAGTCAGTATTCTCAGTTTCAGGTGCCATTTCTGCACCTCCTTAGGTGCAATAATGCACATTTGAATAGGGTAATAAGAGAGGGCAAGTCCAAGGCCATTAGTGCATGTCATTCTCAAGGCCTTTCTCCAGAAATCTGCAAGGCCAGCGTGCTCCCTAGCCTCCCCCAGGTCTCGACTCAAATGTCTTCTTATCCAACAGGATTTCCATGACATCACTTTCCAGAAACTATTTCCTGTGCATAGAAGACTTTCCTTCCCTTTTTTATCACTGAATTGACTCCCATAATTCTCCAGATCCTTCCAGAAACTCCTTTGATTTCTTTGACACTCCTGAAGATTAAGGTGTCCCTTCCGTATACCCCTGCGGTACTCTGTGCTCATCCCTCTGATAGTACTTATCCCATCCCTCCTAACTGCCTGCTTACTTGTCGAAATCGCCCATGAAATTGTAAGTGCTTAGAAAGAACAGGTCATTGTTCTATTCTCAGCACTCAACACATAGAAATCTCTCAGAAATACTTGTTAAACAAAGGCGGTAAAATAGGAACATGTGTTTATTCTTAGGCAATGTATGCCCTTGTATTTATGGATCCCCACATTCCCAAGTCATTGGATATAGCCATGTGGTTCCCAAATGTCACCATGCCATTCTTAGCTTGGGATGTAGACTCCGCGAATCGGATGCCATATGAGATATTCTTAGATCTCATCTGATTTTAAAAGAGACAATAAAACAAAACAGCAGTCCTCGTTCCCTTAAGCTCAACCTTCTTACACCCTATACTTTGCCCTTCCTTGTAAACTCAGATATTTTAAAGAAAGCTCCACACAGACTCCCTGAACTTCCCCACAATCCTCCGCTGAGTCCCCCCAGGGCTCTCTGGAAACTTCCTATCTTGAAGCTATTCAGTGGGCATATTACCAAATTCAATGGCCCTTTTTATTAGTCATTCCCCACACCCACTCTTGGTTATTTCATAGGAGATGAAGAAAACTCCTGAGACGCTTACCCAAATCAGGGAGCTGGTGGCTTTAAGACTGCCCCTCTGGTGCTTCTGCAAAAATCACACCCACAACACCCTGTGGGGTGTGCAACTGGCACAGATGTTTTAAAACTAGGCAGACCTTCTACAGTGTTTAGTTTTTGGCAGAATTTATGTTTTTGGCTGGCCGCCACTGTGAAATGTGTTTAGTTTTAACTGACAGGCCTGGTCAACACCACAGGTCATAGGTAGACCTGGCTGATCCAGACTAAGGGAAGCCAAATTAAAAGGTAGTCTCCCTCCCATTCCCAATGTTCTTTTGTTCTCCTTACTGCTTCGGGACAGGTTAACACGGGCAAAACATTTCCGTCCTTCTACCTGATTCTCTTCGCCAAAGACTTCCTGCTTCGTGATGACACTCTTCTTTAGAAACCAGATATCCAGGGATTGGGTGGGCTATTCAGGGAGCAGTAAAAGAAGCGATTAAGTCGAACACTGGGAAATAAGAGTCTGTGACATAGTCTGAGGAAGACGGTTACTGTAAACAAGCCTGGGAGATGTAATATGGCAATTTTCCTCCTTAAACCTGGACCTGGGCAGTGTCCAGGAGCAATTCACAGGATGCTGAAGAGCCAGTGACAAGAGCACTGCCAACTGGGCATGAGACTTTGATGTTTGCACACCAGTGTCACTGGGACACAGGGAGTTTTTGTTTTACTTTTCCCCTAAGAGGGATTTGCAATGATCCATCTTGTGACTGCTTGTTTTATTCAGTTCACTGAAAATGACTGTGCTTTTTCCTACTATCTCAACCAGAATCTGTACATATGCCAGGCTCAGAAAGCATATACTCCCAGCATGAAAAGTGTGATCCAACCTTTATGAGCTCCAAAGAGGCTTTGTGGGTCGTTGGATGGGTCAGTGAATTGTAGGATGGCATAGGTGTAAGGGACAATGCTGTTTGCTGGGTGATAGGAGAATGACACCCAGGAAACTGTCAAAGTCCAAGGTAACCCACAGAGTTTAAATATTGATGGCCTTAAAGCTAAGAGAAGTCATGATGATATGGCCATGATCTAGCAATAATCATTTCAGAATCTTAAGTATTCAGGGTGCCTTTATTTTCAGTATTTTGAAAGAAAATAAGTAGAAGGGTATACTAATGATGAAAAATCTGAAAGTGAAATCAAGAAAACACTCCCATTTACCATTGCAACAAAAAGAATAAAATATCTAGGAATAAACCTACCTAAGGAGACAAAAGACCTGTATGCAGAAAATTATAAGACACTGATGAAACAAATTAAAGATGATACAAATAAATGGAGAGATATACCATGTTCTTGGATTGGAAGAATCAACATTGTGAAAATGACTCTACTACCCAAAGCAATCTATAGATTCAATGCAATCCCTATCAAACTACCACTGGCCTTTTTCACAGATCTAGAACAAAAAATTTCACAATTTGTATGGAAACACAAAAGACCCCGAATAGCCAAAGCAATCTTGAGAACGAAAAATGGAGTGGACGAATCAGGCTCCCTGACTTCAGACTATACTACAAAGCTACAGTAATCAAGACAGTATGGTACTGGCACAAAAACAGAAAGATAGATCAATGGAACAGGATAGAAAGCCCAGAGATAAACCCACGCACATATGGACACCTTATCTTTGATAAAGGTGACAGGAATGTACAGTGGAGAAAGGACAGCCTCTTCAATAAGTGGTGCTGGGAAAACTGGACAGATACATTGAAAAGTATGAGATTAGATCACTCCCTAACACCATACACAAAAATAAGTTCAAAATGGATTAAAGACCTAAATGTAAGGCCAGAAACTATCAAACTCTTAGAGGAAAACATAGGCAGAACACTCTATGACATAAATCACAGCAAGATCCTTTCTGACCCACCTCCTAGAGTAATGGAAATAAAAACAAAAATAAACAAATGGGACCTAATGAAACTTGAAAGCTTTTGCACAGCAAAGGAAACCATAAACAAGACCAAAAGACAACCCTCAGAATGGGAGAAAATATTTGCAAATGAAGCAACTGACAAAGGATTAATCTCCAAAATTTACAAACAGCTCATGCAGCTCAATAACAAAAAAACAAACAACCCAATCCAAAAATGGACAGAAGACCTAAATAGACATTTCTCCAAAGAAGATATACAGACTGCCAACAAACACATGGAAGAATGCTCAACATCATTAATCATTAGAGAAATGCAAATCAAAACTACAATGAGATATCATCTCACACCAGTCAGCATGGCCATCATCAAAAAATCTAGAAACAATAAATGCTGGAGAGGGTGTGGAGAAAAGGGAACACTCTTGCACTGCTGGTGGGAATGTGAATTGGTTCAGCCACTATGGAGAACAGTATGGAGGTTCCTTAAAAAACTAAAAATAGAACTACCATATGACCCAGCAATCCCACTACTGGGCATATACCCTGAGAAAACCATAATTCAAAAAGCGTTATGTACCAAAATGTTCACTGCAGCTCTATTTACAATAGCCCGGAGATGGAAACAACCTATGTGCCCATCATCGGATGAATGGATAAAGAAGATGTGGCACATATATACAATGGAATATTACTCAGCCATAAAAAGAAACGAAATTGAGCTATTTGTAATGAGGTGGATAGACCTAGAGTCTGTCATACAGAGTGAAGTAAGTCAGAAAGAAAAAGACAAATACCGTATGCTAACACATATATATGGAATTTTAGGGAAAAAATGTCATGAAGGACCTAGGGGTAAGACAGGAATAAAGACACAGACCTACTGGAGAACGGACTTGAGGATATGGGGAGGGGGAAGGGTGAGCTGTGACAGGGCGAGAGAGAGTCATGGACATATACACACTAACAAACATAAGGTAGATAGCTAGTGGGAAGCAGCCGCATGGCACAGAGGTATCGGCTCGGTTCTTTGTGACCGCCTGGAGTGGTGGGATAAGGAGGGTGGGAGGGAGGGAGACGCAAGATGGAAGAGATATGGGAACATATGTAAATGTATAACTGATTCACTTTGTTATAAAGCAGAAACTAACACACCATTGTAAAGCAATTATACCCCAATAAAGATGTTAAAAAAAAAAAAGAAAAGAAGTAGAAGATAAATAATATGAAAATAAAGTTCCATGAAGTAAGTTTTGTCTACATATTTTTTATTGTTCACTGCTAAATGGTAGATTTACCCTGACACATAGTAGACACTCAATAAATACACATCGAGAAAAAGAATAAATTAATTAAAGGTATGTTTTTAGAAGGTACTTAAAATGGGAAAAATTAGCATCCATTACATGTCTAATAAAATCTGAATTGAACTCTACCAAATATATTCCCTGCTGATATGAGAAATTTTACCACATGAATAATATTATTCTATTTCTGGGAGTATAATTTAAACATTTGTATTGTGTTACGGTGCAATACAAAGAAACAGACTGGATTTAACTGTATTGATTCAAACTGACATTTTGTATATAAATATATATAGAGAGAGAGAGAGGGAGAGAGAAGCACATACATATGTATATATCACACCTGTATGTTATATGTTTATATATTTTTCCTTTATATATATTAAGTAGAAAGAAATACTATTAAGGGACAATACTAGACACAAAAATCTCTAAAGCTATCAAACACAGAAGAGCAGGTGAAACTGAGCATTGGATGTCATGGGCTTGACTCTGGATTTCAGGGGCAAATGAGGCTGTATTTTGAAAAGGAACCATACCAGCATTAGTTTATTTCGCCTTTCTGCTGGCCTTTGCTTCTGCTAACTTCTGCTAACACTTGCTCAGCCGAGGAAGTTATTGATCATGAGATACATGCCCCCGCTCATGGGGAGTTTGCATCCCATGCTTTAATCATCCTTTGGTTTCTGGAGAGGCAGAGGCAGAATACGGAATTCAGAGGTCCTTTCATAACTGGCCTGTGGTTCAGACATTGCTTGGAAAGGGCCCAGTGCTGGCAGGCACTCCGGGCGAATTTTCCAGCAGCGGTGTGGCTCCATTTGCCTCCTTCAACAGGTCTTCAGTTGGCTCTATTAGTTCATCAGCTTCAGACTTTGAATTGGCACATGTGCATTGTGCAGATGGGGCAGTCACATCGACTGGCCTGGAAGTAATTAAAAACTGGAATATTTGAGATCAGGAGGAGCAAATGTGGCCAGATTTGCAGGGATGGTGCAAATGGGCCGAAAGAGCAAACTGACCCAGCCCTTTGAGAAAAATCTCTGTTGCCTGACCTGAGGTAGCCCCAACTGGGCTTGGGCATGTCCTACTAGGAGATAGCCCCTGCTAACCCAGCAGGTACTGAACCATTTCAATGGGTTAGGAAATATTCTTATTTAAAAAAAGTCTGCTTATGGAACACTGTTTCGTTAGGAAGAACAGGTTTGCCAAGCTTGTTAGCATCAGGGAAAGGCACATCCAAGTGAGTGAAGGCCTGTGAAAAGGATATATAATGAGGGAAGATTACTGCTTGCTTGAGTGTCAGGGGCTGTGTTCAGTGGACTGGACTTTAGACCGGCTGGGGGCACACCCAGGGACCTCCTGCCACAGTGGGAAACCATCCACAAGACTTCCCTCTGACCTTCCTTCCAAGGGCTGTCCTAATTCCGTGTGCTTCCCCTCTTTGTTGCCTCCTGCTGGCTCTACTTGGGATTCCTCCTTGGGATCTAAGAGATCAGCCCTCACCTTTGCACAGGTTGACTGTCTTGTCTTGCTAAGAACCTCATCTTGGCCTGCCTCTAACCGCTGTTTCGCTCCATGTTTGGGGGAACTACTTTGGTCTGTTTCAGCCTTAACAATCTTAGCTCAGAGCTAACTGTTGTGAATTCACACACATTCCTTTGCTGGTTGTTGTTGGTGTTTTGTTTTTGTAATTTTTTTTTAACTACAATGTATTTGACCTGTACTTAGATACCCCACACTAGGGTATATCATAAAAGACATTATTCCATTTAACCCACTCAGTGAAAAAAAGTTAAAAAAATTGATAGTCAGGGTTTTTTAATATTTTAATTTTTTAAATTGCGGTAAAATATACATAACAAAAGTTACCATCTTAACCATTTTTATGTGTAAGTTTCAGCAGCAGTGAATATAATCACATTGTTGTACAACTGTCAACAGCATTCATCTCCAGAACACTTTTCATCTTGCAAAACTGAAACTCTGTACCCATTAAACAACTTCCCATTCTTCCCTCCCACCAGTCTACTTTCTGTGAGCAGAATTTTTTTTTTTTTTTTTGGCCATGCTGCGTGGCATGTGGAATCTTAGTTCCCAGCCTAGGGACCAAACCCATGCCCCCTGCAGTAGAAGCACAGAGTCTTAACCACTGGACCACCAGGGAAGTCCCCAAACATTCTACTTTCTGTCTCTATGAATCTGGCTACTCTGAGTACCTCATATAGGTAAAATCATACAATATTTGTCTTTTTTGTGACTGGCTTACTTCACTTAGCCTAACATCTTCTAAGTTCATCCATGTTGTAACACATGACAAGATTTCCTTCTTTTAAGGCTGGCTAATATTCCATTATATGCATGGACCACATTTTGTTTATCCATTCATCTATTGTTGGGCACTTGGGTTGCTTTTACCTTTTAGATATTGTGAATAATGATGCTATGAACATGGGTGTACAAATATCTCTTTGAGATGTTATTCTGTTTCATAGGTGAGGAATCCAAGCCTCAGCATGGAGAGGTTAAATAACTTGCCTCGGGCGACAGGATGGTTATGTAATGAAACCAGGGTTTAGATTCAAGTTTTCTCACTCCAGAACACACCCTTTCCATCTCCGTCCTCTCCAGCCTGTCCAAAGAACAGATGTCTATCCCACGGTGATGGATTCTATATGGCGGAGCTGAAGCATGATCTGAGAGAGCACCAAGAAGTTTTCCAATAATTAAATTTTCACCATCCTAATAATGAATTTTCCAAGCTGCATCTTTGATAGTAAATTATACTACATCATTCCAAAAATATCAGGATTAGAGAAAAGCAATAATAATGATAATAATAAAAGGAATCAGTTATTTGATGCTTCTTATGTGTAAATCGCTGTGCTAGCCACTTAAATATACTGATTCTGATCAAAAGTAATAAAAAGCTTCAGCTCTGTTATTCCACTGTGGACTAACCCCAGTCACTATGATAATATCCACAAGGCACTAGCACTGTTGGAGGTCTTTTATATATTTTATCCCACAATATACATATTAATGCCCCATTTTACAAGTGAAGCATTCAAAACACAAAATGAAATGTTAGAGTTTAATCTGTCATGTGTCTGGCCCCAATACCCAAGTTCTTTCTGTTACCTCTTATATCCTAGGTATTGCTTGCATTGAGTGATGCAGTTGAACTGCAGTGAATCAGATGCAAACAAAATATTTGTACATAAGCTACTGTGAATTTTAAATGAATGACTTTTGGGAAGATTTAGAATCCCTAGCATGAACATTTGTGAAGGTCTTAGAAGGACAGAGACTTATATAAATTAATTAATGAGTGAGCTATCAAAAAAGACAATCCATATTCAATATCTAGTAAAATTCCATAAATGCCACCACATCCTGTCTCTAACAACTCAGCTTTCATAGAAGGATATGGTCTGGGGAGCTTGTTCAGAGATCCCCTGCTCAGGCCACCTGGCTCCTTTTCAAAATGTTTCCAATGTTTCAGCCTCCAACTCAACTCTTCATCCTGGAAAAGTCTGTGTCTCATTCCAGCTCAGTGCTGTGATTTATTTTTGGCGGGTAAAGGGAAAAATTAGTCATACCTACTCTTCCATTTGAGTTTAATGGGAGCATTGTGGCTGGTGGTAAAGATGGTAGTTTATCAGGCTAGTGACTTGTAGAGTTTACAGTATGGGCCTCCTCACTTCTCTGAATTTCCCTTCCCTTGTGAGTCACTTTACAATAATAATGAAGAGGTGAGGTCCAATGTCTGACAGTGGATCTCCTTGTACTGGGCTTTCGGCATTGCAATAATGTCCATATTGTAAAAGGAAAGATGATGTCACCCCCTTGGCAGTTGAAAACAAAGGGGGGGCAAATAAAAATGATGAGGGCCACCCAAAGAACTGCCAATCAATACTATTGACAATGAAGAGGAAAGCATTCTTTCTCTCGATCATAAAGTATGACTGAGCTAAGCAGTATTGACCTTGGGGTAAAGCATTTCCTAGCATTTAATGAATGGCCAGAAAGCTGATGGACTTTTAGTCAAACTGGTTATTAATTGCCTGAAAGTGCCTGACCCTGGAAGCCATAATTGCTGCTACAAATACAGAGCACACAAGGAAGCCCAAGTCTGGTACAGACAATGTGCCGTTGTAAGCAAGTCCCAATGCTGGACCATTGGACTGACCCTACAGAGCAGCTGGAGTGCCCTCTGCCACACAACAATTCTTAATGGACATTATTCCATAAAGACCCACTGCTAGGTATACGTTCAAAAAATGGATGGCATTTTCCAGTTGTGCAAAACAGAATATTATACACTCTAGATATAACAATGTAGTTAAAGCTGATAGGTTGAACTGATATCACTACAACTACTAAGGCCAGCTCTGTCCATCAGAAATATAATGTGAACCATGGATGTGACTTATAATTTTCCACTAGCCACACTGAAAAAACAGGTGAAATGAATTTTAATAATACATTTTCTTAACCTAATATATCCAAAATATTATCCACATGTACTCAAGAAATTATTAATGAGATATATGGTCATTTTGTATACAAATTTTCACAGTCCAGTGTGATGCACTCAGAGTACATCTCAGTTTGGACCAGCCACATTTCAAGCGTTCAAGAATTCCCATGTGGGGCTTCCCTGCTGGCGCAGTGGTTGAGAGTCCACCTGCCGATGTAAGGGACACGGGTTCGTGCCCCGGTCTGGGAAGATCCCACATGCCGCGGAGCGGCTGGGCCCGTGAGCCGTGGACGCTAAGCCTGCACGTCCGGAGCCTGTGCTCCGCAACGGGAGAGGCCACAACAGTGAGAGGCTCGCGTACCGCAAAAAAAGAGTTCCACGTGGTTAGTGGATGCCATTTTGGATAGTGCAGGTTTTGGAAATTGGTTTGGTTTAAGTAACATATTAGAATGTTTAAATGGGTGAAATGGTCAAAATGATGAGGCGTGTTTTCCCATCATGATCAGAAAAGATCTAACCTAAGGAGAGAGGCTAAATAAGTTTGAATTATATATTTAGGAAGACAGAGAGAAATTCATTATAGTATTTAAGTTTGAAAAGAGTTTTCACAGACAGTGACTCATTTTTGCCATGTTCTCAGGTGCTGTGCTGATTTAGCTTTGCTTACAGGAATGTTTCTAGGTTTTAGGGGCAAGAAGACTCTGGAGTTGAATTGCAAGGGAAGCAATATAGCAAGTAGAGATATTTTTTGGAAATAACTCGGGTTTGGGGAACAGACAGACCTACCTGCCACTTTCCCACTTGGTGATGTAGGGCAGACTATTTTACTTTCGAGGAGTTGGATCTTCTAATCTCTGAAGTGTGGATGATAATGCCCGCCTCCATTTTGTGGTTGTGTGGATTGGATGAGACCCTGACATCCATGACAAGTCTGGATGTTGGTATCACCATCACCATCTGCAGCAGCAGCAGAAAGTAGTAGAAAAGTCATCCACTAATGTGGCTCCCCAACCAGGTTCAGGGAACACTGGGCTTGCAGGTACATTTTAGGGATAAACTGGGAAGACTGTATTAAGTAGTATAATGGTTGAGTTGCCAGATGGCAAGCCAGATTAATTCAGTGGGGTTGGAGCTTCTGGAGGAAAGTGGCTGCAGATTGAGACTGATGAATTGAAGAAAAAGGGAACCTGGTGGAGAAGTGATGGATACAGGATCAAGCAGATTCCTCATCAGGTATAAGCTGGTTTTCAGCAAAGTGTGGGACAGAACATGAAGACTAGGATCACGGGAGAAAAGGGAGTCACTTGAACAGCAAGTCCTGAAGGAAAACCAGAGAGACAAGGGTCTCTAAAATGAAGACTTAGTCCATGATCGGAGATTAAAACTTCAAAAGATAAACTGCATATTCCTGAGGAGGAAGATCAAGTTTTATTTCATTATTTTTTTTCTTTAGCAGTACCTGGTACACAGCAAATATTTGGTAAATATTTATTTGTTTTGTGAATGAATGACTGGCTGTCTGTTTCACAGGTGGAGGAAGTTTGTGTTTAGACACTGAGCAGCTCCAAGCTCTTCTTCAAATCATCCAGGTTATTAAGGTACAGAGCAGCACTGGTGGAGAAACTAGTCCCCATCCTCAGCCCCACAAATCACCTAGCACTTCCTGATTCCTGAAAATTTATCAAATTCATTCCATTCTTTTACTCAGAGTCCTGTTTACATTGTAGCCTTCTGGAATATATGTAATGTGTAAAATGATGTTTCTGTCTAAGAGTACATAAGCTTGAATAATGCGCAGACACCCTTTAAAAGAAAGACAGGACTTCCCTGGTGGCACAGTGGTTAAGAATCTGCCTGCCAATGCAGGGGACATGGGTTCGATCCCTGGTCAAGGAAGATCCCACATGCTGTGGAGCAGCTAAGCCGGTAAGCCACAACTAATAAGCCTGTGCTCTAGAGCCCGTGAACCACAACTGCTGAAGCCCGCATGCCTAGAGCCTGTGCTCTGCAACAAAAGAAGCCCCCACTTGCCCAACTAGAGAAAGCCCACATGCAGAAACAAAGACCCAATGCACCCAAAAATAAATAAATAACTTTTAAAAGACAAGCATTGGAGGTTCCTTAAAAAACTACAAATAGAACTACCATATGACCCAGCAATCCCACTACTGGGCATATACCCTGAGAAAACCATAATTCAAAAAGAGTTATGTACCAAAATGTTCATTGCAGCTCTATTTACAATAACCCAGAGATGGAAACAACTTAAGTGTCCATCATCGAATGAATGGATAAAGAAGATGTGGCACATATATACAATGGAATATTACTCAGCCGTAAAAAGAAACGAAATTGAGCTATTTGTAATGAGGTGGATGGACCTAGAGTCTGTCATACAGAGTGAAGTAAGGCAGAAAGAGAAAGACAAATACCATATGCTAACACATATATATGGAATTTAAGAAAAAAAATGTCATGAAGAACCTATGGGTAAGATGAATAAAGACACAGACCTACTAGAGAATGGACTTGAGGATATGGGGAGGGGGAAGGGTAAGCTGGGACAAAGTGAGAGAGTGGCATGGACATATATACACTACCAAACGTAAAATAGATAGCTAGTGGGAAGCAGCCGCATAGCACAGGGAGATAGCTCGGTGCTTTGTGACCACCTAGAGGGGTGGGATAGGGAGGGTGGGAGGGAGGGAGATGCAAGAGGGAAGAGATATGGAAACATATGTATATGTATAACTGATTCACTTTGTTTAAAGCAGAAACTAACACACCATTGTAAAGCAACTATACTCCAATAAAGATGTAAAAAAATAAATATATAAATAATAAAATAAAAGACAAGCATTGATATGTATTCTCAGGATTGATGTAAATTATTTTTAGGATAATATATTGTAATAAGTAAAACAAAACAACAAAAACTGGAGAGATTTACAATTAATACACAAAAATATTTCAGAAACCAAGAATAATGCCTGAATCTTAAAGATGATGATTTGCTAAAACTAACTTGCTGATATTGAGTTAACAGTAGAAAAATGCAACCACAAATCTAGTTCAATTTTTTTTGTTCACCGATTCATTTAGTCAACACATATTCATGATTGGTCATCTACTATGCATCAGTCACTGTTCCGACTACTGGGGACTTAACTTCAAACAAGATAGGCAGAGCCTTCACTTTCACAGACTTTACATCTTTGTACAAGACATATAATACACAAGCAAAACTGAATAAACAATAAGGTCATATCAGATAGTGAAGCTCCTACAAAGAAATTCACACTGGGCAATGAAAGAGTTCAGGTCATGGGATGGGAATGTGGCTGGTTGTGTCATGGAGGTGACATGATTTTAAAGTGCCTGGTTAGGAAATGCTTCCTGTGCTGATGAAAAGGATATGATGGGTCCACCTTGAGCAGATCTGGAGATGTGCATTCCAAGCAGATGCAACAGCATGTACACCAATATTTTGATTTTAGTAACTCAGAGAGTTCATGCTCTGATAAGATTGCTATACAAAATATAAATAACTTCAAGACTTCATTTCCTACTTTGGGATGATCCCATCTCATATTTAACCATAATTCTGCTAGCAAGCAATTCTTTTTTTTTTCTTCTCTATTCTAATGGCTGATAAAATCATTTTTTAAAATATTTATTTATTTTCCTTATATTTTTTGGCCGCGTCGGGTCTTAGTGGCGGCACACAGGATCTTTGTTGAGGCATGCGGGATCTTTTTCTTAGGGCACATGGTGGGTTCCGGTTTCACTCTAGCTGTGGCGCGAGGGCTCCAGAGTGCGTGGGCTCTGTAGTTTGCAGCTCTTGGGCCCTCTCTTTGAGGCGCGCGAGCTTAATAGTTGTGGCGCGTAGGCTTACTTGCCCCGCGGCATGTGGAATCTTAGTTCCCCGACCAGGGATGGAAACCCCCTCCCCTGCATTGGAAGGCGGATTCTTTACCACTGCACTACCAGGGAAGTCCCTAGCAAGGAATTTTTAAATGCCAGTTTTTAAAACTGTGCTGAGATTTCTGTAATGTAGTCATATACCCATGAAATCAGGTTAACAACCCTCCTCAGAAGAAAACATCTTTAGGGTTTAGCAAGACTCATGCTAATCACACCAGTGGCTTTCTCTCCTGGGCAGTCTCTAGATAAACCCTAACTTCTGGCTCCCTGACCTCCCTTTTCCCATGTTTCAAGCTGACCATCCTTTTTTAATCTCATAGTCTCTCCAAACAGAATCAAAGGCCATTGATTAGGTTCCTGCTCTCCCTCCTATCAGAGTCTAGTCCTGTCTTCCTGATATCACAAGCAAGATACATTAATAAGAGTTTGAGAAGTTCCCAGCTCTTCCTCCCCAGTTTTTTTTTTTTTTAAATATTTATTTATTTATTTATTTGTCTGTGCCGGGTCTTAGTTGCAGCATACGGGATCTTTTAGTTGCAGCATGCAGTATCTAGTTCCCTGACCATGGATCGAACCTGGGCCCCCTGAATTGGGAGCGTGGGGTCTTAACCACTGGACAACCAAGGAAGACCCCTTCCTTCCCACTTTGGTATAAAAGTTTACTCACATATATGGTCTATACGCTCCAGTGAATTTCATAGTTTAGATCTCACAGCACAGCTTCATTTTCTTATTGTTTCTGCTTTCACATCACCCCTATGCACCACCAACTTGAGTAAAATGTTGTACTGTGTGGTATTGACTGCACTTTGGGTGGGATTGAAGAGCACAAAATAGGGCCATTAACAATTTCCTCATTGTTTCCTCGTTGGAAGCTTACATACGTTTTACATTGTTGCAGATACAGCAACAAAACCTATTTCTATTTCTGACTTTGAGAGATTCAATAAAATGCTATTCACATTTGAAGTTCTCATCCAAGGCAGGTCAGCTCTCCATTACCCTTTCCCAATTAAGTCAGAAGTCGAAAGGTTTTGCTTCGAGATTTCTTCTAAGAACCATTTCTTCTGGCCAGATTCGTTAAACAAGATGCGTTCAGTCTTGTTTCCATGTGCATTTCTCCACTCACTTAGTTCATTAGCACTCTGGGTCAAAGAGCATGAGTTTAAAGCTAGTAGAACAGACTGATTCCCAAGTTCTCCCGTTACCAGGAGATCCTGTCCATACACATGTTGTTAAACTCCTAGATAACATCTAAGGATACAGATGAAAAACACAAATTATGGACAGCACTAAATAATGATGACAGTTACCATGTATCAGAAATGTTTCTTGGGCTTCCCTGGTGGCGCAGTGGTTGAGATTCCGCCTGCCGATGCAGGGGACACGGGTTCGTGCCCCGGCCCGGGAAGACTCCACATGCCGCGGAACGGCTAGGCCCGTGAGCCATGGCCGCTGAGCCTGCGCGTCCGAAGCCTGTGCTCCGCAACGGAAGAGGCCACAACAGTGAGAGGCCCGTGTACCACAAAAAAAAAAAAAAAAAATTTCTTATGTGTCAGACACTATGTTAAACCCTTTCCATCTATTACCTCATTTAAATTTCACAATAATTTTATAAGAGAGATAGTATTAGCCCCATTTCACAGGAGGGGACAGATGGTTCAAATAAGTTAAGGGACATTTCAAATTCATACAGTTTATAAGTGGTGGAGTCAGGATTCAAATCCAGGATGGACGAACTCCGGGGTCTATGTTCATACCAACATACAAGAGCCAGGCGATAGACCAGCATTGGCAGCCTAAATAGTTTCTGGAAGAATGCAGAGTAAGATATAGGTAAATAAAAATGAATCTACACCAGCAGAAATAATAGAAAAGTTACAGAATGTTCTTTGTTCCTTTCCTGTTTAACGAAAAATATTGAAAATAAGGATAGAATATTGTGAGGAGCAGTGAGAAACAAAGAGGGAAAGTTGGGGTAGAAAATGGTATGGCGGACGTTGAGACCATCCAGAGAAGAAAAAAAAAAATGACTCATGGTTCTTATTCTAAATAAGCATGAGGGGACAAGTCTTGCACTTTATCAAATGGTTCCAGCATGCCACAGCTTATGTTACTATCAAAATGATTTAAAAGCAACCTATGCTTAGAAGTCCTCTTGGTGGTAACTTCATAATCTGCTTAGTGTCCAACACACTCTCTCCAGTTCCCAAATAAACAATTTCAAGCTGTAGCTCATAGGGAATTTATTTTAACCTGCTTTTATTTCACGGGTACTTTCCAAGTTTTGCACGTGAACTACAAAGGGACAAATGTTTCCCATCAGACCAGGAGGAGAAGAGATGGGGCATAAACATAATCCAGACTAAAAATATAAAAACCATCTCTGGAGAGAAAATATTTATAATTCATGTATTTGAGAAAAACCACACTCCTTTGCCTGGGGAATCATTTCTGATTATTAAGTATGTAAAAAATAAGAAGTCCCTCTTGGGCTTCCTGTGTCATATTTTGCCCACCTTTTTACAGAAGCCATTCATGTAGCAACAGCTCTGTGCAGGTATAAACTCTGGGCAGTTTGGCCCACTGTTACTTGGCCACCACTGCATGAAGTGGGTGCAGAGACCCATCCAGCCATTCTGACCTATGAACATGCCTGGAAGTATGAGGTGTCAATGGACCACTAGGGAATCCTTGACCAGGGAAGGAAAAGGACTGGTGGTTGAATATTTCCCTCTTCTGTCCAACTGGAGAGCAATTTTGTAAATATGTTTATTCTATTTGTCTCATCAAAATGTCCCTGCTGGGATCCAGCCCCTGCTGTCCTTAGTCACAATCAGCTGATAGCACCCTCTTGGGGAGGCTTTTCTGTTCCCAATTCCCACCTCCTCCTCTTTGAGTTCACTTACCCAAACAAACCACCTGCACCCAAGTGCTTGCCTCAAGCTTTGCTTAGGAGAACCTAAGCTAAGAACAGGTTATTACCACATTTTTTCATTGAAGCAAACAATTTGTTTATGTTCTCTTCAAAGTGTTGGATGGTGCATATTTTAAGCAATGTCTAAAAATTTATTTGTATTGGAAATCTATTCAAAATACTTGCTACCCCTTACATAAGTTAATTTTCCTTGGGGTATGATAAAATTAGATTTGGCAATCACTAGTCTAACAAGAAAGTCATAAAATTTTAGTCTGCACATTGTTTTATATTTCATATGTTCCTATTTTGTGGATGGTAAAATTCCTTAGAAGTGTGTGAAACATATTTACCCCTGCCTAAGGCTTAGTTTACTTCTGGAAGATACCTAGAATATGACATTTTAAAAATTAACCAAATTCATCTAAAATTCTTGATTTGACAGATGGCATCTCTTGAAACAGAGTAAATGAAAATCTTTCAGAATCTCTTGATACACACATCATGTCATTTCTCTGCAAAACATTCCCAGGAAGATCAAAGATGGTAGACATTTTGATCTCAAGCTTTATTTTTTTATAAGAATCTCATTGAGAATTGACTGGAATTTCAGATTCTCCATCCACATCAAGATGAGTCCAGGAATGTGCCTCTTTAGCCAACTTCTCAGGAAATTCTGACACAGGTGATCCTTGGATCACCCTTTAAAAAATAAATGTCATTTATGAAACCTTTGAATTTCAAAGATGGAAGTTCATCTTACAGCTAAACCATTTGTTTCGCAGATTAGAAAAATGATCCCAACAGCACTCTTTTCTTTCTTTGATGTTGACCATGCGTGGACCACAACATGCATCCATGTTGACCATTTAGAGCATGACTAAGAAAATAAAAACGACCCTAAGTATTCAAAGCAGAGGGAATTTAATATAGAGCATTGGTTTCAGAGACAATGAAGGAGCTCACAAGCCAAATAGGGAGCAATTAGGCAACTGGGGAATTAGCAACATCAAGTCTCTACCATCCTGAGGCAGGAGGGTTGAAGAGAGAATGTGGTGTTCCTGTATCCCTGGCACTGATGTCATCCTAAAGAAACGGGTACCACAGTCTTGTACAGCAGGAGAGGGAGCAATGGAGGGAACATCACTGCTACTGGAGATGCCACCTAAGACAGTTAAAAAGGGAGAAAAATGTCCTGGCATCTCCCACCCTCCTCTTGTCAGTGCCTTCCATTGGCTGAACCCATCTGGAAGCCAGATGACAGGGGGATCTGGGAGACAAAGCCTGCAGATTCACGTCCCTCCAAACACCCATGGTTCAAGGCAAAGCAGGGAAAAGACAAGGCATGTGTGAATCAGGCAGTCCCAGTAGCATCACAGGTACCTATACATTAATCCATATTAATGGATTAATCCATATTAATCCTATACATTAATCCATGCACACTCATGCTAATATTGTAGGTGTCCACCTCTTTTTTTTTTTTTTCACATTACACTGGGTGCCCTTGGAAACTGTATCTTTACAAAACCCATGCAGACTTACCAGACAGTGTTGCTTACTTGACTTAACCCAAATGGACCACACTGCACTTGCTTTATTTGGGTTGTTATGTCATTGTCTGTGATGGTTTCTTTGTTTTATGAACAATGGGTACCATATAGATATTTTGCAGGATATAAAACAACTGAACGCTGTAACAAAAGATTGAGCAGAAACTTCCCTTAGAGAAGGTCCCCCAGAGTCTTTCTAATTCCAATATACTGATTCTAAGAAAAACACTAACTCTAAGAATAAAAGAGTGTGAGGGTAAATGAAATTTGAGAACATTAGGTTAAAAAAATTAAGCAGCCTTCTTTATTACAATTAATATCCTAACATGGGTCATGAATCACCAAAAGGAAGACCCAGTGTGCAGTGTTTTCAAACTTATGTAACTTTACATGCATACATTCACTCAACAAAGATTTATTTATCAACTATTCTTTGCCTGAAACTCTTTGGGGTGCTAGAAATACGACAGTATACAAGTTGACAAAATCTTCATTCTCATGAAGAATAGATTCCAGTGGAAGAAGATAGTGACAAATCAAAACAACAAATAAGTAAATAGTATTTACTTTTTTTTCACAGTGATTTTCTTCAAATTAACATTCAACAATTATACTTTGAGTTACACTATAATGCTTTCAATTCTATTGTTAAGCTCCTGCCAGATCTATCAGATTCCAGTATCTTCTCCTTCCACCCCAAATTATCTTTTTTTCTTTGTAATGTAGAAATTATGATAGTGGTTAAATGTAATGGCTCTGGGGTCAGGTCACCCCTTTTCTAATTCTGGCTCTGCTTTTTCCTAAGTATAACCTATGTGCCTCATTCATTCATTCATTCAACATATGTTCATCTTGCCAGTCCCAGTGCTAGAACCTCAGGATCCATCTGTAAAGAGATGAATAACCTGTCCTCGAGGAACTTCTGTTTCAAAGTCTGTTCCTTCACTGGAAAATAGGATATTAATAGCATCTGCCTCATCAGCCTGTCATGAGGTTTAAATGACTTAATCCATATGAAGCATTTAGAATATTGCCTGTCACATCCTTACTAAATGTTAGCCTTTATTAATCATGTTATCCTCCTATTTAAAATCCTTCAGTGAGTCACTGCTGCCTTTGGGGTAAATTCCAAACTGCTTAGCACAACGGATAAAGCCTTTCAGGATCTGCCTCTTGATTTTGCATCCTGCTTCATACCCTACACACTCCTTCCCTTCCAGCCATATAGAACTATTCATGGATTTCACCTTGTGTTGTATTTTCCTACCTCATGCCTTGATACATCCTGTCCTCTCGGTCTTGAATCACCTCCCTTGTGACCTAGCACCTTCTTTCTTTTCAAAAGTTAGCCTCAACTTATCCCCTTTGTTAAGACTATTGGGTTGGCTCCACTGTGAATATCCATGGCTCCAGCTGGTCACATTAACCCACTTTCCCAGAAAGCTTTCATACATGATTCTCTCGACACTTCTCATGGGTATTTCAACTAACTCATTGATATCTCATACTGTGCCACAATGGCAGGATAGCCTTGTGAAACCAATGTCTTGGACCCCTGGGACAGAAAGACACACTGAAGGAGATGGAGCTGAAGGAGGAGAGAAACTTCCAATAGATGGTGGCAGAATTGAGCTCATGTATTCATTTCCCTATCTTCCCAAATTCCAATATAAATAATAGTAAAGGTACTTTAAAATATATAATTAAAATATGTGCTAAAATTTAAATGGGTACCATTAGTGGATCAGAAATTCTGAGCTGTGTCTTCATGGTAGAAAGTATAAGAGGTTGAGTGAAAATCCAACCAAGGTAGAGAAATCAGCAGCTTGCATACCCACAGGCAAAAGCTGCTGCAGAAAGAAGAGATACTCTTCCCAACAGGGGTCTGAGGGACACTAAGCTGGACTTAACAAACACAGAGCAGATGTGGGCAGGAGGCAATCATTCAAGTTCAAGGTTAAAAGCCTGTTTCAAGAACAGCTGAGTAAGACAACTCCTTTCCATCACTGACATATATAGAGCTGCTGGCTGCAGTATTTGCTCACTAGGTAGAATGCTATGAACTCTTTTCTAAACAGCTAGAAATATCATGTTAGAGAGGACTCTTAGTATAAGTGCTGAGGTCTGAAAGACAAACAGAGAGGAACTTGAGATAACTCAAGACCTTAAAAGGGGATCCAGATGAAGTTAAAATAAGATCTGGACACCCAGGAGAGATATACATTAAATGTTCCCACCAGAGAGTTGATTCTCTTAGGCAATTTTTTGCTCCTGAGTTACCTGTTTACTCCCTGCCCATGCAAAACATAGGGAAGCTTCCCTTTTTAACAGGTACAGTTGAACTCTGTAAAGCTCACTGTTATTTCTCCTGTTCAGGAGAGAGTCCCATTTTGGAGACAGATCCATATGATTGGGGGAGGGGAGGAGCACTCCTTCTAGTGCACCAATCAAACTAGTTCTTAATATACTCAGATAGCCAAAACTTACAGAGCATTTGAGGAAAACCAAGGGTTTGCAAGAAAAGGTTTTAGGTGAATAAAAAGAATAACAGCCCTAAGAAGAAAAATGGAAAAGAACTAAACATTACATATAATCTAAATATAAACTAAACAAGAATACAATCAGTATTCAGAGAAAAGTTTGAGTCTTTCATAAAACAGGAACAGAGTGTCATGAAAGGCAGAATTAAAAAAATAAGGAAACGCTATTAAGAGAACATGAAAAAATACAATTAAAAACATTAAAAAATAGCAAAAGAATAGAATAGAAATTTCTGAAAACCAAATCAGTGATCCAAAACATAAAGTCCAGGAAATCTATCAAACCAGATTAAAAATTTAAAAACAAACATCAAGCATTAGCATGAAAAAAGGTAAAAGATATGGAAGATGGATATAGGAAGTATATCTGTCTAATAAAATTTCAGAAACACCAGAAATGTGAGAAAAAGGAAATAATCACAGAAAAAATAGAAGATAATTTCCCAGCGTGGGAGAAAGGATTGAGTTCACAGATGAAAAGAATATATTAGAAGTCAAGCAGGACTTCCCTGGTGGTGCAGTGGTTAAGAATCTGCCTGCCAATGCAGGGGACGTGGGTTCAAGCTCTGATCCAGGAAGATTCCACATGTCACGGAGCAACTAAGCCCGCACACCAGAGCTACTAAGCCTGCACTCTAGAGCCTGTGAGCCACAACTACTGAGCCTGCGCACTTAGAGCCCATGCTCTGCAACAAGAGAAGCCACCACAATGAGAAGCCACCACAATGAGAAGCCCATGCACTGCAACAAAGAGTAGCCCCCGCGTGCTGCAACTAGGGAAAAGCCCACGCGCAACAACAAAGACCCAATGCAGCCAAAAATAAATAAATATATAAATTTATTAAAAAAAAAAAGATGTCAAGCAGACATGAATAGTGAGCAGAATAGGGAAGAATTTGGGCATTCTTTAGATGAATGGTGACAGAGTGTGTTTATAAAGAGGTGATATTCAAGTTAACACATAAAAGACGTAATGTGTCAGGGTAAGAATATTTCAAGCATGGGTAGGAGCTTCTGCAAAAGCTCAAGGTTAGGAAAGCATTGGGTTAGCCAGAGGAATTCAAAGAGCAGAGTGGGTCAAAGAAAAAAGGCTGAAGATAAATTATTCATGGCCTTATAGACCATAGTAAAGAATTTAGATGTTATTCCATAAGAATAGGAATCCACTAGAGTATTTAAGGAGTAGAGTAAGATGATTCCATTCACTTCAATGAAGATCACTTCTGTTTCATGGACAATGTGTTAGAAATGGGCAGAGTGGAAGCAGAGAGTCCAGTTGTAGAATTCCAGATGGGAGCTGATGAGGCCAGATCATCCTGGTGACATGGGAGACGAAAATGAGTAAACAGATGTGCTGTATATTCTGGTGGTAGAATCAATAAGATGTACCTGATAGAGAAAGAGTAAGAGGGAGAGAAAGGGAGGGATTAAGAGTAACTATTGCGTTTCCAGTTTGGGTAACAGGGTAAGTGGTGGAGTCATTTGCCAAGACAGGCAAGACAGGATGTTAAAATATTTTTTTCTGTTAAATGGGAAATAAAGAGTTCTGCTAAGTCTGGTTATGTTTGAGATATTTGAGAAATATTTCAAGGTGGATATGTGCAAGACAGATAAGTGTCTACAGTTCAGAGATGATTCTGAATTTGCAGACATAACTTCAGATTTTTTTAAAAACCGCTAACTATAGTATTTAAATCCATGGGAATAGAGGAGATCACTTAGGAAAAAGTATAGCAATGGAAGAGGCCAAGAACCAAATCCTCAGGAATCAGTATTTGAGCTCATGTAGAGATGCAGACACCAGCAGTGGAAACCAACAAGGGAGGGAAAAGAGGAGAGTGCTATCAGGAAGGCCAAGCATGGAGGGGAGAGAGTGTTTCAAGAAGAAGAGAGCAGGTGATTATGTTGTCTGCTCCCAGAGGTAAAGTAAGATGAAAACAGAAAAGGGTTTGATGGTTTGGCATCAAAGAGAAAGTTGGTAACCATAGCACAAGTGATTTGTGTTGATTTAAATCATGTGTTTCCATTTAGTGGTGAGACTAAAAGCCAGACTGTAGCAGATGGAGGTTTGACTGGGGGTGAGGACACAGAGACTATTTCTAGATGGCTGGCTCTGAAGACAAGAGAAACAATCAAGTGACTGGAGAGTGATAAGTGATCAAGGGAGGGTATTTATTTTTTTCCCAAATGGATATTTGTATGCTTATGGGCATGATGCAGTAGAGAAGAGGATAAAATTGTAGCCAAGAGGTAGTAGTCCAAGGTGCAACTCCAATCTATCTTTTAATTGCTCTAATAACAGTTTTCTAAGATTTTATCTTTATCACAACCCTCAGTGTCAGCCAGTGCTAGCAGACCAAGCACAAATATTAAGGGGTTGGAGCTGGTGAATAACTACTATGATGGAGTCCACATTCATTCCTCATTCTCTGGTTATCAGGCTCAAATCAAGAATATGTTCAAGAAAACTGTTAGATGTCATAAGCTGTGAGCTTTTTAAACCATGCTCTTAAATGAGCCTTTGAGGAATATTGAGTGAGCTCCAGTGATTATTAGATTGTATCCCTGACAGATGTGTGTGTGGCTAGTGCAAATAGCCTTAGAACGCAGTGAGAGATGTCTGGCTAACATTGTTCTGGGGAGGCTGAGCCACTTTATAAGAACATTCCCTCAAGGATGAGTTGTGTAATCAGTGGGGTCAAGATTCTGCAAGGAAAGATTTTAACAGGCATTAGCAAGTTCATTCACTATTGGACTCGTATTGAAATTGTTGAATTGTTGGCTTCATGGTGGAACCATAAATTTTTTAAAGGCAGGAACTGTGGGCTGTTCTTGGTGGCTCCATCATCTAACTCAAGACCTGACAATAGATGGCTCTCAGTAAATATTGATTGAATGATGGAATATATAAATGGATTCAATGACTAAAATCACTAAAATTATAGATGTTATAAACACACACTCATCGTTCATTAGGTGAGTATTGTTCATATTACTGCAACAACCATACACCCTGAAAATTCTGAGGCATTCCCAATTTCAAATCTGACCCATTATCACATCATGTGCCCCATTATATAGTTATAGATAGATAGATAACAATAATAATGATGATGATGATGGTGATGATGACAACAATGAAGAAGAAGAAGGGAGGGAGGGAGGGAGGGAGGGAGGGGAGAGAGAAAGAAAGAAAAATAGAGTTAACCTATGATAGGGAGCTCTTTCCATTTAGCATCTCACAGAATAATTATAATTATTATAATCTCAATTTTCTCTCCCTGGGTGAGAAAATGAGGCTCATAGAATTGTTATAGTTGCTGCAAGATCACAGAGCTAGTAAATGATTGACTGGGGGATTGGGAGCCAGATCGAAAATAAGGTCTTAGGCAAAAGAATGTAAATTACACTATATTGTTAGAAATCTACATCCCTAACACTGCAGTGAACATCCTACTGGCCCCACAGCAGCCCATGTTTGGGGAGCTGGGGTTAGGGTGGAGAGGAGGAGAGGGACCAGGCCAGCAGTTAAACACAGCAAAGCACAGACTCTGGAAGCTAGAGAGGAACGTCAGAGGCTTGACAGAAAACAGTATGCTCCAGAAACAAGCTTAACCTATTTCAAAATGGGTCTGTGGCCAGCCCTTTGTCCTTGACTTGCAATGCATGACTAGTGCCCTTACTGGAAAGATAATTTATGATGCTAGAGGGACATGAGCCCTTGCAGAGCTTGCAAGATGGGAACAATGACCTGTACTTTCCTGAATAGTGCTGAGTGTGTTTCCAAAGCTCCAGCTAGTTTCAAACAGCTTTGGGGTTTCTTTACTCTGAACGCTGACTTCACTTCAGAGAAGAATTTCTGTTTTACTAATTTACTATAGGAAATAAGGATGTTAGAGAAATGGTAGTATTCAGTAGGAGAAAAAAAAAATGGAAATCTGTATAAGATAAGCTAGTCTGGAAGTTTTCAAAAATGTTTTTCAGTTATTAAGAAATTTACTTATTTATAATGTATTCCCTTGACCTTCCCTGTCAGGTATTTCTTCCCCTACCTCCCTCCAACTTAGAGAATTAGCATATGATTTATTTTCCCTCTTAGAGCTCCTCCCCAGTAAATCGCTATGATTGGCAGCAGACTTTGCTCTGAAAACCTGGTAGAAATATTTGAAAAGGCATCAGGGACCAAATCTACTTAACACCATGTGTGCCACTTCATTTATTTTCACCACACCTTCACTAGATTGGAGAGAAGGAAATTATGCTAAAGTTGCAACTGCGCAGCTCCTCAAAAAACATGCTTCAACCTGCCCCAGTTGGCGTTTACCTGTTTAAATGTCCCTTCCCTTTTAACTATAAAATCTACTGGAAATGGGGGAAAGGTTTATGCAATCAAATACAGTCCAGGGTGAGAGACTTTTTGAAAAGCAATAT
Source organism: Lagenorhynchus albirostris (assembly GCF_949774975.1). NCBI lineage: Eukaryota > Metazoa > Chordata > Mammalia > Artiodactyla > Delphinidae > Lagenorhynchus > Lagenorhynchus albirostris. The sequence continues at coordinate 147,965,237 of NC_083095.1, read as the reverse complement.
TTCTTGCGTAGATACCAGTGACTTCTCTTCCAATTGCCTGTGGAGGCAGTTGGCGTGCACATAATTGCCTCTTGCATCATCCGCCTGAGAAGCCCGGTTCTTATTGTGAGAGACAAAGGAGTCCTGTGCCTTTCCATGAAACATAATGGAGATGGGATAAACTTGGAGGCTCCCTTGAGGTCTGGTGGGAAGTTGATCTGAAAATTGTGATCAAATTTTTTTCTCCATCATTTTAGAATGGGTTAATAGAGAAGGCTGTGTGTAGAATATCCTTGGCTTGTTGTGTAGACCTTCTCATGGGTATTAATATCCATTACATACACATGAATGAGGACATTGATATTGTGTTAGTAATACTGGTAAAAATCTTTTCAGACGTGAAATTTTAAAATTAATTTTCTTTTGTTCTTTGGTTAATTCTTTTTTTTTTTTCAGCCAATAACATAGTTTGTAGACAGAGAGATTTATCTCTGGAATCCCAATCACCAAGTTTCCTCTTTTGGCCACTCCCTCCAACATTCTCCTTTGAAGCAATGCTATTCTCTAGTCCTCTACCACCTTTCTTATCACCCACTTATCCAACAAATATTTGTAATAGACTAGGATGTGCCAGGTATTATGTTAGAATCTGGACAAAAAGATGGCAGAGCTTGCTCCTATACTTGGGGCACTGCTAACTCTCTTAAGGAAATGTTTGAAAAACCAAACCATACAAACGATAAACAAGCCTGGGCGTGTTTCATCACTAGGATTATCTATAAATTAGGGAAAGATAAACTCTATCGATTATTTCATCTAAAAAAAATCCCACATCCACCCAACTGGATGTGGAGAAAACTCATAGCCAAGAAACTAATGTAAAAACTGGTTTAAAAAGAATGAATAATTTAAAAGACTCAACCTTAACAGAATCCAAGAACACATTAAAGGATCATACACCATGATCAAGTGGGATTTATCCCAGGGATGCAAGGATTCTTCAGTATACGCAAAGCAATCAATGTGATACACCATATTAACAAATTAAAGAATAAAAACAATATGATCATCTCAATAGATGCAGAAAAAGCTTCTGACAAAATTTAACACCCATTTATGATAAAAACTCTCCAGAAAGTGGGCACAGAGGGAAGCTACCTCAACACAATAAAGGCCATATACGACGAACCCACAGCAAACCTCATTCTCAACGGTGAAAAACTGAAAGCATTTCCTCTAACATCAGGAAGAAGACAAGGATGAAAACTCTCACCACTATTATTCAACATAGATTTGGAAGTCCTAGGCATGGCAATCAGAGAAGAACAAGAAATAAAAGGAACACAAATTGGAAAAGAAGAAGTAAAACTGACACTGTTTGCAGATGACATGATACTATACATAGATAATCCTAAAGATGCTACCAGAAACCTACTAGAGCTAATCAATGAGTTTGGTAAAGTGTCAAGATACAATATTAATGCACAGAAATCTCTTGCATTCCTATACACTAACAATGAAAGATCAGAAAGAGAAATTAAGGAAACAATCCCCTTCACCCATTGCAACAATCCCATTTGTCCCATTGCAACAAAAAGAATAAAATACCTAGGAATAAAACTACCTAAGGAGGTAGAAGACCTGTATTCAGAAAAATATAAGACACTAATGAAAGAAATCAAAGATGACACAAACAGATGGAGAGATATACATTGTTCTTGGGTTGAAAGAATCAATATTGTGAAAATGACTATACTACCCAAAGCAATCTACAGATTCAATGCAGTCCCTATCAAATTACCAATGGCATTTCTTACAGAACTAGAACAAAAAATCTTAAAATTTGTATGGAGACACAAAAGACCCTGAATAGCCAAAGCAGTCTTGAGGGAAAGAAAACAGACCTGGAGGAATCAGACTCCCCAACTTCAGGCTATACTGCAAAGCTTCAGTAATCAAGACAGTATGGTACTGGCACAAAAACAGAAATATACATAAATGGAACAGGATAGAAAGCCCAGAGATAAACCCACGCACATATGGTCAACTAATCTATGACAAAGGAGGCAAGGATATACAATGGAGAAAAGACAGTCTCTTCAATAAGTGGTCCTGGGAAAACTGGACAGCTACATGTAAAAGAATGAAATTAGAACACTTTCTAACACCATACACAAAAATAAACTCAAAATGGATTAAAGACCTAAGTGTAAGACCAGACACTGTAAAACTCTTAGAGGAAAACATAGGAAGAACACTCTTTGACATAAATCACAGCAAGATCTTTTTTGACCCATCTCCTAGAGTAATGGAAATAAAAATAAACAAATGAGACCTAATGAAACTTAAAAGCTTTTGCACAGCAAAGGAAACCATAAACAAGATGAAAAGACAACCCTCAGAATGGGAGAAAATATTTGCAAACGAATCAGTGGACAAAGGATTAATCTCTAAAATATATAAACAACTCATGCAGCTCAATATTAAAAAAAAAACAAACAACCCAATCCAAAAATGGGCAGAAGACCTAAATAGACATTTCTCCAAAGAAGACACACAGATGGCCAAGAGGCACATGAAAAGCTGCTCAGCATCACTAATTATTAGAGAAATACAAATCAAAACTACAATGAGGTATCACCTCACACCGGTCAGAATGGCCATCATCAGAAAATCTACAAACAACAAATGCTGGAGAGGGTGTTTAGAAAAGGGAACCCTCTTGCACTGTTGGTGGGAATGTAAATTGATACAGCCACTGTGGAGAACAGTATGGAGGTTCCTTAAAAAACTAAAAATAGAATTACCATATGATGCAGCAATCCCACTCCTGGGCATATACCCAGAGAAAACCGTAATACAAAAAGACACATGCACCCCAATGTTCATTGCAGCACTAGTTACAGTAGCCAGGTCATGGAAGCAACATAAATGCCCATCAACAGATGAATGGATGAAGACAATGTGGCACATATATACAATGGTTCCTTTTCACCATAAAAGGGAATTAAATTGGGTCATTTGTAGAGACATGGATGGACCTCGAGACTGTCATACAGAGTGAAGTAAGTCAGAAAGAGAAAAACAAATATCGTATATTAACGCATATATGTGGAATCTAGGAAACTGGTACAGATGAACCAGTTTGCAAGGCAGAAATAGAAACACAGATGTAGAGAACAAACGTATGGACAGAAAGGGGGGAAAGTGGTGGGGGCGGGGTTGGTGGTGGGATGAACTGGGAGATTGGGATTGACATGTATACACTAATATTTTTTAGATAGATAACTAATAAGAACCTGCTGTATAAAAAATAAATAAATAAAATAAAACTCAAAAAAAATTTTTTAAAGACCCTATTAAATAAATAGATACGAACATTACAGTGTTACAGATATTTTTCATATTAATTATTTATATTCTGCAAAGATACAGAAAATATTTGGGGTAACTTAAACATTTTAATATAAATAAAACACAAAATAATTCCTAAAAAAAAAAAGAAAAACCAAAAAGAAAAATTAAAAAAATAAAAAGACGCAACCTTGAAAATAACCCCACCCCACCCCCAAAACAACTCTGCTTATTAAAAAGAAAGACAAATATTGGATTATCTGAGACGTCAACAGAGGAAGCAGTAAGCAAAACCCAGAAGCAAACTGTATTGTGAGAGAAAGTCGACTGGTCCAAACACAGGGCAGTTCACTTCCTGTGGCAACATGAAAGTCACTTAGAAATAAGTATGTTAAATATATTCAGAGAGATAGAAATGAATCATATAAATGACACCTGAGAACACATAAATGGAATAGGAGAATAAAATAAAATGCAGATTTGAAAGTGTATCAAATAGACTCTCGGTTAAATATACTAAATATAGCTAAATCTCTATTCTACCCACAATGCCAACTAAACTGACTTTTTAAAAATATATTAACCCTCAAGTACAAAAAGAATAATGACAAGATGACTATGGATAAAGAACCTAAGTGCTAAACAAGAACAACCAGAGGAAGCAACTAATTCACGTCTCAGAGTTCTGGAAGCTCAGGCATTAGAAATGCCATGTACCTCTGAAAGCAGAGGGAAGAATGGATCTGAAAACAGGATCGATTGTGATACACTGTAAGAGCATCTAGATCCTAGATCCCCCTCATTCTTCCTCACATTCCCTCAATCATAACAAAATATAAAGATGATTCTCTGGAAAAGATAAACATTTCTAGGCTCTGGACCCCCAGATGCCAGGTACAGGTGAGAGCAGGGGTGTAGTGCCCTTGAAATCACCAAAACGCAAGTCAAATAAACAAATCTAGAGATGGTCTGTGACTTATCATTGTTGGATTTAGTTTTACGACAGTGCAAAAGCAATACACATTCATTACAAACCACACTTAAAATTTTGAATTCCAATCTTTTCCCAGGCTAGCAATATGTTCTGGGATACTCTCTCCTGATGCTGTGCAGGAGCAGCAAGCGTGGCTCCCAGTCAGCCACGCGATCACGAGGGTAAACAAACAACACCCTTAACAACCATCCTGTATCCATATAATCATGCTGTTTTTCACTTTCGGCACAGTATTCAGTACATTACATGAGATATTCAGCACTTTATTATAAAAAAAGGCTTTGCATTAGATGATTTTGCCCAACTGTAGACTAACATAAATGTTCTGAGCACATTCAAGGTGGACTAGGCTAAGCTAGGATGTTCTGCAGATTAGGTTATTGAATGCATTTTTTTTCAGCTTATGATGGATTTATTGGGATGTAAGGAAGACCTGTAAATTGAAAAGTAAGACCCCTTTTCCTCCTCTCCCTCTTTGTTCCTAGAGTACCAGACTGTAGCCTCAAAACCCTAAGGGAAGGTGCTTAAGGATTCTAATTTGGCTACATAAAATCATCCAACAGAAAATCCATACAGATATTAATATTCAGGCATCCCAAAAAGAAACTTCTAGATTCGTGTTCAATTTCCCTCTAATGAAGTTTGCCAGTTGACAAATCCTTCCATGCACACAGCTTAAACTCAACATTTCAATATCTCCTTATTTAGGAATGAAGCGTAGATCACTTGTTATTTGTGGAAATCCCTGCAATAAATTAAATGGCCAAAAGAAACAGAAGATGAAAGATTGCAGCTGAAAGAAAGAAATGCGTAGTATGGGGGAAAAGAATACACACACACACACACACACACACACACACACACATGCCAAGACACTTCATCTTAAAATTTTAGTACTTCAGAGAAAAACAAAATAATCCTAAAAGCTGCCAGAGAGGAAAAAATCAGATTTCATACAACACGTGAAGAATCAGAAGGGTATGCAATTTCTCAAGAGCAATTCTTAAAGCTGGATGTCAGTGAAAAGGTGTAACCCTCCACCTAAATATAGCAATTCTGAATGCTACACTACAAAATAAAGTGTCAAACTGTATAAAGCAAAGAATTATTTATGTGACAAAATCAATACATACACAATCATAGAGACTTAACACTCCTCTCAGAAAATGGTAAATAAGACAGGCAAAAATAGGGCAAGAGGGCTTCCCTGGTGGCACAGTGGTTGAGAGTCCGCCTGCCGATGCAGGGGACACGGGTTCGTGCCCCGGTCCGGGAAGATCCCACATGCCACGGAGCGGCTGGGCCCGTGAGCCATGGCCGCTGAGCCTGCGCGTCCGGAGCCTGTGCTCCGCAACGGGAGAGGCCACAGCAGTGAGAGACCCGCGTAGCACACACAAAAAATAATAATAATAGGGCAAGAAAGCCAAATATTAAGGTCAACACAATTAACAAGCGTTAGCTAAAACAGATAAAAATATTTGTGACTTTGGAGAGCATTACTGCATGGTGGCTGAGAACAGAAGATTAGGAGTAAGACATCTCACTAGATTCAAATTCTTGCTCACTGATTTACCAGCTATCTTACCACAGGTGTATGTTTATTTCCTCTGCTTCAAAATAGCTATAGCAATAGTGCCTACTCCATAAATTTGTTGTGAAGATAAAATTAAATAGTGCATGCCAGGATGCTTAGACAAGTGCCCAGCATTGAGTACCAATATGTGTGTGTGTATGTGCATAATTCTGCACTAAAACAAACTCTAAATGTTTTAAGAAAGTGTGGAATATTTAAAAAGTTAACCATAAAATAAATATATATACATATGTATAATAAAATTTTGGAGGCATACCAATTTGAGTCAGATACAACGTCAGAATCACTCTACTATTCAAAATTGCATTAGATGCCCAAACCGACAAAATAAGTGAAGAAAAAAAGTGTAGTTATAAGGGCCAGAAAGAGACAAAACTGACACTATTCCTAGACAAATTATTGTCCAAAGAGAAGGTATGAGTATCTGTAGTCAAACTGATAGAATTAGTTAGGGAGTTCAGCTAGCATGCTGAATAAAAAGACAACTGTAGGAAAATATAGTAGTATTTCCATACTTAAAAAAATAATCAGTTGAAAAAGTATTAGGTAAAACAAATATCTCATTCAAATAAGCAATTGTAGCTACTATTAAGAGTAAACCTAAAAAGAAGATATAAGACCTATATAGAAGAATGTAAAAACAAAAGATGTAAATGAAAAAATGAGAAGAAATAGCATGCCTATGAGTGGAAAAAAAACAAAAAAAACTAATATTTTAGAGTGCCAAATAATCTCACATAACCGTATAAAATTAATAAAATTTCAATAGGTATTTTTGGTGAATTTAGACTAATTATAAAATTTATATGGGAGTATATAATTCCAATAATAGTGAAATCCATTCTGAAAAAGAACAAGGTAGGGGTAGGGTAGATTGGAGTGGGGTAGGGTAAATTGTTCTACCAGATATTATCTCATTATAAATTTATAATAAAAACAATGTAGCATCGGCACAGAAAAAGAAAGAGATCAATAGATCATGGTAGAAAGCTCAAAACAGACCCTGAGATGTACATGTGATCTTAATATGTGATAAAATTATTGTTATTGCTTGATAATAACATCCAAGCACCAGGAGAATGATGAATTATTGTATACATATTATTGGCTATTTTACAATATTAAAATAATCTGTAGTTAATACCAAAAAATTAAAAGACATGCTACATATATTAAGACTTAAACAGAAAAATAAAACTTCAAAACAATTAGAGTAAAACATAAGAGAACATAGACTAGAGAAAGTTTTTTTTTAATAAGACTCAAAAACACAAATCATAAAGAAAATTACTGAAAATTTACTGTTATGGTACCTAAAGCTTTGTCCTCAGCTCCTGATAACACAGTCGTCCTCACACTGCATCACAGTTATCTTTTGGTCTATCTCCCCCACAAGGGTCTAAGTTCCCAGAAGGCCAAAGCCCTAATAAATCTCTGTGTTCTCAGAATTAAGCATTGGTGCCTGGTCCATAGTAGGTCCTCAGTATACCCTTTATGAATGACTGAATTAATGAATCAATCAATGGAAAATGTTAAAGAAGCAAAGGTTAAGCAGGAATGAATAAGGGTTATTTGGTACTTAGCATGTTATCTAAGGGTAATAATTCATTTCAGAACTCTTTCTTTTGATAATTATTGATACATCAAATGGAATGGAAACATCAATTGAAATAGAAATAGACCTCCTATATTATTGACAGGAAGTAGACTAATTTATTTGGTTCAATCTTTCTCTTGTGCTTAAAGATTATTTTTTAAATCTAGTGACCTAAAAAAATGTTTCATGTTAAAGTAACTCTCATACATACTGAAATATTTATAAGTGGAATATGTCTTAGATTTGCTTCAAATAATATGTGTGTGAAGGGGAAAGTGAGTAGAGGGAGAGATGAAGCTAAATTGGTCATAAGTTGATAACTGTTGAGCTGTGTGATGATTATATGCACATTTATTTACTACCTGTATCTTCTCTTGTATATGTTTGAAATTTTCCATTTAAAAAAAATGTTAAAAAAAATAAAGCAATTCTTTACATGAAACTATTACTTTACATAGACCCAAGAAATCATTTGTTGCAGAAGATGAGAATCCATATATTTGTTTTATGATTAACAAATATCATGACTCATAAACTTAATTAAGAAACAGCCTCATTTCTTCTCTTTAGAAAAGGTTAGCAAAAAAATGGACATGTGCTTTCCCTTTTTTCCAATATAAGGCACTTGAGCAAAATTGCATCATCTGCAATTTGAGGAATATAAGTGACACGATTTGAAGACAGAGGATTGTGAAGAAACATGTGAAAAGGCACAGCCAAACTTTTGTTTAAGGCTCTGAGTGTGAGTGTCTCGGTGACTTCAGAACTAGGAATTTGGCCTCCCACACCAACCAGACCAAAAGTAGCACCATTCTTTCTAGACTGTGTCTTGGAGAAATGAGTCTCCCAGAACTTCCAACCATCACCGTCAAAACAGAAGAATCACATGAGACATTAGAATCTGCCTTTATCATGTCCTACAGCTTCAGCAAGACCTTAGTTCTTGTGAAAATGCTGTTAAATCTTGGTTATTAGCTTTGCCTTGTGCTGTTTTGTTTTGATTTATCATTTTAGTGGTTTGTTTGTTCAACAGTTGCGGTCATTTCTCAAGAGATTGCAATGAAGTTTCTCGTGATTATTTCAACATAACATGTCTGCTTTTACTCTGAGTTTACTTATATAAAGAGGCTATCAATATTATAATTTGCTAAGAGTGATTTGCACAGTCTCCAAGGAGTTTCAAAGAGGTCAGGGCTCAGAAACAGATAACTACAGTCATTTTTGCCTTTGCTTTCCTTGCTGTTCTTAAGTGACAGATAAAGCCTCACATTCTGGACCCTGGCTTCTATCTGAACTGAAATCAACAATGTAAACATGCATTCCCCACTTATGTTCCTTCACACAGTTCCCAGAAGAGAGAGGGACAATCACTTTCAGCAAGTATCATTGATAATTCCAGGTAATATTTGCAGCTATTGTTTTGTTTAAGGTAAACCTGAATATCTGTCTTGACTTCCATTCAACAACTATCAAGCAGTTACTCATGTCAAATTCTGTACTGGGCATAGGGAATAAAACAATAAGACAGATTTTGTTTTTGAGGAACTCATAATTTAAAGAAGGGGATAAACAAGTAAAAACATACTTAGCCTATAATGGGCTCCGTGATATACAAAGACATGCACAAGACACTATGGAAGCAATGATGAGATCGAGAAGCATTTCCACTGACTCTCAAAGGATAAGAAAGTCCTTATCAGGTAGAGAAAGGGGAAAAAGACATGTGATCAAGAACAGCATAGGCAAATGCACAGAAGTAAAACAGTGCATGACACAGTCCAGGTAGGTTGGATAGAAGGTAGGACAAATATGGACAAACATTGGAAATGAGGTTAGACAGGTGGGCAAGGGTCATAGAGAAGTGGCTGTTAGAAAGAGTCCTTCTACACAGTACTCAAAGTACATATTCCTCAAATATCTCTGTATCAAGAACCCTAGATATGACTAGGTGACTTACACATCTAAGCATATCTGACAGCAGTCTGTTGGGTGGATCTGTCAGGAGCACATCCATTCAAGGACTGGGATAAAGAAACATCAAGGGAAATATTTCAAAGTACAGAAGGAACCAGGCATGAAGGGATTGGCTCTGGAGCTGAGTCTTGGTTGCTGGAGGGTATCAGTGATTCTGAACACAAGGTGGTTTCTGACAGTCTCATGTGACTTCAGCCTGGCCTCAAGGATCTGTGTTGGGACTTGGAGTAGGAGGGAATGGTGGTAAAGGGATGGGGCAGTTCAAAAAGTACAAGCTGGTAACGCTGCTCCATCAATTCCTTTACAATATGAGACATGAACTGTCCTGCTTAGAATGCTCTTTAAACACAAGGAGAAGCATTCTCTTGTTGCTCTTCCACTTGGCCATGGAGCACGGGGCATACTGGCATCCTGACTCCTGCATTAATGGTGCTGCCCACGAGGACTGCATCAGAAAGGGTCCCAGAGTCTATCAAAGCAGCGGCAGTGTGGGCAGGAGAACACCACGCCCTTGAAGCCTGGCTGCAGGTCAGTTGATAAGCCCAGGTGAACCACCTTTTGAGGTAACCAAGAACTCCTCTGTTCTTGGGGTTGCATTGCAATCACCACTGTACTATTTGAGCTGATCCTAGCACCAGGCACTTAGCAGGTGCTCAATAAACATTTATTATATCCAGTTCAATTTACCTTTATATCCACTGCAAAGAAACATCAATTAAATATAAATCGGCAAAGCCTCAGCTGTCTATACTTCAGACAAAATAGCAATCTGTAAGTTGCTCTCCTTCCAACAAACTGTCACATAACTTCTCCCTTCAAGGACATTCTATGCAATGCTGGGCTTATCTTCTGGGATTCTATTTGAATTCAGAACTTAGGGGCATTATTTTAATTTTTTATCCCAGCTATGTCACTGACACTCTGCGCTACTCCCCAAAAAGCAGAAGTATCCTCCAGACCTCTGCCGGAGAGCAGTCACCATGCCCCATTCCTCACTCTGGTTCACTGATATACTCTATGAATTTCAGTCCCAACTTTCCAATAAGTTGTCTAGCTCACTCCAAAGCCCAGCATAGAACAATGAACACTTTTACAACATATTCCTAGGTTTGACCTAATGAAGGTAGAACCCCCTTGATTCAAACCTGTCCCAAAGTGGTGAGGGAGACGGAAGGAAGGAGCAGCCAGGCCCAGTAATGGTCTTAGACTAAGCTCTCCATATGTGATATATATATATTTTTTTGCTCACTTCAGGCTGTCACCAACATTTCAACATTTAATGTTTGATTTCCTGTTTTCTTCTTTCCTGCCATAGAAGTTGAGCTAAAGTCCCCTCTTTGTAGAAAGTATCGTACATATGTTTTTTTCTTTGTGCTCTGATCTGTGAGCATCTTAAGTCGGGTTTCTTTTGCAGGTTGCATGTTAATGTCATGGAGGGGAATCTGACATGTGAGTGCTGTCACACATCAATCATTTCCTAGTATTCCATGCTGTGAGGCGTGCATTGATTATTCATTGCTGTATCTTCTTTCCCTAAACTTCCCTGGTAAAGAGAAAGAGCATTCTTTAAATATGGAGAGTTTAAAGAGGAGCACTTGGCAAAGGGAATCACAAAATCTCACTTCACAATCACCGGTGATTTCATGCACCATCCTGAGGCTGTTGGGTGTCCCCGGCACAAATTCTGCACCATTCTCCGGTGATGTCTTTATCCACTTCAATGATGTCAAACCTCTTCGGGGATTTTCTTCCCAAAGTTTCCGTCTATCAACAGCACTTCAGGGAGAAGAAGGAGGAAATCATTTGCATATCTTGAGAGCTGAATTATGCCAGAATGGAATTGACAGAGCAGGAGTAATTGAGGGGAAAATGCTTTTTAAGAGAAGTATCCAATTTGGCGTTCATGTTTCCAGGCTCTGAAGTTGCAGGGGGTCATTGCATAGAACAGGTAAGCTAAGGAAGGTTACACTGGCCAGGCTGGCTTCTAGTCCCTATTTCTAGAATAACTGCTGCATCGTTTGTCTCTTGTTATCAGAGCTAGAGCTTTACACCAATAAACCTGTCCCCGTGGCATAAACTGTAGATCTTAAACAGCTGGTCAGTTCTAGGAGAGCATATCTTTGCAGACAGTAAACTATAAGATACTAGTTATAGCTTAAAAGTGGCGATAGCAGCTACCATATATTAAGGACCTTCTATAGGACAAATATGATGCTAGAACCGTCCACACACATTTGTGTTGATCCTCCTTAACAAGCTGAGAGTGATCATCTTTTGCAGTTTAGAAATGCATGATCGGACAGGTTCAGTGACTTGACCAAAGCCCCAGATTGGAGGGCAGATTCAACCTCGTGCCCACTTGTCTCCTTGGGAACCTCTGGGACCTTTTCCTACCATCGTGATAGAGAGAGACAGGAATACATCTTAATGTCAGTGAGTGAATTACATTATTTTCCTATAAAACAACACATAAAATGCATGTTATCAAGTTTAATGCTTTTCTAGACCTATAAAGGTAAGGTGTTGATGGGATATCGGTATGGAAAACCTTGGCCTGTGAACCAGGGCTGTGAACCAGGGCTTTGCAATATAGTGGAAAAAGTCATCAGAAAGGTTTGGTTATCTATTGCTGGAGAACAAATCACCCCAAACTTAGAGATCTAAACATAGAAAAACAGCATTTATTTGCTGACAATTCAGGGATTTGGTTAGGGCTCCAGCCTTTGCTCCTTGTAGTATCCAATGGGACAGTGTGGCTCTGGCCAGCAGATCTACTTTCAATCATACTTGCTCATGCCCATGGCTGGCAAGTTGGTGCTGGCTGTCCCCTGGGAGAATGGCCTGGAATTCAGCTTGGGCTTGGAATTTCCTCCATATGGTCTCTCCACATGGCTAGTTGGACTTCCCTCAGAATGACATCTGGGTTCTGAGAGGGAGTGTCCCAAGAACTAGCAATTCAAAAGGACAGGACCCACTGCACAAACACATACCAAGCCTCAGCTTACTTTATACTGGCATTACACCAAAGCGAGATTCACAGCCAAGCTCAGTCAATGTGGGAGGAAACTACACAAGAGAGTGAATACCAGAAGGTCTGGTTCATTGGGGACCACCCAAGTAGCATTTTTTCATCAGAAACATACTGACTTTGATCTGAATAGGGGCTCTGACCAGTCCTTCCTTTGTAAATTTGAGAAAGTTTTTTAGCATCTCTTTTCTTTTCTTTCCCCATCTGTAAGGTTAGGAAAAAAATTTACCTCCCACTTTTGATTAATTACTATAATTTCCATCCTCACATGGGATTAGAGTGTTCATCTCTTTCAGAATCTGGTAATTCTGAATTAATACTAATAAAAGAAATCAGGGCTTAATGACCATGTAACATGAAAACAGGAGTTGGGTAAGGGTGGCCAACTTCAAACTGTTTCTCAGGGATCCCTGTTGCATTTTCTTACGAAGAAAAACTAAGAGATTTAAAAACACTTTATGGAGTGTTGACATGAAAGACTATGTGAGATAAGTGCAATTGATTGCAAATATTACAGTCTTGGGAGCAAACAAAGACTGAAAATAAATCTCACTCATGCTGCTCAGTGAATGTGTTTCCCTGGCAACGCAAATGTTGATAGCCTCAATTTCTATATTTTAGAAGTGAGATGTTGGAAAACTAAAAAAGATGTTAACTATAAAGTGTCTTTCACACAGCCTTATACCATTGTATATACTCAATAAGTGGTACTGGTCTTGCACTTGTTATCACTGTTAAATGGCTAGTGACCAAAAAATAAAAAAAAAAAATCAAAACCCTAAAAGACACCAAATTGCCCAAATTTTCATTTTCTTCAGTCTTTCAGTCAGGATTTCAATACATCTGTTCTAGACTCTGCTTTGCAATCAGTCTCAAGTTCCATCTGGTTTGTGTGGTATTCTACGCACTTCTTTCTCTGAACTTAGCTTTCTCTCATAAAATGTGTAAGAAGATGTTTCAGTGATACAGGGAGTCATTTTACATGCTATTTGGTGTTTTATAATTGAATGAGAATTTTTAATACTGTAATTATTACCCAAATAGTATATAGTTCAACTATTGTATCAAAGATTGGAAAATAACAGTGCCTAAATAATTATTTATTCTTTTAGCACCGTACTAGTTTAGGACATACTAGTCAACAGTCCTAGACCCACATGATGGACCCACAGTAGTGAGGATCCCACCTTCCTTTCCTGTTCTTCTGCCAACCTCAGCAAGAAGCTTCCATCTCATTGTCTAAGTTGGTGCCTTCAAATTCCATCGTTGTATCTGCATCCCTGTCAGTGGTAAGTGGAGAGAGAAAAGGGAAGTCAGGGTCCAGGAACTGCCCACATTCCCTCTGCACAAATATCATGGGCCAGAACATAAGGATATGTCCCAAGCTTCAAAAGAGGCTAGAAAAACACAGTTTCAGCAGGATGGCTACCTATCCAGCTAAAACTAAAAGTTCCAATTACTAAAGAGAAAAAATGAAATATAAATATTGGGGACAACCAACAGACTGTTCCCCATGACCTATAATTGGATCTCTAGTTGTCTCAATGTTATTTTTTAAATTTTCTTGTGAAGCATCTTCATGTGTCAGAATCCTCCTAAAATATATGCTTTGCGCGGCTTCCCTGGTGGCAGCAGTGGTTGAGAGTCTGCCTGCCGATGCAGGGGACGCGGGTTCGTGCCCCGGTCCAGGAGGATCCCACATGCCGCGGAGCGGCTGGGCCCATGCGCCATGGCCGCTGAGCCATGGCCGCTGATCCTGCGCGTCCGGAGCCTGTGCTCCGCAATGGGAGAGGCCACAACAGTGAGAGGCCCGCGTACAGCAAAAAAAAAAAAAAAAAAAAAAAAAAAAAGTGCTTTGCATTAGATACTATGGTTAAAAGGAAGCATAATTCTGCCTTTGGATAAGGTAGCATGTATTTTTTATATTTCTCAGTGAGAAAGTTCCATATTTTAATAACTTGATATAGATTTGTGGGGTGTGGATAAGGGTTGGGGCAGGGAGGTTGCAGGGACAATAGTTTACTTACAGGGGTGGACAAAAAATTTAAGGGCCAAAAAAGTAAATATTTTAGGCTTTGAGGGACATTCTGTCTCTGACGCAACTACTCAGTTCTGCCTTTGTAGTATAAAGCAGCCATAGACAATACATAAATGAATAGGTATTATTTTGTTCCAATAAAGCTTTACTTACAAAAATGCATGGACCACATTTGGTTCGTGGGCTGCAGTGTGCCAACTCCTGATTTACTAGCCGCAGAGCTTAAAGTTTAACAGCAAAAATGTTCTCTCTCACCTTTATTGAAATCCCCTGAGAGTTACTATGTCATTAGAAAAGTTTATCTTTGACCCCATTGACTAATTAGTTTTAGCAGAGAGAAAATCTGGTACACAGTGACAATTGTCACTTGGTCATTGACTCCAAATGGATTATAATATGGTAATTCTTGGTCCCTGAGAATAACTGGTTGGATATTTGGAATAAATCACGTTATATAATCACAGAATGTATAGGTAGAAAAGCCAATGTTTCAAATATTCTCAATTTTGCAACTTGATTACTCAATTATTTACCGATTAAATTGGACATATTCAATTATCAATAAAGTCTCTCCTAGTTCTAGACTTCTAGGATTCATTGTAAAATTTAGTACTGTCAATTCCTCAAGAAGAGTTCATTCATTTACTCAGTAAATATGTATTAGACAATTATGATCACTCAGGCACTGTTCTTGTCTATGAATATAATAGTCATTGAATAAAACTGAATCAATTTTTGGTCTCAAGTATCTTACATTTTAACAGGGGGGAGGAAGGAAAGAAGGAAGGAAGGAAGGAAGGAGAGGAGGAAGGAAGGGCATCATAGGCAAGGGGATCAACTAATACAAAGACAGGAGCTGGACATGTTCATAAAACAGAAAATGGTCCTAAGTAAATGTGGCATAGGGGATAGGACAAGAGGGGTGCCAGAGGAGGCTGAAAACATAGATGACAGCTACATGACACAGAGTTTTGTAATTCATCATAGAGTCTATTTTAAATCCAATAGGAATCTCCTGGAGAGTTTGAAGCAGAGAAAGTACTGGGTGGAAGGAAGAAAAAATTATTGAGATGATAGAAAAAAAGCCCAATATTTTCAAAATGTTTTACATTTCATTACTGTGCTTGCTACAGTACAGAAATTATTCCAGGAGGGAGAGTCACCATAAGAAAAAAAAAAAGGTAAGTGGTATTGGCATAATGGGCAGGCACTGAGGAACCTGATAGCAGAGAGAAGAAAGATGGAGATTCACACTCTGCATCGTGAAACATTTGGTAAAAAGGCCTTCTGACCTGTAGCTCTGGGACAATTGGTTGGCAAAATTTAGAGCATTAGTATGCATTGGTTACTATTGACTGCCTTTAGTGAAGTATTAAAAGGAGAGATGAGCTCAGGTGAGAATTGGCTGTTCGCAAACAGAGACCAACATGTAAATAGAAAATTAAGAGATTGCGGATTTTCCAGAGTTGGATGAGCCACGTGACTGGAACAGTGGTTGATAGGTCCCCCCCCCCGCCACCAGATCTGACCAAGAGGTTTGCACAACAGCTAGAGATCCTGGATTTTGAACTGTGCTTTGTGTAAGAGGACAAGGAGGAAATGGGTATTTTCTGGCCAAAAGTGTGAAATATGCCACAAACTAAGCAATTTTCTCTTCATCCCTAGACTCTTTTGCAGTTCCATTGAAAATTTAGCCAGAAAATGTAGTTAAAATTGACCCATGTCACCTCTAGCACTGTCCATAGACATCTTCCGTGCATGGTCCTCATGCTTTTTTTTCTTCCGTCTCCTTAATAAGGATGGGCATGGTGATCTCAGAAACGAAATGTTCAAGATGGTAGAACCATGAGATTTGGAACTCAGAAACCTGAACCACCACCTAGAAATGAGCCACTGCTGATCAGGAACACCTGATTTTAACTCTAAATGAATGAGAAACACACTTCTATTGTGTTTGAGCCATCATTGGGTTTTTATAGCATTACCTTAACTAAAATGAGAAGCAGTTTGGGGAAAGAAGGAAGCAAAATTGGGAGAGTTTTATTATTTTTCTTTTTGTTTTGTCATGTTAGGTTTGAGATGCCTATTAGACAAGAAGAAAGCCTTGTTAGCACTTGGAATGTATAATTCTGGGATTCCAGGGAGAGGTCAGGGGTGGAAATATGGAAGTCATTGAAACCTAGATGATATTTAAAGCCATGGGGCCCAGTTTATAGTTGAGGATGAAGGCTGATTCAGAAGTCAGCATTCATAGTCAGAAGAAAAGAAGGAGTCAAAGTGAAGGCCAGGAAGCACCATCCAGTGAGGAAGAAGGAAAACCAGGAAAGAGTGGTGTCTCTCAAGGTAAGTCCCGCCTAAATACAAGTTCACGTCTGAGGTTTCTAAAATACACATCACCCCAGGGGTCTCTTTGGGAGGCAAAACTTTGCAACCCCTGGGGTAGAATGTCAAAGTTTATTTCTACAGGGATGAACTGTAAAGGAAACCACCAGCTCAGTAGACCGCACACCTGTGTTTTCTGAAGTCTTTCTCTCAAGGGAATAGTGAGTCAGAACATTTGAATTTAACACTCATGTTGCAATCCCTTGAGTACTAATAAGGCTACATAAACAACCATTTCCTGTAACCTCAGACCATACATCCACTTCTCACCTCACTCTTGTCACCCACACACGCTGACAGGTTTGCTTCCACTACAAGGTTTGACCCATCCAAAAAAAAATCAGGTGAGCAGGAGAAAATAGCAAAAATGCCCACCATGAGAATTTCACAGGCAAAGCATTCAATCACATATCTGCAGAGAGGAGACATCAGGAGTGAAATAATCACTCTTATAGTCTTTTCACATTCAGAGGATGCTGCTGAGAAAAGACTACTTCTACAAGGCCAGGCCAGAGCATGGGAATACAGAGGAGATTTGTGTATTATTCCAACATGGGTTTTGGGTCTTTTTCCATCAAGTATCTGGTCAATGAAGAAAAAAATGTTTCTGTGAAGGGTAATGAGACTTTAACTTGTTATTTTACTATTTGAAGGGTCAGTCTAAAGAGCTGTAACAAAGAAACTTCAAATTTCCATGGGTTAAATAAACCAGAAGGTAGTTTTCTCTCTCTTGCTCACAAAACAGTCCAGAGGTGAGAGTTCTAGAGCTGAGAGGGTGGTTCTTTTATCCTCAACATGTGGCTTCCATACCAGAATCCAAGGTGACTCTCTCCATTCCTTCCCCAAAGGAAGAAAGAAAGGAAAAAAGAAAGGAAGTGGAGAACTAGCAAACATTCCTTAAAGGAAATGACATCATGTTACACACATCACTTCTCCTCATGTTCCTTTGGCTAGAACTTAAGCAAACACCTATCTGCAAGGGAGCGGTGCAATGTTGTATCTGTAGCCAAAAAGCCAAGTGCTTTGATAAAAGTGGCAGGTAGTTTATAGGGTAAGTCTTCCATTCTAAAAGCAAGATCAAGAGAATGGATTCTAGAGGATAATTAGCAACATGTGCCATAATGTTCAAAACAAGATCTGAGGTTCACAGTCACAAATTGGACTGCCCTTTTGGACTTCCAGTCACCCAGCCTCAAACTCTAGGCCACCATCTTCCAACATCTTTTCTCCTTTCAGGCTACCTGTGGTATTCTTTTAAAATTGACCTCAATGGTGTAAACCAATTTATGGCATCTCATTATTAATATTAACCCTGAACTTCCCTGCATCTCAGGCTTGTGGTAGAAATAAAAATAGAGTTTGCTGTATGTGAGAAATTCTATTCAAGGAGTGAGAATTTTGAGGGAATTGATCTGAATAGCAGAACAAGGCCAAACTTTCAGAAAAGAAACAAATAAACCTTATGATTCATTTTCTTAGTTCCCCCTTCTAAAGCTCTGGTAGAAACCATAACAATGTGGTCACATGGTCATATAATTGTTTGAGTATGTCAACATGAGAAAATTTAATTTTAGTTGTTTACAATTATCACATATCCTTTGTTGGCCAGCTTCCAAGGTGGTTCCCAAATGTCTTAGTCACCTCCAGCTGCTATAACAAAATTCAAAAGACCAAGTGGCTTAAACAACATTTATTTCTCATAGTTCTCAGGGCTGGAAAGCCTAGGATCAAGGTGCCAACCAGATTCAGTACCTAGGGAGATCTGGCTTGCAGATAGCCACCTTCTCACATGGTGGAAAGAGAGAGAGCTCTGGTCTCTCTTCCTCTTCTTGTAAGGACACTAATCCCATCATGGCCCCATTCTTATGACTTCATCCAAACCGAGTCACCTCCCAAAGGCCCAATCTCCTAATACTGTACCATCCCACGGAGGTTAAAACTTCAACATAGCAATTTGGGAAAACACAAACATTGACTGCATAACATCAATGATCCTTATCTCTTGGTATTTATTCCCATGTGGTCTTTTTTATAATGAATAAGAGTCTACATTTGCATTCATAAATGGATGGGTGTGACTTCTGAGAGCAAGTCATAAAAGACATTGTTGCTTCTACCTTGTACTCTTGGATTGCTCAGAGGGAAACCAGCCACAATATAATGACACTCAGGCAGCCCTGTTTAGAGACCCATGTGTAGAGAAACCAATTTGTTGGCACCAAATTGCCCCCCATGTGAATGAGCCAACATGGAAGTTGATTCTCCAGCCCAATTCTTAAATCTTTCAGCTGAAACCTTGACATCATGGAGCAGAGATAAGCCATCACTTCTGTGCTTTGTTTGAATTCTTGACCCACAGAAACCATGACATAATAAATGATAATGTTTGTTTCAAGCCACTAAGTTTTGGGGGTGATATGTTTTGCAGCAACAGATAACATCTTTTTATTCTTATTTCTTATCCATTACATTTCATCTAGTGTTGGTGGCATTGGAGTAGCCATGGGCATGTGGAGGATCTGGCTAAGGCATATTTGAGTTGAGAATACTTGTAATTTTGGATCATTGGAAAATATTTATGTGCTTTGCAACCAATATTATATATAGATTAGTTACTTATAGCTATCTCAGCCTAAGAACAGCTCCCAAGTTTTTTATATTACCCACTATAACAGCTCATATAGTGTCAAGACATAAAGACAGCAGCTATGTTACAATAATAACATATACTCTGGGACCTGGCAGCATATGGACCATGCAGGAGAAACAAGGTATAAACCACACAAAACCAGAATAGCCAGAATAGTCTGTGGAAAATGCTCTCATTCAAACATGTAAAATTTTAAGTGGAAGATTTTTTTCTCACTAATATCCAGTCAAAATTGGGTGGTTCTCTATTATCAGAAGTACATATAATAATAAAGTGTATAAAATACACTTTATAAAGTATAATATATAAGTATAAAGTATAAAATATAATTATAAACGTTCACTATACTTCTCTCTTTTATGGGAGTTACACAAAATATGATTTAACAAAATTCCCCTATTCTGAGTATAATATCTTGTGGTACTAATACAAACAAAGACTATATCTGTGTGGGAAATCACATGTTTTTTACATCCCAATTCTAAGAAATATAAAGAAAAAGTATCAACCATGTAGAAAAAAAATTCTTTCAAATACTTTTATTAAAGTAATATAATAAAACCATTGTAATATGAAGAAGCAGTGAAAGAATATGCAGCAAAAAAATAAGGCAAAATATTATAAAGAGGTTTGTTAGGGTTTTTTTTTCTCTAAATGGACATATTTAGCATGATGACACAGAAACTTTCATATACAAAGAAACTTTCATATACAAACTTTCATATACAAAGCACAGCCCTTTCACACCCTAAAATACATACATGCACACATTGTACATACATTTATATTACCAATATAAAATATTTAATTAACATTTCTAAGGATGACAAATACAAAACCAATAAATATCTCAATTCTAAGAAATCTACTTACATTAAGTTCTGGTGAATAAGATGACAATAAGAAAGAGGCAAATACAGACAAGAAAAACAATTATTTAGCTTTAGGTTACAGACAAGTTTGTTTGTGGGGCTGTATCCTTCAGACAAACAGAAATGGAAATACAACATACCAAAATTTATGGGATGCAGCAAAAGCAGTTCTAAGAGGGAAGTTCATAGTAATAAATACCAAACTCTGAAAACAAACAAATTTAAAAAATCATATAAACAACCTAACTTTATGCCTCAAGGACCTAGAAACAGAAGAACAAATGAAGCCCTAAGTTAGATGTAATGAAATAACAAAGATGAGAGCAGAAATAAATGAAATAGGAACTAAAAAGAAAATAGAAAAGATCAATGAAAATAAGAGCTATTTTTTGAAAAATAAAACTGAAAAGCCTTTAACTAGACTCACCAAGAAAAAAAGAAAGAGGACTCAAATAAAATAAGAAATGAAAGAGGAAACATTAGAACTGATACCACAGAAATACAAAGTATCATAAGAGACTACTATGAACAACTAACTATATGCCAACAAATTTGACAACCTAGAAGAAATGGATAAATTCCTAGAAACATACAACCTATCAAAACTGAACCATGAAGAAATAGAAAATCTTGAGAATTCCCTGGCCATCCAGTGGTTAGGACTCCACATTTCCACTGCAGGGGGCACAGGTTCCATGCCCTGTGGAGGAACTAAGATCCCGCAAGCTGTGGGGCACGGCCTAAAAAAAAGAAATAGAAAATATTAACAGGCCAGTTACAAGTAAGTAGACTGAATCAGTAATCAAAAACCTCCCAAAATATACTTGTCCAGGACCAGATGTCTTCACTAGTGAATTCTACCAAACATTCAAACAAGAATTAGTATCAACCCTTCTCAAACTCTTCCAAAAAACAGAAGAAGAGGGAATGCTTCTAAACTCATTTTACAAGCCCAGCATTACCCTGATACCCAAAACAGACAAGGATGCCACAAGAAAAGAAAATTACAAGACAATATTCCTGATGAACTTAGATGTAAAAATCCTCAACAAAATATTAGCAACCCAAATTCAATAATACATTAAAATGATCATACACCATGATCAAGTGGAATTTATTCCAAGAATGCAAGGATGGTTCAAATATGCAAATCAATCAGTGTGATATACCTCATTAACAAAATGAAGGATAAAAATCCTATGGTCATCTCAATAAATACAGAAAAAGCATCTGACTTATTGTGGTGATCAATTCTCAATGTATACATATATCGAATCATCATGATATACACCTGAAATTGATATAATGTTATATGTCAGTTATACCTCATTTTTTAAACGTAATATAGTAAAGTCATTGTCATATGAAGTAGTGATGAAAGACATGTAGCCAAAAACAAAGGGAAAATGTATTAGAGAAGTTCAGTTGTTAGTTGGCTAATTAATACTATATTATAATTCCAGATTTTGTGATGCTGATGGTGCTTTCCAATTTTTTCTAACATTTTCTCTTCCTAAATAATATTTACTTTTTGGCTTAATTTTGCATTCATGATGTTATATTCTTCTTAAGAAGGGTCCCCAAGATTGTATAAGTTTCAGACCCCACAAAATCTGAATCCTCTCCTGCCTAATAATTTTTGCTCTTAGAATTCCCTCAACATGAATGTCTCTCCATTCATGTGTTTATTCATTCATTCATTGATAAATATTCAGCCCCATTCATGCCCTTAGTGTGAGGAGCTTTTCAAATTCCATCACCGAGATGAAGCAGTCCTTGCTTTGGACCACAGTAGTCAGCATCTTTTGCCTTTTATATGTTGTTGACATGCTTGTCCCTCCCTCCCATTGGCAAGCTCCCTGAAGGCAGGCAGGGACTTTCCTATTTGTTTTTAAATTACACACAGATTCAACAGTGTCTGGTACTGAGTAGATGCTTGTTCTCAAACAATCAACAGCACAGCTCCCACACTGGGATCTGAGATTTCACAGAGCATGCCAAACACTTATTCTGTTTTAATCCACTTCAAGACCTATTCTTCAGTCTTTGCTGAATTTCACTAAGGATTGATATTTTTCCCCAACTGGTTGACTTGAAACCTCAATGCCTACTAATAGGGATGGTAGGAAGAATATTGGCCCCTGAAAGCTGTCCACATGGCTGGATCCTGTGAACATGTTCCCTTACATGACAAAGGGGATTTAATGTTGCAAATGGATATAAGATTCCTAATTAGCTGACCTTAATATAGAGAGATTATCCTGGATTATCCAGGTAAATCCAATATAATCACAAGGGTCCTTAAAAGTGGAAGAAAGAATCAGAAGTAAGAACCAGAGAGATGGCAGTAGGAAAAAGGACTCCGCCCAACATTGCTGGCTTTGAAGATGGAGGAATGAGGCCAGGAGCCAAGGAATGCAGAAAGTTTCTTAAAGCCAGATAAGGCAAGGGAAGGAATTCTCCTCTAGAGTCTCAAAAAGCAACACAACCCTGCTGACACCTTAATTTTAGCCCAGTGAAACCCATTTGGAACTTCTGACCTCCAGAACTGTAAGATAATAAATTCCTACCTTTTTTTTCCATTGGGTCTTCATTGTTGCGTGCGGGCTTTGTCTAGTTGCAGCGAGCAGGGGTTACTCTTCGTTGTGGTGCATGGGCTTCTCATTGCCGTGGCTTCTCTTGTTGCAGAGCATGGGCTCTAGGCGTGGGGGCTTCAGTAGTTGTGGCTCGCAGGCTCTAGAGCGCAGGCTCAGTAGTTGTGGCATACGGGCTTAGTTGCTCCGCTACATGTGAGATCTTCCCAGACCAGGGCTCGAACTCGTGTCCCCTGCAGTAGCAGGATTCTTCACCACTGCGCCACCAGGGAAGCCCCTACTTGTTTTTTTAAGCCACTAAAATTGTGGTAATTTGTTACATCAGCAATAGAAAACTCATACAATATAGTAAGTCTATGTAGTATAAGCCTTTGTTTAACTATAAATCGTACCTAGATAGTACCTCAAAGTATGGCATTTATTGAAATCAATTTTGAAAATGTGTTTAGAAATTCGTATGAGGTAAATAAATCTTAGCTTACCAGCAAGCATTCCCTTTGGGAAAAGTCTGGCCCTGCTAAAATTAATCCAGCGGGCTTGGAATCCAGCCAGATATCCCCAGGATTTTAGCTGAGATCAATTAAAGGGAAAAGCTCCAATGGGTTTTAATACTCAGCTAAATAACATAAATAACCCAGTGCACGTGTGACATCTTACACTTTGAAAGCTTTCACTTGCTCTTTGAAAGCTTTGAAAGCTTTCAGTATTCATTTATTAATACTCCCTCGGGTTTGGTTATTGAATATTTACATTCCAAAGAAGGCAAAACACCAAGAAAATAAATAAATTCTTCTAAGTTTGACATATTGGCTATTAATGAATGAAATTAGTTGGTGGAAGGCATGCACACTCACAAAACCTTTTCCAAAAGTCAAAAGTCTTATTTAGGAAAGAGTCATTATATCAATATATTCTTGAAAGTTTTCTACTCTTGAGACAAACATTTTTATCTGTCTGTGTCATTCAATCTACTATTGAATTATCTACCATTTGTAGATAAATTAACACAGCTTTTTTTTTCTTTTAAGGAATTTTTAGCTATTGAAAGGTGAATTCAGGAAGATTTTGCTTACACTTGAGTGAGTTGCCTTTGCTCTTTCTTCCACCTCCTCTAAGGATGTTGACAAAAATAACAAGAAAATGACCTAATATGACTTTCATTTAAAGGATATCACTTGGAAGTGAGAGGATGTATCAGAAGGGGTGAGACTAAAGGCAAGAAGCTAAAAGATTATTGTAAAAACAGCTCTGATGTCGATCAAGACGGGATATCCATGCACTGGCATACTTTGCCACCTCAGAGAAAGCAGAACTACTCGTGGTCACATGGACACCACATATACTGAGGATTTCGTTTTTCATCTTATTAGACTGAAAGCTCTTTAAATATAATAAGCCACATTTGCCTACGTTTCTATCTTATATGCCAAAATCATTGCTAATGTGAGCAATAATAATAATAATCTTGGTTTTCTTCTTGGTTAATGTTTCAGATTTGTATCAACTAACATATTTATGGGGATGGTCATTGCAATGCTTTGATTGCTAATCTGGGTATCCAAATTAAAGTGGCAGCCAGAAAAGGAAAGAACAGGGGTGGGGGAAAAATATTTTTAAGGTTTTATTCCATTCTTCAGTCTTCCCAAGCCCTTTGGCTTTCCCACCTCTCACTTGGACAGTTAATAGTATTTGACATTTATAGAGCTGCTTTAAAATAAAGACCCAGAAGGCTTAATGCACCACGGTAAGAGGCAGAAGGGAAATCAGCTCACACGCCAAGTGCATGATGCCACCTTTGATGTGGAATTTAACAGCTGGGCCACAGCTGGTGGGTAATGAGCACCGGACAATGGCTCAGAACAGGAAGTAAAAAGGAATCCTGGGTCCAGTTGAAACTTCAAGGGCAGCAGGAGGCAGCAGCATGAGCTGACAAAGCTGGAATGTTGCTGGGATATTTTTCTTACAAAACTTTCAGACTCCCTTGTCAAGGGCAGAGGGAGACATTTTCTGGCTTGGCATGGGGCATCCTCGGTGGTCAGGAACTGGGTCCTCTGAATCAGCCTTGACCAGTCAGAAAAATGGCTTGAAGACATGAAAGCACCAAGCCCAGAAATGGCACACACAGGCGACAGAGATGCCTCTGCCGTGGGGCTTCTGCTGTGTGGGTGGAAACAGAAAAGAGGGACTTTCTGCCCACTGTACTTCAGTGGGCAGTTTTCTATCCAAGGATGAAGACAAGCACCATTGCTATAAGGGTTTAAAACAACATGGTCGGGCTTCCCTTGTGGCACGGTGGTTGAGAGTCTGCCTGCCGATGCAGGGGACACGGGTTCGTGTCCCAGTCCGGGAGGATCCCACATGCCGCGGAGTGGCTGGGCCTGTGAGCCATGGCCACTGAGCCTGCGCGCCTGGAGCCTGTGCTCTGCAACGGGAGAGGCCACAACAGTGAGAGGCCCGTGTACCGCAAAAAAAAAAAAAAGAACCATCCCTATGAGGGTTTAAAATAACATGGTCAATTCCAAATATTTTAAAGATCACTTTCCTGGAGAGTTTGTCTCATGCCTGGAGGACTGAAACACTCGTTCCAATCTGTTCATTTTTAGTGCATCTCCTCAAATTATATCCAGGCAGTAAAATAAATGGGGATGAAGGCTCCAGGGCTTCCCAGGGATTTGTTTCTGATTGGTTTTTTGTTTTGTTTTTTTGTTTTTTGCCCCCTGTTGCTGTTCTTAGACAAAGTTTTGAAGAAGATAAAGGGGGAAACTATACCTCTGGCTCACTTGGACCTGCTGAGTTGTTTTGGCTGATTTGAAGTTAACAATGATGTAATAAAATCACTATAGACATGACAAAGGTGAAGCCAACAAAAGCCCAGAGTCAGGGCTCTAAGATGGGAATCTCAGGGCAAGGTGTGTGTTGGATCGAATTAAGCCTGAGTTCAGCTCAGGGATCTCTTCTTGGAGAAAGAGCAAATGGGTTTCAGCGTGCTTGCAAATACTAATTAATCAGTGCTCTGTCATGCAGCGCCGTGTTAAGAAGGATTCTGCGGGCATAGTCAATAGACTCAGCCAGAAACCATGATCTGGGGTGAGAGCCACACATACACCATGCCCTTGCAACCTTGTTAAGAATATGAGTGGATGACAGGCACAGTGGAGGGTCATTTTCCTGAAAGATATTGTAAGCAGTTTTCTGATTTTTTAAAAAATTTTATATTGGAGTATAGTTGATTAACAATGTTGTGTTAGTTTCAGGTGTCCAGCAAAGTGATTCAGTTATACATACATACATACATATATATTCTTTTTCAAATTCTTTTCCCATTTAGGTTATTACAGAATGTTAAGCAGAGTTCCCTGTGCTATACAGTAGGTCCTTGCTGGGTATCTATTTTAAATATAGCAGTGCGTACATGTCAATCCCAAACTCCCAATCTATCCTCCCCCATGAGAAAAGCCTTCGTATTGATTACAGCATGTGCAAAATTTTCCTGGCACCTCCACAGTCAGTGTGGTAGGTGAAAATTTTGCATGCCTTCCCTGTACCCCACCACGTTCTCTCTAGCAGTCAGTCTAGTTATATTGGGCATCTGAGGTTGTAGGAGGCAACAGGCCTTGAGTTTGTCAGCAATGCAGGCTCCTGAACTAACTTTCTGAAGCATTTCCTATGTGCCAGGAAATGATCTGGGAATTTTCTAAACATCAGCATTTGTACTCTCTCCACATCATGCCCTAAGAGGTAGACAATTTTCCATTTATTTTATCGACGAGGAATCTGAGACTTCTGAGGTTAACTTCAAGCACACGGCAGAGGGAGAGCTTTAATCCAAGTCTGCCTGGCTTCGAATATAGCAGCTAATATTTACCTGTGTTGTCATGTAATGCTTGGAACTGTCCTATCATTATCTGCATTTTATGGGTGACAAAAATGAGACCCCATAAGGCTAAGTAATTTATCTAAGTTGCTATGGCTACTGCATAGTAAAGCTAGGGTTCTCACCCAGGCAGGCTCACTTCACAGCTCTGTTGTTAGCAGCCATCATATGCTTTAAAAGCCCAAGAACTTCCACTCTCCCATGCCCCCTCTCACTTAAGGAACAAAGATCACTTGATGCATGGGAAGGTCTTTTCAATAAACTGACAGAGAATTCTTTAGATGTATTGCAATATATACAGAAAGAGGGCCGTTGCAGTCATCTTAGCAAATGGGGGGCAGGATGCTAGAAAATGACCTTGGGACGGTGCCAGGGAGCAGATCATGTAGATCATGGGAAGCACAATTGTGGACAGAAATCCCCTTTCCTGGGAAACAGATATGAGGGTTTCAGCTGTCTGGGAGAGAATTCCATTTATCCAAAGACAAAAAGAAGGGGAGGTTTCCTTTATGTGCTCCCATGTCCTGGGGCTTTCCCTGTCTACTTAGCTGCATCCAGTGGGCTGGACTATACATGCAGTTTGGAGAAGGGATGTGAGAGGGGGATCAAGGAGATTGGATCTAGTACAGAACTGAGAAGTTCATGAAAAGGGGTTAGACCCTAGAATTCTAGACTCTAGAATTAACAGATCTATAATTTGATTATCCACCCACAAAAACATCCTCACCAACAAGAATAAGAAAAGTTGAAAAGGAAAAAAGTGGGAACTTATAATATGTCAATGGAAATTTGACTAGATAAGCAGACAAATAGGCCAAGTACTTAGGAGAAATGCCATTCCCTTTTTCTTTAAAGGAAGTAACACAATTTTTTCAAAATGCAGTCCTCAAATCACTTGCATCAGAATCACCTGGAGTGGGGAAAGGCTTTTAAAGATATGGTACATATATACAATGGAATATTATGCAGCCATAAAAAAGAATGAAATCATGCCATTTACATCAATATGGACGGACCTAGAGATTGTCATACTGAGTGAAGTCAAAGACAAATATCATATGATACTGGTTATAAGTGGAATCTAATAAAAATGGTACAAATGAACCTATTTACAAAACAGAAATAGAGTCACAGATGTAGAAAACAAACTTATGGTTACCAATGGGGAAAGTGGGGAGGGACAAATTAGGAGACTGGGATTGACATATACACACTACTATATACAAAATAGATAACTAATAAGAACCTACTGTAACTCAATATTCTGTAATGACCTATATGGGAATAAAATCTAAAAGAAGAGTATATATATATATATATATATATATATATATATATATATATATAAAACTGATTCACTTTACTGTATAGCAGAAACTAACACAACATTGTAAATCAACTATATACTCCAATAAAAATTAATTTTAAAAAATAAAATGTAGATTTCTGGGCCTTTGCTCAGTCCCACTGAATCAAAATAACAGAGGCTGGAGCCCCTCAGCATCCCACAGGATTCCTGTGGAACAGCTGTACGCTTGGAACAGCTTTTGTTGAAGGTAGGGGTAATATTTTCAAGCTCTGAGATCAGGATGAACTGAGTTCCAGTCTGTGGTTTCACTACTTACCAAACAACATTGACTATTCTAGTCATCACCAGTAGTCATCACCCTCAGAGTTTCTCCACTTTTCCATGCACATGGTTTGTCATTTTCTTTTCTATCTGTTGGTGATCTTCCAGATAGATGCTGTTATGTCAGCTGGGGCCCAGGAATGAAAACAACATGGACTAAAACTTCAGCCAAGCAATAATGAGTGAGAAATAATACGTAAGATAAATTTCAGGGTCATTTGTTATTGCAGCACAACCTAGCCTATCCTGCCTAACGTAGTGTCCAAGAACAATGTCTTTCAAGCAGAAGCCACACATTGCCTTGAGGAAGAATGAAAAGACATTGAAGTGGGAGAAGCAACAGAAGTCAGTCTCCCAAGGTGGTGGTTATGGCACATCTAAGATCCTCAACCCTGATTATACATTCAAATCCCTGGGGAAATATAGAAAAACATTAATCCTAGATAGGCATATTTTTTGAAACTCCCCAAGTCCTTCTCTAGCACATCCAAGGTTGAGAAGAAGTGCTGGTGTAGTCAAATCCCATTATATTTATAATGAGGGAACTAAGTTGCAAAAAGAATGAACACCAGTGCTGGACAGTGGCAAGATCTTAGCCCATGTCCTCTGGGATCCAAACTTAGTGTTTTTGCCAGAACAAACACTAATTACAATTAGAATAATTCTATCTTGGCTTTAGAATACTGACATAACCTGGGTTCAAATCTGGGCTAGAAACATATCTGGCAAATCATTTAACTTTTGTGGCCTTGTATTTTTTTACCCATATAATGATGATGCAGCTGCCTCGTTGCATTGTTGTGAGTATTTAATGAGATAATATATATTTGGAGGGATGGTGGAGTAGAGGTCAGGCATAAGGGTTCTGAAGCCAAGCCTCAGGTTTCAACGCCCGCACTGAAACTTACTCTATAATGGATTTATCTTTTAATATCGACGTGGCTTATTTCCTTCAACTGTAAAGTGGGTTAAATATAACCACTTCTCTTTTAAGGTTGTTGTGAAGGTTACACGTAGGGCTAATGTGTTGCAAAACCCAAAAGTCACCATCTATTGTCCTCTATGTACATGGCTCCCCCTGCAGTTGTACATGCAGAAGCCTGTACATTGTTTCATCTACAGAATTTAGAAGTGTGCCTGGCACACGGTAGGTACTTATTAAGTATATGTTATTATTACAGTGTCTAGCACACTGACTGAGACTTGGAAAGTACTCAATATGTATTTGTTGCATGAAAGAGAGAATAAATAGAGTACATTAGCAATGCAATTAGTAAACCATTTTTTATCAAGGAAAAGGTACATAGGAAATAAGGAAGGTAGAAATTAGACTACCATGGATCTTGGATGCAAATTAAATATCTTGGATTTTATTATCTAGGTAATAGGGAGCCACTGAATATCTCTCAACAAGGGAGTAACACATTCAAGGCAATTTTAAGGTTGATGAAGGCAGTGATGGATAGAATGAGGTAAAAAAGGAGAACGATCATAACACCATGTAAATAATCTAGCCATGAGCTAGACGGCACATGAAGGGCTGGCAGGGAAGGGATTAGCATGAAGGCAGGACAAGGTGTGAGACGGCAGCATCTCTGAGGAAACCAGGATAAGTCACATTCTGCATGTACACCAAGAACTTGGAGCTTGGCCCCAGCTCTGCCCTGGATTCATTCTGTGTCCTCAGAATATAAGGGAAACAAGATCCCTCTCATGGACTTTACTCTTTTTTTTTTTTTTTTTTGCGGTACGCGGGCCTCTCACTGTGACCTCTCCCGTTGCGGAGCACAGGCTCCGGACGCGCAGGCTCAGCGGCCATGGCTCACGGGCCCAGCCGCTCCGCGGCATGTGGGATCTTCCCGGACCGGGGCACGAACCCATGTCCCCTGCATCGGCAGGCGGACTCTCAACCACTGCGCCACCAGGGAAGCCCCATGGACTTTACTCTTTAACAGCTAAGATGACGTCATTGGTCCTGCTGCTCCCTAAAATGACTCCAGCTCCTGAATCCCATTCATGAAATTCAGAACAAGCTGGGGCGGTCAAGAATTCATCAGGAACCTGGCTGTGGGCTATTCCATGTGCCTGACTAGCTGTGGAGTCCAGTGTAGTAAGCTTACTGGGAAGATTATGTCATTATCTTATTTTCTAGGGAACTGTGTCTGTCCGCCTTCCCTTATTTATTTAAGGGCAGTTGGGTGTGTGAGGGAGATGGGAAGGCATCTCCTTCAAGGTCAATTGTTTGAGCTCCACGCTTTCTTGTCCGTCAGTGCAGGGCAAGGTCAAGCACTCTGACTGTTCCGGTGCTCTCTCTTCCCTGCATGCCTCCCATTAATGCAGCTGGAGGGACTCCAGCAAACACACAGACACATGCTGACACACGCACTCACATCCACGTTCATTCAAAAACTCACTCAAAAACACACTCATACAGACTCACACACATATTCACACTCATGCAATTCACAGGCACACATACACAAACACATATGTACGTGCAAGCTCACACACTCATAGATACTGATGACTTAAAAAGAATCCACAACCTGAGAGTTGCGAGTTAAGTTTTATTTGGGGCAAAATGAAGACTGCAGCCCGGGAGACAGTGTTTCAGATAGCTCTGAGAAACTGCTACTCTGAGGAGGTGAGGGGGGAGCCAGGATATATAGGAGTTTTGCAACAAAGGACAGGTAATTGGGAGCATCAAAAGATTATTGTTAATTAAAGAAAATCAAGTATCTCAAGTTAAGGAATTTAATGCTTTTCTATGTATGGGAAGATGCAAGAGCCTGGGCTCAATGAAATCATTCCTTTGATATGCACCTCAGCTATCTGGGGCCAGTATCCTGTGTTTTCACATGCTGAGTTTCCTCAGGGCTCACCGCAGGGAGTGGCTGCAGTCTGATGGCTGCTAGATGGCAGGTATTCTTTTCCGCCCTGAGTTTCCTCAGGGCTCATCAGCTCACGCTGGGGGGCTGCAATCATTGGTGACTGTGATATCCTTTGTTTATTGATATGGAAGGAAATATTCCATTTATAAATATTCCATTCCATTTATAAATATTCCATTTATCAACACAATCACAGACTCACTCTCTCACACACACACACACACACACACATTGACAGATCCACCACACACACATTTCCTCATCATGCACACACATATGAACATGCACCCACCTTCATGCACTCACACACACCATCACACACACACATGCTCACTCACACACATGTGCAAACACACTCTCAAACACACACACACAGGATTCTTTCCTAGGAGGTGGGTGTGAGGAGTATGGAATTTTCCAGCAGAAGACTGTTGGGCACTCCTGTTGTTCTGGCCCAGGGTGGCCACAGACCAAAGAATTGGCTCTGCTGAAGCTCCCTGGCTCCAGCAGACTTGAAGCAACATCATATTTACGGAAGGAAGATTAAGAGATCTGAAAATAGCTAAGTAAGCCTTGAATCTGGGATTTAACATGGTAGCCAGTACAAGTGGGAGAGACACCCAGACCCTAAGCTCCTTTTCTAATTCCCCGCTCCAGTATTCATTTGCACAAGCGCCTGCCCCCCAAGAGGACATCTGGCAGGAAGGTGATTAAAGCCAGCTTTTCTCTAATTGAAGAATAACTGCTCTACCTTTTTTTTCCAAATGTTTGTTAATTTCTTGTAATTAAATTTTCCCCCTCAGGGAAAGACTGCTGGGTTGTTCTTGAGAGGGAAAATCAATGGCATGTAGCCAGCAACTGCCAGACCATCCTGCTCTGATAAGGCTTGAGCTCCCTGCTGTCCAGGCAAGTGAAGGCACAGCCGTGCTACCATGGTGTCCCCCGGCCTCTGTCACCCCATCCCTTAGGAACCAAAATGTGCCTAGTTCCTGGGTCATCTTCTGTAAGGCCAACTGGCCTGAGGCAGGGGAACACAATCAGATTCACAGGTTGAATCAGGCCGAAACTCTCTGGACCACCCAGTTCCAGGAACTGACCTGGGTACTTTGCACCTGGCCCAGCCTTCCCGCCTTTCGAGGGGCGGGACTAACGGTCCCCCAGGATACCCGAAAAGACCACCAAATAAGGAATACCCTGCGCCCTCCCAGATTCACCACACCCCTTTCCCTTCTTCACCTATAAAATCTTGCCCAACCCTCGCCCGGGTGCGACTTCTCTGGCCCCTTTCTCTCGGACCAGTGAACCTCACCCGGGAGCGCTCCCTAATAAAGCTCACTTGAAGCTTTCCTCTGTTTCGCGGTGCCGTTTGTTAAGATCCAACCTTACATCTTCTAGCAGAATCACACCAGAACTGCCAGAATGAGCAGTATGGTGATGTGGAAAATGTGCTGCTTTTGGAATCAGGAGATCTGCCCAGTCCAGGCTCTGCCACTTACATGGTTCTGTTTCTTTGTTTTTTATTATAGTCAAGCATTTATTCACAGCTGACCTCCAGTTCTCAAGGACTCTGAGGTATCTCTATATAAACAGGTTACACAGAGAAAACAGAGCAACTAAAAGAAAGGAGAAAGAAACAATGCTAAGCATGTGGGCTAATTACAATAACTGCCCACTAATTGTTGCTCTGGTCTTCCTGGCAGCCTGGGGGAAAAGGGAAGCATGATGAGCTGCATGACCACTTAATCAGACACAGGGACTCTGACTCCCAAGGAAGGAAAGATGCTTTTTCGTGGATTTTTTCCTGAGCATAAATTCTTAAAAGATCTGACATGAAATATTTTCTAGGGGGTATTGATAAACATACTAGACAAAGCCCTCAGCACTGATTGTAATGCCATCCATTACTGTGCTAGCCCAAATGCTTTTTTTTTTTTCTCTTTTGTCACATGAGACTTACATGCATCAGACCCAGGTTAACTATAAATATTAAATGAGATAGTGATACCAAGCAGGACCCCATGGGGCTCCTGGGTACAAAAGCCTTTCTGTGTCCCCCATTTCTTTATTACAGGAAACAGGCTTCATTCAGCCTCCGAGACCTTCCCAGAGTTCCAAGGGGCAGGTTCAAACAGTTGCTAATTAGGGAAGGGAGGGAATGGAGAGACAAGAGAGGAATAGTCAAGAAACAATAGTGCAGCCTTAGGGCAGGGTCCTGGTTCCCCCTCAAGGGATACACATAACAATATCTTTGAGCTGTTTTGCAGAGCCTGAATCCCCCGCCAGGTGGGAGAAGTTAACTGTATGCTGCCTGCAAGCAGGTAGACCCCAGACTTGTTGGAACCAAAAGGTTGATAATGCTCACTCCCACTTACCTCACCACGAACCAATCAGAAGAGTGTCCACAAGCTGATCACGCCCTCTTTGAACCATTACTATAAAACTCCTCACTGCATCCTCCAGGTTGGGACACACAGTTTTGAGGGCATTATCCCAGTGTGGCCCCCTTTGCCTGGCAAAGCAATAAAGCTATTCTTTTCTACTTTACCCAAAACTCTGTCTCCAAGATTTAACTCCGTGTTGGGGTTGATAAATGGAATACTGCCTGCCATATCAGTCAACAAAGGATGTCACAGTCACCAATGATTGCAGCCACAGCCCTTGGTGAGCTGGTGAGCCCTGAGGGAACTCAGGAAGGAAAAGAACACCTGCCATCTAGCAGCCATCAGACTGCAGCCACTCCCTGCGGTGAGCCCTGAGGAAACTCAGGATGTGAAAACACGGGATACTGGCCCCAGGTAGCTGAGATGCATATCAAAGGAATGATTTCAGTGAGCCCAGTCTCTTGCCTCTTCCCATACATAGAAAAGCACTAAATTCCTTAACTTGAGATATCTGGATTTCTTTAACTGACAATAATCTTTTGATGTTCAGACTACCTGTCCTTTGTTGCAAAACTCCTATATATCCTGGCTCCCCCCTCACCTCCTCAGAGCAGCTCTCTCAGAGTTACTTGTGGTGCTGCCTCCCAAGCTTGAAGTCCTAAAATTTCCCACGGAATAAAACATAACTATCAATTTTTAGATTGTGAATATATTTTTTTAGTCGACAGGGCACAGAGGCCATATTCGGCTTCAATAGTACTTGAGATAGCATTTCATCTCCGGTAACTACACAATTACAAGCATGAAGTGTGAGCGTTAATTCCTATTTTAGGAGTGACTTAAATCTAGGGGAGGATCCAGAGCTCAATTGAGATGCAGATTCCATTCCTCCATCCCCCAGGGAAAGAAAGCTGACCCCCCCCCCCCCGTGTAAATTTGACCTGTAAGATGGTCCCCTAACCTAAACAAGAAGCTTTTGCACTATTCTGCAAGCCAGTCAGCCTGTGCCTATCCTAGTTTTATGGAATGAACAGCATTATATTTCTAGGGACTGAAAAAAGAGCTAGAGTGACCCCCGAGCACAGCATCTAGGGGCTGACAGCCTTGCTGGTACAAACTCCATCCCCTTCTGTCTTCCCCAACCTGATCCTCAGTCCAGTCAACCACTGTAAGACTTTTACTCACAGCAAACTGCTGGGCTTTCACACCACACCCTTCAGGGAAGGCTCCAGCCAGGATCTAAATCAAGTTCAGCTGGTAATTTCACTACAAATTGCTGCAAGTGTTGAACCTCCTGGGGACTGACTGAATAGCTCCACCAGCCCTGCCCCTCCCCTCGGAGAGTCAGAATCCACTTGATAGGCAGGTAGCTGGGAGGCTGAGAAGGAGCTAGGCTTTGCGGTGGGTGTTAAAATAAAAAGTAGTTCATGCTTGTTATTTGGAAATCCGTGATTCACGCTCATAAATGGGTGTGTGTGTGAGGGAGAGACCAAGGCGATGAATGGCTCTGATTTTACTTGCAGGGCTGGAGGATCCACCACACCCCAAAGAGACTCATGGTGGCCGCCATTTTGAATGGAGTCCAGTGACTCAGTGTCTTTTCCATTGACAAAGCCCTTTCCTAGACACTGTCTAAAGCTTTGCCTGAGGAGCAAAACTTAACCCTGGGACTTCATCTTGGCCTTGAACTTTAAGTAGGAAAACAGATCCATGTAAATGCCAGCTCAGCAAAGCAGCCTCTGGCTCTGAAATAGCAGATCTGTGAGTCTCATAGGCTCTCTGGCCAGGACCCCTGTGTGGGGATCCATGTGAACTGATGAACTGCCATTTACAAAGCTCAGGGATTGCTTCCCAGAAGGAAACAAGTACTCTCTCCGATTTAGGGAACAGCATATTATTGCAATACTTCCCATGAAGAAGCAGTAGCTACAGCATGGCTTTGGTGTCAGAGTTGTGCATGGAGGCCCTGACCCTGCCGGGCTCTGCTACTTTGCTGTGTGGCTTTTGGCCACTTAGCACCCCTCCTGTGAGCCTTAGTTTCCTTCTCTGTAATGTAGGAATTATAATAACCTCTTCAAAAGGGTCATGAAAGTGTTATGTCACTTTCTGTCGTTGCTTTACAAAGAGTCTGGGTCACATACGCACTCAAAAAGTGGCAGCTACTTATTAAGCATCCATGATGTTTATGTATTTTCCAGACAGCATCTCAAACACCCTCATTTATTTTTTTCCAGCAGTTGCTGTCAACTCTGTTCTTCCACATTCTTTTAAAGCCACAAAGCCATATGGGTCACATCCATTTACCTCCAGTTACTGGCACAGTGTCATCACAGTATGTAAAATTTCGTCTTGTCCTGTTTGAAGCTGCAGGCTCTCACTCTCCTTGCCTGTCTGGTTTGCCTCTCCTTTGGTGAGGAGGAAATATAGTCTGCGATTTCCCTCTGCTTCCCCTCCTCCTTCAGGGTCTAGAAGCTCTGGGAGGGCAGAGACATTTTCCTGAGAACTTCCTCCAAACCTGCTAGCATCAAGGTGGGCCTGCAATTTTCTGTAGCTCAACAAGCACCGGCCAGGGGACGCTTAGTTCCCTGTTCTTTCAAACACCTCCAATCTAACTCCTCACTGGACTTGGGGTGGAGAGACCCCACTGCTCCCCATGAAAAGTACACTAGACTCCCCAGTACACAAAGAATTCGGACTCCAGAGGTTTCCTGCCCATGGTCTGCTTATATAGACTGTTGTGGGAGAAGGTGGTAGCTGGGGGTTGCAAGCCCAATGGGCCCTCATCCAGGACTCTGTGGTCCACTGTTCAGGGTTCTCAGAGGCTACCTCCAGAGCCCTAAAGCAGAGGCTCCCAAACCACAGCCTGCATCCTCAGGGAGGTCTTGTTAAAACACAGATCAGTGAGCCCCACCCCCCACCCCCCCAGCCAGTCTGGGGTGGAGTCTGAGAATTTGCCTTTCTAACAGGTTCTCAGAGGAGGCTGGTGCCGAGGCTACCAGAACCCACTCTGAAGACCACTGTGGCATAGAACAGGAATTTCTTGCTGGGATGATGCAAGAATTGAATTTCAGAGTGGTTCAATTATTTGTCCAAAGTCAAACAACTAATAAGAGGGAAAACGAGGTCTATACCCAGATTTGCCTGACTCAGACCCCTTGGCCTTTCTACTCTCGTGTGTGTTTTCATGGATGAAGAGGTATTCCAGCCAAAAGCAAAACAGAACTCACATGTTCAGGCTTCAGAGATCTCAACAAGGTGAATCAGAATCTTTCCCCAGACCCCCTTCCCTTCCCACAATTGACCTAACAGGGGTGGCACCTGTCCTGAGCTAGGAAACTATTTCTTCCTTGGGAATTTTGTAGATGACGATAGAAAGAGAAATCTCTTTTGTGCCTGGACTGGAACATGGAAAATTCAGGACACCCTTTTCTGTTCTGTGGCTCTATGTGTAGAGGCCTCATCTATAACTAGAGAAGCATAACCTGTTACCAAGCAGGCTCCCCCAGGCTCCAGTCCAGGCTCCAGTCCACAGCCCTGGCAACCTCTCTGCTTTTGGTTTCTGTGAAATGGCCTCATAACTTTCCAATAAGCTCTTTCCCCTACTGGCACCCCCATTATGCCTTTGCTCTTTCTCCTAAGCTGCCTCGAAGTCGGTCTCATGTTACTTGCAGCCAAGAGATTCTATATAATAGGTATGGTGCACATATTCTACAAACCTTTATAGCTTGACATTCCCTTTCAAGGATCCCTAAGCTCATAGCAAAATTATAAGGACCACGTTATTGGGCATTGTGGCAGGGAAAATCATGGTAGCCATGACATTGTGTGCTAACACCTCCATTTTTGTTTATTTTTGGTATCCCCTCCTTGGAAGAAGTGATGAGCATGTGTAAGTGTGTGTGTCAGGGAGGAGGGGCAGAGCTGGCCGGGACTGTGCACACAGACACAGACCACCCTTAGATCTGTGCCCTTGGCAGTGCCTGGCCCTGTTTGCTGCCAGGCCCCCCGAATCCCCATCCGCCAGATGGTGCTCCCCTAGGTGCATCCTAGATGACTGGGCACATGATGGCCTGCCCTCCAGAACCATCCCTGGGATTGCAAGCACTGAGCACCATGGGGCAAGTCTGCTTCCGTGTCCTCCCAAAGTGAGTTTCTCCCTCAAGAAAGGCCAAAATAACACCATCCATCAACCAGGCTTGCTGTTCTTTTATTTAAAAGCTCATGTCCACAGAGCAGGGATCAGCCCTGGGTGACTGCCCATGCAGAACCACCCACGGAGTGCTCATTAGGCCCCCTGGCTGTTCAGGCAGTCATGACTCAGCTGGGGAAGCCAGCTGAGCGGTGAGGTCTTTTCAGGGTAATTTAGCTACATGTAGAACGCTGATTTATTCTTTTTCCTCCCCCAAATAATGGACACTGTGCCTGAGTGTTCCTGGACCGGTGACAGGGCTGTAGGCATCCTGAGATTTCTCCAACCTCCCTCCCAGGCTGTGTCCCAGAACACCTTTGCACATAGCCTCTGAACACAGCTGTCAGATGCCCCCATGACCTTGATTCCCCTTCAGGTCCTGCTCGCACAGCCCATAGGAGCTAGGAATAGCAGAGCCCAAACAGAAGCAGGTCAAGTCTAGATTGGAGGAAGGGAGTGGGCTGGCATAGCTGCCTGGCACAGAGCAGTAGATATGATGTAATGCTCCAGGAGTTGCTTGGTGTTTGTTTGGGGGTGGGGAGGGGTTAAAGTCAAGTGAATGGAGCTGTAGCAGGGCCACCATATGCACATATGGCTATGCAGGCTCTTTCCTGCACAACTCCAGGGAGCACACTTCACATAGCCTAGGACATGAATGGCACCCCCCCACACACACACCAAGTCATACAATGTGCCACTTCTGATCTATCTACTTCAACCAAATGTATTCCTATGGCCCTGAGTTTCCATTTTATGATAAGCCAACAAGGAAGTAAGGCATAGACGGGCCAGCATTACTCAAAGAGTCAATGTTGTGCTGGAACCCAATGATACCAGCTTGCAAGAGCCAATTCTTGTTATCTCTAACCATCTATGTGTTCAGCAATTTCATGCTGGTAGCTTGAAATCAGCCACTTGGATTATTTACAGAAATTAGCAAGCACTATAAGTCAGATCCTCCCCACTACCCACTTAGAAAGCAAGTTGTTTAGTGTTTAACAACACACCACTGGGCATTAGCCACATCCTGCCCTACGTTCTCAATTTCTATCAGGGACTAGGGTAACTTAAAAATGAATTTATTTTCATATTTGCTCTCCTAAAAGGAATCTTTGCTTAGTACACGCCATACAAGTTGCCCTTGCTATACTCCAGCCTCACCTGAGACCCAGCCCTATAGCACCTTTGATCCTTACCTGATAAGTGTCCAAGTCATCCTCTTAAATTTCTGTGCCTACATTAAACACATTATCACCGAGTGACATTTGACAGACAGACTTTATTCTAGAAATGATTTCAGGGGAGTGGTTCTCTCATAATCCTTTAAGCTTTTATAATTGGCTGAAACTTTGTAAACCTGAAAAAGTTTATCCATAAAGGTTTCAACTTCGCTTGTCTAAAATTTGCCAAGTCTATAAAGATGAAAGTACGTCATTTGTGTTGTGGAATAACTGAAGCGTCACTGATTCTGGTAATACCTGATTCACATTAGCTCTAAGAGTGTACCTTGATTTTTTTTTAATCTTAAACTAAGATTTCTTTCTACTTAGTATGTAGTAATTCCCCCAGAGGCATCCATAGAATAAGGCTCTTATCCTTGCTACTGGATTTAGAAGTTACGTTTCAATGTTTAATGTCAATGTAGTAAGCCATAATTACATTGGAAATAAGCATTTTCAAAGTAATGAGTTAATTTACACTACCTGCCTTAAGATACTTTAAAAAAGGAAGGAAACAGTTTAAAACTTTTCCTAATACAATACCAAGAACGGGGAGAAAAATGGCATTTCCAATGACCTGTACCAAGTTCACTCATCAGTTGGTCATTAAAGTGCATAGTTCCCAGAATAAAGAAGAAAATGTTCAGAGCAATATATTTCATCAAATTTTTCCCCCTCTTACAAATATTTTTAAGTTAGATTATAAAATATTATTTTAAATGGTTAACATGATTCAGACAATGTAGTCAATAGGATGTTTCTCAATGCCAAAATAATCATTTAATTTGTATTTGCCAGGCACTGCTCTACAAATTCACATACATGCATTCATATCATTCCTACAGGGATGTTGAGAGGGCAGCAATGGCCAAGTTCACAGATGCACAGGTTGAGTCTTAGGGAGGTCAGTTACCACCCAAACATCGCACAGTTGGTATGCACAACTGGAAGTGGCTGTCTTCGGCATTTGTGCTATTTCCATAATACATGTTTATGCCATTTATATAAAACATATCATACAACTTTTGATACAACATATCAAACAACATGCAACTGGAAAATTATACATGGTACTAGATCAGTATAATCCCTAGGTAGAAGAGGAACAGTAGAAAAATATTCTTCTTGATCTCCAAGCCAAATGAAGTTTGGTCTACAGGGAGTATTGAATATTTCACTTAAGAAACTAAAAACAAAAATAAAAACAAAAAAAGTTATTTCTTAGTATGGAAACATCTATTGGCTGTCTTTTCTAGCAGTTTTCTTTAAGAATGAGCAAGAAAAAAAGAAGTTGAGCACACAACATCATTCCAACTCTATAGGAGCTCCTTGGTCTATGAGGGCTTACTGAAGGAAAAAGAAACTCTTTATGGAACAGTCATCGTTGGGGCTCTTAAAGTATATGGAAATAGAACAAATACTGCAATCAATGAAAATGTGTTTGGATTCAACTGTCAAACTTGCTGAAGATGAAAAAAAATTGTATGTCTTCAACAATAACAATATCTGAATCCTACAATGCACATCTGTCAGACATTCTTTCCCAAATGACCCAGCTAATCCAAGAGCATGTCTGCTTACAAGTACAAAGCACAGCCACAGGCAAGTCAAAAGCATATTAGGAGAAGAGAACAATTTCACAGTCACAAAATTCATACTGCTGCAAAGCTCTTAGATTCAAGGAACAGAGTAACGAAAGTGAGATTCCACTTCTACTGCTTTTGAAGGGATTATGAAACATGCAGGAACCCCCAGGATTTGATGCTGCAAAAGTTACTTTCAAATGTTAGTGGGTGTTAGAATTCCTGAGGGGTCTCTCTATGACTGTAGCTGACCCACAGTGGCAGGTTTAGCATAAAATTGTTTCAGATTCCTTTTCTGGTTTACTTCAGACACCTCAGACTTTCGTTTCATGGAAAAATTTTATCTGTGTTTGTAAAGGTACAGATTTCAGAAATAACAAGCATGGGGAAGAGTAGAAACATATAACACGTTAAAGCACGTGACTTTTTCAGCCAGTCTAGTGTTAGCTCCTCCATCCAAACCTAAGGAGATTGACAGTAAGGTCCAAAGATGGTCCCAGGTCACAGAACTCACTGGTAGTAATAACTAGATTCTAGGTGTAGCCCCCATAGAAATCAGCCCCTGTGCCTTGTCTCTAACAAATCAAACCCTGCGTATCAGAAACTGGCAACAATTATAAAAGTGTGTCAAAAAAGAACTTTTGATAGTGTTAACTACAGAATCCAGCTGATTAAGCAAAGTTGGCAAAGTTGAGGATTTTTTTCTTTTTTTTTTTTATAAATTTATTTATTTTTGGATGCGTTGGGTCTTCTTTGCTGTGCGAGGGCTTTCTCTAGTTGCGGTGAGCAAGGACTACTCTTTGTTGTGGTGCACAGGTTTCTCACTGCAGTGGCTTTTCTTGTGGAGCACGGGCTCTAGGCACGTGGGCTTCAGTAGTTGTGGCATGTGGGCTCAGTAGTGTGGCTCATGGGCTCTAGAGCGCAGGCTCAGTAGTTGTGGCGCATGGGCTTAGTTTCTCCGTGGCATATGAGATCTTCCTGGACCAGGGCTGGAATCCGTGTCCCCTGCATTGGCAGGCGGATTCTTAACCACTGCGCCACCAGGGAAGTCCCAATTTTTTTCTTCTTTTTAAACTTTCTCCCATTACCCATAGGATGTGTTTTGCCCATTAACAATAAAGAGAAAGAGGTTAAAATTCAGGGCAATTTACTGATATTTAAGCTATGACACCTAAGAATATATTCTACAATTCAGTTTTGATTCTCAGAATATGACTAAAAGTCTAGTTGTAACAAACATGAAATCTAATAAAAAGTAAATTCAACCAGAAAATCTATACTATATTAAACATCTTTCAAAGTTATTATACTTCTAAATTTAGTATACCAAATATGATAATTGAAGCAAATTTCACAACTTTTATGTCCTAACTCGCAAACATAATATTTTTGAATATTTTCATCCTGTTTTCATACTTTCCAAGACTGATAATACAGATTTTCTTTGTCCCAGTGACTTGAACATTTCTGTATGTTTCACGTCCTTAGTGGAAAGTGTTGAGGAGTGTCTTTATAGTGGAAAACAGAGCAGCATGGGTGGTGCACACCTCTATAGCTAATTTGTCCTGCTACAAATTTAAAGTGAGAGGTTCTATAAAAATGGTCACAAAAGGGGCTCCTGGGTGAAAAAGACTATATATATATATATATATATATACATATATAATATATAGGGAAGCCAAGGTAGTTATGTAGCTAAAAGAGAATGTCTCCATCCCATGAGCTCAAAAGTAATAACTATGACAGGGCATTTTTCTCTCCTGTGTCTTTTACCAAATGTTCATTG
Organism: Lagenorhynchus albirostris; assembly: GCF_949774975.1. Lineage (NCBI taxonomy): Eukaryota > Metazoa > Chordata > Mammalia > Artiodactyla > Delphinidae > Lagenorhynchus > Lagenorhynchus albirostris. Next base: position 147,922,627 of record NC_083095.1, on the reverse strand, counting down.
AAGTTTAAGGCTGAATGAGATGGCCATAAAACTGTTCTGTTCTTGCTCTACAATTAATAATGTATCTTTTTATTTTCAACAAGCTTCCTCATAAAAGTCTAATACAGAGAGATGGAATTATCTTGAGGGCAAATTCCAACAATTCTACATTCTTATCTTCTGTTGCATTAACACAGGTCTTTGAAACAATGAAGTAAGTGTGTTTTTCCTTAAGGTAAGAATCTGGAGCTTGCAACCCAGAGAAAACACCTGAACTCCACATGCCTCAAAGATGCTGTGTTCCTTCCATATATTCTGAATTTTATTGCTGTCGCATTAACCCTTAGGTGTAAAGTTTGTAACGAGAGGCTAGGCATGAATCATTCGGCTCACACGGACAATAGGTCTGTGTCCACATTAGGGGATAATAGTTGGGTTGTGCCCCACCTGACACCCCAGTTCTGGCGCAAGATGCTGATTACAAGGCGGTGAGCAATCTTACCAGATGTTGGAGCGCCCCTTAAAAGCTTGGAGGTTGGAAGTGAGCCCAACCTTGCGCACCTCTGGCAACTTTTGCCCGTGAGATTTGAGGAAATGTAGAACAAACACTCCAAGACCTGCTTTTTAAAATGACACCAACTTTGCCAATAGAGGGAAGACTGCAAACATTGCCAGATACCCTCAAAACCTTGTTAGAAATGTTCCCTGATGCTCCAGAGTGCAGAACAAGGCATTGCCAAATTGCTTACATTTGGATAGCACTTTGGAGTGTGCAGAGCTTTTTAAAATTAGTGGGTTGGTTTGATGCTCCCTATGAGGACCCACACGGGGGAACCCCTCTGAGGTGCTACTTCCCACCCCTGCCCCCCACCCTTCGGACCTTAGCCTTAGCTGATCCTCGGCGCTGAGCCACTCCACTTCAGTTTAGCTTGACCCTCTTCCCTGATCTGATTCTCAGTGTCCAACTCAGCATCCTGCCCAAACATGATGATTGTTTTGGAATATCTTGAGTTTTTACCCTTCGCTCCTGCCTCAAGTGTGGCTCTCCAGTTGGGCAGTGGGAGCTGTCTTAGTATGTTGAAGATCTGCTCTCTCTGCCAGCTCCCCTCGGGGCATCTCCAAACAAAGAATGCCTACGAGAGGGTCCACCATGGGACAAAAGTGGCCAGTCCCTCACACCACCTCTTGCTCACTCATTGGCTGAGGGCCACCCAAGAAGGGTCTGCCCTTGGCTACACCTCTGCCTTGCTGGGTTACTGGCCAGGTCACTGGTAGGGGACCCCCCTTGAGAATAGCAAGATGTCAGCTGTCAGATAACCATTCTCCTCGCAACTCGACAGCTTGATCAAGATCTGGAGAGCACATCTGCCAGTCTGCTTCAGCTCCCGGGTTCTTGATACGGGCTCTTCTTTCTGGAGTGTCACTTTTCATCCAGATTGGACAGAACCTTGCAGATAAACAGGAATACTGTGGTAGGCAGTCAGGATTTAGGTAATTGCATCTTTCCAATAAAAAAATTAAAGATCAACAAAGTGAAGTGACATGGCCTCAAACCCTGTAACTAGTAAGGGACAGAGGCAGGATAAAATAGACAAAGCAGCAGAATGACTACCCACTTTCTTTTAAGAAAACGATATTTGCTGACTTTGATTAAGGCTGTTGACAATGTACTTGACTCCAGGCTACTACTAGCACTATCTACAGCCTGTCATTCAGTCCTCACAATCACAGCCAGATAATGTTGTATTCTCCATTTTACAGATGAGATACTTGAGTGTTAGAGAAGTTAAGAGATTTGTCCCAAAGCACAGAGCCAGTAGTGGCAGAAGTAGGATTTGAACCCAAGTGGGACTTCAGTACCTGCACTCTCTACTGTCATGCTGTCCCTCCTCACCATGGCCATAGTAGCACTAGAATCATGCATTTCAAATGTAAGCACCCAGTTCCTCTGATATTATTGCAAAGAGTGTTCTTTCAGCTTCTCTCATATGTAATGTTTTGAGGGACATCAATTCAGGAAACTGTTTATACACTATGAACACTAAATGAAGGAAAATGGCCATTTTCCGTTGTAAGAAAAATAGCTCAAGTTAAACATATCTCAAGATTCCTGTGAAGGAACACTTTCACATTTATTTTAAGAAACCAAAGGAAAATGATGAAAATAAGAAGAATATAAGTTAGAGATTTTTAAAGCACAGAACACTGCTTGTTATGTAGTTATACCAGTTTCCTAAAATATGTTATACTGAAAAAAATTTTTTAATTGTTATTCTAAATAAATTGGACTTTCCTCAACTTTTGCAACAAAGATTGACTTCTTAAGCTGAAAGCTTGGCATTTCTGAGACCTTAATCAACACATATTGATTGAACATTAACAATTCTTCAACAGTGTTATTTTAAATGCCAACCAGATGATTCAACAATCATCAAATCTATTAATATCTTTGAATAATAATCTACATAGGGCATTAAGATGAGAGGATTAAATGGGGGAGGTATGGAGCCCTTATCTTCCCTTTCATAGCGAGATTTGCGTTTTCTTCAATATGAGTTTCACAGAAAAACAAACAACAAAAAAAAGGAGCATTTCCCAGGCATTCCAAGCAGTCAACTCAAACTGTGGAAAACAGAGTGAACATATCAGGGATTCATTATGTTAGCCCGATCAGAAAATTAAAGACTGGAAAGAAGTAACTATTGTGAGGAAATGCAAATTAAATTATCAAAAAGGAAATCACTGTTATTTTTAAAATAAAGTCTGGAACACAGACGGTATTATATTTCATAAGACTATAAAGGATTAAGTTTGTGTTTTGGAGTACAAGAAATAATTCTGACTGTTTAAAATTTTTTAAGTTCTCTTATTTTCTTTTACTAACTTTATAATAAAAAGTACTTATTTCTAAATGTAAGAATTCACAAATTCCCTTCAGGGATCATTTTTATCCACACATTTAATTTGGTGGAGTTAGGCTATGATGAAAACCCATATTTGCCCAAAAGAAGGCAAAATTCAACAGGAAGACCACACAACAAAACTACAGTAGTGCCCAGTAATTTCAAGATGCCAAAGTTACTAAAACGTTGTCTCTCAGATGGATACCTAGATACTCCGTTATCCCTACTCTGGCCTAGGAGGACCCCAGCATGTGTTCCCTTTTATTTTAGGCAAAATTCTGATTAAGTCATCTGATTCCTACTTCATGGCACACACCCAACTCCTTCCCCTGTACCAAAGCCTTCGGTCCACCCCTGAGCACTTGGCAAAGCAAGCTGTGTTTACCTATCAGTTTATGCTGTGATCTCACTAAGGCTTGGGTTTATGTGTAATTTATCTCCATATCACCGGCACATAACTCCATCTCTTGCATATATAGGTTAGCTAGTGTTCAGTGAATATTTGCTGAGTGGTGAGAGAGTCAATAGGAAGGGGCTACAAAAGACTGAGGGAAGGAGAAGATGATGCCATCTATGTGATGAAAAGGGATGAAAGAGGAAAGCCATTAAAAGCACACATGGGAACTCCAAAGGGGCATGAGGGAGAGAGCCTGGGGTTGGCAGCTCCAGCACCCACCATCCACATACCTTGAGACAAGTCACAAAGCTTTCCTGGGGCTCTTTTTCTCACCTATAACGTTAGGATGAGAGTGTCTACCTTGCTGGGTTCTTGTAAGATTAGAAATCCCATGAATGGGAGGGAAGGATTGGGAGTTTGGGATTAACAGATGCAAACCATTATATACGGGATGGATAAACAACAAGGTCCTACTGTATAGCACAGAGAACTATATTCAATATCCTATGATAAACCATAATGGAAAAGAATATATATCTATATATATCAATATAAAACTGAGTCACATTGTTGTACAGCAGAAATTAACACATTAACAATGTTGTAAATCAACCACAATAAATTTTTTTTTAAAAAGAAAGACTTCCCTGATGACGCAGTGGAGTGGTTAAGAATCCGCCTGCCAATGCAGGGGATACAGGTTCGATCCCTGGTCCGGGAAAATCCCACATGTTGTGGAGCAACTAAGCCCTTACACTACAACTACTGAGACTGTGCTCTAGAGCCCACGAGCCACAACTACTGAAGTCCACACGCCCAGCACCCATGCTTTGCAACAAGAAAAGCCCCCGCTCACCACAACTAGAGAAAGTCCATGCGCAGCAACGAAGGCCTAACGCAGCCAAAAATTTAAAATTTGTTTTAAAAAAGAAAGAAACCCCATGAATAAAACAACCAGTTCATTTTATGATGCACGTGTAAATGGCGGGCTCTCCTTTTTTCCGTAACTTGTTTCTCTTCTTTAAAATGAAATGTGTCCATCTAGAAATTAATAAAACAGGTAAATATAAGCTGACAAATAAACGATAACTTACTCATAATCCCAACCCATAGAGGTAATTTAGCATTTTGGTATTTATCCTTCTAGTGTCTTATTCTCTGGCTGTCTCTTATCTTTTTATAATCATTCTGACGGGGATATGCCATATCCTAACTCATTTTTACCCAGCAGTATATATTGTGAACATCTTTTCACATTATTGCATGATCTTCTATATCACTATTTTTTAAGGATGCATTGCATTACAGTGTTGTGATATAATTTAGCTAACTAACCTCTTGTTTGGCGACACTGTTGTAGGTCATTTGAAATTCTCAATTATTATAAATAAAGCTGAGATAACTACCCTTATAGGTATTATTGCTATTTTTAATCATCATTGATTGAATTCATTTAATAGTATAAGGTAGATAAGCAAAGCCACTGAAGCTATTACTTTTAGGTAGTTAGTAGAAAGGTCATGCACATAATAGAACCTGAAGCCAACAACAAAAAATGATTTTGTTTATTTTACTCATCATGGTATCCATGAAAATCACCATGGTAAGAGGTGGTACTGGTGTTAGAAGAAATAACCATCACCAGATGCTATGGACCAAATTGCGTCACTCACTAAAATTTAGTTTATACTTTCATTACATATAGTTAATAGCATTATTCAGTCTTTTTCGCAACAGACTTCCCAGGATCAAATTATCCTAACTCCCTTCATGTTAAAGTCTGAATTTTATGCTCCCACCACCACCTCATGATTAACACTCTTCACTTTCATCTTTTAGAAATAATTGTATTTATTTGCACATAAATAAGAGTTGAAAGGAGTCTTTCAGGCGCTCTACATGTTTTCTGAAAAAAAAAAGGGCCTTTTTAAAGGTTCAACAGAACAAAGAACAAATCTGTACTCATCAGACATGCATGTCTTTATTCAGGAACTTGTATATGGCACAATTTGTCCCTAAGTGGAAGCAAGATTTATGGTACCTAGTGTAGACTGTGAGGGTAAAAACAATGGCAGGCATCGCATGATTCACTCACTTTGAAACATCTTTGTCCTTTCGTCTAATGGTGTAAGGAGCCAGGATTGTATTCCTTTCCAGATCCTCTTACAAGTTATAGGAGTGGCCGTGTCCTTGAAAGGAAACTGTGAGCACGTGCAAATCTGCTTCATGTACATTTCTAGAATATTAATGTTTGATACGAACAATGAATGTTTCCTCAAAATCAGATAAAATGCTATGCAAACAGTGCTTCAGTACAAGTCTGAGACTATTCCCCTACCATAACCCCATCAGATTACTATCTCAGAGACTCTTTTATATAGACTGCTGGAACTCTAACTGAAAACCAAAGATGCTAAGAGAACCAAACAAAGAAACTTTATCTAAACATTTTAATGAAGTACTGTGGATTTTTAAAGTATCATGGGAAGCTTTGTAGGGAATCAAACATGCAGTGGTATGTTGGGAAATATTTAAAACTGACTTTCAAGGAAAAGGAAATTGAAGCATTTGTAGAATTTACCAATTTCCATGGTGTAAATTCTCCCACCCTGGCCAATTTCAAAACTAAATATATTTGGGATAGGTGTATTCGTAGTACATTTTTCCTAATATATGAACAAAGTAGTTACTCTTTTCTATCTCATATTCTAGAAACAAGTAGCTGTGTTTTCAATTTTTCTTAACCCCACAGTAGGTAGTACTAAAACACTCAAATTGATAATCTCAAGTATCAGTACATATTTGCATCCTTCTGATTTAGCATTCTGGAAATGACCTAGACCACTTCTCTCAAACTTTATTGTACATGCAAATCACATGGAACTCTGTTAAAATGTAGTTTCTGATTCTGTAGGTTTGGAAGACAGGACTTCCAGAATGGCAGAGTGAGGGGCTCAACAAATTTTCTCTTCCAAAAAGTGATGATAAAACAGGACAAAGTTGAGAACTTCCCTGGTGGTCCAGTGGTAAAGAATCTGCCTTCCAATGCAGGGGACGGGCTTCAATCCTTGGTGGGGGAACTAGGTTCCCGTATGCTATGGGACAGCTAAGCCTGCACGCCACAACTACTGAGCCCACATGCCCTGGAATCTGAGCGCCACAACTAGAGAAGAGAAAACCCGCACACCACCATTAGAGAGAAGCCTGCGTGAGGCAACTAAGACCCGACACAGCCCCAAAAATTAATTAATTAAAATTAAATAATTAATTAAAAATTAAATTAATTAAATATTTTAAAAAAGGACAACGTTGTTAAAAATTATTAAAGACTCCAGATATTGACCAATGGACATACACAAATTTGAGAAACATTTATTTAAGAATGTCTACTGTGTAATGGTAAGAACAGTGGAAATTTGTGGCATTTTAGTCAAGTCCCATTTCTGCACTCTCAGCCACCAACACTATGGAGCAGAAGTTCTAACCAGGCAGGTGGGACAGATCATAGTAGATAACAGTAGACTAGAATCTCTCCTCCCATCAGAGGGGGACTGGAAGTATTTGGATCAGAGACTAGAAAACCCTATAGTTGGGACTTCCCTCGTGGTCCAGTGGTTAAGACTGTGCTTCCACTGCAGGGGGCACAGGTTCAATCCCTGGTCAGGGAACTAAGATCCCACATGCCACATGGCAGGGGTTAAGAAAAATTTGTTACACAGCAATAGATAACTAATACACTAAAAAAAAAAAAAAAAAAAAAGGACAACCCTATAGTTCAAAACAATAAAGATATCAGTACTAAACAATCAGGGGGAGGATAACATGAGCCTGAGGTCTATACTGGTTAGAACAATCAACAAAACAGCACACCAGCCAGAAATGCAACAGGGAGATTCAGGGAAATGAGATAGCCAAAAAGAGCCTTGCTAAGGTTCTACTTACACCTGATCATCTGGAGATCTTTGCACATGTGCAAGGCTGTGCCTGCTTAAGAGAAGCCAGAGAGGCTCTAGTGAGCTACTCATCCCTGGCTGAACATAAGGTCTTACAAATTCAGAAAGTGTAAACCAAAGCACACTTGTAAACTTCCTGAACTTTGAAAACATTCCCCAAGATGACCTCAATTATCCCCACCTCCTGGTACTCACACCCTTGTGTAATCTCTTCTTTTGAGTGTGGGCAGGATGTGTGTATTGCTTCTAAGAAATAGAATATGAAAAAGGCGACAGAATGTCACTTCCTTGTTATGTTACATCACATTGTGATGTCTATTTTGCTAGTAAACTCTTTCCCTTGATGGCTTTGATGAAGCAAGCTGCTATGGTGTGCACTGCCCAGTGTGACAAAGAACAGAGGGCAGCCTCCAGCTCACAGTCAGCAAGAAACTGAGGCCCTCAGTGCAATAACCCACAAATCAGTGAATTCTGCCAATAAGCACATCAAATTCAAAGTGTGTTTTTTCCCAGTTTAGTCTTGAGATGAGGCCACAGCCCTAGCCAACACTTTGATTACATTCTTGTGAGCCCCTGAAGCAGAAATGTCCAAACTCCTGACCCACAGAATCTGAGATAATAAATGTGTGTTGTTTTAAGCTGCTTAACTTTATGTTTAAATTGTTACACAGCAATAGATGACTAATACACCAAGCTACAATCAAATCTAACAGAAAAAGGTGGAAGACTTACTGGCTCCAGGTATTAGAGCACAGTCTCTGTCCAATCACTGATGACCACTAAAATATGCTGACACAGGTACAACTCCTAAAAAAGCCAGTATTGAAAATAAAAAGTAGAATAAAAGAAATGTTTATCAGAGACTTCAAAGGCCACACACTGCAGATGAACAGACTACACAGATTAGTCCAGGCAAGTCCTAAAAGAAATAAACAAACAGCAACCATTCCCAGCAAGTTGCAAGGGGGGGGTGGGGGTGGGGGGAGGGATAAAAATCTAGAGTTGCTACAATTAATTATATAAAATGCCCAGTTTCCAACAAAAAAAATTACAAGATAGACAAAGAAACAGGCAACAACTGTGGCTCATCTGAGACCACCCAAATGTTAGACTTATCAGACAAATATTTCAAGGCAGCTGTTATAAATATGTTTAAAGAACTAAAAGGAAATCACTTTTAAAGAATTAAAGGAAAGCGAAATGAAAATTACTCATCAAATAGAGAATATCTATAAAGAGATAGAAATTATTTTTAAAAAAACCAAAACAACCAAATAAAAATTCTGGAGTTGAAAAGTAAAATAACTGAAATAAAAATTCACTATAGGATCTCAATAGCAGTCTTGAGATGATAGAAGAAATGATCATCAAACTTGAAGATAGAGCAATAGAGATTACCAACCTGAAAAACAGAAAGTAAAAAGAAGAGGAAGAAGAAAGAATAATTCCATAATCTAGTGTGAGACTCAAGTCAACATTTCTGACAAACTGTCAGGTGAGATTGATGCCATTGTTCTGTGGACCACTCTGAGTAGTCAGGCTCTAAATTCAGTGTACTTCTGGACTTTTTAAAAGTAAGTAAATAAATAAATATATGATATCTAATTCTTTAGGAGTTTAAACATTTTCAAGTATTTTAAGAGCTCTATGTCTTTTCTAACGACAATATTGACTCTAATTTTTAAAATAGTTTATTAAAACATATTTAGTGGAGTCTCTTTTTGATTAAAGGGACAAATAGATTCCATTCTTCCATAACAATAAATTCCTCTTTCAATACATTTATAATTGACATATTGACTAACTCTGCCAGACTTTCTCATCTTAATCTGAACACCTGATATCTTATGGTGCTTCTAATTTGATTCATCTTAGCATCTTCCTCGCGTAAGGTGAATTAATCAGTCCCACTGAGATAACAGTGATCAAAATTCAATGATACCTGCAAAGGAGCATGTAGCACCAGCCAGAGGAAGTCATCAATATAATGGATCATTACCCGTAAACAAGAGCTCATTTAGTCACTTTGACCAATGCCATGTGCTGTCTTGGACTTGTCTAATGGAGAGGCAGAAGGCAAGCATGAAGGAGGTCACCTGCAAAAATTACTATCAGCAGTTTTCCTGCCAAGAAATAAACTCACTGAAAATTAACTAGCTCCCTTTCTTTGAATTATTACCTATTCTTCTACTAATGCACAGTGCATTAGCTCTAAGACTCTTGGGTCAGTAGTTCAGTTATATAGATTATAAAATATTTTGTGTACTCTTTTGCTAGTTGACATTTTATTTGTAAGATTGAAGTTAGAGTGACTTTGACTTAGAAGAGATTTGGCCTTTAAATCAGAAACATTTGTCCAAAATTGTTGTGCTTAAGAATTGACATATCAAGTATCTATTCAAATGGCTTCCTTTGGGCAGTAGGAGATTGTAAGAAATATATTAACATGGTTTCCTACCTACCCTGAAAAAGCTTTGATGATGAATCTGTGCACAACCCAGAAGGGCCTTGGCCTTTCCTGCTTTAATAATTCATTATGTTAAAATATTTGCAACCAACATTGTGTAGGATCAAAAGGAAAAATAGAACAGCATGAAAATTGAGGGTGATTTCTGCCCCTTGTCATTAAATCTGGTTGATAGTAGTAGAATGGAAAGAATTGAAATTTCATATCTGTAACAGTAAAATAAGAAAATTAACATTCCCTAATACTCTAGGTAGACATTTTAACATATTTTTTCTGTATCATCAAAATAATGAGCTACCCAACTTATTTCAGAATTTTGTGGAGGTCAAATGCAATAACAGATAGAAAGGTACTTTGTAAATTCTAACTGTATACATCAGGAATATTATTAGAGCATCATAGACTATAAATAGAGAAACACAAAGAGAGAAATTTAAATCATTCTTGAACATTCAAGGTTGGTGTATGCAAACCAACCTTAAAAAGAATGGAAAACATAGGATTTCTTCCCTCTCTTCATTCAAAGTTGCTATTTTTCAATATTTCAATTGATTACGTTAAATTAATTAAATTGAATAGAACTTAAGGTGTACTTGAGACATACATGCAATATACCAGCTAAAGATAACATTGGTTATATTTCAATGGAATTAATGTAATAAAAATGTTTAGAAAATTGCAGATAGGTACAACTAAGGTGGGCCAAAACTTAGTTCTATGAATTTTTACTACAATAAAAATAACAAAAAATTGTGTGTAACCATTACTATGACTCAGAGAATCATTACTATCTCATTACTTTGTCATTATATGACAAAAATAAAATAGAAGCTCAAGAAAAATCTAGTTATTCTTAGAAATGAGATAAAGAGGCATTTCTTTCATGGGTTATTTAAAGAAGATACTGTGAGCAATGTCTTCAATATCTTTATAGTATATCCAAACAAAAGTTTTTCATAAGACTATTTCTTATCATCTCCATCAAGTACCAAAACACAATACAGTAAAAGCAATTCTTTTTTATTTTTATTTTTTTATTTTTGAAGAAGAAGAGGAGTGATGGGCAAGAAATGAAGGGGAAGGGGAGATATCAAAAATACTGTATCCATAAATGGATCTCTGTTATGGACAAAATTAATCCAAGTATATATAGAAGGTCGAATTCAATGGTTCTTGACTGAAATGTATATCAGAACTCCCCAAGAGAGCCAAACACCTAGGACCCAAACCAGAGACTCTGATTTAACAGGTCCAGAGTGGAGGTTTAGTAAAGCTCACCATGAGATTTCAATTCACATACACGGATAAAGGCTAGTGATTGGGGAACATGGATGAAATGTCTACCCTTCAAGCAATCTCAAACAATGTTTAGATTAAGTATGTAGCAACAAAATGTTCAAGATCAGATACAGAAGAATATTTTTGTGATGTTCAAGATAGCTTTGTTTTTATCCTGGATAACCCCAACCTGTGATAAGAGATGGGAGGCTGACCTCTATGGTCTGGATCAACACTGGCTTACCATTGAATTTGCCAGTGGGGAACATTAGCTGGTCACTCGAGGGGCCAAGGAGAATGAAGACTAGGCATTTAGTCACTTGGCTCTCTGCCTTTCATGGGCTTGCTGCAACTTTAGACTGTACAGCTCATCCCTTGAGCCCACTTTGTCTCTCCCCACATCCCATGACTGTATGCCCCACTTGCCACTTCAGGTGTAGAGGTGGACCTGCCCTAGGATGCTGTCCTATCTTTTGATGTTTTCCTACATCTTGTCTGTATCTTCACAAGCATCTCTTTATTAAGCTCTCTGAAAATCACTCAATTTGAATGTGCAATCTGTTTTCTGTGGGGCTTGAGGGAAACTCTGAAAAAGTCACAGACCCTAACCTTTGCCAAATTAATGATATTTATAGAGTTTAGATATACAAGTGCCACAAAAGAACAGGGTGAAAAAAATAGGGATGATTTTTGTCATGCAAAGAATAGTCTAGAATATGGTGTATAAAATACAGTAAAAGCTTTATGAGATTTAAAGTATTTGTACCTTTAAAATGTTTGTTGAACATAAATACATTATTTAAGTTAACCAAAGAATATATTAGAGACCTGTTATCATTGTCATTAATTGATAGTTCTGAAAATTGAAAGATAACATATTGCATAAAGTTAAATATTTAGCTACATAAACTAATATAAAACTAGCAATTTTCAATCAGAATTTATAAAGTGAATACATTGTCTTAAATACGACAAATGGATCACTCTGCAATTTAAAAAAAAACTTTGTTCATGTACAACTGATGTGGCGGTTTCATCTACAGAAGCTGAAGGAGTAAATGATAGCTTTTGAAAAGTTTTCTCAGCAACATCTGTTTTCTTTTGCTATATCTTTGTTTTGAAACACAAAATTTATGAAATGTTCACAACATAAAGTAGCCCTAATTTTCCCAGTTCATATTATAGTTAAGAGATTTGGACATCACAGACTAGGAGGTTGGATTCCACCACCATCATGCTTTCTCTGTATAAATGATTCTAATATTTAGATTCCCAGCTAAGTAATCTTCTCTTCCTACAGTGTAACTCCTTTTATGAGTTAAATTTGCATGCTTGAAGAGTCAACTGAGTAATATTTATATTTTAGCCATTTCTATTAAGCATGCAATAAAGACATTGGCCAGAACGAACCAGAACCAATACTAGTATATAGCATCAAATGTCAAATCTATTCATTTCTCAGAAGTACAGCTAAGTTCTTTGGGCTGTATCCAGTGAGGACTGCACCTAAACCAAGACTCCTCCCTTAGGAATCTGTGGGAGACATTTTCAATTCAGTTTAATGAGGTCGGTTTAGAAGCTCCTAGTCTTGATCACGGGTCTCCTTTCCCTCCAGCATCTTGGGTATTGCTTACTTCTGATTCCCTTAAATAGCAAAAAGAAAGACTGAAAATTTCCATCCCAGTGCTGTTACCACTGAATTAATTGAATAAAATTCTTTTTTCCCATTATTTTTATCCTGGGAACACATCTAGGGTCCTTTTGACTAGCCAGGATTTCTTCTTTGAATTTTTTGCTGCTGAATCTTTTGAGTTTGTTTCTGCTGAGTCTTTTGGGCTTCATGATAGCATCCCATTGAGTGTGTTTCACTATATGCAAGGGTTTTATTTAATCTATTTGCATGGAATTTGAGGGCTCTCAGCCTGATTGCTGCCACTCAGTGTACAGAGAGCACACTCCCCATTTGGTTTGTAACAACTGGCGTCATAGGATTAGGAATGGCCATAAATACTCCAATAACCATCTCCAGAAAGGAGACAAGATTTTTTTTTCTCAACTACCCATGACACCTTAAAGAGTCCCGTTCCCAATATGGTACTTAGAATAGAGAATCAGGGGACCTTTTATGGTGCCCTGACAATATAACACTCTGACCAGGAGAGAAAGAGTCAATTACAACTTTCCAAGAATGCACATGTACACACTGACCACATATGTATTTCAAATAGGAAAAGTATATATTGTGTATACACACATATTCAACTCTTCTGCTACTTACAACATCAACTTGGAAATGTGTGATAGGGTCCTCAGGAATGGTAAGACAAGTCAATTCAGCTAATGAGTTTTGAGGGGAGAGGGAAAGTCAAAGGGAGTGGAGGGATGAAATATTGGGGAACAGAGGGAACTTGCAACCTTGGCAGAGTAAACATGGAGTGTCATTTTTTAAAATTAATTAATTAATTGACTTTTTGGCTGCTTTGAGTCTTCGTGGCTGTGCACGGGCTTTCTCCAGTTGCGGCGAGCAGGGGCTACTCTTCGTTGCAGTGCGAGGGCTTCTCATTGCGGTGGCTTCTCTTTGTTGTGGAGCACAGGCTCTAGGCATGAGGCTGCAGTAGTTGTGGCATTCAGGCTCAGTAGTTGTGGCTTGGGGCTCTAGAGCACAGGCTTAGTAGTTGTGGCACATGGGCTTAGTTGCCCCGCAGCATGTGAGATCTTCCTGGACCAGGGCTTGAACCCATGTCCCCTGCATTGGCAGGCAGATTCTTAACCACTGTGCCACCAGGGAAGTCCTGGAGTGTCATTTTTACACCTTGGATTAGGCTGTGAAGTTTAAGTCACTAGGAGGTATTTCCACCAGAGGTGGAGGAAAAAAAGAGTGGATAGGTCATAAAGGTTAAGAGGGATAGAGAACTGTGGAGGAAGGGGCTTCTCCCCAATACAGAGACTGCCGGTATTAAAGTAGCACCCTGTGGAGGATTCACCTTCTGCTGATGGAGAAGTAGATTCCAAGGGCATGTGCTGTGGATGGAGGCAACTGCCTCCCAACTTGAACCCAGAATTCTAATAGTTCCTCAAGTCCTTCTATGCTTCATGAGCCCTGTAGGGGCTAAGACACTCTGTTAGGTATGGTTGTGTTAGGTATGGTTCCATGCTGGACCAGGGCAAGACTGTAATTTGATATTTCGGATGCTGTGTGTGTGTATGTGTTTGCGTGCGTGTGTGTGTGTGTGAGCACACATGCATATACACACCATACGGAGTGTGAATGGAAAGGGCTGTCACAAAATAACTGTTGATATCAGATTGCCAACTTGCTTCCTGATGCTGGTGTTCAAGGATAACACTTCTTCCCGTTTTTTTTTTTTTTTTTTGCGGTACGCAGGCCTCTCACTGTTGTGGCCTCTCCTGTTGCGGAGCACAGGCTCCGGACGCGCAGGCTCAGCGGCCATGGCTCACGGGCCCAGCCGCTCCGCGGCATGTGGGATCCTCCCGGACCGGGGCACGAACCCATGTCCCCTGCATCGGCAGGCGGACTCTCAACCACTGCGCCACCAGGGAAGCCCCACACTTCTTCCCTTTATTTTCAATTCATTCATTTGGAAAATTCTTGAGTATCCAACCGGTTGCAGCAGGCACACTGTGGTATGGCTCTGTGCATAAACCCAGCATCTTCTCCCTGGCCCCCTGCACCACGACCCACAGTTCAGAGCCAGGGTGAGGACCAGCCTGAGGCTGTGAGGCTCCTATAGGTGCACAATTTCAGGAGGTACTCAGTCTCAGGTGTTCAAAGGCTGATGGCTCCCTTGCCACATCCTAGTCCTGCCCTGGTCGCTTAGCACTGTCCAGGGGAACAAGAACCCTTCAAGGTGCTCCTAAGAAAAAATGGGTCCTCTCAGCCAATAAATTTAAAAATCTTGCATAATTAATACATTGTTAAGAAACTTACTTGGCACACGAGCATATTAAAAACTTTAAGTCTAGCAGTGAAAGAAATCTGCCTCACTTTGCCTAATCCAGCATTTTCCAAACTTTTTTGCTGAACTTTTTCTGCAAGGAATTTGTGTTGACATTCTGTAAACATGCTCTGGAAGTGCTAGGTTTGGGTTATGTTTGTTTATGTGGCTCTGAGAACCTTCAAACAGATGCCTCCCTGGAGTCTAATTGTTGTGCTGTTAACCTTGGAAAATTTCCCACTTCAACCTCTTATGAAATAATAGAAAGGGACTCTTTTCCTCCCGTAGTCAGAGGTCAGAAGTCCCAACCTTCTGGATGCTTCCATACCACCATGATTAACATATTTCTTTAACTCTCATTGTAGGCATCTGTATGGAATTAACATTCATTCCCACCTGGTCCCCACAATGCTGAATAACTCCAAATCTACCCTAAACTCATCCTCAGACTTGTTCGGATCAACATTTTTATCCACTACAAAATAAAGACGCTGACTTCATGTTGAGCAAACTTGTCAATGACATGGAGTTGGGAGAAATGAAAAAGCTAATTAATTTGAGAGTGGATCGTACTCCTATTAGACATGAGAATTGCTGAATCTAATGGATGAAATTTGACCATAATAAACACAAAGTTGTGCAATTGGCTCCAAAAAAATTCCAATAACCTACAAAGCAAACAGGACAAGGTGAGAAGCAATATGTAAAAGGTATAGGGAGGCCTCAGTGTGACTCAACATAAGAGAGTGTTCCTACAATTGTAGTGAAAAGACATATTAAGGAGCTTGAGAATCCGCCACACTAGAGACGTTTGACAAAATATTGTGATCTGGGAGACATAGCGTAATGCAAGTGGTAATAATTGAACTAGATCTTAAAAGGTAAACTGTAGTGAGAGAAGTAATTCCATATAACACATGACCTAGGAATTGGGGCAGGCCTCTGTTTGGCAGACGATCAACTTTGTTAGAGATCCTTAATCATCATTATACACGGACAGGTTTTGAGAAAGGAAGGATCAAGAAGAAAAAGTAGCTAATCAAAAAAGTGCTGCAGACAGTGTTCTAGTGGAGGTGCCTTTCCTCAGCTTAATTGCATTATTGATTTCTGTTAGCAGGCATACATGCAGGGGGAACAGGCACAGAGGGAGAGCAGTTCCCTGGGATGCCTTTTGTGTAAACTGTAGAGCAGAGGTCCCCAACCCCTGGGCCATGGACCGGTACCAGGCCAGCCTGGTAGGAGTGGGGCTGCACAGCAAGAGGTGAGCGGTGGCCAGCGGGCGAGCGAAGCTTCCTCTGCCGCTTCCAGTCTCTCCCCGTTGCTCGCATTACCGCCTGAACCATCCCCCACCCCATCCGTGGAAAAATTGTCTTCCACAAAACGCGGTCCATGGTGCCAAAAAGGTTGGGGACCACCGCTGTAGAGGACTAATTGTGTGAATCAACTACAAGAGGGGCCTTTTTCTGGAAATGCTCAGGGACTTCTATTGAAGTCCTATGTCCCTTGACTGCATCAAATCCAAAGACCCCAGCAGAGAGCCTTGTTTAGTGGTGAATTCCCCTCCCTGACACCAGAAGTGTTTTCAGTCACTGGTGTTTGTACCCAGATGCTGAATACCAGGTGTGGAGCTCACCCAAGCTGGGAAAAAGAAGAATTGGAATTGCACAAAGAGAGAGAAAACGTTCCACTTCACGAGCTCAGTGACTTCTAAGAGGAAAAGGCAAGCCAGTTGTTCTCTATTGCCAGTAGGTGTAGAACAGGAGGGAAAAAAAAATGGGCTTAGGTCACTACAGAAGAGATTGGGTTAAGCTAAAGGAGGATTTCTTCATTACAAAGTCTGTTTGATACTGTCCCTCTTTTCTGGGTGCCTTGGGCATATCACCATGAGATTGTACGGATGAAATGGCAGGCTCTGCCTTAGGGATTCAATTTCTTGGAGATTGCACGTTTCCCCCACGTTGTTTTGGACATGCAAGTACTCTAGCTCAAGTGTTCTAATAAAGCAGGTAACTCTAACATAACCCAGCCTCTTTCAGGGGACTTCTAGAGATGACATGGTGTTTCCTTAAATCACAGGAGACATATCTTAAACTATTCCTCATCTGAAAGGAGAAGAAAAAGTTCAATCATAACTGTTTGTATTTCTTTCCAAACAGATGATTCTATAAAATCATGCATAGGAGGTTTTAACCAGGAGGTATGAGGGAGAGAAGCCATAAATCACAAGCCCAATCTATGCACAAGGGTCCTGAATAACCTCAGCTTCATCCTCAGAAATGCCTGGAATTCAATAGCTCTGTGTGTGTGTGTGTGTTGTGTGTGTGTGTGTGTGTGTGTGCGCGTATGGTGGAGGGGAGGAAGAGGGATAGTGAGAACTTTTACAACTACATCCCTCAAAAGTCTAATCCACCCTCCCACGCTTCTTGGAGAGCAGCAGGCATGAGGAGGGAAGGAAAAGCCTGGACCTCCTAGGTAAGCATCAGTGCACATATTGAGAGACGGGACAATGTCATGACTGAGAGCAAAAAAGACGTACTCTTGAAATTGTGGTCCTCTGGAGCATCGTCAGCTACCTGGGAGTTAAGGGCAGCTGATGCATTTGAGACCTAGTGAGAATCTCAGCGGGTCTCGGTGCAACAGGAGAGTCTGCAGTTGCAGGAGACCTGTGTGGCTGCTGTGTGTAAACCCTGAAGGGTCACATTTCCCTGCTTTTCTCAGGAACATTCCACCGATCAGACACGAAAGAAGTGGGGTGCCATTGAGAAACAAGCAAAATGTCCCTCAATGGACTTTGCCAGGGTTAGCCTGGGAGACCCTAAAGTGTATCCATTTTCCAGGCTAACAACAACATCTATTTAAGCTTCCCTTTTGCAAAAGGAGATAGCAGGATGGTTTTACAAAATATATAATTGTAACACTATTCTTGCCAAAAAGAATGAACGATCCTTTGGGGGAGAAAAGTCATGTGCAGACTGAATTGAATTACTACTATATATGAAAAGTAACTCACTTTTTTTCCCATGGAACATCCTGGCTTATGCAAAAACTGTATTTTGAGGCATCTGTGGCCATGTCCTGCCATCATCTGCAATCCTCAACTTTCTTTCTGTTTATTAAACATTCATGAGTCCTAAGAGAGCTAGGAGAGACAGAGAAATAAAAGTGTTCTCTTGTTCAAAAATGAATTTGAAAGGTTAGAAGGGATTTCAAACCTAGTGATCATCGGTATGATTTTGCTTTTGGGTTCAAGAGCCTGAATTATTGCCTGTTCTCGAAATTGTGGCTGAAGTGTTTATTAGTCTGGGCTGGTGCGGGTGCCCTGACTAAGATGTTCCTTGAATGCCAAAGAGTACAGTCGCCTGTGCACCATCCAATCTTCCCTCATTATTCCTAGAAGATCCTTGCAATCACCTCAAGAGTCCTTATTTTCCTTGGCCCGGCAGCTCTGATTTCCTTGTTCTCTCATGAGTCAGATCTCCTGAGTTAAAGTCCATGCCCGTGGATGAAATGATGGGGTGGGTACAAACCATGATTCATGTTGATAAAAGTGCATGTCCCTGTTTGAGCAGAACAGATGAAGGCAGTGAAATGGAAAAGCATTCAGCCTGCTGCTCTGAAAACCAAGCAGCACGTCAGGGAGAATAAAAGGCAAATGAAGTCCCCAGGATTTATGGCAGAGGTGCTCAAGAGAATAGGGAAACAGAGGAGCCTTCCCATTCAGAGCAGTTATGGTGGTGGTGGTCCCCTAGGGGTCAGCCACGAAAGCCTGAAAACCCAGAACAAATACTGCTAAGACAGAAAAATGGGGGAGATACATGTCCTTGTGAGCAAAAATGACTTTAAAAGGATTAGATGTGAAGACACATGAGAATGAGTTTTTGGTAAGGTGATGGGGAAAGGAGAAATAAAACATAGACACACACTATAGAAATAAAGTTAAGGATAACAGTGCTGTGGATATGAAGGATGAGTCATACAGGCTCCTAACATTAAATTCCAAAGACAAAATTCTCAAAAGTTTAACAAGCACTTGGCATGGATCAATTTATAGCTTGGTTCACAACCCAAAGTATTAGAATGAGCTTGAATGTGTCCTAATTTCTACACAGAATCTTACCATCTGAGGCCTATTTGAGGCTAGAACTTTGCTGTGTGTGTGTGTGTGTGTGTGTGTATGTGTGTGTGTGTGTTTGTGTGTGTGTGTTTCATTCATTTAGAAAACACTCTTTAGGAAAAGCACCATTTTGCAAACTACTTAGCAAATATTTAACTAAGACCACAGCACCTGATTCTGGATTAGAATTCTTGCTTTAGCCCCTGACTCTCATCAACAATAGTGAAGGGTCTGGGATTTTATCCTACTTGCAAGTGGCACGTTAGCCTGCCACAGTTTCATGGATGAGGGCAGAAAACACGAGACTCTCGGGTCAGAGACAAGAGACTTGATTACTCCCAACACAGCAGGCAGCATGAGGTCAGCATATTCATGTCACTTTCCCTTGTTCCCCAAGTCCCAGCGGGCAATGCAAGATGGAACCAGATGGCTACATGCACACACAGTGTGTTGTGCTACAGGAGAGGGACCCTGAGCTGAGGAAATCTGAATCTTTTATAATGGGCAATAAGGATGTAATATTCCTTATACCAGAAGGAGAGACTATCTCTTTCTTCCCAGGCCGTTTGAATATCCTTGAAATAGTACAAAATGAAGATAGTCAACCTGACTTCTCACAAGATGTGCAGAAATGTGAGAGAGCCTTCCTCATCTCCCACCAGCTCTAATCCTCTAATTTTATAGAAGTCTCTTCCCCTTTCTCGACCTAATGTTTTCATATTTTTAAATAAAGGGGTTAAACTGGATCAAATCTAAGGTCATTTCATGGCAATGAAACAAAAATAATTGCTTCTTACTTTTTTTTTAAGAACTGTTTTATAAAGATTCTACTCTTCAAAGTTTTATAATCTCAGAAGGTCATGCTTACATCCAAATGGTCACTGTTTGTTGGCATTTTATACACACACACACACACACACACACACACACACACACACACGAGTATCCATACTTCAGTAAGAGTGAAGTTTCATTTCTAATTTTTGTGTGAAAGCCCAGTGAAGTGGAAGCTGATATTAGAATGAAAAACTAGCAGTGATTACAGCATAGATCTTATTTCTTTTCCTACCGTCTCAGATTAATTGGTCGGGCACTTTCCAAATACATGTAAATCCAAATACATGTAAAGTAGTCTATGAGTATTTGGTTGATTCCCTCACTTCTTATCTTTTTAACTCATACTCATTGTGAACTTGTTCTGGGAGTGAAATAATCTGTTGAAATAAGAGCTTTGCAAGAGGAGCCCTGCTGATTCCTACAGGAGAAGCCAGGTCATTAGGCAAAGACCTAATGCATCTGCTGCAAGTCACCTTGGTAACCTGCCAGTGTCGACCACATCGTGCTCATGACGCTGGGTGGACCTTCTGATACCTCCAAGCTGGGTGGACATTCTAACCCACTGACATTGGGCTTGCAAGAATCACCTTCTATGTCTGGGTTCCCTCCACAAAGCCAAATAAGCCATTGTCCCAGCTTTCCAATTCCAAAAAAAACTTGTCTACTAGGGTTTAAAATCTCCATAGAAATCATCAGTGTCTGCCAGACATTTCCTCAAAGGAAGATTAGCAGAAGGTTCCCTGAAGGCAGGCTCTGGAGCCTCTCAACAGTTAGGACCACCAACACTACTCCATCCTACCCAACTTTTGAGCTGAGCTCAGATGCACCAGCCAGCGAGGCCTGGATTTCATCATTCTGGTCTAGCTCAATACTGCTGTGGTAGGGTTGTACTCTGGACAGCTTTATACTCCCCAACTCCACCCCAAACTGTTGCAACCTTTTCCCTTTTCCACTGTGTTTATTTCACTCATTAGCAAGGCTTCTGCCTCCTTATCAACACAATGGTTACCATTATTACCCTCTTATTCTGTGTCTGCCAGAGCTGATATAAGGTCATACCGATTTTGAACTTCGTAACTCAGCAGGGCACCGTCAGATAGACCCTTGACCAGAGTTGTACAGTAGCCAATCTACACAACCGTACATGGTGGCCTTCCTGACATTTTCTGATCACTTTACCTGCTGTTGCTCATGAAATCCTCACAACATCCCTGTAAGGTAGGTGCTATTACCTAAATTCTCACAGGAGTACACGAAGCCAAAAGAGGTTAAATTTCCCAAGGATTCATAGCTACTGGATGATCAAATTAAGAGACATACCTCAACAATTAAATGTGAGATTTTCACAATTTTTAAGAGCTAAATAAACCTTTGCTCAAGAGAAGCTTGAGCAGAATGAAGTTAGGCAGCCTCTCCTTGACCAGTCCCTTCTCTCCCAGCCCAAATTCCCTGGGGTTCTTAAAGCATCCTTGGTGACCGGCTTTTTCCTAGGCAGGACTGAGGAATCCATTGGAACCCCAGTGAGGTTATCTGTTACAGTGAACATCTGCATGACTCTTGATAACCTCCTCTCTACACAGTCTAGATCTTTCTGCCTTCTCCCTACAATCAGTCCTTCTCATCTGCAAACTGTTGGCCATACCATGATCACGAGGCTCTTACCACGTGTTGAGTTTCACTGAAACCAAGACATATCTACTTCTCGGTCCCCAGCATTTGATCACCAGTGAGCCTGAATGAGATTGAATTTTCCAAGCCCCTTGGGACATGGATACCTGGAATGAGGTCTACTTTTTAGCCCTGGACAGGAGCCTTGGAGGATACAGGTCCCTCTAACCCCAGGCATCTTGGAACTTGCCTACATCACTCCTGTGCCATCTCCTCTCTCTGAGGTCCAAACATGCTTCTTGACCTAAAGTAGGGTGACAGTGTACCAATGCCAAGTTCCTCACTAAGAGGAGGCCTCTTTACTAATTCAGAGAACTTAATGGTGAAGTTGGTGTTTTCCTCTGGAGAAGGAAATAAAGCATGGAAACACTTTCCGCTTCACCTGGCCACCTCCTAACAACCCCTAGTCTGAATAACCCTCTAGAATACCACTGACTCCCCAGGATGGATTGTATACCCCATTGTCGGTCCTTTCCATCTCTTACCAGAGCACTTAACTCTGTCTAATGGTTCTCTGCTTATTTATGCGTCCCAGCTAGATGCTCAGGCCCATGAGAAAAGGGACTTTGTCTGCCTATTCAGTGCCCTACCCAAATCCCCTGCATTGAACCTGACATACAGTAGGTGCCCATTAAAGACTTGTTGAATAAATGAATTTTCATGAATTTTTGATTAACAGCATACTAGCTTATACCTTATATCTCTATTGGAAATATTAATAACCCAGTATTTAGATGAGGCTTACTATTAATTTTTAAACTTGCATGGAATTTAGGAAGATCACTAATTCTCTCCTTAAAGATGCAGCTAGTATTTGATTCTTCATTATCGAGAAAAACGATAAAAATAGGTTTGAGTTCAGTTAGCTCTGCAAAACAAAGAATTCATCACTTATACCTGGCTGTAATCTTGAATCTGTCAACCTCTTAAACAGACTTTAATGATCTTTTAATAAGTCTTTTAAAATATGTTTCAAAGAGTATGTTCTATTGGACTTATCATCCTTTTTTTAAAGGTTACTTAACATTTGATGTAAACGTAAAGTGTCTGCTTCATTTCACCCAAACCATCAACAATCAACATTTCATTTACTAAAAAGCAAATCTGAAAGCCAGGATCTGTTTTTATTATCATCGAAGAGTTTATTTTTACTTTAAAAATATTGAGCTTGCAACACCAACATTGAAAATAGCTTTAAAGTTGGCAATGTGTGCCCTTGCCTTGAAGCCATATTTTTATTTATGATTTTTGAAATTCCCTGAACTACAACCCTAAGTTGCCATTCCTCTGCATGTGACTGAGGTGTAGAGTTTGAATCTCAGGTTACATGCTTTGTGGTCGCAGAATCACCACAGGTGATGGAGGGACTTCCTTTGATCTGTCCGAGACTCAGACACAGAGAGAAAGAAACTTTTGAGTACTGGGTCTTGTCCACTTTGGCTTCCCCTTGACAAACTCATTCTCACATTATTTCCAGGGACAAATATTTTGAAAGTGAAGAACACAAGAGGTTGCTAAATATTAGCTTTCAAAGGCTTGGAGTCACATGATATTTGCTTGGGTTACCTCTTCTTCAAGCCCATATAAAGAATGGTGTTTACGCTTGAACACTCTTCAGGGCTCAGGCGCTGCTGGGTGAAGAAATATGCAGAAAAGAATGTAAACATGGTTAAGACTTGCTGGGTTCTGTGGATGCAGAAATCACTGCTTGGTTTAAGCAAACCAGAAAAACTAAGGAGAGAATGAGAAACACATACAATTTTAGAGTCAAAAATGTCTTACACGAAATTTGAGAGTCTAAAATATAACAAACACCTTCCTGAGCCCAGATTTTCTGCAATGTCTGAGATGATTGCTGATTATAACTTAAGAGCATAACATTTTCTAATGGTGTAAAACAACTGAGAATTACCAAATCTACCTTAGTCTACAAGTATGAAATGATAGGTCTAGAAAATCACAGTTTCAGTCTCATTTAAGTAAACTCAAGTATAATTCGTAAACTGTCAGCATTTTAAGTTGACCATTCAGCCCCTCTCCCTGAAAATGTTACTGGAAAAAAGTTAAGCTTTGAGTGTTTTCAGTATTTGAATTACCCTGAATTATTTCAATGAACACTACAAGAATGCTTATGAATTTTTACCTTAAATCTTTCTAAAATGGTATGTGCATTTTGCTGCCTTCTTCATACATAGAATTTGGAACATAAATTTAAGTTTTTGTGACAATTTAAGTCTAAACTGGCATTGTTTTATTGAAGGCAATATAATAATATAATAAGATATTTAACAAGAGTTCATGCTCAGAGACTTAACACCTGTGACAGTCCACAAATCTTTTAATTTCTCTGATCATCTACTTCCTTCTTAGTAAAATGAGAAATACACCTACTTGCCTGGCTCTCTACGTGTTTGTGAGGACAATGAGGTAAAGAACGTGAAAAGAATTTACAAACAAGAAAGTTCTGTAGGACTCAGGGGATATGAGAGACAGCAGGTTGAAAACTTTATTCAAGATAAAATTTTCACAAAATTTTCAGCTATATTTCAACTTTTATTGCTCTGTTTAGGTTTCGTTTCCTTGATAATGTTATGTTAATTTTGTTTATATTTTCAGAAACATGCATTTAAATTGTTTTAAAATATTAGAGTTGACCATTATGTTATCACAGCAGTGGCTCAGCTGCTCTGTGTGTCATTATACTTCTTCTCCTTTGTTTGTTTGTTTTTAATTTATTTATTTTTGGCTGCTTGGGTCTTCATTGCTGCATGCGGACTTTCTTTAGTTGCGGCGAGTAGGGGCTACTCTTTATTGTGCTACACAAGCTTCTCATTGCAGTGGTTTCTCTTGTTGCGGAACATGGGCTCTACGTGAAAAGACTTCAGTAGTTGTGGCTCGCGGGCTCTAAAACACAGGCTCAGTAGTTGCGAAGCATGGGTTTAGTTGCTCTGCGGCATGTGGGATCTTCCCGGCCCAGGCCTCGAACCCGTTTCCCTTGCATTGGCGGGCAGATTCTTAACCACTGCACCACCAGAGAAGCCCTTCTCCTTTGTTAATAAATGTATTTGAGTTTTCTTGCTATTATTATAATTTTTTTCAAAGAACCATTATCCTAATAAGAATAATAACTTATTTAATCCTCAGAAGATTTCAGTGAGGTAGGTACTATTTTTATCCCCATATTGAAGGGCTTGGGCTGATTACAGAGTTCATTTAGTTTCATTCTATCACAATAATAACAAAAACATCTAAGAATAGGCTTTCCCTCTTGGTGTATCCCATTGCTGTTATTTTCTAAATAACATTAATAGAAATTTATTTCAAGTGAATGTTGTATTGAAATCCAGCATACTTACAGGGAACTGCAGGAAGTAAACACCTTAGTGAACTCCTTATTGATTAGCTATGTTCTAAAACTAAGTCCCAAACTTCTTGGCTCCTGGTAGTCACACCCTGAGTAATCCCATCCATATTGAATTATTGCTGGACTGTGTAACAGATACAATACTTTGGAAGGGATATTGTGTGACTTCCAAGGCTAGGTTATAAAAAATATTGCCACTTTTGCCTTGCTGGGCTTCCCTGGTGGTGCAGTGGTTGCGAGTCCACCTGCCGATGCAGGGGACACGGGTTCGTGCCCCAGTCCGGGAAGATCCCACATGCCGCGGAGCGGCTGGGCCCGTGAGCCATGGCCGCTGAGCCTGCGCGTCCGGAGCCTGTGCTCCGCAACGGGAGAGACCACAACAGTGAGAGGCCCGCATACTGCAAAAAAAAAAAAAAAAAAAGTAAAAATCTAAAAGGACACTCAATTTCAGAGCTTTGAGTAGAGTTCCCTGTGCTATACAGTAGGTCCTTATTAGTTATCTATTTTATATATAGTAGTGTGTATATGTCAATCCCAATCTCCCAATTTATCCTAAAAAGAGTGAATATATGTATTAAATATGTATAACTGATTCACTTTGCTGTACAACTGAAACTAACACAACATTGTAAATCAACTATTCTTCAATAAAAATTTAAGGAAAAACAAAAAAAGTAATCTAATAAAAACCAATAAAATCTGTGAATGTGAAAATAAAAAAAAGATGTTACATGTGGATATCATATTTTCAACTACTAATATTCAGGAAACACATAGGACTGAAAAACATATTAAACTATACCACAGGATGCTCTCAGTAAAATCTAGGCTGTAGAAAAGACCACAGGACAAATGACCCAGTTTCTTCAACAAATAAATTGAAAGGGGGGAGAAAAAAGAGAGTTGAAGATTAAAATAAAGAGGCATTTCAACAAATCACAATGTGTGGACATTATTTGAATACTAAATGAAACGAACTGCAAAAATTTTAATATTATAAAATAGTTGGAAATTTGAGCACACTGAATATTTGATGATATTAAGGCATTATTGTTAATTTTATTTGGGGTGTGATAATGCTATAGTGGTTATTTTTTTTTCAAAATCCTTATCTTTTAGAGATACATATTGAAAAATTTAAGGATTAAATTATATGATATCTGATGTTTGCTCCAAAATGATATGGGGGAGGGTTGGCTGGGAGGTAGAGGTGAAGCAAGATTGACCACGAGGTGTTATTTGTTGAAGGTAGATTATGTGTATGGGTATTTCTTATACCCTATGCTTATGCACATGTTTAAAATTTTCCATAATAAAAAGTTAAATGAAATAAAACCTACAAAGTGAAAAAAAAATGTAATAAAAGTAAATAAATAAAAGGACACTCAAGCAGCCCTGTGTAGAAGAAACAATTCACTAGCACCAACCCGCCAGCCCTGTGGGTTTATGCCTTGGAGAGACTCTTCCCGCCCCACTCAAGTCATCAGATGACTCCAGGCCTCAGATTTTAAGCTTTCTAGTTAAGGCTCCAGACATCATACAGAAACACAGTCTCCTGCTTTGCCCTCTCTGAATCCCTGATCCACAGAAACTATGAGTTAGTAAATTATTATTGTTGTTTTAAACTACTAAGTTGTGGGAAGACTTATTATACTCAATAATTCCTGTAGGTAGGAACATACCCAAAGCAGTTAATTAGCAGCCTGGCAGGAGAAGCCTAGAGAAAACCAGAGATCTAGTACAGAGAGGAAGGGATATTTACTAACGGTACTTGTCTTTTAAAAGTTTTTTTTTGTTTGTTTTTTTGGGGGGCAATAAAGAGCACAACATAAAAAAAAAATCCATGTAGTTGTAATCCAAATCAAGATATAGAACATTATGCCCACCAACATCAAGCCCCTCTCACGCTCCCTCTTAATCTTACCCACCCATTGTCTTGATTTCTACTATTAGTTAATATTGCCAGCTTTCAAACTCCATTTTTAAAAATCCTAAAGTACATTTTCTTTGTCCTTGGATTTTGTTTTGTATTGAACATTATATTTGCGAGATTCATCCATATTTTTGTAGTTGGATTTGTTTTCATGAATATATAGTATGCACATATATGTCAGTGTTTATTCTACTGTTGATGGATATTTGAATTATTTCCAGTTTGGGGCTATTATGAATATCAATGCTATGAACTTCTTGGACATGTCTTTTGGTGCACACATATTCTGAGGGGTTACACAACAGGGAAGGCTTTCATAGTAAGAAGGGCTAGACAAGGAAAGAAAGTCATCAACTAAGAAAAAAATGGACATTCATTAGAGGAAAGTAAGGCTCAGGTGATGATGATTTCTCATTGGCTGAGCTGTGGCATTTTCCATTGGCTGGGCTTGTTGCTGAGCAAGAAGGAAGGCTTCCTTTCTCCTGCTGGGATAGTAAAGTAGCTGCACTTACTTTTGGGGAGTGCAACGTACTTCCTATTGAGGTCGGGAACTGACTTCTTCCCCTTGGGGTAATTGACTTCTTCCTGTTTGGCAGTAATTGATGAGTGGTAGGGCATGAGAGCTCCCTCTACAGGCCTCCCTGACTCCAATTTTAGTTGAGGTTTCCTTCTATTAATTTTCACACTAGCATAACAATAAAAGCAAACCTGAAGAAAAAAAAACCACAGGCCAATCCCACATCCTACAAAAGATAATTGTGGAGAACCTTATAAGAAAAACATGCTACAGTGAAGTAATTTTGTACCAAGATGCAAGGATAGATCCTTAAAAGGAAATCTATTAAAATAATTAATGATATTATAAAGTAAAAAAAAAAAAATTAATGTCTCAATAGATGTTAAGAGGAAATTTTAATAAGAGCTGATGTCCATCCATGATTTAAAATAAAATCAATCATTTTTTAAATAGAAATAAGTGAATACTTCCTCAACATGATGAAAATATTACACATAGTAAACCAAAGCCAGCCTTATGCTCAATTGTGCAAAACCAGAAATATTTCCATTAAGATCAGGCTGTCACCTGTGACTATCAGTAAATGGTGGGATTACAATTTGGACACAGGTTTGCTCTGTCTGTTGGGGACAATGACCTCCAAGAAGCCAATCAACATATCAATCTATTTATCAAATTATATTATTATGTGAAAAAGTGGGTTACAAACCAGTATTATCCATTTTTGGTATAACAAACTATGAACACTTAGATATGCATATTTATCTCCTTTGGGGATGTACTGAAATGCATAAGAAAGACTGTAAAGCATATTCAACCCTACTACCATGTTGGGGGAAGGGAACATTGTGAGAGGAAATTGCTTTATGGCTTATGAAGTGTTCATATAGTATTTGAGGTCCCCCCACTTCTTGCCCCCAAAGGGCATATATTACTTTCAGAATCAGGAAAAATAACAAATAAATTTCCAATAGAAACAAAAAATTGAGTCACCTAGAAATATTGTGGCAAGTATTATTTATGAAAATATTTCTATGGCACAAGTAGAAGGATGATTTCCCTGCCAATACAGCCAAGAAAACATAGTCTAAGGGAGCAGTTTGAGTACTATTTAAAAATTCAAACAGTCAATACTTCTTTGGGGGATGCTCTTTGAAGAAAATTATTCTTTCATAGACATCTGCATTCTTTTTTGGTGACAAGTGTTCTGGAGATTATTTAAACATGCTTTCCATGGAGGGAAACCCAGAGGGAAATATTGTGGTGGTCCTGGCCCCCACCATGCCTTTCTGACCCCTTCTAGCCTCGCTCCTGCCCTTCCAAATGCTTCCAGGAACACAGGAGCAGACAGCTGGCAGGCAAAGGTTGCACTGGGCTCAGAATTGTGATTTGTTTATCCTGCTGTAAATGATGCGAATTAGTTGCCAATACTGGAGAATTGGGAGACTTCACATAAAAATGACCAGATCTTCTTGAAAACCTGGAGGCTCTGGTAGAGCTGATCTCACAGTCCTCCAACTCCTGGGGGGTCTTTGGACCACGCGTGAGGCGTCACCCTGGGAAATGGAATTTGCCACACCCTGTGCCTTACAAATCATTCAAAACCTTACAAAATCTTTAAAACCTGCTTCTAGCGTTCACCTTACATCAGTAATGATTGATGAAGATGTATTGTCCTATCCTATGCATGGAGATTTTTCATTTTATGAGAAAGCCAAGCTATAAAATGTTTCTGCCTACATACCAGGTACTAACCGTCAAATCTTTTACTTGTTTACTGTTTTATCCAAAACAATGTAAATAACACAGTGGATGCTGCCTCTTAAATAATCATCTTTAGCTTCCTGAGAAGGTAATGCTTACTATTAAATCAAATAGAGATACCAGGCTTTTCAACGGTTGAAACGGTCTAAGCGTGATTTTCAGGCTTTAACTCCGAACATCGTGCAATGCTGCCACCTTGAGGCTACATCCCTGATGCGTCCCAACATCAGTTCTTGAGGTAACGTTGCCATCTGCTGAGCTATCCTGAGATTTCAGAACACATATAAAAAAGCTCTGAGGCCCAGAATATAAATGAAATATCCATCAAATTGTGCGTATATGACTGCTAACAGTGGCTAACTATCTGTGGATAGTTGTCACATTGCCAGTTCAATATCTGTGATGTCATGGAATCTTGGTGCTAGAAACAAATGCAAATTTTTACCCAAGGAAGTTGAGCACCAGATCCCTTTGAGAATAAGAGAAGATGTTCATGCATCTGAGATGGTTTGGATTAGTGATTCCCAAACGCTTTCCTCCAGATGCTTTAAAATCAACTGGGGAGATTGTTAGAAATCTGTGTCTTGGGTCCCAACTCAGAAATACTTGGAATCTGTATTTATGCGAGCTCCCGGGTGACTTGGTCTGCACCCTGACTCATGAACGAACCCTGGGTGACAAGCCAGCCAGTGGCGCCAGATTGCACTCATGTATTCGTTCCAATGTTATTGTATGTTTGGGTGCAGTGTGCTGAGTGAGGTTTCTTTTCAAAGAGCCCTCCTTGTTTCAGGATGCGTGCTGTTAAATGGTGAATTACATGCATGCAGTTAGAATAAGTAAAGCAATCTAGTTCCTGGAAGAATGTCCAAAATATAGCAGAAAGAAAAAACAGGGATCCCCATAAGTCTTCTCCAGTGAGAAGACAGTAGCTTTCCAGGGAAGTGTATACAGATCCAGGCACTTGCCAGCAATCCTGTTGGAATGGAAGCCAAATACCATTCTAGGTAAAGAACATGAATGCACAGAGGTGCAGCGGTTTGCAGACATACATTATTGCTGAGAATGTATAAGGATTCGTTGATTCCTGAGCCGTAATGTTTTTAGTGCGGGGGTAAGAATTAAAAACTGCCCAAGAATTCAAGATCCTGTAGATCCTGCAAACAAGTAGGCATTTCGTCATGTAGATGAGTTACAGGAAACCACGGGACATTTGCACAGGGAGGGACAGAATCTGACTCATGGAAAGAGTACGTAGGAAGAGGGTGAAGGTGGATTTGACAAAGCTACTTGAGAGGAAAGAGCACAGGCAAAAACGTTACTAGGAGAACTCAGCCTATGGGTGATGGGATTCTGACAGTGGGATTGGAAGGAGGGGAAGAGATGGACATTCCCAAGCTGGACAAGCTGGACAAGCAGAAGCATGAGTGATTGGATGTGGAAGGTTAGGCAGAGGGAAGAAACCAAGATAATTCCCAGAGTGATTTCTCTGCCTACTTCTACCGCCTCCCAGCTGAGCACCTGGGTAAATGAAGGTACCATTCCCCCAAAGAATAAAATAAAGGGAGGTGAGCTGATGCTGAATAGAAATATGGTTTTGAGACACTCGCATGCAATATTGCAGCACCAATGTAGGACTATCTAGTAATTCATCTGGGATTTAAAGAGAGGGCTGAGCTAGAGATTTGAGTGTAGAAGTTAACCTGGTGTGAGTGGTAGACCCAGCCATGGATATTACGTACGGTGCAAAGAGAAGGGAGGGGAGGAAGCTCAGGGGGAGGATGGACATTTAAGGAGTCGGACAGAGGAGCAGGAAAAGGGGCTGGAGAAGGAGGAGTAAAGAAGTAAGAGGCAAAACAGGGGAGATGGGGAGGGAAGAGGGCTTCAGAGAAGTGGGGGTGGTGGATGGTGTCAAATGTTTCCCGGGGTCAACTAAGATAGAAAAGTGTTTGTTAGACTGCAACAGGGATCTCAAGAGTTTAGCAAGAGCAGGCATTAGTGGCAGATGAATAAAATGAAGGGAATTAGGTACTGAACGAAGACTTCCATATTACTGAGCCCAACAGTTGTTATTTAGATATTAGGCCCTCACCCCCAATTTTGGCACTATTGTCTACTCCATCCTTCACAGAAAAGAGAAGAAAAGCTCAGAGGGCATGGGAGACTAAAAGAGAAGAGGTAAAGAGGGTAGCCAATGCCGGATGGGTTACTTAAAGGGCATAAAGTGAAAGCATCCATGGATTAAACAAGTTTTTTTCTCTGTAATAATCACCAGAAGCACAATTGTCTGCTCAGGGTGGAGGGGGGTGAGAGGTAAAAGTTTGAAGGTGGCTACTGAAGGGACCTGTAAATGGCTGTGAATTTTTAGTTATCAATTTACACAGTCATGCTCAGGAACTCAAGAATTTTTCTAGAAGAGATGGGCTGTTAACAAAATGGGTATTGAGCATTGAAAAGAACACTACTCAGGAGGATAGCATTGGTCCTCACCCAGGTATTAAGAATCTCCATGAAAACTCAGTGAATTCATCAAATTATGAAAACAAAAAGATACATGCACCCCAATGTTCACTGCAGCACTATTTACAATAGCCAAGACATGGAAGCAACCTAAATGTCCATCGACAGATGAATGGATAAAGATGTGGTATATATATACAATGGAATACTACTCAGCCATAAAAATGAATGAAATAATGTCATTTGCAGCAACATAGATGGACCAAGAGATTATTATCATACTAAGTGAGTTTAGTCAGAAAGAGAAGGACAAATATCATATGATATCACTTATACGTGGAATCTAAAAGTTGATACAAATAAATCTATATACAAAACAAAAACAGACTCGCAGTCATAGAAAACAAAATTATGTTACCAAAGGGGAAAGCGGGGGAGATAAATTAGGGGTATAGGATTGACAGATACAAACTACTATATATAAAATAGATAAGCAATAAGGACTTACAGTATATCACAGGGAACTATATTCAATATCTTGTAAAATCCTGTAATGGAAGAAAGTTTGAAAAATTATATATATGTGACAATCGCTTTGTTGTACACCTAAAACTAACACAATATTGTAAATCAACTATACTTCAATTTTTAAAAAAAAGAATCTCTATGACTTTGGCCTTCATTTAATCACCTGCAAAGTATAGGTCTGGAACAAAATGCTTTCTTAGCTCCCGGTCAGCTCCAGCAGATTCTAGACCTATAATTGCTCTAAGTCTCATGGGCAGTCAGTGCCTTCCCTGCTGTCTTCCCTCTCCTGAGATAATAACAACCTATTCCAGATCACCCTACTTAATTCAATAACTCTCTGAGGTGGGTACTATTATAATCCCATCTATAGATGAGGAAACCAAGGCACAGAAAGGTTAAGAAAATTGTCCAAGTACTCATAGCTAATAAACAGTAAAGCAAGGTTTTGAACTCAGATAGTCTGTACTTCAGAGTATAGATCCTCAACCATCGGTCCATGCTATTTCCCTCTAAAGATGATGCAAGAAGCCAAAAGAAGTAGTCAGAAGATCCTTTAAGAATTTGAGAGTTTCAGCCAGTTTGGAGTTGTTCTTCCACTAAATCCTACCCCTCAAGTCTTGGTCTCAAAGCAGGTCCAAGCTGAGATCTTCACATCTCTAAAGAATTAAGCCAGAGGAATTCAATGAATGATTTAGTTCTTTCCCCTAATTGACACCAACCTCCTTGGACCTATCATCATATCTGGTGTCCTATAGTTGGAAATATAACAAGGATCTCATATCTGCTTCTGTCACTAAATAAAATCTTTCCTGTTATGCCTCCTTTCTAGGTGTAGCTACAATTTCCTTAATGGATCAGTTGACTATATGGTTCTTAGTTTCTTGGTAGATTCTCCTTCTCTGCTTCACCCCAAACCACATTGCTTTGAGGAGTGACCAAGGAAAAGTACAGGCATTCAGAAAGATCCCATGACATCATTCATGATAAAACCATAGCCCTGAAGCAAACAGCTTCCCAGCTCCTCCAGAACACAGGATGTAATCGACTAAACAACCATTTTACCTAACAGTAATACTTTTCTCTGCAAATGGAATTATCAGAACCCAACTGTCCCTTCTGTCTGAAATCTTACCCTCTCCATCTTTGCCTGTAGAAAATTGTTGCATCCTTTTAGGTACATCTCAAATGCCAACTTCTACATTAAGTCTAGAGACACTCAGAACCAGTCGAATCTTCTCTGTTGAGCCCCTGTATCACTTACCTGTAAACATCCATTACAATGCTTATCGCTATTTGTGTCTGTGTCTTTTTTCTATTTATGAACAGGATTTCATTTTCACAGAAGCATGAGGCAGAGCTGGGACATTATCGGTTTTCAGGCTGACTGCCAAGTGCCTCCCAAGTTCACCTCCCACTCCTGCACACTCAGCTAGATTAACACATTCTAGAATCTGGTCATCAGCCTCACAGGCCTGGGAACCCAATTTTCTAAGTATTCCAGACCATACAGTCTTAGGGAGGCTTTCTCAAACTAACTTCATCAAATTTTAAAAAGTACACAGAGGGGAGACCTTCAAGATGGCAGAGGAGTAAGACGTGGAGATCACCTTCCTCCCACAAATTCATCAGAAATACATCTGCATGTGGGACAACTCCTACAGAACACCTACTGAGCACTGGCAGAAGACCTCAGAGCTCCCAAAAGACAAGAAACTCCCCACATACCTGGGTAGGGCAAAAGAAAAAAGAAAAAACAGAGAAAAAAGAATAGTATCCATCAGCTGCACCACTAGGAGGGAGCTGTGAAGGAGGAAAGGTTTCCACACACCAGGAAGCCCCTTCACTGGTGGAGATGGCGGGGGCGGGGGGGGGGGGCGACGGGAAGCTTCAGAGCCACGGAGGAGAGCGCAGCAACAGGGGACAGAGGGCAAAGCAGAGAGATTCCTGCACAGAGACTCGCTGCTGACCAGCACTCACCAGCCCGAGAGGCTTGTCTGCTCACCTGCCGGGACACGGGTGGGAGCTGGGAACTGAGGCTTGGGCTTCAGAGGTCAGATTCCAGGGAGAGGACTGGGGTTGGCTGCTTGAACACAGCCTGAAGGGGGCTAGTGTGCCACAGCTAGCTGGGAGGGCGTCTGGGGAAAAGTGTACATGCCTAAGAGGCAAGAGACCATTGTTTCAGGGTGCACGAGGAGAGGGGATTCAGAGCACAGCCTAAACAAACTTCAGAGATGGGCACGAGCCACAGCTGTCAGCGCGGACACCAGAGACAGGCATGAAACACTAAAGCTGCTGATTCAGCCACCAAGAAGCCTGTGTACAAGCACAGGTCACTATCCACACCTCCCCTCCTGGGAGGCTGTGCAGCCCACCACTGTCAGTGTCCAGTGATACAGGGACAACTTCCCCGGGAGTACACACGGCACGCCTCAGGCTGGTGAAACGTCTTGCCGGCCTCTGCTGCCACAGGCTCGCCCCACATCCGTACCCCTCCCTCCCCCCAGCTGAGTGAGCCAGAGCCCCCTAATCAGCTGCTCCTTTAACCCCATCCTGTCTGGGGAGGAACAGATGCCCTAAGGCGACCTACACGCAGAGGTGGGGCCAAATCCAAAGCTGAACCCCAGGAGCTGTGCAAACAAAGAAGAGAAAGGGAAATCTCTCCCAACAGCCTCAGGAGCCGCGGATTAAATCTCCACAATCAACTTGATGTACCTCCATCTGTGGAATACTTGAATAGAAAATGAATCATCCCAAAACTGAGGAGATGCTCTTCAGGAGCAACGATATATATATTTTTTTCCTTTTTCTCTTTTTGTGAATGTGTATGTGTATGCTTCTTTGTGTGATTTTGTCTGTATAGTTTTGCTTTCACAATTTGTCCTAGGGTTCTTTCTGCCTTTTTTTTTTTTAATATAGTTTTTAGCACTTGTTATCATTGGTGGATTTCTTTTTTGGTTTGGTTGCTCTCTTCTTTCTCTTTTCTTTTTTTAAAATTACTTTTTAATATTATTTTTTATTTCAATAGCTATTTTCTTTTCTTTTTTTCTTTCTTTCTTTCTTTTTCTCCCTTTTCTTCTGAGCCCTGTGGCTGACAGGGTCTTTGTGTTCCCACCGGGTGTCAGGCCTGTGCCTCTGAGGCGGGAGAGCTGAGTTCAGGACATTGGTCCAACAGAGACCTCCCAGCACCACGTAATATCAAACAGTGAAAGCTCTCCCAGACATCTCCATCTCAGCGCTAAGATCCAGCTCCATTCAACGACCAGTAAGCTACAGTGCTGGACACCTTATGCCAAACAACTAGCAAAACAGGAACACAACCCCACCTATTAGCAGACAGGCTGCCTAAACTCATAATAAGGTCACAGACACCCCAAGACACACCACTGGATGTGGTCCTGCCCACCAGAAAGACGAGATCCAGCCTCATCCACCAGAACACAGGCACCAGTCCCATCCACCAGAAAGCCTATACAACACACTGAACCAAACTTAGCCACTGGGGGCAGACACCAAAAACAACGGGAACTATGAACCTGCAGTCTGGGAAAAGGAGACCCCAAACACAGTAAGTTAAGAAAAATGAGAAGACAAAGAAACACACAGCAGATGAAGGAGCAAGGTAAAAACTCACCAGACCAAACAAATGAAGAGAAAATAGGCAGTCTACCTGAAGAAGAATTCACAGTAATGATAGTAAAGATGATCCCAAATCTTGGAACTAGAATGGAGAAAATACAAGAAACGTTTAACAAGGACCTAGAAGAACTAAAGAGCAAACAAAAAATGATGAACAATACAATAAGGGAAATTAAAAATTCTCTGGAAAAAGGGAATACTCTTGCACTGTTGGTGGGAATTTAAATTGATACAGCCACTATGGAGAACAATATGGAGGTTCCTTAAAAAACTAAAACTAGAACTACCATATGACCCAGCAATCCCACAACTAGGCATATCCCCTGAGAAAACCATAATTCAAAAAGAGTTATGTGCCAAAATGTTCACTGAAGCTCTATTTACAATACCCAGGATATGGAAGCAACCTAAGTGTCCATCAACAGATGAATGGATAAAGAAGATGTGGCACATATATACAATGGAACATAACTTAGCCATAAAAAGAAACGAAATTGAGTTACTTGTAGTGAGGTGGATGGACCTAGAGTCTGTCATACAGAGTGAAATAAGTCAGAAAGAGAAAAAGAAATACTGTATGCTAACACATATATATGGAATCTAAGAAAGAAAAAAAAATGTCATGAAGAACCTAGGGGCAAGATGGGAATAAAGACACAGCCCTACTAGAGAATGGACTTGAAGATATGGGGGGGGGGAAGGGTAAGCTGTGACAAAGTGAAAGAGTGGCATGGACATATATATACTACCAAGCATAAAATAGATAGCGAGTGGGAAGCAGCCGCATAGCACAGGGAGATCAGCTCAGTGCTTTGTGACCACCTAGAGAGTTGGAATAGGGAGGGTGGGAGGGAGGGAGATGCAAGAACGAAGAGATATGGGAACATATGTATATGTATAACTGATTCACTTTGTTATAAAGCAGAAACTAACACACCATTGTAAAGCAATTATACTCCAATAAAGATGTTAAAAAAATTCTCTGGAAGTAATCAATAGCAGAATAACTGAGGCAGAAAAACGGATAAGTCACCTGGAAGATAAAATAGTGGAAATAACTACTGCAGAGCAGAGTAAAGAAAAAAGAATGAAAAGAATTGAGGCCAGTCTCAGAGACCTCCAGAACAACAACAAATGCACCAACATTCGAATTATAAGGGTCCTAGAAGAAGAAGAGAAAAAGAAAGAGACTGAGAAAATATTTGAAGAGATTATAGTTGAAAACTTCCCTAATATGGGAAAGGAAATAGGTAATCAAGTCCAGGAAGTGCAGAGAGTGCCATACAGGGTAAATCCAAGGAGAAATACGCCAAGACATATTAATCAAACTATCAAAAATTAAATACAAAGAAAAAATATTAAATACAGAAAGGGAAAAACAACAAATAATATATAAGGGAATCCCCATAAGGTTAACAGCTGATCTTTCAGCAGAAACTCTGCAAGCTAGAAGGGAGAGGCAGGAAATATTTAAAGTGATGAAAAGGAAAAACCTGCAAACAAGATTACTCTACCCAACAAGGATCTCATTCAGATTCAATAGAGAAATTAAAAACTTTACAGACAAGCAAAAGCTAAGAGAATTCAGCACACCAAACCAGCTTTACAACAAATGCTAAAGGAGCTTCTCTAGGCAGGAAACACAAGAGAAGGAAAAGACCTACAATAACAAACCCCAAACAATTAAGAAAATGCTAATACGAACATACATATCGATAACTACCTTAAATGTAAATGGATTAAATGCTCCAACGAAAAGACAGAGACTGGCTGAATGGACACAAAAAGAAGACCTGTATATATGATGTCTACAAGAGACCCACTTCAAACCTAGGGACACATACAGACTGAAAGTGAGGGGATGGGAAAAGATATTCCATGCAAATGGAAATCAAAAGAAAGCTGGAGTAGCAATTCTCATATCAAACAAAATAGACTTGAAAATAAAGACTATTACAAGAGACAAAGAAGGACAATACCTAGTGATCAAGGGATCAATCCAATAAGAAGATATAACAATTGTAAATATCTATGCCTCCAGCATAGGAGCACCTCAATACGTAAGGCAAATGCTAACAACCATAAAAGGGCAAATCGACAGTAACTCAATCATAGCAGGGGACTTTATCATCCCACTTTCACTAATGGACAGATCATCCAAAATGAAAATAAATAAGGAAATACAAGGTTTAAATGATACATTAAACAAGATGGACTTAACTGATATTTATAGGACATTCCATCCAAAAACAACAGAATACACTTTCTTCTCAAGTGCTCATGGAACATTCTCTAGGATAGATCATATCTTGGGTCACAAATCAAGCCTTGGTAAAATTAAGAAAATTGAAATTGTATCAAGTATCTTTTCCAATCACAATGCTATGAGACTAGATGTCAATTACAGGAAAAAAATCTGCAAAAAATGCAAACACATGGAGGCTAAACAATACACTACCTAATAACCAAGAGATCACTGAAGAAATCAAAGAGGAAATCAAACAATACCTAGAAACAAATGACAATGAAAACACAATGACCCAAAACCAATGTGATGCAGGAAAAGCATTTCTAAGAGGGAAGTTTATAGCAATACCTCAAGACACAAGAAACATCTCAAATAAACAACCTAACTTTATACCTAAAGTAATTAGAGAAAGAAGAACAAAAATACCCCAAAGCTAGCAGAAGGAAAGAAACCATAATGATCAGATCAGAAATAAACGAAAAAGAAATAAAGGAACAATAGCAAAGATCAATAAAACTAAAAGATGGTTCTTTGAGAAGATAAACAAAATTGATAAACCACTAGCCAGACTCATCAAGAAAAAGAGGGAGAAGGCTCAAACCAATAGAATTAGAAATGAAAAAGGAGAAGTAACAACTGACAGTGCAGATAGACAAAGGATCATGAGATATTACTGCAAGCAAAGCTATATGCCAATAAAATGGACAACCTGGAAGAAATGGACAAATTCTTAGAAAAGCACAACCTTCTGAGACTAAACCAGGAAGAAATAGAAAATATAAACAGACCAATCACAAGCACTGAAGTTGAGACTGGGATTAAAAACCTTCCAACAAACAAAAGCCCAGGACCAGGTGGCAAATTCTATCAAACATTTAGAGAAGAGCTAACACCTATCCTTCTCAAACTCTTCCAAAACATAGCAGAGGGAGGAACACTCCCTAATTCGTTCTACAAGACCACCATCACCCTGATACCAAAACCAGACAAAGATGTCAAGAAAAAAGAAAACTACAGGCCAACATCACTGATGAACATAGATGCAAAAATCCTCAACAAAATATTAGCAAACAGAATCCAACAGCACAACTTACATTCCCACCAACAGTGCAAGAGGGTTCCTTTTTCTCCACACCCTGTCCAGCATTTATTGTTTGTAGATTTTTTGATGATGGCCATTCTGACCAGTGTGAGATGATATCTCATTGCAGTTTTGATTTGCATTTCTCTAATGATTAATGATGTTGAGCATTCTTTCATGTGTTTCTTGGCAATCTGTATATCTTCTTTGGAGAAATGAATATTTAGGTCTTCTGCCCGTTTTGGGATTGGGTTGTTTGTTTTTTTAATATTGAGCTGCATGAGCTGCTGGTAAATTTTGGAGATTAATCCTTTGTCAGTTGATTCATTTGCAAATATTTTCTCCCATTCTGAAGTTTGTCTTTTCGTCTTTTTATGGTTTCCTTTGCTGTGCAAAAGCTTTTAAGTTTCATTAGGTCCCATTTGTTTATTTTTGTTTTTATTTCCATTTCTCTAGGAGGTGGGTCAAAAAGGATCTTCCTGTAATTTATGTCATAGGGTGTTCTGCCTATGTTTTCCTCTAAGCGTTTGATGGTGTCTGG
The DNA here is from genome assembly GCF_949774975.1 of Lagenorhynchus albirostris. Classification (NCBI taxonomy): domain Eukaryota; kingdom Metazoa; phylum Chordata; class Mammalia; order Artiodactyla; family Delphinidae; genus Lagenorhynchus; species Lagenorhynchus albirostris. The sequence continues at coordinate 147,883,006 of NC_083095.1, read as the reverse complement.
CCTTACATTTAGGTCTTTAATCCATTTTGAGTTTATTTCTGCATATGGTGGTAGGGAGTGTTCTAATTTCATTCTTTTACATGTAACTGTCCAGTTTTCCCAGCACCACTTATTGAAGAGGCTGTCTTTTCTCCACTGTATATTCTTGCCTCCTTTACCAAAGATAAGTTGACCATATGTGCATGGGTTTATCTCTGGTCTTTCTATCCTGTTCCATTGATCTATATTTCTGTTTCTGTGCCAGTAGCATACTGTCTTGATTACTGTAGCTTTGAATATAGTCTTAAGTCTGGGAGCCTGATTCCTCCAGCTCCGTGTTTCTTTCTCAAGATTGCTTTGGCTATTCAGGGTCTTTTGTGTTTCCATAAAAATTATGAAAATTTTTGTTCTAGTTCTGTGAAAAATGCCAGTGGTAGTTTGATAGGGATTGCATTGAATCTGTAGATTGCTTTGGGTAGTAGAGTCATTTTCACAGTCTTGATTCTTCCAATCCAAGAACATGGTATAACTCTCCATCTATTTATATCATCTTTAATTCCTTTCATCAGCGTCTTATACTTTTCTGTATACAGGTCTTTTGTCTCCTTAGGTATGTTTATTCCTAGATATTTTATTCTTTTTGTTGTAATGGTAAAATTGATATAGCCACTATGGAGAACAGTATGGAGGTTCCTTAAAAAACTAAAAATAGAACTACCATATGACCCAGCAATCCCACTACTGGGCCTGTAGCCTGAGAAAACCATAATTCAAAAAGAGTCATGTACCACAATGTTCATTGCAGCTCTATTTACAATAGCCAGGATATGGAAGCAACTTAAGTGTCCATCAACAGATGAATGGATAAAGAAGATATGGCACATACATGTAATAGAATATTACTCAGCCATAAAAAGGAATGAAACTGAGTTATTTGTAGTGAGGTGAATGGACCTAAAGACTGTCATTCAGAGTGAAGTAAGTAAGGAAGAGAAAAACAAATACCATATGCTAACACATATATATGGAATCTAAAAAAAAAAAAAAAAGCTTATGAAGACCCTACGGGCAGGACAGGAATAAAGACACAGACGTAAAAAATGGACTTAAGGACCTGGGGAGGGGGAGGGTGAGCTGGGACGAAGTGAGAGAGTGGCATGGACTTATATATACTACCAAATGTAAAATAGATAGCTAGTGGGAAGCAGCCGCATAGCACAGGGAGATCAGCTCGGTGCTTTGTGACCACCTAGAGGGATGGGATAGGGAGGGTGGGAGGGAGACACAAGAGGGAGGAGATATGGGGATATGTGTATATGTATAACTGATTCACTTTGTTTTAAAGCAGAAACTAATGCACCATTGTAAAGCAATTATACTCCAATACAGAAGTTAAAAAAAATAGTACACAGAATGGCAAGTTATTAATTTACAATATCTAGTATCTGGCATGGTCAGATATGAGTATAATGAGAAGTCTATGACAATTAAGGGGAGGTATGGAAGGTATAAATTATATGACCAAAAATATTTAGTAGCATCAGCCTATGCTACTTAAATTGAGCCACCTCCACCAAAAAGTTTTATCTGTCAAAGGCAGAGAAAACACTTCTAATTGCAGAGTTAGGGAATCAGTGTCATGGTACTTCTGTATCTGTGCTGGCCATCTTCCTCCTCTCCAAGCATTTTTTCTCCAGAGGATAATACAATTGATTAGAGCTTCACTCTCTATATTATAATCTTTCCCCTTTACTACCATATCATACTGAGACAGTATCAAATTTTCTCAAAGTCGTCAGCCTCATGATAATTAACCATATCTTGGTTTTCTTCCATAGCTCATGTGAATCCCATCCATTGTGTGAGGATTTTACTAGTGTGACTCTCAGCAGGAGCCCTAATTTATGGTATGCACATTGTATGTTTCCCTAAGAGCACACAATGTCTGGCTCCATTTTAGGTCCATACCACAGTGCCTGGCTCAGAGTAAGTTCTCAAAAAATATTTTGATTTATTTGAATGTGTTCATTCAACTGTTTATTTCACTCATGATGTAAGCTTGGCAAAAACTGCATGAGTTTGAGAATTGCTTTTGCCACTACTAAGTTGGTGCCATGTTAAATGGTAATGAAAAAGAGTAGGACCTTATGGTCCTTTCCCCCCATGCCCTCAGCCTGCCTTTTGTCTGTAGAAAAACTTTAGTCAAAGAGTAAGTTTAATCAGAGAGGTGAGAAAATGCAGAAGCAAAGGAAAACAAACAGGACCAAATAATAATAGTTTAGTCATTAAACAAAGTCAAGGACTTCTCTTTCCTGTTCAAGGGTTATAGGTAATATTCTGAGCCATAACATTTGAGCTGTTTTGAAGATACTTAAGCCCCCACCCGGTGGAAGAAGTTAACTACATTATGACCAGACGTAAGCTGCCACAATTCTGAGACCTGGCCTCAAAGAAATGGAACAAACCGACCCTGGAACTGAAGACTAACTGTACTTATAACAATCAAGATGACACAGATCAGATCACCGCATGACCAATTTCAAAATGATTGTCAGAGCTGACTGCTGTTTATGCCTGTAGCCCCCTCCTTCCACCTATAAAAGCTCTTGCCCACTGATTATCAGTAGGGGGTGGAGGTGGCCTTTAGACATGAGTCTGTCCCCATCCCCCATGCTGGCCCCAGTTGCTGGCCCCTGAAATAAAGCAAATTTTCCTTTCCACCAACCTTGCTTCTTTACTGGCTTTTAAGCGGTGAGCAGCCAGACCCTACCTTCAGTAGCAATAAGTTTAATTTGTCATTTAGTTTGCTATCTCAAAAAAAGAATGACAACTGCTGCCATTTTCAAATGAGGGAAGAAATCACAGTGATTGTGGTGGGTAGGTTGCATCATTATTAAATCAGTAATTTTAAGACAGTGGTTCCCAAAGTGAGATCTCTAAAAAAGTTCAACAGTATCACCTAGGAAGTTGCTAGAAATGTAAACCCTTAAGCCCCTCCTCAGATCTATTGAATCAGGAGCTCTGGGGGCAGGGCTTAGCAATCTGCTTTTTAACAAGCCCTCCAAGCAGTTCGGATGCACACTCATGTTGGAGGGTCACAGCCCTCGTTTGTTCAGGACCTCGCACATGATTTCAATGGCTCTCACCTGCAGACAAACAAGCACCTTAAGTCTCCTGCACACTGAGCCTGATAGCATATCAGATGATAAGTAACCTTCAACACGACAGTCCCTGTGATATGCCAGTCAGTTGACATGTATCTAGTACCATGCTATATGCAAGGGTTACATTAAATTAAAACACTTAATTGATATTGTAAATAAAGATAGCCCTGATAACCCCACACTAGGAAGTATCTCCAGCCAAAATAGCATTTGAATGATTAAGTCATTAAGAGCAAGGCTTTTTGCCAGTCATAAATCCTAGTCATTAGGACATCAGAAAAGAGGAGAAAAGGCAAAATATCACCAAAGCTTCATGATGATGTTAATTATACCAGGGATGGATAAGAGAATCCATCTGTGGTTGTTCCTGGGCAGGACAATTAAGGAAACATACCCTTGGCATCAGACTTTGAGAAGCCTTGCTGGATGGTAGCTCATCCAAGCAGTAAGGGGATGGTGGAGAATCTACAAGATGCACCGACAAGGAATGAGAACGAATTGCTCTGCCACAAATGTGTGCAATGCAGAAAGAGCTAGAGTTGTATATCCTAGCCACGTCCCTGTCATGCTTCTCAGATGCCCTCTGCTTCCTCTTTGGGTGACATTTTACAGCCATCTGTGGTTAGATGTAGCAAAAAGAATAACTTCTGGGTCAAATGCAGCCAAGAGAACTTTGCCCTATTTCTGGGGTGAATGGACAATTACTGTTTGCCAAAAATAATCTTGTTTTAAATGCTGTCCTTATGTAGTTTTGACAGTATCTCTTTTCCTTTCAGAAGTATCCCAGTTTTGATAATAAACTATGTAGCCACTGGAACTATTACTCAAATCTCCTTTTATCTCCTCCTCTTTCTTCTTCTCCCTCTCCCTCTCCCCCAACTCCTCCTCCTCTTTCTTCTTCTCCTTCTTCTTTCTCCTTCTCCTTCTCCTTCTCCTTCTCCTTCTCCTTCTCCTTCTCCTTCTCCTTCTCCTTCTCCTTCTCCTTCTTCTTCTTCTTCTTCTTCTTCTTCTTCTTCTTCTTCTTCTTCTTCTTCTTCTTCTTCTTCTTCTTCTTCCTCTCCTCCTCTCTCTTTTTTTTCTCTCTCTCTTCCTTTCTCTTTTCCTCCACTTCCAACTCTCCTTCTCTCTCTGTATTTCCTGCCATCACTTAAGATATTTAACACTTGTATTCCCATGTTCTTGACACCTGGCTACTAAGAGACCCTGGAGTAATCCACAATTGATCACAGCACACCTGAGGTGTCATTCTTGTGAACGATGCCATTGGAATTGTACAGGTCACAATCTATACAGATATATGTGGTGCCCTGCTAACAGGAGTCCCTGGGATGAGACCTTAAACTCCAGCTGGGTCCATCTGTCCAACTCAGTCCATAAATCTCCAGATGACTCACTTTCTCCAATCTGATAAAGGCTAGGGCTATGTAAAGACCCAGTCTTAGAACTAAAATTTTATCTGCAAAATGAATCAGGAGCATGCTCCATATCCATTCCTCCATTGCTTCTCACACTTGGCTGGTTTCATTACTCAGTTTAGTTTTTTGACCTCTAGCCCTTTGATTGAAGACCTCATTGACCTTTGACATCTCCATCCTCTGAATGATACAATCTCTGTTTTTCTCCTCCTCGCTCCATGTTCCAATCTGCATGTTGTCTGCCCTATGCATATCCAAGTGGTCTCCTAGAAAAGAAATGGAGTACAGAACATCATGAATCTAAGGAAATAACTAATCTAGAGACCATTCTCTGCTCCCAGGAGATCAGATATACCCATATTTCGTGATCCTGGAAAGGTTGATGTAACTCAATGTCTCTAGAACAATCTATAGTTTAAGATCCTTTAGAAAGCCTTGGAACAGACATAGCTACTGTCCAGATAGCAGAACAGAGATAGTCCAAGAACAATCACAGCCTCTGCAACACTTAGAGCACAGGACATCCATATATCCAAAAATGGATCTATGGAACAACCCTGAAATAGGGGTTATGGAATGTGGGGAGACCAACTAAGGAGGCACCTCTGAAGAGTACAGCTCATTAACACCCAACCCAATAGCCCTGTCTTAGAGTCCCACACTGGGGCACACACCTAGGCTGCACATTGCACTGTGGACAGGATGAACTTTCCTAGATGCCTTTACTATAGGGAATGTCCCCATTGATTTACTCAAGTCCCACACTGGGACTGCCACCTCCTTAGGACAAGAGCATTTACCTGCTCCCGCCTGTATTCGGCTCCATTAGGAGTGCTGTCTTACATCTCTACTATCCTTTTGTTGTCCCAATAAAGCAAGAGTCTAGGGTAGGAGTACTGTGCACTCTTAAAAGGGCATGCCCTTCTACTTTCACTCTTCTTAACTTGAACTTGCTAGTCACCCTACAGAATCGACTCATCCTTGCCACTCTCACTAACCTCACTGGAAATGCTTCTGTCCAGATCACCTTCTGATTAGCGAGTCAAAATATACTTTTCCATTTTTACCACACTTTTTCTTTTTTTTTTTTTTGGCTGCGATTGGTCTTCATTGCTGTGCACTGGTTTTCTCTAGTTGCGGTGAGTGAGGGTTACTCTTTGTAACTCCATGGGCTATTGTGGTGGCTTCTCTTGCGGAACACGGACTCTAGGCGTGCAGGCTTCAGCAGTTGTGGTGCACAGGCTTCAGTAGTTGTGTCTTGTGGGCTCTAGAGCACAGGGTCATTGTTGTGGTGCACGGGCTTAATTGCTCCACAGCATGTGGGATCTTCCCGGACCAGGGCTCGAACCTGTGTCCCCTGCATTGGCAGGCGGATTCTTAACCTCATGCCCCGAAGGAAGTCTCTATACCACACTTATTTTTGTTTGCTTTTATTTCTTCAATTTTTAAAAATTACATATGTACTGTATTTACATACATGGAATTGTGTGTAGTTTTACACATCATAGATCAGAATTTTATGTCTATACTAGAGAGAAGATACAGAACAATTCTAACATCCCAAAGAATTCCCTTGTTCTGCCTGTTGTATTCAGATTCTCTTACCACCCCTCAACCGCTGGCAGCCATTGACCCATTGTCTGTTCTTATATTTTTCACTTTTCCAGAATGTCTTATAAATGGAATCATAGGTAACCTTTTGAGAGTAAGTTATTTCCCTCAGCACAGATGTTCTCAATCAGGAACATTTAGCAATGTCTGAAGACACTTTTAGTTGTTATAACTTTGGGAGGTGTCACTGTCATCTAGTGGATAGAGGCCAGGGATGTTGCTAAATTACTACTGTACATAGGACAGCCCCACAACAAATTCTCCAGCCTGGCAAAGTCAAAAACCCCACTGTTGAGAAATCTTGACCTAGCACAGTGTACCTGAGATTAATTCACATTGTTCAGGTCTTCTTTATTGCTGAAAGGCAAAAAAAAAAAAAAAATTAATTGTATGGATGTAGCACAGACTGCTTATACTTTTATCCCTTGAAAGATATTTGGGCTGTTTCCAGGAATCAGCAATTATAAATAATGCTGCTACAAACATCCATGCATAGAATTTGAATGAATGTAAGCTTCATTTCTCTAGGATACATACCAAGAAGTACGATGTCTGGGTTGCATGGTAATTGTATGTTAACTATTTAGACATTGACAATGGTTTTTCCAAAGTAGTGACACCATTTTGCATTTCTGTCAGCAACACTTGTGAGTTCTTCTTCCTCTGCCTTCTCACCAGCACTTTCACCACATCTCATTTTATGCCAGCATTTGACACTGCAGATTCAGAAATATTATCAGCACCTCAAATCCCTGCTAGGGTCCTCTTCCTAATACCACCCAGCACTCAAAGATAAACACGATCCTGACTTCTAACAGCAGAAATTCAATTTAAAATTTTTGAAATTTACATAATTGAAATCCCAAAATACTAACTCTTCTGTGTCTGGCTACTATCTCTCAATATTTTGTTTGTAAGACTCATCCCTATTATGGTGTGTAGTTGTGAGCATTTATACTCATTGTTGCCTCTTTGTACCCTTTGGGGGGGATATACAGCTTTTAAATTTTACTTTCTATTCTTGATGAATGTTTGTCTTTCTTTATATTGAGGTTTAGTTTACAGTCAATGAAATGCACCCATTTTAAGTGTACAGTCCAATAAGTTATGACAAATATATATATACTTACGTGAACACCAACAATATCAAGATATAGGACATCAACACCAAAAATATTTCCCCATTTGCCTTTGCCTTTGTTCCTCTCAGACACCCCAGCCCCAGGTGCCCACTGATCCACTTTCTGTCACAATAACTTAGTTTGGTCTTTTCTAGACTATCATGTAAATAGAAACATACAATATGGACACTTTTATGTCTAACTTCTCTGGATCAGCATAATGTTTTTAAGGTTCATCTATGTTGTTGTATGTGTCGGTACTCTGTGCTCTTTTATTGTTGAACCACATTCCGATGTATGAATATATCACAATTTTTAATCTATTCACTTATTGTTAGACATCTTTGATATTCCAGTTTGGGTTATTTTGAATAAAGCTGCTATGAAAATTCTCACACAAGTTTTTATGTGGACATCACTTTCATTTCCTTGGGTAAATAAATAGGTAGGAGATGGCTGGGTCATATGTTTATGTCTATATTTAGCTTTATAAAAAAAACTGCCAAAGTGATTTCCAAGTTGGTTATACTATCTTTCATTCCCAGAGGTAATAAATAAGAGTTCTAGTTGCTTCAACATCCTCACCAACAACTTCTGGCAAGGTTTTGTTTTGTTTTTAATTTTAGCCATTCTAGTTGTTGTATACTGGTATCTCCTTGTGGTTTTAGTTTGATTGTTAAAGTGTTCTATTTATTGTCAAATACTACTCAGCCATAAAAAAAGAATGAAAATTTGCCATTTGCAGCAAAGAGGATGGACTTGGAGAGTATTATGCTAAGTGAAATAAATCAGAGAAAGGCAAAACTGTATGATATCACTTATATGTGGAATCAAAATTACCACAAATTAGTAAATATAACAAAAAAGAAGCAGACTCACAGATATAGAGAACAAACTAGTGGTTACCAGTGGAAGGGGTGGAGGGAAAATACAGATGTGGGGGATAGGGAGGTACAAACTACTGGGTATAAGATTGGCTACAAGGATGTATTGCACAACACAGGGGAAATAGCCAATACTTTGTAATACTGTAAGTGGAGAGTAACCTTTAAAAATTGTATAAAAAATAAAAAATTTTTAAAAGAGCAAGAAAATATTTTTCTATATATGTTGAATTATTCAAGTCTTCTGTATCTTCATTTGTTTCTGTCTGCTTGTTCTATCAATCACTGAGAGGGGAGTGTTAAAATCTCCAACTATAGTTGAGACATTTTATAATCGTGACTACTTTTCAGCCTTTTGGTGGACCTGCTTCTCTGGACTGTGATGTTCTGACAAACAGTCGTTTGTTCAGAAGCCTAGTTTCCTCCTTCCCATTTCACACACGCTTGGTGAGACAAAAAGCCAAGAGGGAGTTGGAATAGGAGAAATGAATTTCTCCATCTGAGGTAAGGCAAGACTCCGTAAAGTTTCTTCCCCTGGGAAGCAGGGCTTTTTTAGGGAGCACTTCCTGCACATATTCACAATGATTACTCTTCTCCTTTCCCTGCTAGAGTCACAAAGGGGACTTGCATGGCTTTTCACTGTGAAAATCTGGTGGAGTTCCCAGAGGTAAGTCTTAGGATTTCCCCCAAGCCTGCAGCCCCAAGGAGTTTTTCCCTCACAGTAGTGCACACCCAGCCCCCAGACATTCATTCAAATTACCCTTTAAGTGTTCCTACGAGTTTACGGCTCCTGCGGCTTCTGCTCCAGGTATGTATATCTCAGCTGTGACTCTTGGGATTTGCCTTTCTCCCCACTGTTGGGGGTGGCAGTTCGTCTTTCAACCTCAGATCTGTGATTAGTCCAAGAAAAGTCATTGACATGGAGTTTGTTCAGCTTTTTCTGTTGTAAGGATGCAAGTGACATCTGCCTAGCTCTTTACATGTCAGAGCTGAAACCAGAATTTGCATTTCTGTTTTCGTTCAAATCAAAATACTTTCTAAATTCCCTTTCATTTTTCTTCTGTTCCATGGTTTATGTAGAAGTATGTAGTTTAGTTTCCAAATATGTGGGGCTCTTTCAGATATTTTATTTGGTAATTGATTTCTAATTAAATTCCATTGTGATCGAATAATGAATTGATACTTTGTATATCTTACCCCTTTTAAATACATTGAGACTTGCTTTACAGCACAGAATTTTGGTATGTTTTGGTGAATGGTCCATGTGCACATAAAAAAAGTGAATTCTGCTGTTTTTTCATTGGAATGTTTTATAAATTAGGTCAATTAGGTCAGGTCGGTTGACAAGTCTTCTGTATTCTTGGTGCTTTTTCTATCTACCTGTCCTATAATGTACGTAGAGAGAGAAGGAGCGAGAGAGAGAGAGAGAGAGAGAGAGAGAGAGAGAGGAAGACACACACACACACACACACACACACACACACACACAGGGATTAAATCTCTCTCTCTCTCTTCTCTATGTGTATTTCTCTTTGCAGTTCTATCAGTTTTTGCTTCGTATATTTTGAAGCTCCATTATTAAGTGCAAAAATACTTAGGATTGTTAAAACTTCTTGATGACTTGACCTTTTTATCACTGTAAAATGGCTTTCTTTATCCCTGGTATCTTTGCTCTGAAATCTAGTTTGTCTTGTATTAATATAGCCATTTCAGCATTACCTTGATTAAGGTTGGCATGGAATATCTTTTCCCATCATTTTAACCCATTTGCTTCTTTTTAATTAAAGTGTGTTCCTTATAGGGCTATATTAGTTAGACACATGTCCCATATGTTTTATCTTTTTTCTTTTTTAAAAAAATCTTTTCTTTCTTTCTCTCAATCTTGATATTTTGTACTGACCTGTCTTCCAGTTTGCTAATCATCTGTTCTGCTGTGTCTGTCTATTAAAACCATAAATTAATGTCTTGCTGTCAGATATAGTATTTTTCAGTTCTAGAATTTTAAAGACTCATTCTCTAGTGAAATTCTCCATCTTTATCTCCATTTTTTAAAACATTTTAATTATGGTTATCTTAAGTCAATTAGCTGAACTTCTTTTGAGTTTGCTTCTATGGTTGAAAAAGAATTGTTTTGGTTGGTCCTGGGTTTTAATTCTCCTGGTAATTTTTAATGGATCTCTGACAGTGTAGATGACACACTACAGAGTCTATATATGATGTCCTCTCCCTCTAACAAGGGTTAGGTTTTCTCCTGGGGAGACCATAGGGACTGCAGATCACTGTAGTTCAGTTGATGTTTGATTTTACTGTTTGGGGTGGTTATATTTCAGTTTTGTGATTATTCCTAAGCCATGGCTCTGTCTCCTAAGGTGTGGTCTTTATTCTGAGTTTGTGGCATTTATTCCTAGTTCATGGCTCTTTTGGAATCACAACTGAAAGCCTGGAATATATTTTAAAGTCCCTCCAAATGTCAGGAATTGGACTCCAAACATAGTCCCTCTAACAACAGGGAGCTGCTGAAATCTCTGCTGCTCCATTTGGCCTCCCAGATGCTTAGTTTGCTGGACTTTTGGACTCTTGCTCTGCCATATTCTTTTTTTCTTGTGGATGTATTACCCAGACGATTTTCTTCTAAAAGTGAATAATAGCTTCTATATCTCTAACAATTGAAAGCATTGCTACCACCTTGTATTTAGATAAAGAAATTTCCTCACGAAATAAGAATAACTTGAAACATCAGTTTGTTCACTGATTTCAGAGCATTCACTGTACATTATTAATCTGTTTATCTGCAACATCCCAATTACTAATTCCCTTAGATGGTCTCTCATATAACTTTATCCATTTCTTCTGACAGTTTAAAATCACAGTTTAAACTCTTCATAGATTAATTTGGAAACTTTGATCCTGATTTGAAAAATGAAAACGTTGTTATTAGGTTAATACCATCTTTGCTGAGACTGATTTTGTGCTTACCTTGGAAGCTTTGTGCTTTTAAAAATATAAATGTGGGTTAGGGAGGGTGGGAGGGAGACACAAGAGGGAGGAGATGTGGGGATATATGTATATGTATAACTGATTCACTTTGTTATAAAGCAGAAACTAACACACCATTGTAAAGCAATTATACTCCAAAAAGATGTTTAAAAAAAAAATAATCAAAAAAAAAATATATATATATATATAAATGAAGTAAGCAATTATTTTCATGTTTCATATTACTTGTTCTTTTCTCTTTATGGCATTTCCTAATAACTTATCTCAATAATCTGCATACTGACTTGATTTGGTATTATAATTTGAAAAATTCATTTTTCAAATTAGTTATAAGAAATCACATTATTTACTATTTTTAACCCACTTCCTTTATTCCTAGATACATAGTACCTACTGTTTTTTTTCTTTTATAGTGTTCAGAAAATAAAGACTTTTGAGGGGAGCGATCAATATATAATTACTGCCTAATCCTAACCATATGGCCTGCCATATTTAGCTGAAGAATCAGCCAATGACTTGATAAGAGCTAGAAGTCTGGGGAGTTTCTCTGTACTTCCCCATTCTCCAGGATTTTGCCCTTGAGATCCCAGCTGGTGTGTCAGTTTGGAATCCTGACTTCCTATCTTTACTTTAGTCAGACAGCCACTTTCTGCTTGGCCTCTGTTTTCCTCCACAGAAAACTGGGAAAATGCCTTCATGGAAAAAGCCAGGATAAATCCTGTGTGCATCTCTCTTCCCAGAGATCAAAGTCGTACTAGTCCTGCTTCTGCTAGTCTCTCTTCCTTGAGCTCCAAGAGTTGTTTCGTATGGAGTTGTCAATGAGAGTTTTAGTCCCATTAGAAATCATCCATCTGTCCCAGAACCAGAAATGTGCGATGCTCAGCATGTTTTATCTGGCAACTGGAAGTATCCTGTATTGGAAACTGTTTCTTTAAAATTCTAGTTTGCCATACTTCCACCCCCAAACCTAAATTTGTAATAAACCATCGTACTCTAAGAGACCCCCTTATAAAAATAAATGTAAAATCATCTTTTCTCCTTAAATTTCAAAGTTCTATTTAACTGCCAGGTGCTTGACTCTCTTGAAGTCACACGTGTTTTCATTTAATAACCTATAATTTTTAAAAAGTCACCACTTCCCTGGTGGTCCAGTGGTAAAGAATCCACCTTGCAATGCAAGGGACACAGTTTTGATCCCTGACCGGGGATCCCACATGCCATGGGGCAACTAAGCCCACATACCACAACTACTGAGCTCGCACACCTCAACTAGAGCCCTCATGTCACAAACTACAGAGCCCACTCTCTCTGGACCCCGCACACCACAACTACAGAGTCCACGCACCCTGAAGCCTGTGTGCCACAACTAGAGAGAGAAAACTCGCATGCCACAACTAGAGAAGTCTGCACTCCACAACAAAGAGCCCATGAACCACATTGAAGATCCCACGCACCACATTGAAGATCCCACATGCCTCAACGAAGATCCCTTCTGCCGCAACTAAGACCTGACACGGACAAAACTAAATAAAATAAATAAATAAATAATAAATAAATCTTTTCTTAAAAAGTCAGAATAAGAACAAAATAGTTTCACACGGTTTAGTGAAACATGAGATTAGAGTCAAACAAGACGAATGATGTGACCATTTGTACTTTTCTTAGCTATAGTTTCATCATTTGTAAAATGGGAAGAATAATTACTCTTTTTGCATTGTTCTTATGGTACATGTACTAAGATGTTTATAGTAGCACCGTCTATAGGAGCAAAATTTTAAAAACAGAGTAAACGTCTTTCAGTTAATAAGGCTAGGACTGAATAAATTATGGTATAACCACGTGATGAACTAGTATGCTGCCTTTAAAAAGAGTACTTATGACACTTGAGTTTAAGGGCTTGTTTTGAGGCATTAAATGGGAATACAGACATGTGAATATAATTTTTAAATATGTGGATATGTGTACACATATCTGTATATTACATTGAGGAAAGTCATGGATTCCCTGGATAAGGAGATATGGGAAGGGGAGGGGAAGACAGGCTGACATGGGAGAAAGAGAAGAAGGGGGAAGACAAGAGAAAAAGAGGGAAAAAAAGATTTCTTTGAAGAAATGCCTTATGTGATGATCACTGCTTTACCATTTTTATAAAATTTTATTTACAATTATACAATTTTATAGGAATTAATTTTTAAGTGTTGACTTTTCAATCTTAGATTTAAAGTAGACATTTAGTACAAATTTATATAATTTCTTTAATAAAGCACCTGAGTTATGAAAGGAAGTTAGAGATGGAGTAGATCCTAAACTTGAAGACGGATTATCTTGCAAAGTCTAATGCTCATGTTACTTACAAAACAAGTCTTTTTTAAATTTTATTTTATTGAGTATAGTTGATTTACAGTGTTGTGTTAGTTTCTGGTGTACAGCAAAGTGATTCAGTTATATATACATACAATAGTTTGCATCTGCTAATTCCAAACTCCCAATCCATCCCTCCCCCTTGGCAACCACAAGTCTGTTCTCTATGTCTGTGAGTCTGTTTCTGTTTTGTAAATAAGTTCATTTGTGTCATATTTTAGATTCCAAATATAAATGATATCATATGGTATTTGTCCTTCTCTTTTTGACTAACCTCACTTAGTATGATAATCTCTAGGTCCATCCGTGTTGCTGTAAATGGCATTATTTCATTGTTTTTGACGGCTGAGTAATATTCTAGTGTGTGTGTGTGTGTGTGTGTGTGTGTGTGTGTGTGTGTGTGTGTGTACCACATCTTCCTTATCCATTCATCTGTTGATGAACATTTATGCTGTTTCCATGTCTTGACTATTGTAAATAGTGCTGCTATGAACATTGGGGTCCATGTATCTTTTCAAATTAGAGTTTTGTCAAGTCTTGATCTTTGTGCCAAGATGTCCTACCAAAGCTAGTAGACTTACCAGTATGACACAATCTGCCTTTAGCTCTAATGTTCTGAGTATTCATTTAAATTCTAATGTTCTTCATATAAATTTTGACAATGGAAAAGCTGATGATCCAGGACAGTTATCTCTTTGCAATGTATTCCCTCTTTGCAATTTATTCTTTGGTTCCAAATGAACGGTTGGCTTAAGATTTTCAAAAAGTGAATGCTTAGTGTGTGGACATAGGTATAAATTTAGATCAATTGCTAAATTGCACTTCCGTGAATTTGTACTGGTATGCCCTTACTTGCTTAAATCTTTCCAGTTCTTCTCCCGCCCCTACAATTTTTTATAAGTTTCAAATAGTTGTTTGGATAAATAATATTCACAAAAGAACATACCTGCCACTGAACTTTAGGAATTTCTAGATTGCCAGGCAGTCAGCAGTTTTATATAAAAGACCAGCGGTGACTATGGAGTGATGCTCATGTCCTGGAGGGCAGGCCAGTAGCACTGTCCTCTCAGTCTTATGTGAAGACACCACACATACTACACATTTAATCCATACTACATTGATTTGTACTCCTTGTACATGTTGTTGGGAACCTAAGTCCACGCTGAGATTTGCTAAATGGCATTTGGCCTTTCAACTTGAGATATTTGGTATGCTTTGTGCTAAAAAGGTAAAGATGTGTGGCAGAATGATATATGAGTTGGTAATAAAACTGATGAATCACAATTGCTAACAGTTACTGAACACTTATTATGCATCAGTTGCTCTTGGCTAAAAGTCTTGTGTATAAAAACGTGCTTAATCTTCAAAAGCATCCTAGGAAGTAGGAACCATTATCATTCTTATTTTACAGATGGGGACACTGAGGCACTGGCAAATTAGATACATTAAAAATTGGATAAAGTACCACTTGTAGATAGCAGAGCTAAGATTTGAACTGAGTTACTTGATATCCACATGTTATCCTATCAACTACTCTCTTATGCCTGTTTAAATCTGGAGCACCCCACAGTATGCATTATTTTTTCTTCTGCCCAGAAATCAGGTCCTCAGTTTCTTAATGCAGTGACCAGTACATGGAGAATCTCAGTTTCTACAGTAGCAAGTCAGGAATTCAGGGGTGCGATTGAGATTTGAAGGTCCACAGGTTTTACAATGGGCTTGCTTTTATCACTCCCTTCTGCAAAAGGATCTTTGGGCTGAGGGTGGACATGAGGTGAAGGGAGACAAAGGAAAGGGAAGAAGAAGTAGCATCAGGAAAGTAGGAGACTTGGCAGTTTGCTCTCACCCCCTGGCAGAGCAGGGACAAGAGAGAATGAAGGATGAGCTCTGGAGATCTTAGATGTGTTGACAGTGAGAGGCATAAATGCCCTGTATCCCAGACAAAGTTTGAGAGCAGAAGTCTCTGAGACACTAACAGTGCCACTGGGAATATGGGGAACAATTGAAATGGCAGGTGGAGCATAACATATAAATACCAGCATGGACCCTAGAAGGTTCAGCCCAACACCCCATAGATCTTTTTTTCTTTTCTTTTTTTTTTTTTTCACCCCATAGATCTTGTTTAGATCTTTTGGCTCAGAATGTATTCCAAGAATATCTTTCCTTGAAACCTTAATTTCTGGAGGCAAGAGGCTAACCTGCTTGTGAGTGATGCCTGTGATAAGAACAAAGGGATTCTCTTGTTTCTGCCTTGCTACTGCAACTCCAGTTAGGAGTCAGAAAGAAGACAAGAGAGGGAAAGCCTGAGATGGAATTTTAAACCAGATTATGATGGAATTAATAATCTTGAGTTAATCCCAAATTACTACCTGTAATTGAGAAAATTTGGAATATGATAAAAGGAGATACACAAATCATCAGAGTAACACTAAGTGGAAAATATTGTTCTTATAATATTAATATCTCTTATTTCTCCCCTACCCCTTCTATTGTAATTCTCCTTAAGTATAGCTCCTGCCTTCTTCCAATACTTTAAAATCAACTGCTGGACTCAGATAATTTCTGCTATATTTACTACAGATTCAGAAAGAATTCAGTAAGGTCCCTTTCTAGCACTACATTTTTGAAGTCTGGGAGACTTTTAAACAGTGCATGTGTGTGTGTTTGAACGTATGTGGGGATAGGAAAAGGGTCATAGAATCTATTGCTTCTAGAAATTTCCTCTGACTATATGAACCACATGATGTATTTTCAACCTCAGAGCTAAGAAGTGTATTATCATAGAAACTGATAAACTCCTTAATAGGTAATAGCTTAAATCATGTGAAATATTTGATGTTAAAATGGGGTCCTCAGGACTTCCCTGGTGGTCCAGTAGGTAAGACTCTGCACTCCCAATGCAGGGGGCATGGGTTTGATCCCTGGTTGGAGAACTAGATCTCACATGCATGCAACAGCTAAGAGTTCACAAGCCTCAACTAAGAAGTCCCATGCTACAACTAAAAGATCCCACATGCCGCAACGAAGATCCCACGTGCTGCAGCGAAGATCCCACGTGGCACAACTATGACTCGGCACAACCAAAATAAAAAATAGTAAATAAATTAAAAAAACAAATAAATATTTTTTTTTATAAAAAGGAGCCCTCAATCAAGAAACATTAGGGTGGGGGGCAATGTTCAAGACACTGGACACTAACACTCTTGGGGAATGTCTGTAATATATGTTATATTCTGTAAGATGCTGATAGTGTTTTGATTTGAACAGTTGAGTGCTTAGGAAGGAGCTGGGCAAACAATGCCACAGACTATAAACCATAGTTTCTAAAAGCATCAGTGCTCTAAGGAGATATAATGAACGATGCTGCTCAATGATCCAGATGAGTTTATGCAAATTCATTGACTAACCATTCAAGTTAGACTGACCTAGGCTGGAAGTTTAGGAATAAATAAGTGTGTAACAGACTGAGTCCTTAAAAGTAATGGATTTACTTAATATAGACCTCAGGAAACAAGTATTTTCTACGTGCTCTTCCAGCTTCCAAAGAACTTGATTTGGAAAGTGATGATTAAATATATAGCATCTTCCCTGTAAGGAAGTTGTTCTGGTAAATCTGAAAAAGACATTAAGAACTAAATGGAAAGGGGGCTTCCCTGGTTGCGCAGTGGTTGAGAGTCCGCCTGCCAATGCAGGGGACACGGGTTCGTGCCCCGGTCTGGGAGGATCCCGCATTCCGCGGAGTGGCTGGGCCCATGAGCCATGGCTGCTGAGCCTGTGCGTCCAGAGCCTGTGCTCCGCAACGGGAGAGGCCACAACAGTAAGAGGCCCGCTTACCACAAAAAATTAAAAAAAAATTAAAAATAAGATAAAAAAGAACTAAATGGAAAGGAATAGAGAGGAAACCATGGGACTTTGTGGGATAAATACATAGCCACCATCAATTTAAAGGCTGGATGCTTAAAGGATTCAAAAGACTCTGTTATAGATACAGTACAGGGATGATTGATGAAAATAAGAGTAGGCCAGAAATATTTATGCAAATTAAAAACACTAATGTGTAGCAAAGTGTGAAAAAAATTGTTTTCATGGCTCAAAAAAGTCAAGCAGTTAATAGTCAGTTTTTGTTTTACTTCATTTTATACCTGAATACAGTTTTTTTCTCTTCCCTCTAAAGAAGAAGAAGGAGAAGAAGAGGAAGAACAAGAACAAAAACAAGAGGAGGGAGAAGAAGGGGGAGGGGAAGGGGAAGGGGGAGGGGAGGAGAAGGAGGGGAAGGGGAAGGGGAAGGAGGAGGGGAGGAGAAGGAGGGGGAGGGGAAGGGGAAGGGGGAGGAGGAGGTGGTCAAGCAGGGTCTCACATCATCTGTAACGTCATATATCTGGTCTATTGGTGCTATTGGGGCAACATAAACTGGAATGTTTCAGGGGGATGGGAAATATTACCAATAATATATTCATAACACCCAGGACCAAACAAGTCCTTGAACATATATTTCCCCTTCCACTACTCTCCTCTTCTCTTGTAACTTCCCTGTTAGAAGTTCACCAACACTGAATGCACAGGTTTGCCTGAGGCCAGCATTAACATGTGCAAAGCAAAGAGATAAGCACTAAACACCCACAACTAACAACAAGAAGGGGACTATCCTGGGGACAATTAGAAAGGAGTTTGAAAGGAGGCAAATATCACTAGGCTACCATCTTGTCTCAATTTACACCTCTTGATTCAACACAGTGCTTGGTAGAACAATGGACAATTTTTGAAGCCTCTGTTTTTTAAAAAACGTGTGTAGTACAATGGCCTTTAATTAATGTGGTAACAGGGAGAAATAGCCTACTAGTCTAATTTCACAATTGCAATTTAGCACAAGCCCCCAAATTTGACAAAGATCAATGTTTTCTAGTATCATAGGTTTCATAAACAGATGAGAAAAATACACTTATCTGTAAATCTTAGGCAGGAAGGAGTGATATATTCTCATGTTGTAACATTTATTTCCTCATAGAATTGGTTAGGGACTGTACTCAGCTTGTATATCCAATTCAGTCAGTAAAAATTCATTCATAGTCTGTTACTATTTGACAAAGTTTAGTGTAAGGACTCGAGCTAAATCCTCACAAACCCCAGCCTGCTTGATACTTTTTTCCTCTCCACCTTTTCAACTTCATCAAAAGTGATGCATTATAAACAGATATATTTATCTTCCAGCTAATCCCCAATGGATGGAATAAAGAGCTTGACAACAATTTTAAGCTTTTCTTTTTTTCCTCCCCTAATCATTTATTGCAGAAGAAAAATAGCGCTACAAAAATGGATTTTTTACAGCAGGCTCAATAAATCCTTGGTGCATGTCTCGTATTCTCTGTCCCTCTGCAAACATGTTTCTATCAAGATTAATATTAAATTCAGTCCAAGGCTGAGCACCAGATTTGAGCAATGACAAATTCTTCACCATTTCCCTACAGATCTTTTACTTTTTCTAAGTTGAGAATTTCAATCCTGCCCTGGAAATAGACGAGTGGAAAAGCACACCTCTCACTGGAAATAAATCAACTTTTTAAAACTCTGACACACTGATGTAACTAGACTTTTTGATGTGTTATTTGATCTTTCATCCTACTAATTTTGGGGGGACTTTCTGCAAAACTTAGATCATTCATAGTTGAGGTCTGGTCTAGTGTTTTGAAAGGAGAACAAAGAATGAGATGAATGTTTTTAGGTCAGTTGTTCCTAAACTTTGGATTTTGTCAGTGAAATATGTTAAAAAAAAAAAAAACCCTAGAGGATGAAAATAAGAGGCAGACTCAAATTGTGTCAAGTACAAACATACACTCACATAAAAACCCTCTTACTTGCTATTATTTCTTTAATTTCAGGATAAAAATCTCAGAATTAAAAAAAATGGTTTAAAAAATAGTTGGCTTTATGTAGAATTTTTTTCCTCTCATTTTGTTGCAGATTCATCCTGGTCATACAATAGTCTGCACCGCAGCTCTTGGGGACAATGACATCAGGCAAAGAAATAGAGCCCTTTGCTCACACAGTTCAAGACAGAGACCATTAGACCTGGCCTCTGATCCCAGGACTTTCCTTTGCTAAATAAATGACAATTTTACAAACTTGCCTCTCGAGCAAAAGGACTCATTTCCCTTCAGAAGTTCATGAGTTCATTTACATTGAAAGATCATTGTAGAGATCAAAAAAGATTGTGAGGTACACTAACTAGGTAAAAGAACATTACTAATAGGTGTACCTGGTGGGTCATCTTCTTAGTTATTGTTAGTTATTTAGACCAACTTTGATATGGTTCGCACTTGACTCATCACTAGAAATTGGAGATGAAGACAGTCTTCAGTCAAATTCTGACCATTGCCATGTGAGCTGCATAGAACTATTGTGGACATTTTAATTTATATCTATTTTATTAAGTTAACCATGAACCCAAAACACTGAATCACAAAGAAGCCCATTACAAAAAGCAATCTATCTTATTCCAGGCACAAAAATCCCATCCACCTCTTTGTATTCACACTTTGCTTTTTAAAAGAGTAGTTTTCCTCATTTTAACATTTATTCTTAGAATCCTCGCCATGACCCTGATTTACAAGGCAAGTTTTAGGTGACACAAATTTCCTGAAGGCTTTCTGTTCTATTTTGGACTTGAACTATTTGAGCTAGGCAAAAACCTGCCTCAGGAAAGTAATTGTAACCAATTGATTACATTTTATTGAAATTAAGTGAATTCTGTGGGCACCTGCTGAATGTAAGGCACTTCTGGGAAACGTTCCCTTATTTTTCATACTGTCTGTTCTGCTTGGAGAGAACAGTTTCTCTTATTTTATGTCCTTTTATTAGAGAAATTGTCTTCAATTCTCCCCCATTCAACAGTCTGAGTTTGGGATTTGAGTTGCATTACCTTGCGTCTCAGCCCTTCTCCACTGGATTCCCCTGAGGTTCTCTGGGTGAGTGGTCTCCTTAGTGTCAGGTGGTAGCCCTGGGATACTTTCCCAGTTTTGCTAGTCTAGAAAGATTGCAACCCAGCAGGTGAATAACTTTGCATCTGGAAAGCAGGGATTTAATTGCTGTGTTTTTGTTTGTAGATTCTTTAATTGGTTAGAATCTGTGGCCCATATGGATTTTCTTTAAAAATGACCAGGTAGGGCTTCCCTGGTGGCGCAGTGGTTGAGGGTCCGCCTGCCGATGCAGGGGACACGGGTTTGTGCCCGGGTCCGGGAGGATCCCGGATCCCGCGGAGCAGCTCGGCCCGTGAGCCATGGCCGCTGAGCCTGCGCGTCCAGAGCCTGTGTTCCGCGGCGGGAGGGCCCGCAGTGGCGAGAGGTCCGCGTACCGCAAAAAAAAAAAAAAAAAAAAAAAAAAAAGACCAGGTATTTTACATGTTAATTTATTCTGGGGATGGAGGGGGATACTTTCAGTGACTTTGGACCTCTGAGAGGCCATGAAAATGCACCGTGATGGAGGTGTCATGTAAAGCAAAGGATGGGGGGTTCAGGTGTATAACTCTTCCGTTTCTAAATGGAGTATTTTGAGTATTCTGACCCCTAGTTTTTTATCCTGGTTAGTTTCAATCCTCTCCCCACTCACACACACAGAATCCCTATCGGCTGTTTTAATTTTTTTCCATTTGCACTTAACATCTTCTAATACACAATATAGTGTGTTTAGTTTTGGTGTTTAGTTTTTGAGTCTTTCCCCACTCCTCACTCCCAGGATTAAACTATACAAACGAGGACATTTTTCTTGCTTTCTTCATATCTGAATTTTTAATACCTATGTAAGTTCCTGCCATGTGGTATGCATTCAATTATTTATGAATAGATACCTCTTTTCTCACTCATTACTAAATAGACAGTTTTTAAGATGAGATTTTGCATTTGTATTTTCAGTTCTCAGGACATTTAGCATACCATAGGAAAATGTTCAAGGTGAGAAATCAGGAGAAATATGGCACGTATCTGTGGAAGGGTTCCCACCTGATACAAACCTGCTACAAACCTCAGTAACTGTGTTCTTCCCAAGTGAGATCTGTTCTCATCACTACACACCAGGCAGCCCACAATAAACAGATCAGAGTTGGCAAAAGAAAGAAACGTGTTTGCCAATCCTGAGCTAAGGTGACTTCAGTACTGCATGTAAGCTGAATGCTCTATTGGTGTACAGTGTCTTTTTAATTAAGGTATTTGGTTTCTAGACATAACCTGAGACTACCATATTGGCAAACAGATTTACCGCTGTTCTTTATAGCTTGGTGTCAAAGTTATTATTACCTTCAGAAAATGAGTTCAGGAGGCTTCCTTCTTTTTTCTACTCTCTGAAATATTATGTATAAAATGGGGATAATTTATTTATTGATTTTTGCAGAAATTACCTCCTGAAACATCTGACCCAGCAGATCGACTTTTATTATTTGGGGGATAAAGTTTTATTTACTGAATTTTAAAAATTTTAATGGTTAAACATCAATTCTGGTTTCTACTTCTTGAATCACATTTTTTGTAAATTTTATATATAACTAGAAAATTGGATAAATATAACAAGAAATAGATAATTTCTAAAAAGTAATACATTTATGTCAGTTTTTAATTATTATAAATTACTTCATAGTGTGCTCTTACTATTATCTGCATTGTATCTAATTGTGACCCCTCCCTAGTTCCTAATACTGTTTAATAGTACCTTTTCTTTCTTTTGTTGCTCAGTTGCATCAGAATTTTCCATTTTATTAATCAGTGTAAAGTAATAAAGCACCTTTGAATTTTGAACAATTATCTTTGTGTTCTATTTTATTAATTTGTACTCATATTATTTTTCTGCCTTCTGATCTCTTTGGGTAAGTTATCCTTTAAAATTTTCCTTGAGGTAGACACTTACTTAGCTCATTCATTCTGTCTTACTTTTCCAATAAAGATTCTACCTTTATGTACATTCCCACAACTTTTAATATGAGGTATTTTCATTATTGCCCATTTCTAAATAATTGCTTAATTTCCATGATAAAATCTTTGACCCATGAGCTATTTATGTAACAGAGAAAAACAAAATCGGACTCCATGTTGGATCCCTTTCTTTTGCTTTAACCTTTGCTTTTCATTGCTTTTGTTATATAATCACTAAAAGGATGCTGTCTGTAGCTATAAGCATACAAAATGGTCTGCCTTGGGGAACCTTGGCCCTCTGCCTGAATGTTAAATCAAAGTGCCGTTGTTCAGCTCACAGGGAAACATCCTGACCCTGTCCACCTGTGAATGGCTGCAGGAAAGAAGAATTAACGCATCCCCTCCCTGAGGCTGGCCAAACCAGAAGTTATTTTGTAAGACTTATGACCTTTTTACTTTACTTCCTCACCTCCTCCCCCTCTCTGTTCTATAAAAGAAACTAGCATCCAGACCCTGATAAGATGATACTCTAGGACTCTAGTCTGCCATCTTCTTAGAAGTCTGGCTTTCTGAATAAAGTTGCTATTCCTTGCCTCAACAACTCGCCTCCCGATTTATTGGCCTGTGATGCAGTGAGCAGACCAAGCTTGGACTCAGTAACATTTAGGTGTGTGTTTCGTGTTTCCAGGTACATAGGTTCTTTTGGTTATTCTGTCATCATTTTCTAGTTTATTGTTATCAGACATTGGGGGCTGTATGATATTAAAGCCGTATTAATTGCTGAAATGTGTTTTCTGGCCTAATACACGTGCTTAAAAGAAGCACTGTTTCTTTATATCCTCTGCAATTTTTTTTCTACTAGTCTGTATACTCCCTTCTTCTCAATTTCAACATCTGTTTGTACAGATGGGACATTAACACTCTCTCTGCTATCTGGGTTGCAAACATATTTTTCCAAATCTATTATTTTTCTATTGACTTTGTTGAAATTATCTTTTACCATATAAATGTTTTTACTTAATATTTATAGAGGGAAATTTGCTTATCTTTTCTTTTAATGTTTTTAGGATTCTATATTGCTCAAGAAGGATTCTAGCACCTTAAATGTACACAGACTCCTGTATGTTCTTTCTTTGTTGCTTTTTTTTTTAATTTATTTTTGGCTGTGCTGAGTCTCTGTTGCTGCTCACGGGCTTTCTCTAGTTCCAGTGAGCAAGGGCTACTCTTCATTGCAGTGTGCAGGCTTCTCATTGCGGTGGCTTCTCTTGTTGCAGAGCATGGGCTCTAGGCACGTGGGCTTCAGTAGTTGTGGCACATGGACTTAGCTGCTCCACAGCATGTGGGATCTTCCTGGACCAGGGCTCAAACCCATGTCCCCTGCATTGGCAGGTGGATTCTTAACCACTGCACCACCAGGGAAGTTCCTCCTATATGTTCTTGAAGGGTTTTTATACATTTTTGTCAGGGTAAGATCCAGGTTTGAAGAATAAATTTCATGTAATTTTAACTGTTAAAAGACTTTTTAAGAAAAAAGGCAAACATAAACATGAAATTAGATACAAAGTTGAATATTTGTTCAAAACCTGAAAAGAAATCACAACAGAATAAAAATTTTGATATGTTGACAAATTCCTCAAACATTCCCCAAATCCAGAAAGATGACAATAGTAACTGACTACTTAACATTGCTCTATAGTGTTTTTATTTTCTTTCATATTTTCTTCACATTTTCTGATCACCTCTCAATATTATTGCCATTGTATAATAATTTTTACAGAGAGAATAAAAAGGAAAGTTAGTCTTCCTGTTAGTAGAGTCGATCAAAAATTGTTTTATTACTGAGAGTTGAGATATGTAAACCACATGAATTCAGACACAAATATCCTCACTATAGGACCACTGCAAGGCTGTGACTTCAAACAGAAAATCTGAAAAAACGCATTTCATTCAATTCTAGCAATGATAAAAAAAAATACGGTGCCTTTGTAATCATATACACTGTATTCTCCTGTCAACGCTTGAGAAGAGAGAACTATCATTTTGACTATATTTGATATTTCAATGAAAATCCCGTCTTCCACCATCAATTGTATACTGATGTTTGATGATTTGAAGAAGTTTCCATACATTGAGTTCTGGCTCCATATATTCCAAACCTTGTTTCTCCTCCACTCCCCTTGTTCTTTGTTGCCAGGCACAGTAGGATGTGATTAGAGTGTGGTACAAGCCGTGGTCCCGTGTCTAGTGAGAAAATGCTGAGTGGGTCAGTGTGGTAGGCAGTGTTAGCTTCCTGGAGGCTGGTCCTACCTACATTGGGCCGATTACCAATAACTTAACACAAAATAATTACAAATCACAGACATACATCCCACTAAGCCTAAACTAAATAAACTTAAACTTATTCAAACTCCCCTCTGCCAAATCCTATAAACCATTGTGGGGTTTTTTTTCCAGTGCCATCTGATAAGAAAGATGTAGAAAGAAAAGGAAGAGTGAAAAATATAGTGACCGACTCGTCCCAGTTTGCCAGGAACTTCACTGATTTTAGCACTGAAATGTCCAGGTCCCTGTAGCTCTTTCAGTCTTGATATCAGGCAGGACCCTGTTGGACTCCTGGGTACAAAAGCCTTTCTGTGTCCCCCATTTCTTGATTAGGGGAAATAAGCTTCATTCAGCCTCCATGACCTTCCCTGAGTTCCAATGGGGAAGGTTCAAACAGTTGCTAATAAGGGAAGGGAGGGGATGCGGAGACAAGGGAGCAACAGTCAAAAGAAACAACGGTGCAACTTCGGGCAGCGTCCTGGCCCCCCCTTAAGGGATACACATAACAATATCTTTGAGCTGTTTTGCAGATACTGAATCCCCCGCCAGGTGGGAGAAGTTAACTGTATGCTGCCCACAAGCACATAGACCCCAGACGGCTTGGAACCAAAAGGTTGATAATGCTCACTCCCGCTTACCTCACCACCAACCAATCAGAAGAGTGTCCATGAGCTGATCACGCCCTCTTTGAACCATTACTATAAAACTCCTCACTACCCCCTCCAGGTCAGGACACACAGTTTTGAGAGCATTAGCCTGCTGTGGCCCCTTTGCCTGGCGAAGCAATAAGGCTATTCTTTTCTACTTCACCCAAAACTCTGTCTCTGAGATTTAATTCGGTGTCAGGGTACAGAGGCTGGATTCAGCTTCAGTCCCTCCGGGGCAAATGGGCGGGCTGCTTGCTGTAAGGGAGAAGAGACAGTGGAGTTAACCGTTGGTGGATAAAAAAACTTTGCTTTATGACCCTATGGGCACAATGGTGGGGTCTTTCCTAGGGAGTTAGAAGCAGCCCAAGCAAGAGAGGGGCTTACGGTCAAGTTAGGGGCTGAAGCTCAAGTTCCAGTAGCTTCCCAATATATAAGCATTTACATTTAAATTTAAATCTTGTACCTATCTTTGATTTTTGTCTTTAAGTTGTGACTTTATCTGATATATATTTTCAACTTGCATTCTTTATTTTTTCTTGTCTTCCTCCCCCTGGCTGCTCCTAAGATGGTTTGCAATGTTTCTGTGTCAGCATTCTGTGACTCAGGTACCCCCTTTCAAGTCCCCATGTGGCAAGGGCTCTAGGATGGATGGAAGATGATGCAGTTTCTCGCCACCCTGCCCCACAGGCTAGTAGAGTGGAAGCAGAGTCCACCTCCCACTGAGGCGCCTGGAGTAAGCCCCTGTGCCCCTGAGAAGTCCCAGCCTCAGGGACCCTTAGGGCCCACGGTCTCCCTCAGCATCCCCTTAGGATCTTAGTGTCAGGGAGCCCAGACTCTCACTCAGGCCCCATGTCCATGCTGCTCAGGGGACCCCAATTTCCAGCAGTCCCTTTATGTACAGGATCTGCTGCTTTGCTTATCTATGCTGCAGAAACCTCTGAGGCTCATTTCCAGGAAGTCGCACAGTTCATGAAAGAGGAAGGACAATTTTGTTTTGGTTTCTAGTTCTGTTATAAATCAAACAGATAACAAGCCTCATCGGCACCTATGTGTGTGTGTGTGTGTCTGTGTCTGTCTCTGTGTGCATACGTGTCTATTAGATTATGATACTAGACAACCATATATAAAATATGGTGCATAACTGGATCAATAGATGATATGATGCTAGACAATAGAATTCATTACGTAAATATATTTATTTACGTAATATTACACTGCCTTCTGCCACAAAGGATTTGCATACTTTGCCTTAATATTAGTTCATACTTAAGAATATTTATGTAATCTAATGCAAACAAAAGATAAATGTTTCTCAAACCAAATGGAACAGCTATCTCCTGCCATCGTCTGTAACACATTTCTGCCTGTTAAGTGCCAGTGGGATGACTATGGATGCTTCAAGAGCCGGCGTCAGTTCTGTCATGGGAAACATACAGGGAAGAGCTCAGTATGGGTCCCCTAGGACTTGTCTTCAGTTTTTTGGTTCAACCACTAGATATTATAAGCTTTGCCAGAGATGTTGAGGTTGGGGCTGTCATTTACACTTGCCATACTCGGGAGAGGCTGAAACATAAATGCAAATGCCAATGTACTCAGTTGCAGTGGGTACTGCATTTGGCCGGGTAACCAGCATGGGTCACCCACCACGTCTCGATGGACAATCTGCTCTGAAGACCTCACTAGGAATCAGAATTTTCCAAGAGAGCAAAGAATATCAAAGGACGGATGGGGCATTTCAACTAGCATGGGGCATGGAAATGGCATGGGCATTAAGCCACCATGTCCAGGTTCTAATTTTTGTTCCAGTACTTAGAGTCATGTGGCCTTTAGCAGAGACTTTATTCCCCCCGAGCCTCTTCTATCCTCTTCTGTATAATGGGGATGATAAGTGGGGTTGTTCTGAAGAATAAATGCTCTAGCTTGTCCCAAATATTATCTCATTTCATATTCACAACCGTTCTACAACGTCAAGACCATTGGACTGGCTTTACCAACGAGAAGAGAAAGTACCAGACCTCATGATCCCAGTTAGAGGACACACTGGAATTCAATGCTAGGTCTCTGACTGCCCATCCTTCTTCCAGCTCTTCCCATGACACTCTTGGCCTCTCCTTGAAGAACATGGTAGTAGGAGGCCATTAGGTAATGTCATTTTTTACTGCCCACATCGGTATTTCAGAGAGTATAAGAACATAGTGATTTGCCCCTGTCATAAATATCTACCAAAAAAGCGCCATGATAAATTTTCTCCTCCTGATACCCCAGCAGCCTTGATCAGGGCAGTATATTAAACACATTTTCCAGCTGTTTCTATGATTTCATTATCATAGCAGGTGGGAAAAGAGAGTCCCACAAGACCTCAGGGACCTGTTAGATGCCCCATCAAAATTTCATGGAGTACTTAATTAAAATTTTCATAATTTTTAATCCAGATGACGGAAAACATTCAGAGAGGTGTAAATAAATTGCTAAATCAGAACACAAATTGGGTGAAAAGGAATTCCAAAGTTTATTAAATAATTATCACCATCTCTCCCCATTCACCAATTCATCCTTGCTTATTATAAACCTTTAAGGAACCTTAAAATATTAGCCTTTTTGGCCACCAAAGTATGGTATTCCTAGAAATTGTATGTTTGTGTGTTCCTTTTATGCATGAAAATTAGAATGTTGTGCCTTATTAGTGACACGTGGGACTTGTCACTGTAAAATCTGGGCTAGGATATGAGCTTCCCTATGTATGATCTCTCTAACCTTGAACAAGTTTCTTCACTCCTTTGGGGTCATTTATAAATGGGCCCAATGGTTTTATCTCACCAGGCTGTTCCAGGGCATAAATAAATTAGCAGATGTTAACATAATTAATTTAATAGTATAAACATGTATTCTATCTGCAAAAATGCCTACAGGGGAGGGTGGGTATGGATGCAGGTGTGGTTTCTGTTTGGAGTGGGAAAGTGTAAGACAGGACTGTTCAATTAAGGAAAAAAGCACACACACACATACACATACACAGGTGTTGATGTCCCATCAAGCTGGATTAAAACCATGACTTTATTATATACTAGCAAGATTCTTAATCTATCTGAGACTCCAATGTATAAAATGAGCTTAATACCTACATTAAAAAGTTGTGGATATAAAATTGCACGATGGCCAGGAATAGATGCAGGTCGACATAGAGATGCAGGGCTGGGCAGGGGGAGAATTTGACGATCCCCATCTTTCCCCCTTCAGTTCCTCCTCCAAACACAAGCTGCGGGAATGCAATGATGTACCAGGAAGAGAAAGCGTGGGACAGCCACCATGAAAAGCTTTGATTTCTTCCCCTTTCTATTGCTGCTTCTCTCTCCTTGGGACTTGTGCTAAGAGCCTGAACTGTACAATTTCATATCACTTAAGAAAGAAGAGATATTAGACAGTTCAAGGGACAGCCACTTGGCAAACATGAGAGCCTGTTCCAAGACATCTTTATAAGCTCTGTCCCCATCGGGGCGCTCTGCAGAGCTGCCCTCCTGCAGAGCTAACGGAGGCTTCAAGACCAGGCTGCTTGTGTCCCGTGGCAGCAATTAGAGAAGCCGCCTTCCAACGCAGGGTTTTATTTTATCCTGTGATTGCTAGGGAAAGCTACAAACAGCATCCAGCAGGCAGTGATAGCATTACCTGCTATCATTGTCAATTTCTATTTCATTTATGTTCAGCTGCCTTAAATGCTGGAAAAGCAGTTTTACTTAAAAGGCTGGGCTCTGCACTTCCAGGTTTATCAGAATAAAGCAGAAATCAGGTGGGTTCGTTTTAAGGGCACAGGGAAAAACACAGTTTGGTGGCAAGAGGTTTTGAATTATAGTGGGCAAAGATAGCCAAGTTCAGCTTAAGACTTTAAACATCCAAATCGGTGCATTTAAAATGAATGCCCCCATAGCCTCCATCTGCACTCTCATGCCTTTTGTTATCAACATAAAGCAAGCTGCTCAGCAGTAGTTCTCATAAATTCCAAGGATTAAACCGCACAGATTGCATTTGGGATTCAGTAGCACATTCTGAGAATGAACAGTGTTTTTGTCTGGATACTTTTCAGTAGTAGCAGGAGCAGTTATTGGTTTTTGAGAATTTAATTTGGAAATGATAATAGTTATTTATTGAGTACTTTAATGTACTAGGTAGAAACCATTCAAGGACTGTATATACTATTTCGTTTAATTCTCACAAAACCATATAAGATATGTAATATTAAGGATGAAGAAATCGAGACTCAGAGAGATAATTAACTTGCCAAAAATCCAATAACTAGTAAATAGTAGAGATACAGAACTTAAGAAAGAGGAAATATTAGAGATTCAAGGTGACAGCAGATCTTTCACACTCAAAAAACCACATCTTTTCCACCTGGCCTCACCTCTGATATATACAAACTAAATATTGCCATATTTCTCCAAGTATAAGATGACATCCATTGTAAGATGCACCTTCATGTATCACAAAGGAAAATAAATCTGCCAATTAAACTGATAATTCCAAGGCACATTCTGATTTCAGAAATGTAAAAATGTAGGGGAAAGAAGTACCTTTTAAGATTCATGAAAAATAGTCATTTAAAAGCTAGATGGACATATAAAGAACTAAGAAATAATATGGTGGCCCACCTTGAGGTCAAGCAGATGGGATACAAGGCATATTCTGGTTATGTCCAAAGCCAAGGATAAAATTCAGGTGGAGTCACTGTCACTGTTTCAGCACTTCTGCCTGAAGGTGGCAGTGCAGGCCACTGGATATGGCCTTTGGCCGTCCTGGGGTACGGGTTTCAAAGGAGGACCAGGAACAGATGGGAAACTTGTTTTCACAGCATTAATTTTTATCAGCCACTTTTGTGCGGGTTCAAACCTCAGTATCATTTCCGTCCCATTTCCCTCTCTTTTCCTGTTTTCTAGTGTCTTCTTTCTCCCCATTAACTCTTTTTCTACCCATATTTTCAAAGTCCAAAACAGGTAGACTTGGAAGGGAAACAAAAGCATCCTTCTTTTCCATCAAAAGTTAAATCAGAAGTTTGGGAGTTAGCTAAAGAGAAGGAAGCAGTGCCTTGATCATTCTATTTTTCTAGGATGTTCTGGTGTCTTGATTATGTCTATCTGGAGAATATTCTAGATATAATCTCAAAATAGAGATTATTCTATCTGGAATATATTTCTCAGGTAGGTCTTCCAACCTCTTGATGTAGCTGGTGATCAAATCTATTTGTATAACTTTCTTCCTAGAATCTTCAGATACCTCTCCAAGGCCCATAGAATGAAGTCTGAGCAGGTAAACCTGATGCTAGACCACTTCCCCTACTTCCTTACCTACCACTTATGCCAGGCTCTGGCTACCTGAGTACACCTGTGAACACAGTGTCCATTCCCAAACCAGGAATCTCCTTGAAATGTTCTTACCCCTATTCTCTGCCCATAGAACATGCTCATTCTTCAAAACTAAGTTCTGGTCCTTAAGCCTTTTCTCACTTAAACCTCATTGCCCTCCACATACAGTCCTTAGCAACTCTCTGTGCGTACGTTCATTGATAGCTGGTCGTTTCATTAGCTATCATGGTGGCAGTATTTCTCCCTGCCTTATTTATGTCTGTATCCCAAGCACCTAGCATAGGGCTGGGGTTATAGTGAGTATTCAATTGATATTTATTGTATGAAGGATTGAATGCCTCTTTTCTAAAATATATATCAGAACTGATATTCCCTGGGGAAGTTATTTTTAACTTTTGCACATTAAAATCACCTGGGAAACTTTTAAAACTCCTGATATTCAGATCATGAAATCGGAAGCTCTGAGGGTGGGGCCCAGGCATCAGTATCTTTTAAGGCTCCCCAGGTGATCCCAAGGTACAATCAACATTGAGAATCCCTGTCATGGCAGCGGTTCCCAAATTGTGGTACTATGATCATCAGTCTCAACATTAGTCTCATCTTCTTTGAAATGAAAAATCCTGGCACCGACACCAAACTATAGAATCAGAAAGGTGGAGAGGAGGGTGATAAATATCTGTGTTTTAACAATCCCTTCAGGTGATGCATACTAAAGTTTGAAAAGCACTGTCCTAGAAGTTTACTTGAAATAAATCTATACAGCTGAGTAAATGAATCCTTCCCTCCCTTTTTTTCTGATTTGATTCTGGCCTCTATTTCTTCCATACAGCCATGCTTACAGACAAATGACAAACTCATTTTAGTTGACTTTTTCTAACTTAATTTGGTCTTGTGATCAACATCACTTTGTAGTAAAATAGCTTGAGAAGATATTTTATATGCTTTTTCAATTCTTAAAACAACCAGGGAAGTATTATTCTCCTGGCTGTTTTTCAGCTTAAACAACCTAATCTTATACCTAAAGAAACTAGAGAAAGAACAAACAAAACCCAACGTTAGTACAAGGAAAGAAATCATGAAGATCAGAGCAGAAATAAATGAAATAGAGACCTGAAAAACAATAGAAAATATCAATAAAACTAAAAGCTGGTTCCTTGAAAAGATAAAGAAAATTGATAAAACTCTAGCAGATGCATCAAGAAAAAAAAAAAAAGGGAGAGGGCCCAAATCAATAAAATCAAAATTAAAAAGAAGTCCACACCAATACCACAGAAATACAAAGGAGGATAAGAGACTACTATGAACAACTATATGCCAATAAAATGGACAACCTAGAAGAAACAGGTAAATTCTTAGAAAAGTATAATCTCCCAAAACTGAACTGGGAAGAAACAGAAAATGTGAACAGACCAATAACCAGTATTGAAATTGAATCAGTAATTTTAAAAACTCCCAAAAAACAAAAGTCCAGGACCAGATGGCTTCATAGGTGAATTCTACCAAACATTTAGAGAAGAGTTAACACCTATCCTTCTGAAAATAGTCCAAAAAATTGCAGAGGAAGGAACATTTCTGAACTTATTCTATGAGATAAGCATCACTGGATAACAAAACCAGACAAAG
Source organism: Lagenorhynchus albirostris (assembly GCF_949774975.1). Taxonomy (NCBI): domain Eukaryota; kingdom Metazoa; phylum Chordata; class Mammalia; order Artiodactyla; family Delphinidae; genus Lagenorhynchus; species Lagenorhynchus albirostris. The sequence continues at coordinate 147,850,634 of NC_083095.1, read as the reverse complement.
ATACCACAAAAAAAGAAATTACAGGCCAATATCACTGATAAAAATAGATGCAAAAACCCTCAACAAAATACTAGCAAATTGAATGCAACAATACATTAAAAAGATCATACACCATGATCAAGTAGAATTTATCCCAGGGATGCAAGGATTTTTCAATATCCACAAAAAAACCAATTCAATACACCACATCAACAAATTGAAGAATAAAAACTATATGAGCATCTCAATAGATGCATAAAACGTTTTGATAAAGTTCAATATTCATTTATGATAAAAACTCTCCAGAAAGTGGGCACAGAAGGAACATACCTCAATGTAATAAAGGCCATATATGACAAACCCACAGATAACATCATAATCAATGGTGAAAAGCTGGAAGTATTTTCTCTAAGATCAGGAACAAGACAGGGATGTCCACTCTCACCACTTTTATTCAACAGTTTTGGAAATCCTAGCCACAGCAATCAGAGAAGAAAAATAAAATAAACCCAAACTGGAAAGGAAGAAGTAAAACAGTCACTGTTTGCAGATGACATGATACTATACATAGAGAATCCTAAAGATGCCACCAGAAAACTACTAGAGCTCATCAATGAATTCAGTAAAGTTGCAGGATACAAAATTAATACACAGAAATCTGTTGCATTTCTATACATTAACAACACTAGCAGAAAGAGAAATTAAGGAAACAATCCCATTTACCACTGCATCAAAAAGAATAAAATGCCTAGGAATAAATCTACCTAAGGAGGCAAAAGACCTGTACTTGGAAAACTATAAGACACTGATGAAAGAAATTGAAGACTACACAAACATGGAAAGATATACCGTGTTCTTGGATTGGAAGAATCATTTGTCAAAATGACTATACTACCCAAGGCAATCTACAGATTAATGGAATCCTTATCAAAATACCAATGACACTTTTCAAAGGACTAGAACAAATAATTTTAAAATTTGTATAGAAACCCAAAAGACCCCAAATAGCCAAAACAACCTTGAGAAAGAAGAACAAAGCTGGAAGAATCACTCGCTCCCTGACTTCAGTGTATACTACAAAGCTACAGTAATCAAAACAATATGGTATTGGCAAAAAAAAACAGACACATAGATCAATGGAACAGAATAGAGAGCCCAGAAATAAACCCACATATTTATGCTCAATTAATCTACGACAAAGGAAGCAAGAACATACAATGGGGAAAAGACAGTCTTCTCAGTAAGTGGTGCCAGGAAAACTGGACAATTACATGTAAAAGAATGAAACTAGAACATTCTTTAACACCATATGCAAAAATAAGCTAAAAATGGATTAAATACCTAAATGTAAGACTAGGTACTATAAAACTAGAGGTAAACATAGGCAGAACACTCTTTGTCATAAATCACAGCAATATCTCTCTGGATCCAAATAAAGGAAATAAAAGCAAAACTAAACAAATGGGACCAAATTAAACTTAAAAGCTTTTGCACAGCAAAGGAAACAACTTACTGAATGGGAGAAAATCTTTGCAAATGATTTGATGGTTAAGGGGTTAATATCCAACATATATAAATGGCTCATACAACTCAACATCAAAAAAAACCCAAACAACCCGATAAAAAATGGGCAGAAGAATTGAATGGACGTTTTTCCAAAAAAGGAAATGCAGATGGACAACAGGCATGTGAAAAGATGTTCAATATCGCTACTCATCAGGGAAATGCAAATCAAAACCACAATGAGATATTACCTCACACCAGTCAGAATGGCTATCTTAAAATAAAACACAAATAACAAATGTTGGTAGGATGTGGAGAAAAGAGAATCCTCGTACACTGTTGGTGAGAATGTAAATTGGTACAGTCACTGCGGAAAACAGTATGGAGTTTTCTCAAAAAACTAAAAATAGAATACCATATGACCCAGGAATTCCACTCCTGGGTATATATCTGAAAGAAACAAAACCACTAATTCGGAAAGATACATACACCACAATGTTTACAGCAGCATTATTTATAATTGCCAGGGTAAGAAAGCAACCTAAGTGTCCATCAACGGATGAATGGATAAAGATGATGTGATATATATACATATATATATCACATATATGTATCACATATATATGTATGTACATATCACATATATATGTATATATATATATATACAATGGAATACTACTCAGCCATAAAAAGAATGAAATTTTACCATTTTTGGCAACATGCGTGGACTTGGAGGGCATTATACTAGGTATAATAAGTCAGGTAGAGAAAGACAAATACTGTATGATATCACTTATATGTGGAATCTAAAAAATACAACCAACTAGTGAATAAAACAAAAAAAAAGCAGACTCACAGACATAGAGAACAAACTAATGGTTACCAGTGGGGAGAGGGAAGGGGGAAGGGGCAATATAGGGGTAGGGGGAAAAAAGAAGGATTATTATGGGACTATATGAAATCATGTGTGTGAGACTTTTGAAAATTGTAAAGCACTATAGAATCTAAAGAATCTTTCATTCAATTAAAAATAAACAAATAGAATCAAAAAACAGAAAAAAGAGAAAGAGACAAAAAAGTAGTTTTATGTTATGTGTTTTTAAAACACAATTTAAACAATAAAAATAAACAAAGGAATGGGAGGCAACTGGCGGGGAGTTAAATTTTAGCTCTGCTTTTTTTTTTTTTTTCTAACATATCAGTTTTAATTGTCAAGATTATTCCAGGGTGAAAGTTCATTTCCAATCACTTCTCCCCAGCTTGTGTTCCTCCATGGCCCAGCCAAGAACATCATTCCAGTTTATTCTCGAGTCTGCTGTCTTCCAACCTCCCCGATGAGGCCAGCGAGAGGGGCGCGGCCCTGCTGGACCTGCAGCAGCAAATCATCGTCAAGTCCAACAAACCAGTCGATCGTGGTCGTGGTCGGTCAGCACCGAGCACACCCATCTTGCTTCGAGCCCCAAGGTGCAGACAGACGTGTGTTCTGAATGATGCACAGACCTCTTCACTCCAGTGTCAGCGTCCTCCAGCCTGCAGCCAGGGTAGACCTGAAGTCATAAGGCTACGCCGATGCAGTGGTGCTTCAGTCTGCAAGGCAGGACCCCTTTGTTCAGCTGGTAAAAGTCAACAAGCTGGATCAGGTCAGAGAATTTGGTGTTCCCGTCGTCAAGCCTGAAGAAGGTCTGCCCGTCATCCTCGCAAGGTAAGATCTGGACATTTTTAATTTTCTGATGATGACACAATGTGAGGACAAATGCCTTTGTGTTTTTTTGTTTGTTTGTTTGTTTTTGCGGTACGCAGGCCTCTCACTGCTGTGGCCTCTCCCGTTGCAGACCACAGGCTCCGGACGCGCAGGCTCAGCGGCCATGGCTCACGGGCCCAGCCACTCTGCAGCATGTGGGATCTTCCTGGACGGGGACACGAACTTGTGTCCCCTGTGTCGGCAAGCGGACTCTCAACCACTGCGCCACCAGGGAAGCCCGACAAATGCCTTTGGATTACTCTGGCTGTCACGGAGGAGAAAAAGCCCATCCGCGAGCCCCTGCTGCTTAATGATCCGGTGTGACTCCTCCCTGGAGATCCTGCCGTGAAACCAGTGCTGCGTCCTGTGAATCACTGTACTTAGGCTGGAAGGGTGGAGGGGGCTTTGGCTCTCGAGGATATTCATCCACTTGCTTCGCTTCCTCCAGGCGTGGCCTTTTTCCAGGGCTGCACTCTGAACCTCAGCCGGATTCTCGATCACTCTTCCCTGTTTGCCCAGAATAATCCACGACCACAAGGGAGTTCTCAGAGACACTGCGCACTGGAGTTGAGAAGGGGGACAGCACGGCCTTCCTCTGATGAGGTATTCTGTAGTTCTGGTAAAGGAGCATTACATACTTGAGGAGCCTGAAGGCCGTCATCCAGCACGTCCGGCTCTGCTCGTCCTCGGCACAGAGCAACTGCAGCTCCTTGGCTTCGTTCCTGACTCTGTTTGGCTTTATGCAGAAGCCGTAGTCCGTGGGGGCACCGTACTGCTTCCTTCCGGCCATCAGGGAGAAGATGCGGCTGTCCTCCAGGTCGGCCAGCAGCTGCAAGTGTCTGGGCTCCTTTGAAGCTCCCTTTGTGGAGCAATAGAGGCTGGACCGCGGCAAACACACGTACAGCTTCTTCCATGACTTCCTTCCCAGCTCCTTCACGTGCAAAATCCCTTGAATCTCAGGACAACTACTGGAGTTTAAAAAATTCTGCAAAAGCTGGGTCTGACTGCCGTTTGACTGCTGGCACCAGGTAACCATCTGTTCTGGGAAGAAATTCGTGGGATTTTTTAAAAACTCGTATTTTGCATAATTCTTCCTGAATAAAAAATTACTTTCACTTGCCATGCTGCTCTCTACCTGGACCACAAGCTCATGGTCTTCCAAGCACCCTTCTAATCCCAGGTGCGGGTAATGCTCCACCAGAGTCCAGCTGTTGTCGTCCACACAGTGACTTCTGTAAACCAGCAACTGGCACAGGTCCCTGGCTGTCGTGTCCGCCAGAATCTCCACCACTTTGCTCGTCCCGTCTTCACTAAAGACTAACATCCTGCTTCGCAGTAGCCGGGCCAGGAGGTAAGGAGCCCGGCGTGAGCGCAGTGGGGGCTCCCGGGGCCGCAGAGCTCGGGGAAGGGGTCGGGGACGGCCGGCGGAGACGACGTCCTCAACTGCTGGTCCTCCTGCTGCAGGCGGCTTGGTGATTCGCCAGCCGTTCAGGCGGCGCTGGGAAGCCGGGTCCTGCCAGATTTCCAGGACGGCGAGGAGATGTCTGCTCCACCTGGTCCTGGTAGTATGGATGGTGCAGAAAGGAATCTGGGCCGACCGCTAAAGCCATCGGTTCCTTCCTGCCGTCTTCAAATCGCGTGGACTGGGCCGCGGCACCTGTCGGGGTTTTTCCGGGGCTCTGGGTGTCTGGTGGCCGCCTGGCTGGACCGAGAGGACCCAGGTGAGAAGCGGCGGCCGGCCACGGTCACGGGGCCGTCGCCCCCCGCAGCCCCCTCCTCGGGCTCAGCATGGTGCCCAACTCCAAAGCTGCCGCAGCGCCGCTCCCGGCCGCCTCCGCCTGGCCGCCCGCGACCCTCGGCGAGGCCGGGGCGGCGCGGGTCCAGCGGGGCGAGGGCGGCGCGCAGGGCTGTCCCGGCCCCAGCGCGCTGCCGCCCGGGGCCGCGCGCAAACTTTGGGCTCCGCGCGGGGCTCCACGGCCTCCGAGCGCCCAGCCCGCCGCTGCGCGCCGCTCGCGTCCCTCCCTGCCTCCTCCCGTAGCTCTGCTTTTGACAAATGACTTTACCTTTTTTGTTTCAGTTTTCTTACTTATTGAGGCAATTGACCTAAATAATCTTTAAGGTCCTTTCCAATTCTAAACGCCAGCTGCATAGCTATGGGGGCATGTCTTAGCCATTGACTCTGAATAAGACAAAGTTCTCTATAGAACAAAATTTTGACTTCCAAAAAATCCCTCTGCTATGCCCAATAGTATCAGAGAGAGAATCAATTCACACTTGGTGCTTAGTGATCAGCTTCTCACAAAGTAATTCATGCTGGAATAACATGATTATAATTTGAAAAAGGATAATGTTTATCTTAAGGTAAATGAGTACCTGATTATTAAATATTCATATTGTGTTCATTGTATTTTTGATCGTTAATCTTTATTGTCTGTGTGCGAGAAAAACTAGAGCAAAGGTCACTAAAAGAAAGATAATTGTTTTAGAAATTATCCTAATGTCAAATGAAGACGGTCTGAAAGAAGGAAGTGATAGAGAGATGAAAAGGAAGGAATAGAGATGAGAAATGTTGAAGGTGAAGCTTGGTGGGCATTAGGAATGTACCAAAGGTGCTTCTGAGACTTCAGTACAAATGGATTAGGGTAACAATGATACAGTCAATATTTGTAGAAAGGATGGTAACTATGTTGAAATACACGAGAGAGGTTGGGTCCAGAGATAAAGAGACATCTTGATGAGACAGAATGGTTTCGGATGGAGTTTTGAGACAGAGGAACAGCCAGTCTTGGGCTGAGCCTTGGAGCAGGGCTGCAGTTAGCCAAAGACATCACATTTGGAACAGGTGCTTTAGATGATATACAATTTAATAAACAAGGGAGTTTGTGAATAAGGAAGAAGAAGCCCTGAGCTGGGTGTAAACAGGAAGGATGAGGAAGTGATGAAGACAGAGGAATGAGGCCAAAGACACAGAGGGTGGGCCAAAAGACTGCCCTATACCAAAGGGCAGAGGAAAGTGCCAACAGGAGGGGTCGGTTAGCGTCAACACTTGCTAACGTGTATGGGAGGGAGGACACTCAAAGTGAGAAAATTCCAAAAAAGGTAGAAAAGAAAGATTTCCAGGCCCGGATGGGAGAATTAGCCAATTATTCCTACTTGGTATAATAGGAGAGAAAGATGAGAGAATGAATGTTAAAAGAGAGTTTATTAGTCAAATATATTGCTAGAAACCATAGCAGAAGAATTTAGCTAACTCATGCCAACAGCAATGTATTTGGAAGGATTTGGAGCAACTATCAAAATTCATAGGAAGACCAGATAGCCAGGCTCAGAAAAGGGCTAAACCAAGGAAGACTGAGTTCAAAAAATGCATGCAGGGGGCTTCCCTGGTGGCGCAGTGGTTGAGAGTCCGCCTGCCGATGCAGGGGACACGGGTTCGTGCCCCGGTCCGGGAAGATCCCACATGCCGCGGAGCGGCTAGGCCCGTGAGCCACGGCCGCTGAGCCTGTGCGTCCGGAGCCTGTGCTCCACAGCGGGAGAGGCCACAACAGTGAGAGGCCCGCATACCGCAAAAAAAAAAAAAAAAAAAAAATACATGCAAGTTCAAACCATAGGATGAAGTTAGGTTAGACCACTGCTACTGGCACGGCTGCCACTTGGACACGCAAACTGACAGTACAAGTGTTATCCTTCCACAGGTGCTGTCAACTCAAAACTCTGAAACCCGCAACTGTGCTGCCAAGATTCAGAAGCCTGGTGGCATGTATCTTATTGGCTAAAGCTCGATCACCTGCCCACTCCCTCACTGCCATGACTTTCAAATGTACTTGACCCTTCTGCTTTGGCAGGCAGAGCTGAGACATACTTGGTTTCCTACCAGGACACCCAGTGTGAAATTCCCTCAAAATGTAAGGTTCTTACAATCATGAGTAGCCAAAACAAGAGAAACGTATCCACCATTACCATTTCCCAGACCTGCACTTCAAAAACAAAAGCAAAACAAAATGCACAAAGGCAAAGGGCTTCTGCCTAACTTAAAAACAACTCACCCTTTTACAACGAAAAATATTCTACTCCCCAGACCATGGCAGTAAAATCTCGCCTTTTTAATCAAGCTCCCAAGACCCGTGGCTAACATCTATTCCTGTTTTTGTTTTTTGGTTTTGTAGCAATTTTATTCTGATACATTGAAAAACCACAAAATAATTACTGTGAGTGAAAAAATGTTGCCTGCCACATCAGTAAACAAAAGATGTTGCAGTCCTCAAGCCATCACATTACAGTGGCCTGACGGTGCACCCTGAAGGAACTCAGGATAGAAACAGGATGCCTGCCATCAAGCCATCAGCCACTGCAGCCACTCCTTAATGGTGCACCCTGAAGAGACTCAGGATGGGAAAAACACAGGATACTGGCCCCATATAGCTGAGGTACATATCAAAGGAATGATTTCAATGAGCCCAGACTATTGTATCTTCCCATGCACAGAAAAGTGCTAAATTCATTGACTTGAGATGTCTGGTTTTCTTTAATTAACAGTAATCTTTTGATGTTCTGACTACTTGGTTTTTGTTGCAAAAAGCCCTATATATCCTGGCTCCTCTCTTACCTCTTCAGACTGACACAGACTTAAGTCCTCACTTTTGTCCACCAAATAGAACATAATTCTCAACTGTTAGGTTGTGTGGTTTTTTTTCAGTTGACATTACAAATGCATATGCTATGTTGGTGGAAACAGAAAAATAAGGAAGTTAGTTAAAACATTTATGTGGAACAATGAGGAAGGAAATTCTGGGTAATGGCTCTAGTCATTTTCTTTGCAACAGGTCTGGACTGTAGGTAATATTGATGGCTTACCACATCACAGCCCACTACTCCACGTCTTCTTTGCTTTCTGCCACACTTAGGTAACTGCGGGGTGCTTAATCATTGGGGCGACTCGAAATGTCATACATGAGTATTTTAGCACCTGGTGGTCCTGCATGTGTAGAGTTACAACAGTCTTTCAACTGTCTCTCACTAACTTTCTTGTTCTTTTTAAAAAAATGCTTCAGTTATATTTTGGATAGAAACAGAGATGATATTACTTGATAGTAAATCAACCCTACTGTATAACTATAAAGTGATGCCCTTCACCACATTGTAAGATTTTAATTATCAGCCAGCCTATTCCTGATTTCTTCATGGAGGCTTATGTAATATAAAATAATAAAAAGATGGCTGTATTCCCACTAGGTAATTTAAATCCCCACTCAAATCCTACACAAGTGGCCCCTACTGTTTATTATCAAAATAAATATTTTTAACAAAATAATGTTTAATAACAAATCAAAATAACTCCATAGCCTTAAGCCAAACTTTGGCTTTACCTATGTAAATAATGAATAATAGATGCCTCTCTCTGATTAAACCATTTTCTATTCAAAGTAGAACAAGAAATATTTCACACTTGAATTCTTATGCCATAGGCAATGGTTATGGACTAAATTGTGCCCCTCATTCTTACGTTGAAGTCCTAAACCCCAATACCTCAGAGTGTGAATGTATTTGGAGATAAGGCCTTTTAAAGAGTGAGTAAGCTAAAATGAAGCAGTTAGGGTGGGCCTAACACAATATGACTGATGTCCTTATAAGAAGAGGAAATTTGAACACACAAAGAAACACCAAGGACTTGCCAGCACAGTGAGAAGACAGCCACCTGCAAGCCAAGGAGAGGAGCCTTAGAAAAAGTCAAACCTGTTGATAGCTTGGCCTTGGACTTCCAGCCTCCAGAACTATGAAAAAATAAATTTCTATTGTTTAATCCACCCACTCGGTGGTACTTTGTTATGATAGCCCTAGAAAACTCATACAGCAACCAATTTAAAGAAACCAACAAAATCATTAGTAAAGAAAAAAATTTGTGAATTACCATCTGCATTCATTGGTGTTTTAAATATTTTTCACATATCATAATTGTATAAATTTTATAATTCTTAGTAAGAAAGCATACTTGAAAAGCCCAATGGCAAATCAGTTTTAAAATGTTCCTGCAGCTTTGAGGCAGGCTGTAAGGATCGTCTTCAAAGTCTCCCAACTTACTTGATTAGAAGGCCAAATATTTGCTGTTTGTATTATTCTGAACTTAATTTAAGTGATCTGGGTTGTTTTTCTTTCAGCAATAGCTTTATTTGATTAAGGGCATTAGGCTTGACTTCCAAATTTAACTGGCCATTTACCGAACATATTGATAAGTGTCTTAGGTCAACCACCCCAAAATATGACTCTAAGTCAGCATAGTACAGGAGATTTATGAAGTAATCCCAAGGGAAAACTTGTGGAAAAGTGATGAAAGCAGGAAAAGGAAGGGGAGGAAGCCAAATAAGGACATGGTTTCAGGCAAAGTGTTACAGAGAATCAGTTCAGTTTATCCTAAAGGAGATCTCTGGGGTGCAAATTGTACCTCAGCACTGGCTTGACCCAAGGCAAGGGTCATAGAGCTTTCCAACTCCCAAATTCATCAGTCATTGGCTTAGAGGCAAGGAAATTCCCAGAACCTACCAAGGACAGTCTGTTGAAAAAAGAGCTACAGGTGCTGGTTATTGAGAGCAAAATCTCCTTAAAGCCCTGGCTCCAAACCGTAGAATTAAAGGAACCAAGGAGATCTGGTGGGAATACCAATATTATACATTATGGTAATCATTGGATTATTTTGTTATTTCAATTTCTCTGTAAGGTTCTGGGCCATATCCTGGAAGGTCTTCATAACTTCTGGAGCTGGCATAGCTTTAAGAACTTCAGCATCACTAAGATTTTTATTAAGCCTAGACACTCCTATCATTTCTACCATGCCCCCTTCTACTCCAGGAATTCCTTCAGACAAATTATCAGGCATTCCCCCAAGAAAGCCACCTGGAATGAGTTAACTGAGCTGCAATTATAAATGGGATCATTTTCTTAATTTCTCTTTCTGATAGTTGGCTGTTAGTGTATAGAAATGCAACAGATTTTTGCACATTGATTTTGTATCCTCCACATTTACTGAATTTGTTTATTAGTTCTAATAGTCTTTTGGTAGAGTCTTTAGAGTTTTCTATTTGTGATGTCATCTGCAAATAATGACAGTTTTACTTCTGCCTTTCTGATTTGGAGGCCTCTTATTTCTTTTTCTTGCCTAATTGCTCTGGCTAGGACTTCTAATACTGTGTTCAATACTATGTCAAATAAAGGTGGTGAAAGGGGGCATCCTTGTCTTGTTCCTATCTTAGAGGAAAAGATTTCAGTTTTTCATCGCTGAGTATGATGTTAGCTGTGGGCTTGTCATATATGGCCTGTATTATGTTGAGGTACATAGAATGTCATTTTTATTTTTTCTCCCATTGGGACCTCTCACATTCTTCTCAAGCCTTCTTTATCCTTTCCTTCCTCCCTTTGATCTTTTTCTCTCATGACATTCTTCACTTATACTCTCTGATGTTCTATATTTTTCTGTGCTGTTGGTTGAATTTTTTTCAGCATTGTGCTGGCACCCTCACTGTAATCCAGTTTACAAGCAAAAACAAAATCATGGGCTCCTTTTTCTGTGTCTCAGGAGAATGTGTGCTTTCTCCTGTCACTTTAGGCTGTGCTGAATCAGGATTTGTTTTCATCTCTATGACACAGCTTTGGATGGGAGTGTTTAGTAGCTTCTGCAAATTGAAGAAGTCACTTACTCTTTTGGCCTAAACATTGACCAATTGAGAATTTTGCTTAATATGGTATGGCAGAAGTAGGTATATGAGAGATGTGAGTTATATCCTGATACAACTCAACTGTGCCTTCAGGGCCTGCTGAGACCTAACCTTTGTGTAATTCTACATGACGCTGTTTTGCTAAGTGGAATAAACACACAGATCCTAATGAGTAACTCAGGGCCTATGGTCAGCTGGTTTTGTATAACCAGATAAATTTTTATTAAGGCTCAATAGCAAAACAAAAGCTCTTTCTGTAAAGGAGAATAACTTCTTGCTGAAGAATAACTCTACAAAACCCCAGTGGTCTGAGATTCCCCTACTGGAGATTGTCATAGTCTCATATAATACCTTGATCTACTTCAAAAATTTTAAGTACCATCCACTGGATCTGCTTAAACTGCAATCTGGACTGTCTAGGGAAACTTCTTTTGTTCTGGGCCCAATTCAGATTGGGACATTGTATTAGTTTCCTACAGCTGTTGTAACAAGTTACCATAGCCTTGGTTGCTTGACAATAGGAATTTATTCCCTCCCATTTCTGGAGGCCAGAGTCAAAAATCAAAGTGTCAGCAGGGTTGGTTCCTCCTGGAGGCTCTGAGGGAGAATCCACTCCATGCTTTTCTCTAGCTTCTGGTGGTCGCAGCAATCCTGGGCATTCCTTGGTTTGTAGATATATCACTCCAATATCTGCTTCTGTCTTCATGCTGCTTTCCCCTCTGTGTCTGCTTATATCTTTCCCTTTTCTCATAAGGACACTGTCCTTAGATTTAGGGTATGCCCTAAATCCAGGATGATCTCATCTCAAGATCCTTGACTTAATTACATCTACAAAGACCCTTTTTCCAAATAAGGTCACATTCACAGGTCCTGGACATGGGGTTTTAATCAACTACAGAAATCTTTCTGATTATTCAATTATTAGCTTTAAATATCCATCCAAATTAAGTATATGTTCTTAATAGTACACAGTTCAAGGTGAAATAATGTGTCCTTTACTTTGGAAAAAAAAATTCCAACCTATCTCTGACCATGAAATAGAAGGCTGTTATATTTTCACAGAATTGATTTCCTACTCCATGATATACATGAGTTTTATTAAGGCCAAAGAACCTGCTTCTCTTCGGATTCTAGGAGCTCATGTCACCAATATATTTGACCTATGTGATATCTTATGAGAAGGTAAGATAGTCATGTCTCTGTATACTAAATTGTGTCAAGTGCCAAACAGTTGAAATAATTCTGAGCTAAGATGGTGATGACACAATGCAAGGTATCTAGCTAGGTAAAATAAACTGTATTCCAGTGGCTCAATAGGAGGACTTTTATTGATTTGCTCTTGGAAAAAGAGTACTTCCAAATAGTAGATGCGATTGATGTCACCACCTGCTAAGCTTAGGTTAATTTTCATTCTCTAAGACCAGTCCAAGACCAACTGACTCTGGCCAAATTTGAGAGTTAAGTAAAAATAAAACAGAAATCACTATCCCTGTATCTTTCAAGAATTTTTATAGTAGGAATTTCTCCACAGAAATTGTAATACATTTGCATTATTATTTTTGTAGCTAGAGAGCTTCAGGGGCCTCAACTTGGCTCTTCCTACCTTAATAGACCTTATATTAAATATAGAAAGCATGTTTATCCAGGATAGAGGATATATGTAGCAACTCTATGCTCTGAACCAGATAATTGATGACAAAAAGGGTTTGTGACCGACTAGAACTATGAGAGGCATTTGTGGATCAAACCTCCATTGACCCCTGTAAGATGATATTCTGACCAGTGGAAAACCATGGTCTACGGAGTTCCCAAGAACTGGTGTAACATATAGCTAGTGTCCAGTGATCCTCAAAAAGTCTGAGTATCTCACTTTCCTAAGGGAAAAATAACCCTGATAAATATCTTCAGGAAAGTTGCCTAAAAGATCCAATATGTGTACTTCTTACTTTTTTTTTCCAAAACCTGTCCTCAAGGGAAACCCAGTCTGGGAATTAGGCAGTGAGTCATGACATTTTGATTCAAATTAGGCTTCTATTCTCTAGACCAGGAGTTATTTTTCAATTATAAAAACCATGGAAAGGGGTATTTCCACTTTGGGGAAGATAGACTAGATGTATTTTTCCCTGTTCCTCTCACTAAGTACAACTAAAACTCCTGGACATCTCTATTAAAGAAGAAATAGGCACACCCACTAGCATAGCTGGAGACAGTCCATTAGTGCTCTGGGGTTGCTTTTTCTTTGTATTCCCTCAATCGCTGAAGATGCTCTCTTGTTTATCCCCCAAAGTTCAGCAGACTCTCTGGGGCTTGCTCTAACATGGAACAATAATATTATAATTAGTTCAAGAATGACAATTCTATTATAACTTCACTTTTATCTCCTGAGATGTCCAGACACCTTGCCAACACTCAGACTGTAGCTTTGTCTGAAGATGGGACTAACTATGAGAGGAAGTGGGAAATCCCTGTACAGAAGCGGAAGAAAGGAAAATTGTGATCTGTTGCCTGTCCTCGTATATACATAATATGTGGGGTTTACAGAATGCACTTGTAATTTATAAATTTATGCTGACAGATATAAGCTTAGCCAAAACATTTTTTAGGGAAAAAAGAGTGATTCTTATCACATTTGCTGTATTCTACGTCTCGACTTAATTATAAATTACAAATAGAACCCACCTAATAGTCCATGTTAACCAACCTTCCTGCTTTGTCTCAGAATGAGGGGTTTCATGGAACATAGGAATTTCATTGCTAAACCTGAAACAGTCCTGAGCAAAATGGGATGAGTTGGTCACCTTACCTAGTACAAATACCCGTCATATACCAACAACCTGCTGCTTATCTTTTGTAGATAAAGTTTTATTGGAACACAGCCATAGCCATTCATTTACATATTGTCTGTGGTTGATTTCACATTGCACTGGAAGAGTTGAGTGGTTGTGAGAGAGACTGCATGGCCTGCAAAGCTGAACATATTTACTGTTTTGCCCTTTACAGTAAAAATATGCCAACTCCGGATCTACACATAACCTGGAGGAGATCTTGAAGAGGAGCTGTGTGCAAAGATAGCTAAAGGATTCATTAGGGATGACCGAACCCACATCTGAACTAGGTACCATACATACTTCACTATAGATTGACTAGCATAAAGTGGCTTTACAGGCACGCCTCAGAGATACTGCGGGTTCCATTCCAAATCATTGCAATAAAACGAATATTGCAATAAAATGAGTCATAATTTTTTTGTTTCCCAGTACATGTAAAAGTAGCCTATTCAGCATGCGATAGCATTATGTCTAAAAAAAGCATATATACCTTAATTTTATTGCTAAAAAATGCTAACTATCAACTGAGACTTCAGCTAGTTGTGATCTTTTTGCAACAGTAACATCAAAGTTCACTGATCACAGATCATCATAACATATAAAAAAAATACTGAAACAGTTTGAAATATTGTGAGAATTACCAAAATGTGAGACAGGGACAGGAAGTGAGCACAAGCTGTCCCAAAAATGGCACCAATAGACTTGCTTGACCCACGGTGGCTACAAAACTTTAATTTGCAAAAAAATGCACTATCTGCAAAGCACAATAAAGTGAAGCACAAAATAAAGTGTGCCTGCACAGGGTGAAGTTTTTTTTTTTCTTTAACATCTTTATTGGAATATAATTGCTTTACAATCGTGTGTTAGTTTCTGCTTTATAATAAAGTGAATCAGCTATATGTATACATATATCCCCATAACTCCTCCCTCTTACATCACCTTCCCAACCTCCCTATCCAACCCCTCTAGCTGGACACAAAGCACCGAGCTAATCTCCCTGTGCTATGCAGCTACTTCCCACGAGCTATCTATTTTACATTTGGTCGTGTACATATATCCATGCCACTCTCTCACTTTGTCCCACCTTACCCTTCCCCCTCCCCATGTCCTCAATTCCATTCTCTATGTCTGCGGCTTTATTACTGTCCTGCCCCTAGGTTCTTCAGAACCCTTTTTCTTTTAAATTCCATATATATGTGTTAGCATACGGTATTTGTTTTTCTCTTTCTGACTTACTTCACTCTGTATGACAGACTCTAGGTCCAACCACCTCACTACAAATAGCTCAATTTCATTTCTTTTTATGGCTGAGTAATATTCCATTGTATATATGTGCCACATCTTCTTTATCCATCCATCTGTCGATGGACACTTAGGTTGCTTCCATGTCCTGGCTATTGTAAATAGAGCTGCAATGAACATTTTGGTACATGACTCTATTTGAATGATGATTTTCTCAGGGTATATGCCCAGAAGTGGGATTGCTGGGTCGTATGGTAGTTCTATTTTTAGTTTTTTAAGGAACCTCCATACTGTTCTCCATAGTGGCTGTATCAATTTACATTCCAACCAACAATGCAAGAGGGTTCCCTTTTCTCCGCACCCTCTCCAGCATTTATTGTTTGTAGACTTTTTGGTGATGGCCATTCTGACTGGTGTGAGGTGATACCTCATTATACTTTTGATTTGCATTTCTCTAATGATTAGTGATGTTGAGCATCCTTTCATGTGTTTGTTGGCAATCTGTATATCTTCTGTGGAGAAATGTCTATTTAGGTCTTCTGCCCATTTTTGGATTGGGTTGTTTGTTTTTTTGATATTGAGCTGCATGAGCTGCTTGTATATTTTGGAGATTAATCCTTAGTCATTTACTTTGTTTGCAAATATTTTCTGCCATTCTGAGGGTTGGCTTTTTGTCTTGTTTATGGTTTCCTTTGCTGTGCAAAAGCTTTTAAGTTTCATTAGGTCCCTTTTGTTTATTTTTATTTCCATTCCTGTAGGAGGTGGGTCAAAAAGGATCTTGCTGTGATTTATGTCATACAGTGTAATACCTATGTTTTCCGCTAACAGTTTAATAGTGTCTGGCCTTACATTTAGGTCTTTAATCCATTTTGAGTTTATTTTTGTGTATAGTGTTAGGAAGTGTTCTAATTTCATTCTTTTTTCTTTTTTTTGTGATACGCGGGCCTCTCACTGTTGTGGCCTCTCCCGTTGCGGAGCACAGGCTCTGGATGCGCAGGCTCAGTGGCCATGGCTCACAGGCCCAGCCTCTCCGCGGCATGCGGGATCCTCCCGGACCGGAGCACGAACCCGTGTCCCCTGCATCAGCAGGCAGACTCTCAACCACTACGCCACCAGGGAAGCCCTAATTTCATTCTTTTACATGTAGCTGTCCAGTTTTCCCACCACCACTTACTGAAGAGGCTATCTTTTCTCCATTGTATATTCTTGCATCCTTTATCAAAGATAAGGTGACCATATGTGCGTGGGTTTATCTCTGGGCTTTCTATCCTGTTCCATTGATCTATATTTCTGGTTTTGTGCCAGGACCATACTGTCTTGATGACTCTACTTTGTAGTATAGTCTGAAGTCAGGGAGTCTGATTCCTCCAGCTCCATTTTTTTCCCTCAAGACTGCTTTGGCTATTCAGGGTCTTCTGTGTTTCCATACAAATTGTGAAACTTTTTGTTCTATTTCTGTGAAAAATGCCATTGGTAGTTTGATGGGGATTGCATTGAATCTGTAGATTGCTTTGGGCAGTATAGTGATTTTCACAATGTTGATTCTTCCAGTCCAAGAATATGGTTTATCTCTTTATCTGTTTGTATCATCTTAATTTCTTTCATCAGTGTCTGATAATTTTCTGCATACAGGTCTTTTGTCTCCTTAGGTAAGTTTATTCCTAGGTATTTTATTCTTTTTGTTGCAATGGGGAATGGGAGTTTTTCCTTAAATTATCTTTCAGATTTTTCATCATTAGTGTATAGGAATGCAAAACAGTTCTGTCCATTAATTTTCTATCCTGCTACTTTACCAAATTCATTGATTAGCTCTAGCAGTTTTCTGGTAGCATCTTTAAGTTTCTCTATGTATAGTATCACGTCATCTGCAAACAGTGACAGTTTTACCTCTTCTTTTCCGATTTGGATTCCTTTTATTTCTTTTTGTTCTCTGATTGCTCTGACTAAAACTTCCAGAATATGCTGAATAACAATGGTGAGAGTGGGCAACTTTGTCTTGTTCCTGATCTTTGTGGAAATGGTTTCAGTTTTTCACCATTAAGAACAATGTTGGCTGTGGGTTTGTCATATACGGCCTTTATTATGTTGAGGTAAGTTTCCTCCATGCCTGCTTTCTGGAAGGTTTTTATCATAAATGGGTATCGAATTTGATTGAAAGCTTTCTCTGCATCTATTGAGATGATCATATAGTTTTTCTCCTTCAATTTCTTAATATGGTTTATCACATTGATTGATTTGCATATATTGAAGAATCCTTGCATTCCTGGGGTAAACCCCACTTGATCATGGTGTATGATCCTTTTAATGTGCTGTTGGATTCTGTTTGCTAGTATTTTGCTGAGGATTTTTGCATCTATGTTCATCAGTGATATTAGCCTGTAGTTTTCCTTTTTCATGACATCTTTGTCGGTTTTGGTATCAGGGTGATGGTGGCCTCATAGAATGAGTTTGGGAGTGTTCCTCCCTCTGCTATATTCTGGAAGAGTTTGAGAAGGATAGGTGTTATTAGCTCTTCTCTAAATATTTGATAGAATTCTACTGTGAAGCCATCTGGTCCTGGGCTTTTTTTTTGTTGGAAGGATTTTAATCACAGTCTCAATTTCAGTGCTTGTAATTGGTCTGTTTATATTTTCTATTTCTCCTAGTCACTCTCAGAAGGTTGTGCTTTTCTAAGAATTTGTTCTTCTAGGTTTTCCACTTTATTGGCAATATAGTTGCTTGTAGTAATCTCTCATGATCCTTTATATTTCTGCAGTGTCAGTTGTTACTTCTACTTTTTCATTTCTAATTCTATTGATTTGAGTCTTCTCCCTTTTTTTTTCTTGATGAGTCTGGCTAATGGTTTATCATTTTTGTTTACCTTCTCAAAAAAACTTCTTTTAGTTTTATTGATCTTTGCTATCGTTTCCTTCATTTCTTTTTCATATATTTCTGATCTGATCTTTATGATTTCTTTCGTTCTGTTAGCTTTGGGTTTATTTTTGTTCTTCTCTCTCTAATTGCTTTAGGTGTAAGGTTAGGTTGTTTATTTGAGATGCTTCTTGTTTCTTGAGGGAGGATTGTATTGCTATAAACTTCCCTCTTAGAAATGCTTTGCTGCATCCCATAGATTTTGGGTCATCGTGTTTTCATTGTCATTTGTTTCTAGGTATTTTTTGATTTCCTCTGATTTCTTCAGTGATCTCTTGATTATTTAGTAGTGTACTGTGTAGCCTGCAAGTTTTTGTATTTTTTACATATTTTTTCCTGTAATGGATATCTAGTTTCATAGTGTTGTGATCAGAAAAGATACTTCATACAATTTCAAATTCTTAAATTTACCAAGGCTTGATTTATGACCCAATATATGATCTGTCCTGGAGAATATTCCATGCACACTTGAAAAGAAAGTGTATTCTGTTGTTTTTGGATGGAATGTCCTATAAATATCAATTAATTCCATCTTGTTTAATATGTCATTTAAAGCTTGTGTTTCCTTATTTATTTTCATTTTGGATGATCTGTCCATTGGTGAAAGTGGGGTGTTAAAATCCCCTACTATTTTTGTGTTACTGTTGATTTCCCCTTTTATGGCTGTTAGCATTTGCCTTATGTATTGAGGTGCTCCTATGTTGGGTTCATAAATATTTACCCTTGTTATATCTTCTTGGAGTGATCCCTTGATCATCTGTAGTGTCCTTCTTTGTCTCTTGTAATAGTCTTTATTTTAAAGTCTATTTTGTCTGTTATGAGAATTGTTATTCCAGCTTTCTTTTGATTTCCATTTGCATGGAATAACTTTTTCCATCCCCTCACTTTCAGTCTGTATGTGTCCCTAGGTCTGAAGTGGGTCTCTTTAGACAGCATATATATTGGTCTTGTTTTTGTATCCATTCAGCCCGCCTATATCTTTTGGTTGGAGCATTTAACCCATTTACATTTAAGGTAATTATCAATATGTATGCTCCTATTACCATCTTCTTAATTGTTTTGGGTTTGTTATTGTAGGTCTTTTCCTTCTCTTTTGTTTCTTGCCTAGAGAAGTTCCTTTAGCATTTGTTGTAAAGCTGGTTTGGTGGTGCTGAATTGTCTTAGCTTTTGCTTGTCTGTGAAGGTTTTAATTTCTCTGTCTAATCTCAATGAGATCCTTGGTGGGTAGAGTAATCTTATTTGTAAGTTTTTCCATTTCATCACTTAAAATATGTCCTGCCACTCCCTTCTGGCTTGCAGAGTTTCTGCTGAAAGATGAGCTGTTAACCTTATGGGGATTCCCTTGTATGATTTTTGTTGCTATATCCATGCTGCTTTTAATATTTTTTCTTTGTATTTAATTTTTGATAGTTTGATTAATGTGTGTCTTGGCGTGTTTCTCCTTGGATTTATACTGAATGGGACTCTGTGCTTCCTGGACTTCATTAAGTATTCCTTTCCCATATTAGCAAAGTTTTCAAGTATAATCTCTTCAAATATTTTCTCAGTCCCTTTCTTTTTCTCTTCTTCTGAGACCCCCATAATTCGAATGTTGGTGCGTTTAATGTTGTCCCAGAGGTCTCTGAGACTGTCCTCAATTCTTTTCCTTCTTTTTTCTTTATTCTGTTCTGTGGTAGTTATTTCCACTCTTTTATCTTCCAGGTCACTTAACTGTTCTTCTGCCTCAGTTATTCTGCTATTATTTCCTTGTAGAGAATTTTAAATTTCATTTATTGTGTTGTTCATCATTGTTTGCTTGCTCGTTAGTTCTTTTAGGTCCTTGTTAAACGTTTCTTGTATTTTCTCCATTCTATTTCCAAGATTTTGGATCATCTTACTATCATTACTCTGAATTCTTTTTTCAGGTAGACTGCCTCTTTCTTCTTCATTTGTTCGTTCTGGTGGGTTTTTACTTTGCTCCTTCCTCTGCTCTGTATTTCTCTGTCTTCTCATTTTGCTTAACTTACTGCATTTGAGGTCTCCTTTTCCCAGGCTGCAGGTTCGTAGTTCACATTATTTTTGGTGTCTGCCCCCAGTGGCTAAGGTTGGTTCAGTGGGTTGTGTAGGCTTCCTGGTGGAGGGGACTGGTGCCTGTGTTCTGGTGGATGAGGCTGGATCTTGTCTTTCTGGTGCGCAGGACTGCATCCTGTGGTGTGTTTTGGGGTGTCTGTGAACTTATTATGATTTTAGGCAGCCTCTCTGCCGATGGGTGGGGTTGTGTTCCTGTCTTGCTAGGTGCTTGGCATGGAGTATCCAGCACTGTAGCTAGCTGGTCATTGAGTGGAGCTGGATCTTAGCATTGAGATGGAGATCTCTGGGATACCTTTTGCCATTTGATATTTCACCATTTGGTCCTGGACCAATGTCCATTGGTGTGGACTAATGTCCTGAACTCAGCTCTCCCACGTTAGAAGCTCAGGCCTGACAGCTGGCCAGAGCACCAAGACCCTATCAGCCACAAGGCTCAGAAGAAAAGGGAGAGAAAAAAAAAGAAAGAAAGAATAAATTAAATAAAATAAAGTTATTAAAAGAAAATATATATATATTATTAAAATTAAAAAAATAAAAAAGTAATTAAAAAAAGAAAGAAGAGAGCAACCAAACCAATAAGCAAATCCACCAATGATAACAAGTACTAAAAACTATACTGAAAAAAACACAAAAAACCAGATAGACAGAACCCTAGGACAAATGCTAAAAGCAAAACTCTGCAGACAAAATCACACAAAGAAACATACACACACACACTCACAAAACGGGAAAAAGGAAATATATATATATGAAAAGGAAGAGAGCAACCAAATCAATAAACAAATCTACCAATGATTATAAGCTCTAAATACTAAACTAAGATAAACATAAAACCAGAAACAAATTAGATGCAGAAACAAACTCCAAGTCTACAGTTGCTCCCAAAGTCCACCGCCTCAATTTGGGATGATTCATTGTCCATTCAGGTATTCCACAGATGCAGGTACATCAAGCTGATTGTGGAGTTGATTGTGTTGATTGTGCTGCTCCTGAGGCTGCTGGGAGAAATTTCCCTTTCTCTTCTTTGTTCGCACAGCTCCTGGGGTCCAGCTTTGGATCTTGTCCTGCCTCTGCATGTAGGTCGCCTGAGAGCATCTGTTCCCCACCTTTTGGGAAGTCTGAGGTCTTCTACCAGCATCAGTGGGTGTTCTGTAGGAGTTATTCCACATGTAGATGTATTTTTGATGTACCTGTGGGGAGGAAGGTGATCTCCATGTCTTACTCCCCCGCCATCTTGAAGGTCCCCCCCATGGTGAAGTTCTGATACAGATATTCATTCCCTCCTTAACAAGAAGGTAATAACTCTTAACCAGAAAGACCAAGAGAAGGGTTGCCATTTTATTCTCCGTACAATTCTCTTTTTTGTCTAAATTCTCTTTGCCCTGGGATTTAGCTTCCTCACATCAGGATAATTTGTAGGACTACAGACTCTCTCAATTCTCAAAATTTTAAGTATCAAGTTTTTACCTACTTATTTCTGAGGATGATTCCTTCCCATACCTGTTCTTGCTGTGAGGCTAGCTCCTTGCTTTGTTTGTCAAAATGGACTCTAAAATCAGACCTCAGTTGGAAATGTAGCTCTATCACTTACCGCTGTGGGTTCAACCCCTTTGGACTTCAATATCCTCCTCTGTTCAATGCAGATACTAGCAGAGGTAGTAACCTACCTCCTATGTTACTGTAATAAGTTTAAAAAATTAATGTATCCAAAGGACTAAGAGCCAGGATGCATGTTGTAAGCATTCAATGCATTTAACTTGCTGTTGCTGTTATTAACATCAGCATTATTAATAATTCCTTGAATCATTACTTAGCTGATTATCGATCATTCTGGACTTTCTCTTCCTGCTTAGCGTCTGTATTAGTCAGGGTTCTCCAGAGAAAGAGAACCCATAGAGGAATAGATAGATAGATAGATATAATTTATGTACATAGGTATATGAGTTAATATAAGGAATTGGCTTATGTGATTATGGAGGCTTAAATCTACAAGCTGGAGATCCAGGAAAGCCAGTGGTATAATTTGAAGACCTGAGAGCTGACGGTATAGATTCCAGTTTGGGCCTGAAGGCCTGAGAAGCAGGAGTTCTGAGGGCAAGAGAAGATCAACATCCCAGCTCAACAGTCAGGCAATGAATGAATTCAAACTTCCTCTGTCTTTTTGTTCCATTCGGAATCTCAATGGATTGAATGATGCTCTCCTACGTTGGGGAGGGTGATCTGCTTTACTCAGTTCACCAATTCAAATGCTTATCTTTTCTGGAAACACCCTCACGGACATACTCAGAAATAGTGTGTAATCAGATACCTGGGCATCCCATGGCCGGTCAAGTTGATGCATTAAACTAACCATCACAGTGTCCAAACTGAAACAGGTAACCTTGTAGGCAGAAAAATGAACACAGTGATAATTCCTGTCCTCAAGGTCTTTCCAAGTAGCATTTAGACATTAGAATTGAACCTCTTGGGACCCACTCTGTGGGCTGCACCGACACGTAGGTCCCATGGAGCACCCCACTTCATCCATCTCAACAACTCGGCAAGACAGGCAGAGCTGGCCTTTCCACCCTGACTTCACCTGAGCATGGGGTCACTCACAGTGGTATGTCACCACCTCACGTCACATAGTTCGTAAGCCATGTTGTGAGCATCCAAACCCTCTCATTTTCTCCAAGTCTAGTGCTTTCTTAGCTGTAATTTATTGCCTCCTGTGTCTTTGGTGATAATCCCCGGTGCAGCCATTAAACAAAAAGCCTTATGCGGTTTTAAATATTGAAATATTTATCAAAATGTCCTTACTAAGGACAAAATAATTTATTCCCCAAAGGAAATGAAATCAGATTTATTTCCTGTCTGTTGTTTTCTAAGTGATGCACTCAAGACCAAACTTGCTGTCTCCTAGAACATTAAGACTCTGACACTGTTCTCTCAGACCCTCTGAAACCTCATAAAGATTGGAGGACATTTGAAGAAAACACAAGCCTCAGAGCATGGGGATAGAGAGGCCCTTAGGAATCCTGCCCCAGATATTGACTTTAATAATAGTCCTTTAAGAAGAATATCCAACTGACAAAATAGCCTTTCTTTCTTCAGATGCCTCTTATGAGACCTATTTTGACCCAGAAAGTTTATTTTGGATGATCAGAGAGTTTTTGAGTGGGAGGAGACTTGAGAGGTCAATTGGAAGAACATTATTTTGTTGTCAGTGGTAAAGCTACGTGACATGCCCCATGTCACACCAAAAGGAAGTAGAATTTCACTGACAGGACCTAGATCTCTTGATTCTTAGTTCAGTGTCCCCTCTTCTGTAAGCCTTTCACCATAAGTCCCTGGTTATGTTTTTCACACCAGCTACAGATGACCTTCCCAAAGAGCTATGAGCCCAGGACATTAAGTACACAGCATGCAGAAGGCAGCTCAATTTTAAACCCATCCCTCTGGCCAGCCAAGTCCTAGCCTTGTTTAAGACCTGAGTTCTAGATTCCATTCTAATTCCCTTACTTTTCTCGTCTGTTAAGTGACTTGATTTCTTTCCCTCTAAGTGGGCTTGATCAACTTTGCCTTTATCTGCGCTCAGGAAATTATTTAATACAGTATGAGGTCACTTGTGTGAAAGGGTATGTGACATATGGTAGTGATTACCTGGTGAAGGAACAAAGCCCAGTGAGGGAACACCAAAGCACATTTTCTGCTGCCAACGAGCAGCACCGAGGAAAGCAAATGATCTGTGCGTAATGCTGTCAGTAAGCTTGAGGCACAGGCTAGTGGAAATCCCAGAAGGGAGTCTGTGAGCGATGGAGACAGAGCTAATGAAAGAAAATAAAGAAATGAACTTTGTAGAGTGCCTAGTTGCTTCCTGTGGCATTGTGATTAGGGTTCAGACACCCAGCCAGACGAACCTGGGTTGAAATCCAGTCTCCAAACCTTGTGAATTTTTGATGTTGGTTACATTTTATAACCTCTTTGAGCCTTAGTTTATTTGCAACAGAAAAAACAAGGAATCATAATAATATGTACTTTGCTGAGTTATTGTGGAGGTTGTAAAGTGTCTGACTTTGGGCATGAAAGCTTAAAAAATATTAGCTGTTGTTGTTGCTATTATTATTACATCACTAGCACTTTTATCATCATCATCCTGGCTTAAGGTATCATGGTTTATCCTACCTGGAAAGGACCAGTAGGTTATCTCAACTATATATGCAAACTATTTATATTTTATTGTATATGTGTTTGTGGACATGGTTATACAATCATTTTATCCAAAATCACAGGTCACATACACTGGAATTCAGAATTTGGAATTTGGGGATTTTAGATAAATTATACAGACAATATAGCATATGCTACATAACAATCCCAGCAAATTCTAGAGAAGCACCCCTTAATCAATCAGATTCACTTTCATGTCAGGTGTTCCCAAGAACACCTCTAGGACTAGCGATTTGCTAGTAAGATTCACAGAACTCAGCATATAGTTGTGCTCATGGCTATGACTTATTACAACAAAAGGACACAAAGCACAATCAGCAATGATAAAAGGTTCAAGAGGCAAAGTCCAGAGGAGACCAGGCATAAGCCTCCAAGAGTCGCCTCCCAGAAGAGACACACAGGATGTGCTTAATTTCTCCAGCTACAAATTGTGACAACACATGTGAAATGTTGTCTGCCACAGAAGCTCATCAGAGATTCAGTGACCAGAGTTTTTACTGGGGACTCGACACATAAACACCCTCAGCCTAGTACATACCAAAATTCAAGACTCCTGGAAGAAAAAGACACGTTTTTGGCCTACACCACATGGTTTCTATGCAGGTTTAGCACAGTGAGTCACTCGTATGTGATGGAATGGAAGCAGCCCCCTGAATCCAAGTTCCCAGGAAAGCGGGAACCTTGCATGCAGGCCTTTCTAAGGAGAGCAATCTCAGGCCTGCCATGTTAACTCTTTCCACACAACTTTCTGTGGCAAAATGTATGAATAATTACACTAACAGTGATAAAGGCCATAATTAGCCTCATGTCACTTCAGGTCAGGCTTTGCCACCAAATCAACTCAGATTAGGTCAGATAGTGCTATAAAATGTATTGTGAAAATCTTCCGGGTTGAAGAGCTTCTTGGGTTTTGTAATTATAGATAAGTGATTACAGTTCTATTTTTTTTCTCTCTCCCCAACCCCGGTCTTCCTTTTTTCCTTTTCCCTTCCCTCCCTCCCTCCCTCCTTCCCTCTCACTCTCCTTCCCCCCTCCCTTCTTCCTTCCTCCCTCCTTCCCTTGCTTCCTCCCTTCTTCCTTCTTACCTTTACATTTGTTCACTTTTATTATTAAGTAAAATGTATAAAAATAGCACAAAAGGCAGGAGACTAGAAATGGAAGTGTGTTATTATAGGTTTTACACTACATATAAAGTGGTGTGACATCACTTGAAGGTAGACTGTGATAGGTTCAAGACAAATCCTAAAGTGATGACTGAAATAACAAAACAAATAGTACAGCTAATGACCCAAAAGGAGACAAAATGGAATCACAATATATTCAATTAATCCCAAAGAAGGTAGAAAAAGAGAGAAAGGGAACAATGAACAGATGGGACAAATAGAAAATCAATAGCAAGATAATAGATTTAAGTCTAATTATATCTATAATCATAGTAAATGTAAATAGCCCAAACGTTCCAATTAAAAAGCAAAATGTTAGATTGGATAAAAAAAGCAAGATCCACCTATATGCTGTCTAAGAGAAGTGAACTTTATAAAGGATGCAAATAATTTAGAAATAAAATAATGGAAAAGATAAACTACACATGCACTAAAAAAAAGTGGAGTGGGTATATTAATATCCCACAAAGTAAATTTCAAAGAATATTAGTAGCAATAAATAAGGTAACTTTGTAATGATAAAAATGTCAATCAAGAGGACAAAAAATATGAAATGTTTATGTATCTAACTAAGCTTTAAAATTCAGAGAATTCCCTGACGTTCCAGTGGTTAGGACTCTGCCTTTTCACTGCCGAGGGCCCGGGTTCAGGGAACTAAGATCCTGCAAGCCATGCGGTGCAACTAAAATATAAATCCATAAATAAAATAAAATTCACGAGGTAAAATCTACTGAAATTGCAGAGAAAGAGATAAATTAAAAAATATAGTCAGAGATTTTTATACGCCTTCCTCAATAATTGATAGAATAAGCAGGCACAAAATCAACAAGGATGTAAAAATGTTGAACAAAATTATCGACAAACTTGACTTATTTTACACATGTAGAACAATCCACTTCAAAACATCAGAATACACATTCTTTTCAACCACACATGGAACATTTATGAAGATATAATTTGGGCCAGAAAACAAGTTTCAATGAATTAAAAAAGATTCAAATCATGCAAAGCATGTTCTATGATAAATTTATAATTAAATTAGAATTCAAACACAGAAAGATCTCTTGAAAACCCCTAAAATATGGAAACTAAGTAACACACATCTAAGTAATCCATGTGTCAAAGAAGCAATTAAAAGGATAATTAGGAAACATTTTAAATGGAAAAAGAAAATGAAAACACAGCATAGTAGAATTTGTTGAATACCATAAAATAACATTAGGGTGATATTTATAGTACTAAACAATTCTGTTAAACAGAACAACTTTCTTAAGTCAGTGACCTATGTTTCTTCTTTAAGAATCTAGGAAAAAAGGGGGACCACATTAAACTCAAAGTAAGTAGGAAAAAAATAATAAAGATAAAAATAGAACTCAGTGAAATAGAAAATAGAGAAAATAAATGAAACTGAAATTATTTGAGAAGATCAAGAGCATATAATATTGATAAACTAGTCAGACTTGATGTGAAAAAAAGAGAGAAGAGACAAATGGGTCAGATTTTATCACAACTGATTCTACAGATGTTAGTGCATATCAAGATGTTAGTGCATATCAAGGAAAATTTATAAATAACTACACCAACAATAAATCCAACAATATAGTTTAACTAGACAAATTTCTTGAAAGGCACAAACTAATAAACCTCATGCAAGAAGAAATATATCATTTGACTATTTGAAAAATTGAAATTTTAGTTAAAAACTTCTCTTCAAAGGAAACTCCAAGCCCAAGTGGCTTCACTGGTACATTCTAGCAAATATTTAAGGAAGAAATAATGCACAAATAAACACAAACTGTCTGTAGTAGGCAGAATTTCAAGGTGGCCCTATAAGTTTCCAGCCCCTGGTGTACACACACCTTCTCTCAGTCATTCAACCAAAAAATAATCCAGGTATTACTGTGACAGAATGCAATTAACATCCCAGATTAGTTGAATTGAAGGTGGGGAGATTATCTGGGCAGGTCTTTAGAAGTAGAGCTTTTTCTCAGGCAAGTCACAGAGGAGGAAATGAGAAAGACTTGAAACAGAAATTGGATCTGTTGCACTGTTGCTGGCTTGAAGACAGAGGGGGGCATGTGGCAAGGAATATGAGGAGACCCTAGGAGATGAGAATGGCCTGACAGCTAGCAAGGAAGCAGAGACATCAGTCCTACAACTGCAAGGAACTGAATCCTATGAACAAGAATGAGCATGGAAGTGGAGGTTTCCCCCCAAGCCTCTGGGTAAGATCCCAGTCCAGCCAATATCTTGCTTCCAGCCTCATGATATGCTGAGCAGAGTATGCAGCCAGCCCACAATGGGATGCTGAGCTAATAAACTGTATTGTTTTAAGCCAGGAAACATGCACTTATTTTGTATGCAGCAAAAGAAAACTAATACTTCCCAACTCATTCTATGAAGTCAGCATTACCCTGATAGTAGAACCAGACAAAGGCATTGCAAGAAAGGAAGGTAATCGATTAATATCCTTCATGCTCAGTGATGCAAAAATTCTAAACAAGGTTTAGCAAATTGAATCTAACAATATATAAAAAGGATAATCTACCATGACCAAGAGGGTTTATCCAGGTATGCACTGGTTCGTTAACATAGCCATGTTAACCAATTTAAAAAGAAAAAACAGAATAATCTCAACAAATGCAGAAAAAGCATCTGACAAAATTCAAAATCCATTCTTGGCTTAAGAAAACTTCAGCAAACCAGGAACAAAAGTGAACATCTTCAACCTGATATTCTATAGTTAACATCACACTTAATGGTGAAATACTAAATGCTGTTCCCCTAAGACTGGGAAAACGCAATGATGACTGCTCTCACCACTTATATTCAACAGTGAACAGGGGGCTGTTTCCAGTGCAGCAAAACCAGAAGAGAAATAAAATCTAGCCAATTTAAAAGGAAAACAGAAAAACAAACAGTTTTTATTCCTGGATGGTATGATCATCTATGTGGAAAATTTAATTGACTCTATATGTGTGTGTGTGTGTGTGTATATATATATATATATATATAATGTGTGTATATATATATGTATATATATACTGACAACAATCAAAAATTGAAATTTATAAAACAATAGCATCTACAATTATTTAAAAATGAACTATTTAGGGCTTCCCTGGTGGCGCAGTGGTTGAGAGTCCGCCTGCCCATGCAGGGGACACGGGTTCGTGCCCCGGTCCGGGAAGATCCCACATGCCGTGGAGTGGCTAGGCCCATGAGCCATGGCCTCTGAGCCTGTGTGTCCGGAGCCTGTGCTCTGCAACGGGAGAGGCCACAACAGTGAGAGGCCTGCTTACCGCAAAAAAAAAAAAAAAAAAAAAAGATAAACTATTTAGTTATAAATCTAACCAAAGATGTATAATATCTGTATCATGAAAACCACAAAACCTTGTTGAGAGAAATTAAAGGAGGCCTAAAAAATATGGAGATATATTTTCTTATTTATGTGTTGGAAGACTCAATACTTTTAAGCTATTGCTCTCCCCCAGTTGATCTATAGATTAACACAATTCCAATCAAAATTTCCACAAACTTCTTTGTGAAAAAGGACAAGCTGCTTCTAAAACTCATATGCAAATGCAAAGAACCTAGACATCTAAAACAGCTTTGGAAAAGAAAAACTAATTTGCAGCACTAACACCACCAGACTTTAAAACTCATTATAAGCTCCAGAAATCAAGACTGCCATATTAGTGTCAAGATAAACAAATAGATTAAGATAAACAAATTGATCAATAGATCAATTGAACAGAATAGAGTCCAGAAATAGATATATGGACACATATATGCACCACTGATTTTTTCCTATTTTAATTTATTTTATTTAATTTTTAATTTTTATTGGAGTATAGTTGATCAGCATTGGTTTTTGACAAAGCTGCAAAAGCAATTCAGTGGAGAAAGGAAAGTCTGAAAAAATTGGATATACGTATGTGAAATTAAAAACAAAAAAATAACTTTGGTCCATAACACATACTAAAAAACTGAGACCAAATTAATTATGGATCTAAATGTAAAACCTAAAACTATGAAACTTCGAGAAGAAAACATAGGAGAAAGTCTTTGTGACCTAATATTAGGCAAATACTTTTTTTTTAGATACATCAAAGTATGATTATAAGTAAATGATTTTTTAATTGACTTCATCAAAGTTTTGAAATGTCTGCTCTGTTGGGTGAATAAAAATACAAGCCAAGACTGGGAGGATATTTGTAAAGCCTAGATCTGATAAAGCACTTGAATCCAGAATACATGTACATAAAGAATTCTCAAAACCCAGCAATAACAAACAACACAATTTTGTAAGCGGGCAAAAAATTTCTCAAACACTTTATCATGGTAGATATATGAATGGCCAATTAGTACATGCAAACATGCTAAACATCACAAATCATTAATTCTATGCAAATTAAAGCTACTGCATACCTACTGGAATGGCTAAAATTTAAAACCATACCGAGTGCTGGCAAGTAGTTGGAGAAATTGGAGTGCTCATATACTGCCATTGGGAATGTAAAATGGTACATCCACTTTGGAAAATAATTGGCAATTACTTTAAAAATTAAACATACTGGTACCATACGAGCCATTCATTCTACTCCTAGTTATTTGCTCAAGAGAAAAGAAAGCCTATGTTCTTTCAGATATTTGTACACAAATATTCATAGCAACTTTATTTGTAATTGCTGTAAGATGGAAAGAACTCAAATGTCCATCACCAAATAATTAGATAAACAAAGTATAGTGTATCCATACCATGGAAACAACTCAGCAATAATAAATTAGCCATTGGTATACACTTCAACCTGGATGAATCTTGCAGTAATAATACTGAGTGAAAGAAGCCAGATAAAAATTCTGTATGACTCCATTTACATAAACTCTAAGAAATGTAAATTAATCTATAGTTATAGAAAGCAAGGAAGGGATTGCAAAGGGGCACATGGAAACTTTTGCGGGTGATTGATATGTTCACTGCCTTGATTGTGGTGATGGTTTTATGGATGTATAAATAAATTAAAACTTATTAAATTGTACACCTTAATAGGTATACTTAGTATGTATTACAGGTCAGCCATACCTCAATTTTTTCAAGTAAGAGTTATAACAAATCCTAGTGTAGTATCCATTTCTAATAATGACACATTTAATACAGTTGAACAAAATTGATTTTAAAGTTTACAATGTCCTGAGAAAGAGTGCTTTGACAATTCCTTCTAAGTTAGTCTCTAACTGAAATGGAATTCAACCAGTTAGTAGACTCACTAAACATTTTCTTTTTTAAGATTTAGTTAAATGGTTCTATCTGTACAAGTCTTCCTACTCTCCAATTAAAACAGCAAACA
Organism: Lagenorhynchus albirostris; assembly: GCF_949774975.1. Taxonomy (NCBI): domain Eukaryota; kingdom Metazoa; phylum Chordata; class Mammalia; order Artiodactyla; family Delphinidae; genus Lagenorhynchus; species Lagenorhynchus albirostris. The sequence continues at coordinate 147,819,932 of NC_083095.1, read as the reverse complement.
CAACAAAAGCCCATCTATAGATACCACTGAGATTTGTGTTCCATAGTTAAGTTGTAATCCCTGGCAACAAATCCTTGTCATTTGCAAATCCTTGTTCCTCTCCCTCCCCTGGGCTTCAGCCTGTGAGAAGTGGAAGTAGGAGACAGCAGGCTAATGCCAAACTTTATTTATTCAAGTGTATTCCTTTAATATGGGGCATTCACTCTCCTTTAGCATTTGTCCTAAGTGGAAGTAGGCATAGCCTATTTTAACCCACCCATAAAATAAGCAAATAAAAATATATGTTTACTTCTCTTTGTTCCTTATCCCCTCTCAAACTCACCTAAAAATAAAAGAGCTCTGTTTTATATGAAAAGACCCATGCATGCAGAGATTTATTTCCTTAAAATCTGGCATCTCTATAAAGAAAACTGCCTATGTAGAGCCATATAAGAAAAAAAGATAAGACTTAAAAAGAAAGAGGTTATTTTTAGTCCATCGTACGTGTATTTTAGAAAATACCTTTGCCATATGAATTCATGGAGGAGGGTCTGTCTGAGATGTGATCCTTTTATTCTTGAAAAGAGGGCAACAGAAACTTCTATAAAACCTATCAAAAACCACAGGATGAGTCCAGAAGGACTGGGGGAGGCTGAGTCTCTGAGACACAGCTGGGTCTCCTTAATTTTGAAACTTACCTAGGCCTTTTATGTCATTGTGATGGGGCTGTGCCTTTGCGTAAGAAATGCCCTCACACTCTACAGGGCTTGCCATAGGAGGGGCGAGGCATGACTTAGCAGAGCTTCTTTGCAGATTACTGGAAGCCTGTGTTCCTCCTGCTCTGGGTTGTGCAAGGATAAACCCAGCACCACTTAATAGGGCTGGTGATTTTTCTTGTCCTTTACCGTTTGGAGAAGGATATTGACAGTAGAGCATGCCAGGTCGTTGACTCGTGTACAGTGGAAACTGCCAGAGTGCAGAGCAGAGAACCATATCCACCTCCTAAACTTCGTGCTCTTCATACTAGTGATGAAGTCCTCAAACAAGATCCAAAAGTATTCTTAAAAGTTCTGAGAAATTACAGTACGTTAAAGGTTAACAACACCAGTGATGTCATTTGGATATCATGCACCCTACACTGTACACCTCCTGATAAGATGTGACAATAAAGGTACTTCACCTAGGTGATACTTGTGCCAAAAACAAACACCAAAAACAAAAAACAAACAAAAACAGCTAGACCCCAGTCTAATCAAAAGAAAAAAAAAAAAGACCAACCTAGATTGGAGGACATTCTAAGTACACCTGGCCAGTACTCCTCAAGGCTGTCAAGGTCAAAACCAGGAAACTGTCACAGATCAGAGGAGACTGGGAGAAGTGACGGCTAAATGTAATGTGGTACCCTGGACTAGATCCTGGAACAGAAACAGCCCATTAATGGAAAAATTGATGAAATTTAAACTCTGGAGTTTAGCTGATAGTAAATACCAATGTCAGTTCTTTAACTGTGACAAATGTATCATGGTGTTTTATGACATTACCAATGAGGGAACCAGGATGAAGGGTGTTCAGGAACTCTGTACTATCTTTGCAACTTTTCTGTTAATCTAAAATTACCCTAAAACAGAAAGGTTATTAGAGAAGCTCAAAAATTATTCTGAAAAAGGATGTTTGTACCTTGTTGAAACAAGTATTTAAAAAGAAAATTTATACTGACAAGGATGATGGGTAAATAAATGAAATAGGTAAACTTATCTAAGCATATGATGTTCTTAAATCTTGGCCTTTTTGCTCTAAATTTCATTGTTGGCTTCCAAAAAAAAAAAGTTGGAAAGTCAGGTGAAACTAACAAGTAATTTGAATTAAAAAATGAAAATCTTTAGAAAAATGTAAGTTCCCAAATCTATGGGACATAAAGAGCTACACAAGGGAAAAGGTAACACTGGATTTTTTTGTGTGCCCCCCACTTGTGCAAACACATATCCAATGTAACACACAGCATATAATTACTGTTTATGCAACTGTCCCATCCATTACACCTTGATTTCCTTGTGAGGCAGTAGTCTATAAATTGAAAAATAGTCTTTAGAATCATCAGATATAGTATAAATAAATCTCAGCTTTCCAACTTACTAGCAGGGGCTCTAAACATTTCTCTAAGCTGTGCTTTAATCAAATTAGGTACTGCTAACTAATCTTCCAAAGTTCCTGGGAGCATTTCACAGGTACTCAATAAATGTTACTATCTTTTTTCATTAAGGTGCAGAGAAAAAGGTGTGTTTCCATGGAAAATTATGCATTGCCTAGAGCAAATCCTTCCAGAAGATCTGATTTTAACCTCTCATTGCCCTTGAACTACTTTATAACTTGATTATTTTTAGATAATTCATAGCAATGCAAAATAATCCTTCTGTATAGTTATGCAAATTAATTCTGTCTTGCGGAGGGACCACTCTCCTCTCTACCTTTGGAAAAGGTGGTTTTGCATCCATTGGCAAATTCATTTCAAGATTCTTTTACTCCATTGTTGGAAGAGGTCATTGAGTGGATGTGACCTCAAGTTGACCCTCGAGCTGGACCTGGGCAAAGAGAGGCTCCTCGTACCTTCCCTGTTTTTGGAATGTACGCTCTGTCCACCTTTCCCACAGTGGGAAACATTTTCAAGGATGTAGCCTTGAGAGCATAAAGTGTTGCTGAGACCATCTGAGTCCCATTAAGGTCTCTATATAAACTTAAAATTCTGGCAGGCCGGTAAGGAGATACTATACTGGTTCTATAGCCTCCCAAGACAAGCCTCCGGTGTAACTTCTCTTGCTTATTAAAACTGCTAGCGATCTGGTGTAGTCTGCCTCATTCTTCCATCGCTCCCTGCCCTCCGTGTATGGGGTCCAGTTTGCAAACCAACACCCATATAAATTATTTTGTTTTGTTTTCCTCTTTGAACATTTAGCTGTAGCATTTTAGCAGGTTCCTCTCATTAATAAGGGTTTAAATAAAATCTCTGGACACATGTTCACTTGACATCTGTATAGGAGTCACAATTTTACCATTTGGGGAAAATTATCCTTTAATAAGGATGTGCATATTATTTTACTCATCTTTGCATTCCCAATGCCTATCCTGATTTAAGATATGTAGTAAACGTTCATCAAATAGAATTGACACTGCATTTCAAAAATGCAAGGAAGAAATCTTGCAAACTGAGACGAAATTCAACAAAGACATTGGGCTGCCTACTGAAGGTCTTCATAGAGCTGTAAAGAAGGATGAAACTTCCAATGTAAGGTCAGCACTATTTTCCTGTGGGAGGCAGCTGTGGCCTTATCCATTAAGAGCCAGAACCCAGCCAGTCGTTGCTTAGGAGGAAATGTAGCTACTTTGCGGCTACAGAGCCAGAAGCAATCATTGCCATTTAAAGGATGCTGAGAAGTCTGTAGCGGAGGTAGTTTACCGTTAGCAACAGTAATCCTTAATGCATACCTGCTAACTATCCAAACAGTCAAGGAGCTCATGCTGTCCCCAAAGGCCTATGTGAAGCATTACCCAAAGGTAATGCTTAAGACCAAAGATTTTAGGTTCAGACTGGACTAGGTTCAAACTCCTGAATGTATTGCCTACATGATCATGGGACCGGGAGAGCAATTTGCATGGCAACCTGGGTCAAGCACACAGTATCACTCAATAAAAGTAACTCTTACATTACAATTACTGGAGAACTGAGATAAAGTTGTAATCAGAAATCCCAAGGCAATTCAAAAGAGAAGACGGGATGGAGTATAGTTATTTCATTTGTGATAACATTCTAAAATTGCCTTCATTAATCACCATCATAGTTTAATGATCATTCAGCCCCCTGCCCTCATTTACTACTGGAAAACTGAAGCTGCTGGGAGTTGCTGAGGGGCTTTTCCAAAGTGGCATGTTAAAAGCATATCAGACTTTCTTTTAGAACTTAGACTCCCACCCTCCAGACTCAGAACTCTTTCTGAAATCCTGCACCAACTCCATGTCCCAGCTGGATGTCATCAGGGCAGCTTTCTGCTTCAAACAGCCCATCAGAGCACTTTAAAGAAAAATATAAAAAAGCATGATGCAACTTTGAGTTTAGGAGGACCTGGGTGTCATTAGCAGTGCACCTGAGACCAGCATTCTGAACCTGAGGTTCCTAAAATTTTGCACAAGGTCTCTGACTTTAATGGCTTCAGCTAATTGACTTCTTGGATCCTTGTCAATTAGGTCAACTGTTGTTTTATAAAATTTATTAACTAAGCAATGATACTGGATCATCATGTTCAATAAAATAGGGGGGTATGCTTACCCGTTCATTACAGGATTAAGACTGTAATTTTTCACAAAATTATAGAAATTAAAAATCTGACATTTATATACTTGTTAGCTCACAAAAGACCTTCCTTGGATAGAGGAGCAAAAGAACTAGTCACCTTTTCTTTTCTTCTTTTAGTCTTGCAATTAAGGGTGTGTGTGTGTGTGTGTGTGTGTGTGTGTGTGTGTGTGTGTGTGTTTCTGTGTGTGTACGCTTCTCTGTTCAGCATTACAGTAGGTATTTGGGGAATAAAACAGAAAGGAACAACATCTAATCCCTATGAACTAAGAACCTAATAAAGAAACATATACGTCCACAGAAAGGCTTATTCAAACAAGTTCATGGAAACTTTTCTCAGAAAAGCCTCAATCTGGAGACAGTCAGATATCCACTGATAGAATGGATAAACATGTGTGACGTATTTGTGCAATAGAATATATATTACTCAGCAACAAAAGGATTAACTACTGAAACACATGGCAGAGTGGATGAAATCTCATAAACTATGAGTGAAAAAAGACCTTTACACAAAAGAGTACAAATGTATCATCCCATTTATTTGATGTTGTAGACCGGGGGTCCCCAACCCTGGTACTGGTCCGCAGCCTGTTAGGAACCAAGCCGCACAGCAGGAGGTGAGCTGTGGGCGAGTGAGCGAAGCTTCATCTGTCGCTCACCATCACTCCCTATCGCTTGCATTACCGCATTACCGCCATTCCCCCTCACCCCCGTCGGTGGAAAAATTGTCTTCCACGAAACCAGTCCCTGGTTCCAACAAGGTTGGGGACCGCTGTATCTAGACAATAGGCAAAACGAATTGGTGATGAACAAAACGGTAGAGCCAAGGCAGCCTGTCTGTGCATGTTTGTGTGTGTGTGTGTGTAAGCATATGTGTTTGTGTATGCATGTGTGTGAGTGGAGAGGGAAGTACTGACTGGGGAGGGACATGAAGTAATTTTGGAGGGTGAAAGAGATGTCCTATATCTTGGTTGCAGAGATGTACTTATTAATCAAAACTCAGGAAATGGGCTTCCCTGGTGGCGCAGTGGTTGAGAGTCCGCCTGCCCATGCAGGGGACACGGGTTCGTGCCCCGGTCTGGGAGGATCCCACATGCCGCGGAGCGGCTGGGCCCGTGAGCCACGGCCGCTGAGCCTGCGCGTCCGGAGCCTGTGCTCCGCAGCGGGAAAGGCCACAACAGTGAGAGGCCCACGTACCGCAAAAAAAAAAAAAAGAAAAGAAAAAAAAAAAACTCAGGAAATGTACTCTTAATACTTATACACTTGAATGTATATAAGATTTATATCAAAAGAAAAAATTCTAGTCAAAGTAAAAAGAACTCTAGTTAAAAGTACACATGGCGGGGAATGTGTAAGGATGTCTGCAGTTTATTTTGAAATGTGTCCAAAATTAATGGTCTATGGGCAGAGAGATACAGTTGTTTAGATGTGTAATAAAATGTGTAGTGGAATCTAGGTGGTAGATACACAGGTTTTCATGGTAAGTCTTACAGGTATGTTGTATGTTTGAAATTTTTCATAATAAAATATTGAAAAAAAACAATGAATTTGAGGAAAAAAAGAATTACACAGTATGAGCTTTATCATCTTCATCATCATTATCATCATGATAATATCCAAATATTCAATTTATTGAGAATCTGCTTTGGCTTTGATATATTCAAAATATTTATTACCTTTACACTAGTCTGATGTAGATAGTAATTCCAACACACATAAGGGAAATTAATTTGCTCAAAGTCACTAGCTGATAAGTAGCTGAACTTGAGCTTATAGTTTATACCAGTATTTTCTATTTGTTATTTGTTTATTGTTGTTTTTGTTCTCTATTGCTTATGTATATTGCATAAATCTATTGTTTATGACCACAGTGGGTCAAAAAAACAACTAAGAGTACAAGGTTCTAGAGACTCAAATTTGAAATTTTGTCATTCAGATTATAGGAAACATTGGGTAAACAGAAAAAGGAATGATCAACTTGAGTAATAATTCCATGGAAATATACGGATAAATCAGGACAAAGAGCTAATTTGAAATGAAAATGTGCATGACTGATATTAAGTTGCAAATGGCTTTAGAAGTGGTGAAGTCCAATTGTGTAACAGGAGCCACTGGACTGGATTTGGGAAGGAAAGGAACACTGTTAGCCAAAGACAGCTTGAATGTACTGGAGTTACTCATTTGAGTACAGTAATAGAGAACCTGCCACTTCTATAGAAAACTTTTGATGATATATTCCCACCTTTGTTTGGCTTACAAATGAAAGATGCGTGAGTGCTTTGGATCGTGAGTCATATCTTTGATTATCTGCCAGTTACCTTGAAAGGCAAAGTCGCTCAGTGACTTCACACTTGGTGGTCAAATTACTTTAGGTTACATTAATCTAGAATGCAATGAGCTCTTGTCCAAGTGTCTTGAGAAAAAATCAGCATGTTCTTGGTATATTTCAAAGAGGATAAGAAGCAGGGTCCTGACCTAGAAGTTTTGCTAGGTGTCACTGGGACCTGGAAATGTGCCCGATTGACATTGAAAAGATTGGCCAGTATTCAGAGTGGCAAGCCTTGAGTGAAGTCTGAAATAAAAAAAAAAAAAAAAAGAACCCTAGTTAAAAGTAAAGATACTATTTAGTAACTGAGGCAAAGATTGATAAGATTTGAGCCCTAGACTCATAAAGGCTTACATTTAAAGAGAGACTATTTCCCATAATAAGACTGTATAGGCTAAGATGTTGCTTCCTTGCTTTTGGCTGAAATTGGATCAACTCAGTGAATCAACACTGATGTCATGGCTATCTGTTCTCTGACTGGGTGCTGATTGACTCTCAGGTTTAAGAAGCTCAACAAACCCTACACAGATTGTTCATCAGACATTTACAAGAGGGCTGGACCCGCTTATCAGAGCAATCAGTAAGATATTCATTGTAACCAAATTGAAAATAATAATAGTAACACAGTAAACTTGGGGGTGAAAGTACTAAGAACTTTGATCTGGTCCAATTTCTTCAAGCATTTGACTGATCAAAAAAATGACACTATAATTTGGTGAAGAGTTATCAACTCAGATAGTCTGACTCCTAGTGTCAGATTTTTAAAATTTTAGTCCAGTTTCTGGAATTATTCTCAGAGCTTTCTTGGAGGCTGTTCTCAGGTTATAATCCTCAATTTGTCTTGAATAAAATTTTCCATAAAAAATGTTTAGTCAAGTTTCTTCTCTTGTATAGAATAAATATCATACAGGTCACTGAGAGGTTATACGTTTGAGATCAAATCAAGTTTCTATAGGACTGTACTTCAGCTTCTGGCCACGATGGAATAAAGGAAACTAGATTTGCTCTCCTATACCTGGAAAAAAAAGAACCACCAAAATATATGAAACAACGTTTTTCAGGCATTGGACAACGAACAGCACAGTACCATGATCCCTGAGGAAAAGGATATAAATGAGGTAAGCCCTATTATTGTCCCCGCTTACTGTCTGGAGAGTTTCCAGGTCACAGCCCAGGGACGGGAGATCAAGCAGAGCCCTGGAGCTTCTCTGATTTAAGGAGAGATTAGGAAGGCCAAGGTGGCCATCATTTACGGGGGGAATTTACAGAGGAAAGATCTATAGGGAAAGAGAGAAAGAGAAAGACAGGAGAGACACAGGGATCTACAAAAGATTCCCCTCGAGCATTTGGCCAAACACTGATTAGCTCATGTGCATAAGGAAACTGCCAAGAACAGGAAAGAACCACCAGAAGGCGTAGGTGGAGCAACCCTTGCAGCTAATACAGGGCCGGGAATAGTCAAGTTCCCCTAAGACAGTAAGGAAAGTTGTCCTAACACATGGGCTAGAATCCTCAGAGAGGATAACTCTAGACTAGAGACTGTTCTGGATCCATCCAACAAAGCTTGAAAAAAAACCCTCAAGGGAATAAACGTATTTCTAAGTAACTCATCTTCATTTCAGAAAAAAGTCCCCAGATATTCAAAGGAATAATATTTTAAAAATTCAGCACTCAACAACATAAAATTCATACTGCATGACATTGAATCAAGATTTATTAGGCATGCAGAGAAGCCAGGGAAAAAAACCCACAATAGATAGGAAAATTAATCAACAGGAAAAAAACCAGAAATGAAACAGAAGATAAGGATTAGAAGTAGGATAAAACAGTATTATTAATATACGCTCTACATTCAACAAAGTAGCAGAAAGCATGATAATAAGAAACATAAAGGGCATACAAAAGATGAAAATACAAATTCTCAAGATGAAATATAAAATGTCTGTGATGAAAAATACATTGGATAGAATTTACAGCAGATAAGACAATTGCAGGGAAAAAAATTAATTAGCCTGACCATATAGAAATGGAAACTATCCAAAATGAAACATACAGAGAATAGAAGCCTAAAGAAGAAAGAAATGAACAGATCACTTGTGAGCTGTGGGAGAATATTAAGTGGCCTCATATGAATGGAACGGGTGTTCCAAAAAAAAAAGAAATAGGGTCATAAAAATGTTTTAAGAAATAATGACTGAAAAATTTTCATCATATCCAAATTTGATGACAACTATAACTTTCAAGTTGAAGAATCTCAACAAACCCTAGACAGATTATTCATCGGACACTTACTGTATATTTGTTGTGCTAATTAGGCACGATAGGAAGCCTCTGAATTTATAAACTTGGCTTCCTGGTGTTCATGCCCTTGTGTAATCTCCTCCCCCTGTATATGTGATGAACTTTTGTATCTAATGTAGAGAGCGTGGCAGAAGTGATGAGATGTCATTTCCAAGACTAGGTTATAAAATGATGATGGTTTCCATCTTGGTCTGTTTCTTTCTCTGTTTGATTACCAGTTGCCATGACAGGGGTACACACAGCTACCAGGGAGTAGCTCATATGGCGAGGGATTATGGTCTGCCCGCAACCATGTGAGTGAGTTTTGAAGGAAATTCTCCAGCCCCATTTCAGCCTTGAGGGGACTGCATCCCTGGCAGACAGCCTGACTATAGCCTCATGAGAGATCCTGAACCAGAAACACCTATCTAAGCCACATCAGGATTCCTGTCCTATAGAAACTCTGCAACAATAAATGTCTTGCTTTCAGCCACTGAGTTTTGGGGTAATTCGTTACACATCGATAGATAACTAATACATTGGGTATATATACGAATTGGAAATAAAATCTTATATTCTATAGATTATCCTCACACAAAGTAGATATTCCAGAAATATCTGTGAAACAAATGAATGTTTGAAAGATAAGACAGGTACCCAAAATAACTATTTTATAAAGATAGAGGCAATTGTTGTTTTTCTTTTTTTTTAATATAAATTTATTTTATTTATTTTTGGCTGTTGGGTCTTTGTTGCTGTGTGCGGGCTTTCTCTAGTTGTGGCGAGCAGGGGCTACTCGTTGCGGTGTGCGGGCTTCTCATTGCAGTGCTTCTCTTGTTGCGGAACACGGGCTCTAGGTGTATGGGCTTCAGTAGTCGTGGCGCACGGGCTTAGTTGCTCTGCGGCATGTGGGATCTTCGCGGACCAGGTCTCAAACCTGTGTCCTGCATGACACAGGTCACAGGTCATAGTAGTTCAAACTAACCTGCATGAGCAGGCGGATTCTTAACCACTGCGCCACCAGTGAAGCCCCGAGGCAATTGTTCCTGATTGAAGCATTACAAGATTGATAAGGATATTGCTATGCGAGTTCTCGGGAGAGAGGGATTGCTTTGGGTTGAGAAATGAGGGGATTCTTTACAGAGGAGATAATATTTTATGTGAGCTTTGAGGGGGATAGAATTTGGCCACAAGGAGTCTAAGACTCAGAGGGAAAGAATCAGTCAGGTAATAGGAGAGATGGGGAATCAAGGGGTCTGTATAGGAAACCATGAGCAGAATGTTGTGTTAGCAAATGAGAAAAAGACATTGATGGAACAATGCTTTATTGATGGAAAGATGCTTTATTGTACACAGATAATTGTAACTTCCATCTTGGGCTCATGTTATAAAGATACTGCATGTTAACAAAAAACATTAATTCTTGCAAAGAACTCTTTTATTTATTTATTTTTGCGGTACGCGGGCCTCTCACTGTTGTGGCCTCTCCCGCTGCGGAGCACAGGCTCTGGACGCGCAGGCTCAGCGGCCATGGCTCACGGGCCCAGCCGCTCCGCGGCATGTGGGATCCTCCTGGACAGTGGCATGAACCCGTGTCCCCTGCATCGGCAGGCGGACTCTCAACCACTGCCCCACCAGGGAAGCCCCAAACTCTCTTCCTTTTAAATGATCTAAAATATATTTTGTGTTGAACCAGATAGGGTTTTATCCTTCCCGTTCTTCATTTTAAAATCAACATAATAGTAGTTCAAACTAAGCAAAGCTATTTTTCAAAAGAAGTCCTTTATAGAATGTATAATTTTTTAGTATAGTTAGGTATTTCCCAATAATAAAAAAAAAGAGTTAACACCTGTATACTGGAAACTAAGAAATTAGTTTTGAGATCAAATTTCTTACTGTTTTATTCTCTATTTTGGGCCCAGATTTTTTCAGGAAGTGGCAACAATAGTCATTCTATAGATGTACATCAGTAAAGCAGGTAATTGTATACCAAGCCAGCTTGAAAATAGTGTTATTATGCACGTAATAAAGCCCCATGTGTTTCCTAAGTACTCTTCAATCCATTCATTAGTGATTCTGTATTTTCTTTGTAGGTCATCATAAAAGCCAGTAATTGGAGGCTGAATTAAAACTTAATTCAAATTATATGTCCCAGGAGGTCACAAAGACAGACTGGAGGCTTCAAGTCCAAAACTTGTTAATGTCTTCAACCAAAAGTGTTGTTATTATTTCTCTCTATGTATCTATATTTAAATTTTCTGATTACTTGAGTGAACAATTATGGAAATATTGCTGAGCAGGTCTGGCTTCATTCCCTGAATTGATCTTCTCTTGCCTGTTGAGTATGGGTTCATCCCAGTACTGTGAGCTAGGCTTCACCCATCAGGATCTCCTTTCTCAGCCCTTGGGGCTGCGTGGAGTCACCGCTCCTGCTAATTCTCTTATATATTTTCTACCTGGTCTCCTGCACCTGACGCTGTACTTTACTCCCTGGGCCCTGCAGGTGCTGCTGTCAGAGACTTTTCCCTCTGAAAATCTGTCCTACTTATTTGTTTACATATCTTTTCCCACAGCAAAATGTGAATCCCTGGAGGGCAGAAGCTATCATATTTTATTTATCTTATATCCACAGTGTTTATCTTAGAGCTCGGATACATTGTTGATCGGGGACACAAATGGCTACCTGGCATCTGGCCACCTGCATGCTTTGGCCAGCAGAGAAGTTAACAAGAATAGAATTTGAATGCCTTTAGGTGGGCATGTGCTCTGCAGGTTTTGACAGTCTCTATTTTCTTGAATGTGGCCACAGTCACACATTGATCTCACCAGCCTGGCCCCTGTAAGCATCCTAGTGTGTGGCCCTGGGTGTCGCTGCTCAGTGGACGTTATGCAGACAAATGTGTCGATGGATGTACATCTTATTGCATGGAAAAATCAATTGTTATCTTAATACCCTGGGCTTGAAAATTCCTTTCGTTTCATCTCAGACTTAGGACAGTAAGTTAGAAAAATATAACTCTATTATACAACATATGAAAAAGCATTTCTGAACATTTGACAGAGATAGGTCACCCTAAGCATTCTCACAGTCAAATTAGAGAGGAAAACAAATTCACTTGAGTTACTTATGGAACCCAGAGGATGCAAACAGACTGCTGTGGGAAAGTCTAGATTAGCATTCCTGAGATGATGGACAACTTCTAGCTTGATCACTGTAATTTTAAAAACAATGACCCTGACTAACATTTTCAGTGTAAATTCAACAACCCACTTCTCAGGGCTGATCCTGAGATGCTCTTCACTATCACCAGTAGAAACACAGTAGAGCACATTCTAGAAAAGTGATTCCACAGGGAGCCACAGCAATGATGTACAGTGTGAAATGCATTCCTGATCTGGTTTACTTTGGAAGAAGGTCTAAGCACTTAGCTAGATGGATGGAATTCACATCACCAGACATGTTGGTGATAAGCGAGAACCCTTGAGCCAGGTCAAGCTTCACCTGAAAGCGGTAAATTTGGGTCTGCTTAACCCATCAGATGAACAGGGGATTAAAGCTTTTAAGATTTACCCTCCATGTCTCTAATAATTTTAACTTTTTAAAAGCAACTATTAGCACATGTTCATCCTGGTCATAGAAATTCTCACTTGTAGAAAGCATAATATCCATAAAAATGTAATTTTTAGCAACTTAGTACCTGTGCATATTTCTAGCTAATCAGCTTGTATTAAATATATGCTTAGGTATTTTAAATAATTTGCTACATAGGATTATTATTAATAAGACAATTAAATACTTGGTTTCCAAAGAAAGGTTTTATAATAAGTCTTCTTTCTGAGTAATTAGAAAGTAACACTCCTTTTCTGTTGGGGCCACTCCTTTGTTCAAGAAACTGAAACCCTACTAGCCACCTGCAGGAAAACACACATCTAGTTAAGTGGCAGAGCTGGGGTCTGGTGTGAGTCACTAAATTTGGTCTCTCCACAACTGCCACTATAAAAAGGGAATATGCTTTCTATAATCTGCCATGACAATTAAAAGATGGGAAAAAAAATCCCTAACCAAGTAAATATAATGACAAAGCCTATTTGCACTGACAATAAAAGAAATGCCGTTTTCTCAATGCCACGTAACAAAGTACACATGCTTCTTCCTTACAGCGCACACTAAACATTTGCCACGTGACTCATGAACTAAATTTTGCCTTAACCATGGCATTGGTTTCACCTCCTAATAGTTCCAGATTTATGTTTATATCTCAATTGATTTTCTACTTTAGCTTTTATTGGCCCCAAAATGATAAGAAGCACTAATGAAGATGAGATATGCTAGGTGCCAAGCCCTTAATACCTTTGTTAGCAGAACTCAGAAACCTTTTTCTTGGACATCCAAGGGAGTGGTACTCCCAAGATTAGCCTTGAGTCCTTCAATTCGAGCTGGACTGGTCTGACTGCCTGGCCAGCTCTGCTAGGATGACACAAGGAGGTCTGTCCTGATTTCCTAGGACCAGAAAGGAGCTGGAGTTCTTGCTCCTCTGCACTTACAGACACGTTTTCTCTCTTTTACAGAAGACTCCTTTAATCCCCTGAGCAGAGATTTCAGGTGACTACAAACATTGTAACTCGTCCTGTTTAAACTGCTCTGACTCATTTAAACAGGCACCACAGTTGCTAATATACCTCTATGGCAGTGCTTCTGAAGGCACAACAGGTACATTGGCTGTGACAGCAAAAAAGCACATCGGACCCCTAGAAGACACATCTGCCATTTCAAATTTTAAACATTGAAATTATTAGATTGCCACGCAACCAAGCATATGTTCAATTATCATATTGACAATAGGGTTGTTTCTTCAGAGGCCAAATATCTCGTTGCTCATGTGAATTAAGAAGGCGAGACAGCGAAGACCACCTATTATAAATGCAGGAGATTCTTTTTTTTAAATAAAGTAACAATTATGACGTCATTGACAGTGCCCATAAGACTTGGTTCAAACCCTTTTTAAATGTAACAACAGTGTATTGAAAATTTATCAGCCACCTATATGAGTCTAGCTGCTGTTCTAAGTGCTGCTTGTGGTTATACAGTGAAGTTAAACTGGTTAAAGGAACAATATTGTTCCCTGGGTGGAACATATTACAAAGAAGCAGGTAACATGTCTGGGCAATTAAAAAAAACAAACAAACAAGGAAGATGGACAGAAGAAGGTATTGTCATGAGAGGGAGGAGAGGAGGTATGAGCTTAGATTTCTGTGATCTTTCGATGTTTCACTTTCTGCAGCATTTAATGACTGAAAAATGCTGTTAGTCATTTGCAACCTGCGGTTAGGCTGCAGGACCCACAGAACAGGAACTCCACTGCGGCAGGAGTTAGAAGCAAAAAGCTTTTTTGTGTGGGTTCATTTACTATTTTAATTCAGTTGTATCCTTAGTCGGCTTTAAAGGTCTGGTTGCTATTTCTCCTACCCAATGCTCCTCCTCTTTTTTTGCTGCTTTATTTTCCCTGTTACCTCTGTTCTCTCAGGTAGGGGATGTAGCAGCAGGGAGAGCACAGTGGAAAAAAGCCCAGATTTGCCATTTACCTCCAGTTTCTCTGATTCTACTAATTTATGTAAATTAATTATTTCTCAGAATCTGTGCAACAGCTTATTATTTTAATCCCAGGTTTTTTTGTTTTTGTTTTGTTTTTGTTTTTTGGGGGAGGGGAGAGTTGAAATTCAGAGACATTAAGTGAAGTAGCTGGTTTAACACAATTACCTACAGAACGGCCTAGCAGGTCTGTCCAACACTCAATTAGCGGGTTTCTTTAACTCTCTTGTATCTAATTTCAAAGCTGTTTCGTGGCGGGGGGTGGGGTGGGGTGGTGTCTTGTGAGTTCCTGACCTCCCAGAGGGCAGGGATCTTACCAGAACATCTCCTTTTAAAGCGCCCAACGCCTTGCAGGGCACAGACTCGGTGCCCAGTAGATGCAGGCTCATTAATAGATGAGAAAAAAAAGTGACCGGGCAGAGATAAGCAGTAAATAAAGTGCAAGATTATAGCGGGAAAAGAAGAAAAAGAAAGGAAGAAAAAAAAAATCAAGGGAAAGGAACAAAAGCAAATGTTTACTGAATGCCTTAGTGCCAGTCATCGCACTTAGTCTCTCTTTAAGGGACTCTTTGAGTGTTCCGGCAGCTCGCTGGGCACGAATGTCACCTAATCTTTAGAAATGAGGAACTTAGGCTCAGAAACGGGGTTTCACCCACAGTCGCGCGCACGTGGCACAGGTTTCATGGCTTGCCTGCCTCTGGTACCTCTTGCCAGGGTCAGGGTGGTAAAAACGGAGGCTGTTCCCTTCCCATTGATCTTTTAGGGAGCGAAGGGAACAAGGTGCGCGCCTCTGCGCAATAGCGAAGACAAGTGATTAATTAAGCAATTACAACTTTGCCAGCCGCACTTGTCCTCTTGAGTGCCAACCACACTTATCCACACTTTGTTCTTACTCTGAACTAAATCGTGAAGAAACTCAACTCTTTTAGTCACTGCCAGACTTTTTGGACACATCTTCCTTTTCCTGTGACTCAACCCAGACGAAGGAGTTGCGGGTAACCTCTTTCTCTTCACCCAGCCATTACCCGGAATCCAGCGGCGGCCCCTTCTCTCAGCAGCCGCCGGAGCTTCCCGCTGCGGCGTCAGGGCCGGGTCGGGTGAGACGGGGCCCCAAGGTGACGCGCGGCCGCCTCCTCCGCCTGGAGGCTGGGCAGGCTCTCGGGGTAGCTGGAGGCGTGGCCGGTAAGAGGCGGGGCCGAGGAAGTCTGGCTGCCTCAGGAGATGCGCCCGCTCTCGCCGCGTCTCGGCGGCTCCTGGCGCGTGCAAGCGGCTACGGCAGCGGCGGCGACGGGGCCCGCGCAGGTGAGCGGCGTGCGCCGGCCTCTCTGCATCCCCTGGGACGCGGCCTCGGACTGGTGAGGGCGGTGCGGGGTTCACCTGGCCGCGGGCGCGGGCGGAGCACCGGGTCGCCAGTGGCTCTCTCCTTTGGGGGGTGGAGGGGTGTCCGCTGCCAACAGAACCGGGGACTTGGGGAACCTGACCGACCGGGAAGGGAATTCAGTGGAGCTGCTAATTCCGGAGCTGCCGGTTCAGTCAGAAAGGTATGTCGAGGACCGGAGTGCTGGAGGGCGCACCGGGGGAGGGCAGCCTGCCCTAGGATTTCTTTGCATTTTAAAGGACCTTCATTAGGTCTCCTTGGGTCGCAGCGGAGTTTGTCACTGCCACCTCCGGGACTCTTTGTGCAGAGGTCAGTCCCTCACTTGGGTGGGATTGGATGCGCTCCCTTCGTGAAGACCCGGAGAGTCCGCTTCGGTTCCTTGCGCGGACATTTGCTCACCCCCCCACGAGAGTTGAAAGCCTTCTGATAATTGTGTAGGTTCCAGAGTGTCTTGTCACATTAAAAAGTATATATATATATATCGTGATGGTGGTGGCGACCTTGAGAGGCAATTGCTTCCGCAATTAGTTCCCCAGTGCACTGTCCATTTGTTAAGCAAATGGTGCGTTGATGGCTTTTAAATATGGTTGGGTTTCCATGAAGTGGATTAGAATGTCTGAATGAATTTATGCGCGCTGTGTGAAGGTTTCACCTGTGTCTAGGTGCTTACCTAAGTCTGTTCTAGAAGTTCCATCGGCATCGGGAACTTAAAGTTACCAAACAGCCTCCCGGTGAACCTGGGGACTCTAGAAAACCTGTTTCATCGACACACCGAATCACAAACAGGTCTGTGGATTGCGATTTCCATTAGCGTTCAGTTTTTGCTTGGGTCAGCAGCATTTCAATTTAACTGATATTTGTTGCACGCCTGTTAAGGGGGGGATCTCTATGAGGGCCAGGCTGATGTGCTGTGTGGTAGCACAGGTGTGGATACAAAAGGGAATTTTAGGGCAGTCGTTTCTCACAGGGGGGTGTTTAGAAAGAGAGCAGTGGCACGTGGTGCTTTTGTCTTTACGGTACCTCTTTGATCTCTGGTAATAAGCATTTTAAATGCAGGGAAAATGAAAATCTTTGGAGAATATTTATCATTAGCCTGGTCTCTCATCCAGAGTGACAAGGATTATCCAAAACCATCCTTAAACTAAGGCTGGTAAGAATCAACTCTGTGCCAAGCACCATGCTGGTCACTTTACTTAAAAACTTGCGTAAAATATACAAAGTAGGTGTTACTTCCTCTGTACAGATGAGAAACTGAGGCAGGGAAGAATCCAGGAATTTGTTCACAGTAACTGGTGGACCTGGGAGTTGAGTGTGGATATTTCTGAGTGCAGAACCCATGCTTTTTCACTATTGCAAGTTACTGTGAGACAGATAGTGTAAATCTGCAGATTTAATGGAAATACTACTTCAAATTTATGTTCACAAAACAATCCACATCCTGAGAGTTAAAGTAACCACCATGAATAAAACGAGCATTGTTTGTTTTCATTCTCCTTGTTAAACTGAAACCAATCTGGGACAAGAAGATGGACAGCTATTTTAAAAAATATAAAATTTATTCTGTATCTTCCTTAACATATTTTTAAGGACCTAATATAGCCAAGTTGGGCAAAGTAGTAAAACTTTATATGTATTCCTTGTGTATTACACATTGAAGTATCCACTAATATTCATATTATTCATATGCTGAAGTATCAGCTAATTTTCTTATCCATGTGCTTTAACATATTTCATCTTAATTTCCTTTTATAGCTTACAGGTGAATAGAGGCCACCTTTGTCACCTAGAAAAGACTGTGTGTGTGTATAAATCTATAATCATGAATATTTATTTGAAAAGATATATATAGTTTTCCTTAAATCTATCTCTAGAAGTGTAAGTATGTCAACGTGCTTATTTAGGAAGGAATCCTAAAATTCCAGTTTAGTCTTTTGAGTAAATGAGCCATAACAGCTCAACTGACGGTTTCTTTAAGTGCATGTAAACCACACAAGTGATTTTTCAAATTAAAATTATTATACTGTGTAGAATGAGAATGAAAATAGTACTTAGAATTTTAAATAATATTTCCTGACATGGAGAACACTTGCTCTCTGAAAACCTTCCTTATAACTGTTGGTAATTACACACAAAAATTGAGGGGTTTCATATTGAAATTATCTTCAGGTGTTGAAGAAAGTGTTTTTTGTTGAACAAAGGCTTTTTGCCTCTGTTGGGAGGATCAGGTAGATATTTTGCCTGGATCCTGCTTGGCACATTTGTTTTTCCCTCTATCTTCATTTGACCGAGAAATCGACAAGACACCTTGAACTTCTTTCTAAAAGCATTTGAAATCCTGCCTAGCAGATGTTTATAAAAGTGTGCTTGACTTGTTTAAGATGCTTTAATGAAGGAGCAGGGTGTGTAATGATTTAGAGAAATTCACAGAAGAGCCGAAGGGCCAAGGAGCAGTGTATGCAGGAGGTGTGAAACGGGCAGATCCAGATTTTGGGAGACCTGAAAGGTAAACAATATGGGTATCCTTGTGAAGAAAAATAATACAAAATTAGCTATGAAAGTGAATGCCTATTTAGAATGGAAAAAGGAATTGTAGCCGTTTGCTGGAGATTGCTATCTCTTTCTGCAGAGATCTTGTTGGGTCATTTACCAGAAACGCTTACATAAAAATGCTTCCTAGAAAAAAAAAATGCTTCCTGATTGTAACCTTCTCTCTGAGAACACTCAGCATTTCCCAGCAGCTTGTAGCACTCGTTGGCCCATGCCAGTGAGAGTCCAGAAAATGAAGCTCTGTTACCTTCAAAGAGTGGGAGCGACAGTTGTGGTTGGAGGCAGAGGACCCATGGTCCACTGAGCAGAAAAGCTGCCGACTGGGGCGGAGGAGATCCTGGGCTCACTGGGGTCTCAGGGCACTTCATGTCCAGTGAACAGTTCTGAGAGGAAGGCCCCTGATGATGTCTAAGACCTTCCAGTTTGGTTGGTTCTCCAGGGATGCCTTCGACTGTTGGCCGTCCCAGCTTTCATTCTGTGGTACCGTTTATCGAGGGTTTTCTATGTCCCATGCACTGGGTAAGGCCGGGTTCTGATTGCCAGGGAGCACCTGGTCTCTTGGAGCTGATGTCATTGATGATAGTACAGTGTTGGCGCCAGCACAGAGGTCTTGATGCTTGAGCTGAGTTGGGAATTGTGGGTGGAGATACTGAGATGGAAGAGTCCGGGAAGGGCAGTCTAGGGATGTGGAGGGCCATAGAAAGCCTTGGAGGTTTGGACCCACACACTGTCCTCCACTGATGCAGGGAGGCCCCTTAGTATTTTTCCACATGTCTTTCCAAACCAAGCAGCACCCATGCATCTGAGATTAACTTGTTAAAAATGTGTGTTCTCAGGCCCCATCCCAGGCCCCCTGAATCAGAAGCTCTGTGTCTCTGGCATAGCAATCTGTGTTTTAAGAAGCCTTCCAGATGATTCCGGTGTATGCTCTAAAGTTTGAGAACCGTTGCTTGTAGTGTTTAAGAGAACTGGTAGGGCATAGAATCCCTTGGGAAGATGAAAGGAGAGGAGTAAGATTGGTACTAAGGCTAATATATTATTATTGTAGTATAACTTACCTTACTATCACTGACATTTATGGAGCACTTAGATGGTGCCAGGCATTGTGATTAAGAAATATTAACTCTCTTAATCATCATTACGACCCCAGAGAGAGAGCTGTTATCACTCCAATAATTTATTTATTTATTTACTTAGGCTCTTCCTCTTTTTTATTGATTTACAATGCTGTGTTAGTTTCTGATGTATAGCAGAGTGATTCAGTTGTACATATATATACATATTCTTTTCCATTATGGTTTATTACAGGATATTGAGTATAGCTCCCTGTGCTATACAGTAGGACCTTGTTGTTTACCTGTGTTTTTCCCCTTGGGCTATTTCTAATCTGCCTTTCTGTTAATTGTTGCCTTTTCCTGAGGTCCTGTCCACTTTTGAGATGGACATGCAGATCACTCCATTTAAATGTGAGAAAACTAAGGCACAGAGAGACAAAGGTGTTGTCCCAGGTCACATGATTGGAAAGCAGTTCAGCCAGGATTCAGGCACAGGCAGCGTGGTTCCAGCGCCCATCTTCCCTCTCTGGGAAGGTCTGGGAGAGTTTCCATCACTGTTGTTGTTTTGTGTTGGCCTTGTGGGAGAGGTCTGGAAGGCAGGCCTGGAACTGCTTGGAATGGCCCATGGAATTTGCTGACCACTTGGGGTTAGCAAGTTTTCCTTTAGGGACAGATTGCCAGATGAGAGAGGAAGAATGTTACTGTCATTCACTCCAAGTGCAAATTTTGAGAATTTCATAAGTAAATGGATACGATTGTGTATATATGATTACATAACATGGAGCACCTCTTTCCCCAGCATGATGATGGGCTTACATGGATTGCCCCAGGGGATGATTGTGGAAGGTGGCCTTGTTTCGGAATACTAGGATTTGATCAGGATATTAGCACAGGGACCTCTCTTCTAAAGGCCAACCCCCCTCCCCAGGCCACAGAGGACTTGAAGATGATGGTGTGTTTGTTCATCATGTCCTGGAAGGTATCTAGAAGAACTGTACTTTGCATTTTTAGTTTTCTTTTCTTTCTGAAAAAAAATCATTCTCCACAATTCAGTACATTTTATCATGGAATAGCTCCATCTTGCTAGGCAGCATGTAAAAAATATATAGCTGTAGATATGAGTACATGTGTCTGTGTAGAATGACGGTTTGCTTTTGGGTGTGAGCCTCAGATTACTAATTCTTTATGATCCCGGAGAGACAGCAGTGAGCTGTCCTGAAGAGAGATCTTAGTTTCCTGCCCAGGACCTGGACCTGGGTAGCCTGGATGAAAACCAGGAATCCTAGCCACCAGACCACCTAGAAGCAAAGTGGCCCTGGCTCTTACCCCCACTGAAAGCAAGAATGTTTCAAGGAGGCATAAACTGTAAAAACAGGTGCAAAGTTTATTATTAGAGACACAGCATAATGTATGGGAGAGCACACAGAGAAACAGTTTATTTATTTAAGTTAGAAGCAAGGCAGAAATATACACCCAGAGAGAAAGGGTATGGGCGTCCTCTCTAATGAGGAGGAGAGCAGTAAAGAGGTGATTTAAATCCCTTATATAGGACAGTTCTTTCAGGTCTTTGTTTACCTTTGGGCAATTATTTTGTTGCCTTTCCCACATCTGACTTGTTCTAGGACCCTCCCCAACATGGGTGCACATCTTTTTTTTTATTTTGTAGTATATAAATTTATTTTATTTTTGGCTGTGTTGGGTCTTCGTTGCTGCGCATGGGCTTTTCTCTAGTTGCGGCGACTGGGGGCTACTCTTCGTTGCAGTACACGGGCTTCTCATTGAGGTGGCTTCTCTTGTTGTGGAGCACTGGCTCTAGGCGTGCGGGCTTCAGTAGTTGTGGCACTTGGGCTCAGTAGTTGTGACTCGTGGGCTCTAGAGTGCAGGCTCAGTAGTTGTGGCCCATGGGCTTAGTTGCTTTACTGTATGTGGGATCTTCCCGGACCAGGGCTCCAACCCGTGTCCCCTGCATTGGCAGACGGATTCTTAACCACTGTGCCACCAGGGAAGCCCCAATGTGCACATCGTTTTGCTAAGATGGATTTCACTGCAGAGGCCTGTGGGTGCATGTCCACACTCACTATGGGGTGGTGCTGCTCCGTTTTTGAACCCCAAGGAGGCTTCCTGTGCGTGTGTAGACAGGGAAGTTTCCCTTGACCTCAGGAGTGGTCATCTTATCTCTTTACTTCAGCAGAGCTCAGCTTCTGCTACTAGCTTCGTCCTTGGAGTGTCTGGGTGAGAACAAAGCTTCAGTTTTACTCCACTTAACAAACACCAGCTGTCCGGCCCAGGGGCCCATCTGTCTCCTACCTCATTTACTTCTTCTCCAGAGACAAATACTTAGACAAACATTAATCTGAGTTATGGCAAGCAGTAGAATGCAATTCTGAGAGTACTGGCTGTCTCACTCGTGCGTTCATTCATTCATGTGGTCATTTTTGCTTGCTTGGTTGTGCTAAGCATTTATGTTAGGCACTTGAAGGAAATGCAGTGGTGATCAGCCAGATGTGATCCCTATGGACTAGGAACGGAAAACTTGCTCTGCGATGTTACAGGTGAACAGAGTTAGATGCCCTAATTCTGGCAGTGAGTTGTCAAGAGAGGAGTTAAGATGTTACCATAGTTCAGGACTGAGGTTATAGGGCTTAGTGTAAGGCAGTAGGGAAGCAGAGGTGTGGAAGGATCTGAGAGAGATCTGGGAGGTCACAGAGGTGACCAGGTGGATGTGGGTGGCGAGAGAGAGATTGCTTGGGGCTGAGGTTTGTGTCTTGGGCCCCCAGGTTGGTGCCAGTAACACAAGTCAGGACTAGAGAAGACGGTTTTCTAGAGAATAATCGTGAGTTTCGTGGATGTTGTGAGTTTGAAATGTGTGGATGACTCCAAGGTAGAGATTTGGGTAGACTGATAGGATAATGCAGCTGGTCGGAGAACTGAATAATTCAGTGGGGGAGTACTATCAGCAGTTGAAAAATGCTGTCTCCCAAGCAGTGTGGTAAGTGAGAAGCAGGTCGCGGAGGAAATGTGGGCATTTCTCCTGAGTAGGCAGGATAGCAACGCACTCCAATTCCTTTGACGTGAAAAGATGAAAAAGGTTTACTTCTACACTTTCTTCAGAGGGTGGAGATGAATCCTCCACTCTGGCCTTTGCGAGTTTGACAGCCTGAGCTCTGGCCCATGGGAGGAGGCCCTCAGTGTGGAAAGCAGGCCAGGCAGGAGAGTGACAAGGGGCTTGCGGAAAGCTGGTCTTCAGATTTTGAGCCCATCTTATTGTCACAAGTTAAAATGCCGTACCATCTTTCCTCTTAATTTGTTATGTTGTATTATTAAAAACACTCATTTATCATTTGTGTATCATGTTTATGGTAAATGAATCATATCATGTAGATTGGCCATATGTGTACATACACACAGATACACACACATATACACATACATGCATGCATACACATATGCATACATACAGGTAGATAGTACATGCCAGGTAGATTGGCCAGGGCTCTTTTGTAGCTGCTACCGATACAGATGTTACAAGATTCATTTGTATAGAAGATACAGGTTTTCTTAGGTGCTCAGAGTTAAGCTGATGGCTTGTTTAAAACATGTGTTAGAAAGTACCTGAAATACATAAATATTTGTTCTTTTATCCAAAAGCTATTAATTGTGTATTATGCATGCTATGTGCTAGAGTTTTCCTTGTGAATAAAGCAGAGAGCTCTGTCTCCTTAGAGCCTAGAGGGGAAGTCAGACAGCTTGACAGGTGAGTACAATGAAGTGTGCTGTTAGTTAAGGATAAAGGCACAGTGGGTGGTAGGAGTTAAGTAGTGAAGGACGCCTCCAGGGGCAGGGCTGCCAGTGCTTAGCAGGAAGGATGGGCAGGCACCTCAGCCAGGAAGAAGATTTGGAAGGATCAGAGAGGTTGTTCTGAGAAACGGATGGATGCTTTTGAGGAACTGAAAGTTTGGAATAGCCTGTTTTGTCCATTAAGAGTCAGCTAATAAAAGAGAATGTTCATGAGAGCTGTGAATTGATCAGGGAAACCCAAAAGAAAGTATTCAACTTTTTTTTTTACATCTTTATTGGAGTATAATTGCTTTACAATGGTGTGTTAGTTTCTGCTCTATAACAAAGTGAACCAGTTATACATATACATATGTTCCCATATCTCTTCCCTCTTGCGTCTCCCTCCCTCCCACCCTCCCTATCCCACCCTTCCAGGCGGTCACAAAGCACCGAGCTGACCTCCCTGTGCTATGCGGCTGCTTCCCACTAGCTATCTACCTTACGTTTGGTAGTGTATGTATGTCCATGCCACTCTCTCGCTTTGTCACAGCTTACCCTTCCCCCTCCCCATATCCTCAAGTCCATTCTCTAGTAGGTCTGTGTCTTTATTCCCATCTTACCCCTAGGTTCTTCATGAACTTTTTTTTTTTCCCTTAAATTCCATATCAACTTTTATCTGTGTGACTGTGACCATGTTCAGATCCAAGAAGCAAAACCCAAAAAACCCACAAAAAACAAACAAAACAACCACTCCTCCCCCGCAAAACCCAAACCAAACTAGAAACAAACAAATATAATGATTGTGTAATACTTTTCGGTTGTGAGGAGGACTATTTTTAGCATTATGAAAGATGTTGAGGGTTAGTCTGAGAACTTAGGTAGTATGTCAGAAAAGAACATTGCATTACCTGAACAATAGCTAACGTTATTGCTATGATAGTCTTGCCTAATGTGAAAGATTATATATAAATATGTAAAATTAGCTTAGCTTTCTAGGTTTGTAGTTTGGAAATGCCTTTAGGGTCAGCCCTTTCACCTCCTGATGGCCCTTCATGAACCACCTGGGGCCCAGAGATGCTGGAAGCTTCTTTACCCTCATATGTTGGTAACAAAATCTGTCCAATCTGTCAGGTAAAATGTATCTGTTACTTTTTATTTATTTATTTTATTATTATTATTATTTTTTGTGGTACGCGGGCATCTCACTGTTGTGGCCTCTCCCGTTGCGGAGCACGGGCTCCGGACGCACAGGCTCAGCGGCCATGGCTCACGGGCCCAGCCGCTCCGCGGCATGTGGGATCTTCCCGGACCAGGGCACGAACCCGTGTCCCCTGCATCGGCAGGCGGACTCTCAACCACTGCGCCACCAGGGAAGCCCTGTATCTGTTACTTTTTGTCCTATAGTTTCTTGTCTGTTGCTGGACCAGGCTCCGTAATTCACTATCTCCATCTTCTCAGACACTTTACCCCCATTTTCCTTATCTCCTCTTCTATTTGTCACGCACTTTCTACATAGTTTAGTGTTTTGGATCTCGTTAGGAATCCTTGGCACAAGTTGCCTTCAGCGTTCTAGGCCTGTCGAAACAGGTAGAATTTCTCTGACATTTCTTTCACTCTCTTTAATCTCAGGTGAGCTGGCACAGAGATACTTAGCTTTAGCCAAGAATGAGAAAGAAGGCTTTCAGGAAGTTTCCTGTGTTAATATCTGAAAAAGAAGACATAGCAGAGCTGAAGAGGTACATGAGGAATTGTTCTTAAATGTTTTAAAAACACACACACACAGAAGTTTAAACACCGAGGCGTGGCCCTGGTCATAATAACAGATTAATATTCAGTTGCTTTATTAACTACTTTTTTTCAACTTCCAGTCTTGTGTCATTTCTAGCTTTGTCACCATGTGCTCAAGATCCTAAATCACTCATTTATTGCTTAGTTTTGGGGTTCAATCGCCAATATGTGCCATTTCATTGATAGTGTTTTTTTCCTTTAATGGAAGGAGTTTTTGGCTTTTCCTAGTTTACAGGTCCTGCAGGCTCAGCTGCGATTCACTTCGTTTGGTGTGCTAGCTGCCTGCCACTGCTGAGCTGCTGTTAGGTGGGAGCATTATCTTATTTACTCTAATCCTGTCAGGGACCCTCCTAGGTAGGAGTCATCCCCTTTTAATAGAAGAAAACAGTGAGACTCAGAGAAGCCCGATAACTTGTTCAGGGTTACACAATTGGATGGAATTCTAGTTTTTTTCCTACTCTTCCATTCCAGCCAGTGCTATTTCAACCATTCCACTCTGCCTTGCTTCCCAGTGAAGCTGTTTAACCACAAGACCAGAGAATCTACAAGACCTGTTCCAAATAAGACTCCAGGAATTTCCCTGCAGCCTGGGGTTGGAAGCAGCTGCTCTGCGCCTTCCCAGGGTGAAGGCATAGTTGAAACCTTTCACCTTTCACATCGGCGAAGCCCTGGAATCCTGCTAGACCCTCTTCTGGACATGGATTTGGCATGGTCTTGATAAATATATTGCTTTAGAGCAGTTTCATGCCCAAAGATTGTGAATACATGAATCTGGATATTCTGGAAAGGTCTCTCCCCTTTATCTGACCCAAGTGATGCATAAAACACGTAATTGTTGTAATAGATTTGCGGAGCAAAGCAGCTGGTCCCTTCCATCTAAACACCATGCGTAATTCCCTAGTGTTCACAGGAGAGCTACCTCACAGTGTTTTTGTGTTTTTAAATTGATGTAAGCTTTTAAGTACATGCAGATGTTGACATTTCAAAATCCAAGTAAAATTCCTGTGGTGGAATTGATCAAATCTAGGTGCTTTTTTGTTACTCATTTATTTCTGAGCATTAGGCCCATTTATCAAATGAGATCTTTTAAGGGTCCACAGTAGACGGATGAGGTTGATGTTCTGTTTGATGTGGTCTTGGAGAAACTGGAGTTACTTGTGCTGGACATTCTGCTTATGCCATACCTCCTAAGAACCCTCCTTTAGTGGACGTAGAGCCTGTGGCCTCGTAGGATGTGACAGCAGATGCTGAAGCTGATGTGGTGGAAGTGGGAATGGAGAGGGTTTAAGGTAAGCTCCCTAGCACCCTGCGAATTGATGTCCTGTGCTTTTGAACAGAATGATTATTAGTGTCATCTGCATTCATTCCAATAAGAAACATAACAGACATTCATATATAATGAAAGATAAGTTGGTGCTTTGGTTAAACTATTTTTTTTTTTTTTTTTTTTTTTTGTGGTACGTGGGCCTCTCACTGTTGGGGCCTCTCCCGTTACGGAGCACAGGCTCTGGACGTGCAGGCTCAGCGGCCATGGCTCACGAGTCCAGCCGCTCCGCGGCATGTGGGATCTTCCCGGACCGGGGCACGAACCCGTGTCCCCTGCATCGGCAGGGGGACTCTCAACCACTGCGCCACCAGGGAAGCCCGGTTAAACTATTTTTTTAATGCAGATTTTGCTGACCAGTTCTGGATGTCTTGTCAGTGTGATTTTGGTAGTTTTTGTGGTTTGTAATAACATTCCGAATCTAGCCAATTGGAAAACCAGCCCCTGCCTTGAAATATTGTTTTTTTTGGTAGTGGCTATGAGTCAGAGCTAACTGACTTAGAATTTATAAAACATTGGTTTTATTGTTGCTTTTAACATTATGTGATAAAGCATGGTATAAAATAGTATAGAGCAAAACCCCTTTACATACACACGTATTTATACTGTTACTATGCGCTAGTATATGAATGTGTGTGTGTGTGTATATATATATATATATATATATTTTGTTGTTGTTGTTGTTCTGGAAATGAGCATTAGAAACTTACCAGTGGTTACTTTTTGGAAATGGTCTAGTCTGGGCTGAGTCACTTTTCGTTGTGAGCTTCTCTGCACAATTACAATTTCCTAAAGGCATACCTTGAAAAAATATTGCCAGGGTTAATTGGATGGTGAGATAACAGGCCTTTTTTTGTTGTATTTAAGATGTCATTTAAAAAGAAGTCATCCTTGGACATGAGAATATTAAAAATACTTTGAATTTCTTTAACATTTTAAAGCTTTTAAAAAGTCTCCGGTATTTATTATCAGATTTTACCAGCCAAACATCTTCTCTGTTAGAGGTCTGGAAATACTACAGTGGCACTACAGTGCCTGCTAGTTGATATGATTAAGGAGAGAAAAGTTTCCAAGATTCTATCTACTCAACGAGCCTTCCTGGAGGCCACCTCGGATGAGGTAGGCATGGGGTGGGACCACTTCAGAAACCTCCACCCCAGTAGGCTGGCTATGGGACCCCACTCTGTGGCTCACTTAACTCATCATGACCCAGTTACTGGGAAGAGCCAGGGTTTGGAATTCAGACCAACCTGGGCTCAAATGTCAACTCTGCCATTTGTAGGACTTCATCATCTCCAAAGCTTGGGTTCATTATTTGTAAAATGGAGATAAAAATCCTTACCTTGAGGTGCTGTGACGATTAATAATAATCCCTGCGGAGTGCCTTGTATGTAATAAGTACTTTATACATTCCTGTTATTCAAGGAAAAGAGGGAGTCTGGGTACTTGGTAATGAGTAAGCCTGCAGAGGTTTGGGGAAGTGAGTGCCCACAGTGTTATGGGAGTTTTTCCCAGAGATCAGGCCCCTCGGCACTGCTGATGCTTTGTTCTGTATTTTCTTCCAACCAGAATAAGAGTAAGAAGGAGTAGGGCAGGAAGCATGAGTAGGAGCTGGTACTAAATGACAGTATTTCAAAAACTAACTGGAGACACATTTTAGGGAGCAATAAAATTTATCAAATTCAGTCCTTTTTACCCACCTTGAGGCCGTTCTTTTTAGAGATGAGACATCATCCTTCCTTTGTTTTTTTTTAATTTTAGATTTTTACTTTCACTTTTAAGGTGTTTTTCACTTTTGCATTTTTAAGTAAGTCTTGAGAGCAGAAAGTGGATATTGGTCATGTACACGTTCTATTGATTGTGCTGGATTTAGCACTTTCTTGGTGATTACAGTATAATTTGATGAAAGCCCAGCCAACTCCTGGGGGAAACCTGACAATGTTGCCTAAATATATATGGATGAAAGAATACCTTGGAAGGGTGTCTTTGGAAGGTGACAGCTAATCAGTGTCTTTATTGGGTTCACATGCCTACATTTCTGATTGCAAAAAAAAAAGAAAGAAAGAAAGAAAAAAGGAACGATTAGCTGTGATTTTCTGTTTATACGGGGCAATAGAGAAAATAGAAGTGGTTCCTACTTTCAAAAAGCTTATCTCCTTGGAGAGTCAAGATCCATCTTTGTGAAAAGATTATTAGTGGCACCCTCTTGGGAACAGAGAGGATTTTTTTTTTTAAAGGCAGGTGAGGTCTGTTTTAGGCTGATGCGAGGGAAAATGCGATCTGAGTCTGGAAGGTTGGAGAGGAAGTGACCCTCAAAGGCTTGTAGAGGTCGCCAGGAGAGATCTGCACTGTTTATCTCTGTTCCTTTCATAGCGTGTGGCCTCCTGGAACTTTGCTGAAGGACCCTTTGCGATGCTGCATGTTTTAGGACTAGGTACCATGAAGCAGGAGATGAAGTGACAGAGACTGGGGGACAAGGTTGCATAAAGATCAAGAACGTGGAGTTGGGCTGTTGGGCCTGAATCTTGGCTCTGCTACATATTGACTGTGTGCTGCTGGGCAAGTTACTTAAACTTTCTGTGCCTTAGTTTACCCGTCAGTGAATGAGGCTTCTAATAGTACCTACCTTATAGGGTTATGAGGATTAAACGACAGATGCACTTAAAGTGGTTGGTGCGTGACGTCTGTTACCCCTAATGCCTCATGTATGGAGTAGTTACAGTAGCTGCTGCTGTTGCTGTTGTTTTTATAACATTGATGGTGGGGAGGCTTATTTTGGCTGAAAAGACCTAGAAGGTGTCCTGTTTGCCCATCTTAATAAAACCTCACTATTGCTTCGTATTTAAAAACTCATTTGCAGTATTTTAGCTCAGTGGGAAGATTTGTTCGGATACGTCTGATCACTCCAAGCCTTTTCCTAGCTGATGTTCTAGTAAATGAATTGCAAAGTGCATGGGTTGAGAGAGTGTAGAAAATTAGGAAAGTTCATTTGGGAATTATGAATTTAAGCTGTTACATGATAGCGGCCACTTCATGGATCTGACACTGGCATTGATGGAATCAGAGTGGTGGGGGAAGAATCGATATAACCTTTTTAAGAGATTAGATGGTTTTAATATTGATAATATAGTGTTCTCTACCTTTTCATTTGAGAGATGCTGCTATAATGGAATGCTTTATAAATGTGTGCTGACTACATTCTGAGAGTGAGTAATCCCTTTGGGTATTTTGAGACAAAAAGTTCTGTGATCTGGGCAAATGTCACTTTAATGCACCACTGAGAGTTTTAGAAATATATTCTTCAAATAAAGCGTATTTCACATGAGTGTAGGAAATAGCCAATAATCTATATTTTAAAAACCTCTCTTTAAACTTTAAAAAAAAATTAACAGTTCTGTTTTGAACTAAATTTTATTTTATAAATTGAAATATAGTTGATTTACAATGTTGTGTTAGTTTCAGGTGTACAGCAAAGTGATTCAGTTATACATATACATGTATCAATTCTTTTCCTTAATAGGTTATTACAAAATATTGAGTACAGTTTTCTGTGTTATACAGTACGTCCTTGTTGGTTATTTGTTTTATATATAGTAGTGTGTAAATGTTAATCCCAAACTCCTAATTTATCCCTCCTTAAAATCCTTTCTCAGGCAAGGAAAGGTTTGGTGCTTGGTGTATGCATGTGTGTGTGTATATGTGACTGATGAATTTTAATCCATTTATAGCAGTTTTCCTTATTTGATTCAGACATTTGGATCAGTTCAGAGGTGATCAGGTGCACATAAATTAGTTCCTCATGAATGCATCTTGGAAGCCTCACCTGTTGTCTTTACTTGGTCCTGACCTGCTAGGGGACCCTGGCTATCTCCAGGAGCCTCAGGATTGAGGAGCATCTTAGATGACTGAAATCCAAACATTGATGGGAAGAGAGGAAAGGGCCTGGGTTTGTAGGCTTTTGCGGTCATGCCCAGTTCTAGGATCTTTCAGTTCTTGGTTGAGGGTTTCAGAGATGAATTAGGTGGGTTTCATCGTCAACCTGCAGACTGTGATTTTATAAAGTTGATAAGAGGAGTGAATCATTCCATTATGAAATGAATGGGGAAAACCAGAGGGGAAGGGCAGGCAGGTAAAACATGCTCCACCCTCAGCATGATGACACCCAGGTCTCTAATGAGGCTGTGTCAGGACTGATTTAATGCTCTGTATAAGATACGTGAAACTGCTCACACATCCTATCACAGAGCAATAAATATATTGCCCAGTGTTATTTAATGAATGATTAAACATGTATTAAAGAGCTTACGCATTGTGAGACTTTTCAGGTTGATGGAATATACTGGTCTCTAGGCAGGCTTGGAGTTCTGGGAAATATTTAGTCACGATAGTAGTAGAGGAATTGCCGTCTGAGTTCGTTTGTTCCTTCCTCCCTCCCTTCCTCCCTCCCTTCCTTCCTTCCTTCCTTCCTTCCTTCCTTCCTTCTGCTGCTAAGGCCAGGTATTGTGCTGAAGTTGCAGATGTGGACCAGGCAAATACAGCCCCATCTCCTCAGAGGACTTAATTATTGTGGGGGGTGGGAGGTGGATTGGGGAGACCAAGTAAACAAACTGATGAGATAATTTTGATCATCAAGGCCACGCTGAATGTCAGGTGTGACAAGAGATTATGGTGCAGAAATGCAGCTTCGTACTAGAGGGTCAGGTTCTGGGTTAGGGTTAGGGTCAGGCTTGCTAAGGAAGCGATGCTGGATCTGAGATCTGAAAGAGCCAGTGTTTGATCTGTGGGGAGAACAGATTATATAACAACCTCGAACCAAAACTCCCTAGACCTTCATCCTAAATATTTGCTACACCCATTTTTCTCCTTGCTCTGGGGCTGCAGCAGTCTCCTGCATTCAGGCATGAACATTAGACCTGGTAAAACTGAACATTCTGGAAATGATGGCTTCTCCCAGGCCAGGTGTTCACTCTGGGTTGGTGAGCCTTCCTCCTGGCATACATACAACCCATGTCAACTGAACTTTACCCCTAATAAGAGCTCTTCTGTGTTTACTTTCCAATTATCCTGGCTGATTAGGTGAGCCCAGAGCTTACTTTAACTTTCCGCTCATGCCTAATACACGTGTGATTTCACTTGATGCCTTTAGCTTTCTGTAAATGACACACCAGCCTGCCGTATTCTCACATGGTCAAGATTCTGCCCACTGGTGTCAATACACCTGCTGGAAATTAGAGCTTCCTCTTTTTTCATTCTGACTCTTTTCAACTATGGATTATTTTTAGGCTTTTTCTGTCTTTTCTGAAGTTTGAATTGTTTTGTGTATTTATAGAAAACGAATGAAAGCAGCCGATGAGGCTTTGCAAAGCTTCAAGTGTCTGAATCGAGAACCCTTTATGGTCAGGGAACTCACCCAACGGTGTCAACGCTGCCACGGGGGCTTGAGCTGGTACTCTGTATTTCTTGTTGATTAACTCTAAGTACAGAACAGTGCCGTTTTCTCCTTTACCGTAGAAGAGAATGGTTATCAGAATTACAACCTTATAGGGAAGCAGACATTTATTAAATAAAATATTAACCCCAAACTTAGATGCTACTCACACCCTGGGTTTTGTAGATAAATGCTTATTCAGGCTCTTCTCTCTTTGGAGACTTCTGTTCTGCACAGAGGCAATAACATGAAAACATTTTATTGCAGATAAGTAGGAATTACAGCAACCTAATAATAAGACAGATTAAGTAGATGTCTGTCCTGATTCCCTAGCACGTGTCTGTACCATGTCAATGAAGTGACTGCGTTCATTTTTAAGAATTTATTTTTAGAATATTAAATTCTAAAACTGTATACATGGACTTTTCTACATTGGCTGTTAGATAAGAACTAATTAGCTATGTCATGTTTTGAGTTGCTAAGGCCTCTTGAGTTGATTGTTCTAAGGAAAGCTGTAGAATACCCTTGGTCCTTCCACAGGATCCACGTTTCTGATATTAGTGCCGAGACAGAGAGGGCAAATAGCTGGCATAGAGCATTTGTTCCCCTTCTGAAGCCCATGGCAGATATTCATGTTGATGACATCATATTTGCCACTGAGCCTCAGAATCCTTTGCAATAACAGCTCTTCAGGCAGCTGCCATCAGTTGATCTGAGCTGGTCATCAGAAACCTAGCTGTCATCCAAGATAATCTGGGGTTGAACTTTTCCTTTATGTTGGAGGAAAGCACACACAGACACACACATCCACAAAATACCGTTGTACACATTGCTTTTATTTTTATGTGTATCTATTATGCAAACAGCATGATGTCAATACTAAAGAGAATACAAACTAAAAATTCAGAAAGAAAGCAGGTATTCTCTGTGTTGAAAAAACTAGCCTTTCACAGTTTTTCTGTGTTTCCTTCTAGCCTAGTCCATACTTACACATCACTTTCTAGAGCTGCAAACATAGATTAGGTACAATTTCAGTTTGTGTGTTTTCCTTTTAAAATTATATCATAAATCATGTTCCAGGTGGCTACATAGCATCAGAGAACTAATTTTTAATGGCAGCATTAATGAAGATTAGTGGTTCACATTTCTGTTCACGAGTGTGTGTATCTCTACAAATACATCACTGAAATAATATGCATTCTGTGCTAAGTTTCCTAGGCTTATAGTACATTTATATTTTATATTAACCTGATTGTCCCCTTGTGCAAACTGTGCGATGCATTCTGTTCTTCACCTGTGATCAAGGGGTAATTTAAATTTTCACGTGGTGAGCATGTATAGGGAGTTAGTAGAGAAGGCTATGAACCATGTGATTTTGTATGGATTTTCTTTAATATACTCTAAATATAAAAACACATTAAGGCAAATCACTGGGCTCTCTAAAGAACTAACACAGTGGAATAACCTTGAAAACAAATTTATCTAAGTGAATTTATACTTCACGATGGGGACTGAGAGTTGTGTATTTTTCCTTTTAGTAGCTCAGAGAGGGTCTTTGTATCTCAGCTGTATGAAATGCCATGAGCTCTGCGAGGTGAGATCACTCAGAGCACAATCATAAAATGAAGAAATGTGGCCTGAAACTATACATTTGATTTGTATGCTTATTTATAGAATCCAGCACGAAGGGACTAAGAGAGCAAAATCGACAGCATAGCCCAACAATTTTAGTACAAAAATGATCCTTTCTGGGGAAAAAAGCTCTTTTCATTGTGTTATTAAATGTGAATCAGTGCTGAGTATTTATAGAGTGAGAAGCCATAGAAAATGTCCACCTAGTCAAGTTTTAGCAAGTATCCTATCCAAATTAGAAGCAATATGTAGATATTTATATACTGACATAAGAAACACGACTGTAGAAATTGATTTGAAAATTGTGGCTCTTGGGTGACTTTTGTTTGATTGACAGTGTATGGAAATGTGGAAATTTCACACAGCTATTTGGACTGGGAGCATCTCTTGAAAAACCAGAGTGCTGGGACAGCCCTTGGCCACAGTGGGGAGGACCTTTGCTCCAGGGAGTCCTGTGTGCTCTCTGGCTTGCCTCATCCTCCACCACAACTCATCTGCCTGTGTTCCTGTTTTTCTTCTGTGGCACCCATGATCACCTGAGATTTGGACCCTGCTACAGACACACTTGTCTTATTATTTTACCTAATACATCCTCTTAAATGGTATCACTTTATAGATCCATCTATTCACTCCAACTAGGCTTAAAAATCAATTTTATAACTTATTTAAAATTTTTGAATTGTCAGAAAATCAACATAACATAAAATTTACCACCCTACCCATTTCTTTCTTTCTTTCTTTCTTTCTTTCTTTTTTTTTTTTTTTTTGCGGTACGTGGGCCTCTCCCATTGCGGAGCACAGGCTCCGGACGTGCAGGCTCAAGCGGCCATGGCTCACGGGCCCAGCCGCTCCGCGGCATGTGGGACCTTCCCAGACCGGGGCACAAACCCGTGTCCCCTGCATCGGCAGGCAGACTCTCAACCACTGAGCCACCAGGGAAGCCCCTGTTATTTTTTTAATAGTGGCCATCCTAATGGGTGTGAGGTGGTATTTCATTGTAATTTTGATTTGCATTTCCCTAATGATTAATGATGTTTTAAAAGTTTACTATAGGTGCAAAACACGACCTTTTGAATTGTCATTGAAAAAAAATTACCTGGAGAGGCAAAAGATGTGGATGTTAGCCAAGTCTCTATCCTAATTAGCCATCTGACCTTCAGTTCCATTTAACAGATGTGAATTAGACCTCTGCCAAGCGCTGATGGCTGCACTGGGTGCCACAGGGAGGAGAAAAATAAATCACAGTTTTTTCATTCATGTCTCTGGTTTATAGTTTTCTTGTCTCTGAAAGTAAAACGGCTGAAATCTTTTCTAATTCTGAAGTTTTTAACCTGTGACCTAAGGATGTAAGTGTAATCCAGGGTCTCTTCAGACTAGGTAGGATTGCCTACCATCAAAATACAACATGAAAACTTTAACGTTGAGGGGAAAAGGAAATGGTGAGATTTTTGAGGTGTCTACGATTAAAATCTGAATTTTATATATTTACAACTTTCACTTAGTCTTAAGTTATGAGTTTGATTTTGAAAATTTAACCTATTTTAATCAGATAATACTATTTATTACATTGTCGCTGGCATAAGACTACGGAGAATTTCTCTCCTCTTCACAGCAAAGCTTCTTGAGAGGTCGTCTCTTGTCATATCTTCCTTTCCTGCCTTCTCAGTGCTCTGCATTCTGGCTTCTGTGTTCCCGAGGGCTCTACTTCCCTCCCAATAGCCAAAAACAATGGATGCACTTTAGCTCTCTTCAGCCGACTTCTCTGAGATATTTGAAATGGTTGGTCTCTCCCTCTTTGAAACTCTTTCCTGTCTCAGCTTCCTTGATGGCTCCCTTTTCCTCCCTAGCTCTCCTGTGCCTCTCTGGAGAGTGCTCAGTTTTTATTCCAAGTTGTCTTTTCTCTGTGCTGCCACTAAAAGTATGTGATCCCTATGGTTCTAATCTTGTCCCTAATCTTGTTTTCTTTTTACTTTACACACTGGCTTGGGAAAGGGGGAGGGTTCCTATCCTCTTCATTTCTGTCCAAACCTTGTTTTTAAACTGTAAACTTGGACAGCCAGTTGGGCTATGTAGTCTATCTCCAATTTGATAACTTATCAGTCCTTCTGACTGAAGATATTCAACGTGGAATTCATCTTGTTTTCTGTAAATGGCTCTTGCTTTTACTTTCCTGTGTTCATTGGTAGTTTCCATGGATTCCCTGCTGCCTGTCTAGAAACCTTTGACATCTGCCTTTGCCTTACTCCTACCCGCCCAACACATGTAAGCAAATAGACAACATATTTCAGCTTCTCAACTAGTCCTCTCATCTCTATTCTAATTGCCATCTCCTTGGTCTGTGCCCTTACCATGATGGGTTGATCCATCTGAAGTGCTCTATTAGCATCTTATTCTTAATACCTCATAGATCACACTGTATTGAAATTGTTTTGTTCTCTCTCCTACTGAATTGAGTGCCTCAGGAGAATGACAAGTGTATATTTTATTCCTTGAGCTAATACCTAGGGAAGAAAAATCATACCCTCATTACCACTGCACCCCAGTTTTTAAAAAAAAAAAAAAACTCATAAAAACATGAACAGTGTGATAGTTCCTTTTCATGTCAAAGATCTAATTCTGTTTCAGTATTCATGGAGTTGTAACCCTTAAAATCCAAAGATGGAAAAAGAAAGTTTTCTCATTAGTTAAAAAAAAAATCTGGTATTGTTTTAGCTCATTGGTGGGTTGAAACCAACATCTGCTTTTAACGTGGCTTTTTATGCTCTAGAGCACACTGTTTACTTTCACCTTCAATGACTCAGATTTCAAACTGTATAAATCAGGGTTGCACATGTGTGCACTGAAATGACGGGGCAATGGTGGGTGACATGATAGAAATCTTTAAATACTTCGATGGTGGATTGGTGACAGCACATGATTTCTTCATAGCATTTGGATATTTTAATAGTTACTTTCCACTTGCTTCTGTTTATTATTGCTGCTTATTTCATAGGGTATTTAAATACCATCACTATTTAATTAGCCTTTGTAATTTTCTGTATTCTTTTTCACTCTAATGCATCAATAATTATGTCATCCACCATGTCTCTTTGTTTTTTTTTAAATTCTTATTTTATAATTTTGACTGATTTACACAGAAGAGAGATTTGGTGATCCCTAGTTAGTGATGGCAGTGTAGCTTAAGGTATAAGCACAGATTTTGTGGTAAGAGAGAAGCTGGTTTAAATCCTGGTACTGCCGCTTACTAGCTGATGATTTGCTTAATATTTCTAATCCTTGATTTACTCTCATGTTTAATCAGAGTAATTTTGTGTACCTCTATTATGGTTGTGAGGATTCAGCAAACTCTTAGAGAAAAAGTATTCAGTAGAGGGCTTGCCTATAGTTATCACAAAACAAAGGGTCACTATTTATCATTCTTGAACTAACTACCCACTTGATTTGGAAATTTGACAAATGTGTCCAACGTATGTTTTCTTGAAGCAGTTATTTCATATGTGGATGAAGTTGAGATCAACGAAACTCAGCTATACAAATGTTAAGAAAACACAGATTTTATGTTCTGATAAATACTAAGTTGTAGACATATTTGTTGGATAAATGAATGAATTTAAACTGTCATTCTTGTCCTTATGAGAGTAAACATTACTTTATCATTGAGCACAACCTTAGATGATTGATGACTCTATTTAGAAACTGATGACTCTTTATTTAGAAACTAATGACTTTACCAGAGAGAATTTTCAAACTCTGTTGCATTGCTTGTAATTTCAACAGTGTCACTGTATCATTTTCTAAAGCTTGAAGTTTTCAGATAGGTTTAATCTAGCATTTTTGTAAAAGATGTATTACGCTTGGGAAGGGTCAGTAATATGATGGCAAAGCTGGGGTTGATGGAAACACAACTTTTCTGAATCGCCCATTGGGAGATCTCCCCTTTCTAAAGACAACTTTCAATAAATAGCATTGATTAATACTTTAAAAATAGTCCCTAACATTTTGAGCTTATAGCTACACACTGAATTTCCTGGTGAAATGATCAGTCTAGTCAGGACTGTTGACTGAAATCATTTCTAATATATCTTTACAGAAGACTGCTAAGTTTCAAGTTTGGTCAGCCAGGCACTTTGGAGACCTAAGAGAGAAACAGGATTAGAAGATCTTTTTAGATTTGTTACTGTTTCAAGTAGAGAGATTTTCTTCTGTGGGACTGAGATCTTTGGTATTAGCAATCATTTGGATGTAAATGGCTAGAAAGTTGACTTAATTTTTTTTTTTTAGCAGTTTTGTTTTTGTCATAGCACTTATCACCATCTAACATAATAATATTTTAATAATTATTTATTTTATTTGTACCTGTTTTCCCTGAGTAGTGATAAATTCCGTTTAGATAAAGACCTCCAAGCAGCGAGAGTGTACACCGTGAGGAATCCTGGGGTGTTTTAGTAGAAGGGATTGGAGGAGGTCTCTCTGGGTTTATGCTGGATGGTTTTAAGGAAGAACCAGGGGAGGCTGGGACCACCTCCATGCTGTGTGCTGTCCTGAAACCAGGGCAGTTTAACAATTGACTATTCCAGTAATTTTTGCTCAGGAGACGGGAAGAATAAAGTAAAGTTGGGGGAGCTGGTATGAAAGAAATAATCACTCACGACAGTAGGGGGTTAATACAATGTTTGACAGCTATGGCGTGATCTTGGGGAACATGTGTTCTATCGACTTTGCTGCTGGACTTCTCTCTCTGTAAGTATGTCACAGTGTGAATTTTAGCAGGGATGATTTTTCTTAAGTGTCCCATGAAGAGTTTTGTCTTTTCTTCACAGCCACATTCTAGTTTCCAGAACACTTCTTGACGTATGGTAAGAATAAAATACAAGCACCCATCCCCTCCTCCCATGTCTGTTGAAGGAATAACAACTTTTATTGATGATATATTTTACTTTGTCCTTAAGCTGTTCGCCTACAAAATATGGGGCTCCTTTCAGACAAAAAGGAAAGTCCCAGTAAATACTTGCAAAAATTTGCATGGCATTATTTAGATTGACAGGCCATTATAATGTCCCTAGTGAATATCAGGAAGGCAGCTGGCTTAGGGATTGGTCTCTTTTCTGTGAGCGTGATTCTCAGTGAAGTAAAGGACCTTTTTGAGAGGAAGTGTAACTTTCTCAGGTTCTTGTTTCCTGCATAGACCTTTTTGAGAGGAAGTGTAATCTCTCATGTTCTCATTTCCTGCGTGGATGGAATAGGCAGTGGATAATGGAAGATGTGGTGTAGGATTTATGGATACGCTTTATTGAAATCTGAATAATCAGAAAACTCAAAACGAAAAAGTGAATAGTAAACCAAAGAACCTTTGATCCTTTAAGCTTGTCTCACTCCTCTGACTCTTGTGTGAGACGGAGTCTCCACAGCACCCAGTATGGTCCTTAAAATATACACCGAATAAGATCCATCCTCTTACCGACCTCCCCCTCCCCTCCCCTCTCCCTCCCTGCTGCATTGACTTCCCAGCTTACTTAAAATAAAATCTAAAGTCTTTGTCGGGCCAACCTCTTCTCCGATGTCATCTCTTCCTACTGCCCACTGGGTCCTGCAGGTCTGGCTGTGTTGACTTCTTTGCTCTTCCTAGGATACAGGGAGCATGCTTCTGGATTTGGGCTTTGCATCCACTCTCCCCTCTGTCTAGAGTCCTCTTCCCCAAAGAGCCAGTGTTTCTCTTCCTCCTTGTCACTTAGATGTCTGCTCCTATGTTCCTTCTTCCTCTGTGAAATGG
Organism: Lagenorhynchus albirostris; assembly: GCF_949774975.1. Classification (NCBI taxonomy): domain Eukaryota; kingdom Metazoa; phylum Chordata; class Mammalia; order Artiodactyla; family Delphinidae; genus Lagenorhynchus; species Lagenorhynchus albirostris. Next base: position 147,780,716 of record NC_083095.1, on the reverse strand, counting down.
CTCCATCGCCCCCTCCATGCATATATATCCCCACTTCAAGAGAGGAGATCCCTCTGATTGATTTGGCCACTGAATGGTTGAATATACAAGAGGTCAAGTCAGGCTTGGGAAGCTGTTCCTGGGAGTCCATTTAAAAGAACTTTCAGAGTTTATGATAGATCAGACCGAATTCAACCTTATCTCCTGTACATTTTGCATCTGCAACAGTGCTGCATGTTCACTACAATGAACTGAAAGAATTACAGAGAAAACTTGTTTTGTTTTGGAAATGTCACCATTTAAAGAATATTTATGGTCCATTTGGCACATTGACCTTTCATTGCGCTTCAATCTCATGAGGGTTTCTAACTCCCGTCTCTTATTCACTGCTAAATCAAGGCTTCAGTGAACCAGATTTTTGTAACCCCACTTTATGTTAAATGGGTTTATTTTAATGTTGTAAGCTTGAATTTCTGCTCTAATAATGAGCGACTCCTTTCTCAAAGGAGATGCAAATCTTTTTTTTTTTTTTTTTTTTCCCTACCTCTGCCTCATCACCTGGGTCCAGAGAAAGGCATCTGTGTCTACTTTTGAAAATGCAAATTATATGAATGGGCCGGAGGAAGCAACAGGAAGCAGTGTATAGTGTAGTTTGTAAATGTTAGGGTAAACTTGAGACAAATGAGATCATTTGCTGAAATTAAAATTCCCCAAGAGAAACACCCTTTAGCAGAGGTGGCAGCAGTGTTTACTGAAAACCCTGTTTAAATCACACTTGGATGTTTTCTTTCAAAACAAGCACCTTGCCTATTTAAGCTTGTCTGGTTTGTATTACATTGTTACCTGATACATTTTTCTGAGAGAAGAGACACAGTTCTGAAAATAGTCGTTGCCTAAAGGGGAAAAACAAATTCTTTTCTTAGTATTACAGGCTTTTTTTTTTTTTTTTTTTCCAGCAGATTAAAGGATCTCACTGTCCAGGTGCTCTAGAAATGTTCTCTGCATGCTCTTTTGGTCAGACATCCTATTAGTGGATACTTTTTGAGCAGGCACACCCAATGTTTACTTACAAATTATGTACATGTGCTGTGGTATTGATAGTACATGTATTATTAAACATTCACAAAAATAGAAATTAAAAGGACACATTAGATCAGTCTGAATGGAAGTCCCAGTGTTTTCTGTGCACATCCCATGGCTGTTCTGGTCCCTCCATGGGGCAGGCTCAGTGCATCCTGGGGACTGCCTCCCCTGAGCCTCATGGGTTTGCAGGATCTCCGTGAAAATGCACCATGAAAAGGTGCTCAGACTCTGCACAGGGAGGCTGGAGAGAGAGTAATCTGCCAATGGTCCTGAAAGTCATCTGCTAAACTCACTGCATTCTTCATTCTTCATAACATGTTAGAGTGCATAGGGTGCCTGGTGTGGGGTGGTGATCAGAATGCAGAAGTTCATGTTCCACGTCTATTTCTGTTTTTGTTCTATTCCTGCGGCTGTTACTGCTGCTTTATGCCTCTTGAAAACGGAAAGATTTTTTGGAAATGGAAAGTTTTTAAAAAATTTTATTTGGTTCCAAATTCTGACCTGAACTCTTAGGAGGCTATTTGGTCTCTGTGTCATTTAGTGTGAATCTTATGTTTGATTATGGGATGCTGACTCAAATACCATTTAGGTTGTTACACAATACACAACACTTACTAAAATTTTAAGTTCTATATTCCGAGACAAACCTGGCCCAAGAGTTTCATATAAGGAATGTGGGAATGTGCCGCTCTTGCTTCTTTGAAGCCTAAATCGCCCTGTTGTTCTGGTTCTTGCTGTAAGACCATTCTTTTAAAGGATACCTGCATTCTGAGGGTCTTGATTACTTAAAAAGGCTTTACTCAAATCTCTGCCGTGGAAAAGAGTGTACCTGCGCTGATTTGCTCACTTGTGCCAATATGGTCATTTCTGCCTTATGATGATAGGATTGAACAGTAGATGACTCCAGTCTAACCTGTAATACCCTCCTCACTGCCAGATAATTGCCCTTTCCAGATCCCATACATTTGCTGAGGAGCCTTTCACCTCGTTGTTCTTTATCTTTCTCAACCTCCCATCCCCCTTTTGCTAGTTACCAGCTGGATCATTTGCCTTATCTCAGGAATATATGAAGAGACTCTACCCCTGCCTCTAAGACTGTCCTACTTATGTCAGCCCTGCTTCTACCCTCATTATCTCTGTTTCCTCTACCCTCAGAACCTTGCTGGACCTTTCCTGGGGATTCTGGTCACTGAGCATCTCAGTGGAGATAAAAAGGCTAAGCAAAATTCCTCTTAACTCAGAATCCAGTGGGGCTCCTCCAGCATGTGTATTCAATTTGAGAATGCTCCAGCATCTCTTTGTCATTCCTTCCTGAGGCTGCAAGCTGCCCACTGAGACAAGGTCCACCCAGCGTTCCTGCTCTTCAGCTGTTGGCATCATCTCCTCGTCTTTTTTTTTTTTTTTTGCGGTACGCGGGCCTCTCACTGTTGTGGCCTCTCCCGTGGCGGAGCACAGGCTCCGGACGCGCAGGCTCAGCGGCCATGGCTCACGGGCCCAGCCGCTCCACGGCATGTGGGATCTTCCCGGACCAGGGCACGAACCCGTGTCCCCTGCATCGGTAGGCGGACTCTCAACCACTGCGCCACCAGGGAAGCCCGATCTCCTCATCTCTTGATCATAGGGTGGAGCCCCCCTTGACAGGCTGGCATGCTTTTAGACTGACCATTCCAGTCCTTCTTTTCTTACTGGGCCCTCATCTTCTCTCACCCCTCAGCACAGGTGGAATGGCTGGGCATACAGGTTGTAGCCAGATATGCAATGGGGTTTCAAATGCCACATGAAGGACTGTGAACTTTTTCCCACAGGCAGTGCAGGAGCCATTACAGGGGATTCTATCTCTACTTTGGTAAGACCATTGCTCTGGGGGTGTAGAAGAGGGTTTGCAGAGGAGAGAGGCTTGGGAAGAGAGGCAGAGGCTCAGAGAAAACCCTGTATTTCATTCCAAGTTCAAACTGTTAATTTAGTTGACTACTTTATTACTTGACTGGTAAAACGGCCTGGCAGAGTACAAAGCACATGGATCCTGAGCTAGGCAGCTGTGGGTTTTAGTGACAACTCTGCCACCAAAAGCAACACTGTTGACTCAGGGCAAGTTAATCTGTAAAGTAGAGATTTGAATGATTATTCATAATCTCTGCAGGATTTTTATGAGTATTCTATAAATTAAGTTTGTGACACGTTCTGAGTACCAGGAACATAGTACATTCTCAGAAACTGTTGTTACTCCCCTCCACCCCACAGTGAGATATTTGCACTGAGGTCCGACCTTGTGAAATCCCGGCATATGAAGTTGATTATTTTGATATTCCAAATAGTGTCTCTATTAGTGGACATAGATAGTATTAGTTAGGTTATGTTAATAAAAGGAATAGTTTTTCTAACCATATACTAGGCTATTAAATAAAGTTCCTGCTTGACTGGTATTTAAGTCTTTTTGGAATGATTTCATGCCATAGTTTAAAACTAGTGATAAATGTGTTTCCCATTATGCATAACTTTGGATGGAACATCCCATTAAGACTGTCATCTATATGAGGTTATAAAACTTTGTTGAATAGGAAACAATATTTATTTCATAATTTCTTGTATATGTCAATCTGATTAGACAGATACTTCATTACTTTTGGGAAATTAATAAGTTAATGATTTATATTCTTCCCCTCTAATTACTGTCATTATACATTTTATTCAAGCAATATAATCTATATTCTTTTATTCAGAGTAATTTAGCTTATTTTAAAAGATAAAAAATAAATTATGCTTAAAGAAGTTTTGGTTAAAGTCACATAAACTGTTTTAGTGTTATTAAGTACCAGTATTGAAACTTTACAGTATTCTTATTATGCAGTTACCATTACGTTATTTCATGGTACCCTTTAATATATGCAGTGTTTGCTAGCTGAGCTTCCTTTGCAAAGAATTATTTGAGGATTGTGGCTTTAATTTGTGCAGTGTGTGTGTGTTTTAGTTATTGTATTCTGTAGTCTGTTTTATAGCAACTTATAATATGAACTGTTTCTTTTGGGAGATGACTAGGACATTGCTGGAAACATATTGGCCTAGCATCATTTGTCAAGATCAATGGTCTATAAACTTGCTCTTAATTTTAACTTTAATTGTGAAAACAAATTCAACAATGGCTACAAGATTTATGTAAGTCATAGCTGCAGTGTTTGTAGGTTCCATTTAATATGCAGTTAACATATTTATTGCTTCTCAAAGTGTATTTTAAAAGATTTGTGTTCGATTACTTTAGTTGCAAAATAAATTGGGCATATAAGTCCTCTGTGGAAAAACAGATTATTCTTCTTCTTTATAGTACAAAACAGACTCTTGACTTAAATCTTTGTGACCATAAACCTGTTTTCTAAGCAGGACAGGACACATTATGCACTTGGGTTTTTGGCTGAATAACTGACTGGACAAAATGTCTATCCAAAGAGACATAGAGTTGATTCTCATTATTCACTATAGTTATCTTTTAGAAAGTCACCATGATCACTCAATTAGTGAATAATGGGTCATTACTCAAGGGAAATACAGGAATAGGTTCCTGTAAGCCTCTGGTCACATTTTGTCGACCTATTAATACATAACCTTGTTTTATATGTGTTTCTGTTTAAAGATACCTTATTTAATATATATTATTGACTCATTAACATTGAACTCACAGCCAACAGCTCTGTAACTCATGCCTGAACAAAGCATATCTCCCACAGCTATTTTCTCCACAAGGCACAGCATAGCCTACTTGGGCTTAGGGACATTAGACTGCACTGCAACACTGTGTCTGGGGCCATTATAAACAGCAGGATGGCCATGAAAAAGCAAAAAATGCGAAAAAGTGGCACTCAGTGAACCACAAAATGGTTATTTGTTTACGGTATGAGATCTGAGACAGGAAGCGAGAACCTCACCTTGTTTGACCGCTACTGGGAACGCGTGCATTGGGCAACTCCAATTTTTTGTCACCCTGTGGCAGGTCCATGAATGGACCTGGAAAGTGCTGCTGGGGTTACAAATACATTTTATTGAGTAGGCGAATTCACAGATACAAAATTCATGAATAATGAGGCTCAACTGTAGTTAGAATAAAGTAATATTTAGGCCACATGTATGCCTTGAATGACAAGTTGAGTAGTTAAACTGTTCCTTCCCAAGAGCTGGATCTGGTAGAAGTGAGTAGAGCTAAGGTTTCCTACTGGGAAGGGCTGGATTCTCTACCTGATGCTAACACTTTGAGACTGTTAGATGTTTCTCACCTCTTCTGGGTCACAGTCCCTGCCTCCACTTGCACGAGTGAATTGCCTTTGGCCTGCTATGACCCTGCAGTTAGCTTCCCCATCCTGTCCTAGTCTCTGAGTTGGGAGACATTAAGAGTGTGGTGATGAAGAAAGTAGGCTGTGCGTTCCCATGTCCTGGGTTCAAATTTTGGCTCTATCACTTACTACCTGCCTGCCCTCGGGCAGGGCTCCTCAGCTTTTTTGCACATTCTTTTCTTCTCTATAAAATGGTTATAATAACGTATTATATGATATCTAATATATATCAGATATTTAAGACAGGAGTTGGTGCGTAAGCCCTCACTATCAATCCACTCAGTTATCCATATTCAACTCGCCTTTTCACTTTTCTTAAGGATTTGATGATGCACCACCAACAAAAACAACACCCCCCAAAAAAATTTAAGGAAAAGAATTAAGGTGAAAAGTTCCAAAGTGTGAAAAGGTGAAGCTGAGGTGATGCTACAACAAACTGTTGGGTTAGGGAGAGAGAAACTCTCAATTTGGCCCTGAGTTGACCAGTTCCCAAAAAGAAAGGCCTGATTCTCATTATCTTTTACATAAAAGCAATTGTTCAGGGAGTGCACAGCTATTTCCGGAATTGAGTCATTTCTTTCTTGGTTCTTCATAGGACCCCTTGGTATTCAGATGCCAGTTACTTGTAATACGTTTGTGTAATTACTTGTAATACGTTTGTGTGTACCCGTGTCTCTCTCTCACCTTGGAATCTTGGAGGCTGGGTGTTATGTCATTGATTTCAGATCTCCAGGTCTAGCGCCGAGATGCTAACCCTGCTGTGGAATCCCTGCTTCTGATGATGTGATTGCCAAAACACCTGTCTCTACAAGAGCCCTGTGTTTGCTCTTCCCCTGATTTTATCGTGGATCACAGACATGCAGCTCTAGTGCAGAAAAAGGCATTGGGTGTTCTGTATAGATACTGAAGGCATAAGAGGCAGATAAAGGGGCTGAGTCTAGGGTGGCTTGTGTATGGGGCCACATGGACTTGGAGGACACAGTGGCTGGGGCCCTAAAGCCATATACTCCATGCTTTTGGTTCATGCCCCTTGATTATTAAATATTTAAAAATACATACCCTTGTGTATGCATTTGTTTACCTGTAGATCGCATATATGAAGTTCAAAACTCATGTAATTTATACATTATAATGTGCATTAAGAAGAGGTTGAAAAAGGATGACTGTTCTCAAAGTAGATTGTAGAGGTAGTTGCATAACTCAGAAAATTCACTAAATATTATTCATTCAATTACACACTTAAAATGGATGACTTTTCTGTTATGTAAATTATGCCTTCATAAAGAAGTTTAAAAAAGGAGGGATGAGGTGGAGATGGGATTAGCAGTATATAAACATCTTAAAACATATTATAAATATAAAAACCCCTTTTATTCTCATCTGATGTATTGAGAACTAAATGCTATTGTTACTAAGAGCAATGTGATTAAACAGAATCCTTAACATTTATAATCACTTAATGGTTTTATTAAAAAGCTCATTTTAGGAGGCTAAGTACCACTCTGTTCCTTTTGCCTGTGCTTAATTATCAGCGTTCTCTTTAGCCCATAGTTTCTTTACAAGGATCTTTTTCAGTAAAACTTGACAACATCTTTAAATGTCTTCAGCCAGTTGTGTGGGTGTGCACGCATGCGTGCGCACTTACACACACACACACACACACACACACACACACACACACACACACACACGAGTTTCTCAGTTTGCAGCACAGGGATCCTGAGAACCTGTGGCCTGTGATCTCTGTGCTGTGAAATTTCCATTTTCCCCTCAGAGCAGCTCAAAATCGCTTGTGATTGGCTGATATATGGATTAGGTGTGGGGACCACATTCTCTTCCCTTTCCTGACTTTCACTAAGGGAATTGCATGTGTATACTTTTTGGTTTGTTTGTATTTTTATTATTATAATTTCTTATCTGTCTCCTCCTTCAGGATGCACACTTCCTGAGTTCAGGGACTTTGTTTTGTTCATTGTGGCGTTGCCAGCACTTTGATCCATTCTTGGCACAAATTCGTGGCTCAGTAAATGTTGTCAAATGAGTGAATCAACCCGTATATTAAGTTTAGCAATGGTTAATTCTTCTCAGTTTAAAAATAAAGATAACTATACATAGAAGTTCTGCTACTTAATTCCTGCCCACGCTGAGATACGTACACTCAACTTTGGAGACCACTGCCTGTGGGTGTGTGTAATGTGAGGAGCAGAAGAGGAGGCGAGAGGTAGGGAGGGAAGCAGCACAGGCACGAGGCCAGTAAGAAATATCCTGTATTGAGAGATCAGACTCTCTCTTCTGACATCTGGCATTTGGGTCAGACCCACCTTACCAGTATTAACTTATAAAGGGAAGGAGTAAATGAGCTAAATCAGAAAATGAAATAGGTAAATGCAATTCCTCATTTAGAACAATGTAAGGCATTCTTGAAGTACAGTGCAAAAGGGGCTGCTGGTGGTGTTTGAGGGATTTGTAAGATTGGAAGAGTGACATTGTGACATATGACTCTCCACAGTGGCGGGACTGGCAAGGACCAGAAAGTACTCGGGTGAATTGCATCATTTCGGTTTGTTTTAAAGAACTGCCTTGTAGTGTGGTTAAAATCCAGTTCAGTTTTTTTTTGTTTTTTTTTAATGATTAGTTTTATTGAGGTGTAATATACATAGACTAAAATTTGCCCTTTGGAGGTAAATAGTTGTCTGAGTTTGAGAGAAACAGTTGTGCAACCACCACCACAAACATGGTATAGACTGTTTCTTATCACCCCTAAAGTTCCCTTGTCCTCTTGTAGTTAATCCCCTCCTTTTCCCCAGCCACCACTGATCTTGTTTCTGTCCACATAGGTTTCCCTTTTCCAGAAGGTCATAAAAGATGGTATCATACAGTATATAGCCTTTTGTGTTTGGCTTCTTTCACTTAACATAATGCTTTTATGTTGATATCTGTTTTGTTTTGTATATTAAAAGTTCCTTCCTGGGCTTCCCTAGTGACGCAGTGGTTGAGAGTCTGCCTGCCGATGCAGGGGACACGGGTTCGTGCCCCGGTCCGGGAAGATCCCGCATGCCGCGGAGCGGTTGGGCCCGTGAGCCATGGCCGCTGAGCCTGCGCGTCCGGAGCCTGTGCTCCGCAACGGGAGAGGCCGCAACACTGAGAGGCCCGCGTACCGCAAAAAAAAAAAAAAAAAAAAGTTCCTTCCTTTTTATTGCTGAGTAGTGTTCCATTGTATGGATGTACCATATCTTTAAAATCCATTCACTAGTTTATGGAGAGTTGGGTTGTGTTAAGTTTTTGGTTAATTCTGAAAACAATTTCCATAAACTCATGTACAGGTCATTGTATGGACATCTGTTTCAATTTCCGTTGAGTGAATACCTATAAGTGGGATTGTTGGGCCATGTGGTAAGTGTATGTTTAATTGTATAGGAAACTATCAAACTGTTTTCCTAAGTGTTTGTACCAGTTTGCATTCCTATCAGCAACACAGGAAAGCTCCAGTTGCTCAGCATTCTCGCCAGCACTTTGTGTTGTCCATTTTTTGCATTTGCTTGTTTGTTTGTTTGTTTTGGGTTGTTCTAGAAGCTAGTTGGTTTAGTTTTGAATGTGATGGTATGGGCATGGTCTTACGTTCATTTTTCTCTTTTTAATTCTTTAATTTGTTGTTATCACTTCTCTTTTTCTTGAGGAAGTCTTCCACCTTGCTTTTCCCCTTCACTGCCTTCGTTTGTATAGACTGTAGGATTAACACCTCATTAAATACCGTCCCAGTTCTATTTCTGCATATTCGTAGTATGCATTACACACTACTTTGCTCCCTGCTGAACTCTTACTGTTAGATCATGAACTTCTTGTGGGCAGGTTTCTTGCCACTCGGATAAGAACCAGCAGGCACTCAGGTAACATTCTATGTTGATTGAGTTGTAGGGGATAAGAAAGAGTAGAGTCAGTCTTGAAAAAATTATTATTTTAAAAAGACTCTAATTTATAATCTTTTGGTATGTAAGGTGTTTGGGTAGTTTTTTTAGGACTTAAGAAAAGCATATTTGCCAGCTTTTCAGTTCTGAATTGGGGATCAATTGGCAGAACCCTGTTATTGATATTATTGTTTAAGCTATTCGTATAAGGACTTTTTAATTGCTTATTAAATTAGTTACATCACTATGCCTTCTTTTAGTTCGTCACTTCTGAAGTGCCCACTGAAATGCCTCCTGTCGAAGCAGTTAGGCTTGGTTGGGCTTGGTTTCAAATTCTGCCAATTTTCAAACTCTCTTCAAATTCAGTTGTAAGCATAATTAATGTGTTAGACAGATAATAATATAGACTTATCCCTACAACTTTGGTTATCTTGGGTCATATCATTTCAGTGATCGCATTATAAAGATTTGGGCTTGGTTTCAAGTTCTGCCAATTTTCAAGCTCTCATCAAATTCCAATGGAAGCATAATTAATATCTCAGACAGATAATAATACAGATTTATCCCTATAACTTTGAGTGTCTTGGGTCAAATCTTTTCAGTGACTGCTTTATAAAGAGTTATTGAAAACTGATGTCTCAGTATTAATTTTTGGTGTTTCTTATATAAGTACTCTCAAGTGGATATAGCAACTTTGATAAGGATTGAATTTATCAGGCTCACATGTGTATGACCATGCATTGCTGCGGACAGTTTCCTAGTATTTCGTGTTAGTTATTTCTCTAAGCACATTTTCATATATATAGTTCCAAAGAAAATCTCACCTGAGTGTTTTCCAAAGAGCCCATTTTACTCCCAAGCACACAGGCACATTTTTATTATTCCAAGGACTTGAAGGCTCAGCTCTCAATATTCTGAAGAATATTATGTTATTCTCTGTCCCAGACATTTGTATTCCAGCTCTGATATTTAACAGTGCTGTTTCAGAGTTTTAAATAAGAGGGGGGGAATGCCCAAAACAAATGGTTTCAACAGAGAAGATGGTTCAACTTTAAAGTGTTTTACTCATGCATCCCTTTTTCTTACAAATTTTGTTCCAATCACCAGCTTTCTGCTAGCAGGGTAGAACAAGGGAGGGTGGGCAGGGACTGTACTAGTGGTTCCAGCTAGTGGGGGTAGTGTGCCTGTTGAGGGCTTCTGAAAATATGTATGATGTTTCTGATTGTCAGAGGATGAGGGGACATTGCTGGCATTTGAAGGTGAGGTATGGCATTGATAACTGCTATCCTACAATGTGTAAAACAGTCCCATACAATGAAGAATTGTCCTGCTCCAAATGCTAGTAATATCCCCCCCTGCCACTGAGCAGTGCTGACCTAGATGAGCCTGTGTTTCAGTTCCCAGCACTGTGGACCTGAACAAGTTGCATTTTCCTCACCTGTAAAATTGGAGTAAAAGTGCATATTGTATAAGATCATGGTGAACATCGCTGATGGTGGAAGTAAAGCAGTGAACACGGGACCAGATACATAGTAGGAAGTAGCAAGGCATCATTAGCACGAGTGGCTTTCCAGCCTACTCAGTGTAAAACCCAGGATCCTGGCAGTGACCTACAAGGACTTGGCCTGATCTGACCTACTCCCCTCTGAACTCATCTCCTGCAGTTCTCCTTCCTGCCTCTGCTCCAGTCGCACTCTGGCCTTCTGTCTGTTTCTCCATCTCCCCGAGAGATCAGCCTGTCTCTGGACCTTCTGCACTTGTTCTTTCTTCTGTGCGGAAGGCTCTTCCTCTACATGCATCCACTTGGCACGCCTCCCTCACTTCCTTCCTTTTGTTCTCTGCTCACTTTATCTGAAGGAGGCTTTCCTGATATAAGATATAAAAAATGGCAGCCTGGCTCTCAGCAGCCACCCCTTCCCTTCAGCTCTTGTTCTTTCCCTTACCATCACCCAACATACCAAATATTTTTTTGCTCATTGTCTATCTCTTTCAAGTAGAACATTTTTTTTTCAAGATTTTCTTGATGTGGACCATTTTTTATAAAGTCTTTACTGAATTTGTTACAGTATTGCTTCTGTTTTATGTTTTGTTTTTTTGGCTGCGAGGCATGTGGGATCTTAGCTCCCTGACCAGGGATCGAACCCGCACCTCCTGCATTGGAAGGTGAAGTCTTAACCACTGGACCACCAGGGAAGTCCCTAGGGCATACATTTCATGAAAGCAAGGACTCTTGTTTTGTTCACTGATGAATCCCCAATTTAATATCCCCTAGTACATAGATGCCAATAAATGATTATTGAATGAATGACTTATTAAAAATAACAAAAGAGAAGAAGTTATGATTGGCTTGTGTACATATGCTGTGTGTGTGAGAGAGTGACTGTGTGTGTATGTGTGTGTGTGTGTGTGTAATAAAGTTATACTTTCTAGTAAATAGTTTCTAATCCAGATGATGGAATTAATCATTTATGGGAATCTCTCCATCTAAACAATTTTGAGAAACATTGAAAAAGATAACAGACACCAGGTTGTCTAAGAATCGAATTTCTCTACTCTCTACTCATTCAACTCTGTGATTCTTCCTTCACTTTTAACTGAGGAAAGCATGATCCTTTTATTTTTATAAGAGACTGCTTTAAGGGAATAATGATGTGATTATCTTGGAGTACGTGTTTTGAAATTGGTTGCAAAATTTCTAGAGGTCATCAATAATGTTATCCATAGCATATTAGAATGATTGAGTTTTCTTATCTGCTTGGAGGAGTTATAATTGTTCTCTGGCTAGATGATAGATATTTGCTGCTTCTCTTGATATAGACATGGACTTGGGAAATGCTTTTAAGGGTTACGTTATTAAAAAAAAAGCACTGGCTTTATGTTTTGGGATTAGGGGAATGATAAACTGTGCAGGATGCTTATTTAAAAGATAGGTATTTGCATGTAAAATTTCCTTCTTGCCATTGATAGGTCCAAATATTTCTCTGATAGGTTTTGTGAAAATATGAATTACCTTCTCTTATACCCAGTGTGTATTGTTAAAACTCATGAGATTATTTGTTGGATAGTGCTTGATTTTCAAAACTGGGGTCTATAGCTGCATGACAGATAATAAATATTCTGATAAGGGAATCAAGGAAGAGTGAGTGAGTGAGTGAGTGTGTGTGTGTGTGTGTGTGTGTGTGTGTGTGTGTGTGTGTGTGTGTGTGTGTGTGTGTTGGCAAGTGGTGGGTAGCAATTCAGTCAGCAAGTAAATATTCATTGAGTGCCGTAGCCAGAGAAACATGTACCTTTAGCATGAGTGTTACATTGATATACCTCTAGGTATGATCAAGTCTCACAACTTGACCTATACCCCTCTTCTCCTTCAGCCCAATTTTTTGAAAATCAGTTAATCTGTTGCCTCCTTTTCTTCCTTTCCCACTTCCTTCTGAACCTTCCCCCTCCTGCCACCAACACATGTCATTCGAAGATTACCAGTAATCTCTCTTGCACCACATGGATGCTTTTAGGGCTGATGTTAACTTGCCTGCAAGCAGCACTTGATGCTCTTAACCACTTCCTCTATAACACATTCTTCCTTTGTCTTCTCTGTTGCCGGTTCTATTTGTCATAAGGTAACGCCACACTATTTGTTTCCTCTCTGGCTATGTAATTTTAGTCTCCTTTGCAAGCTTATCCTGCTCTAACAGATTAAGTGCTGGAGTTGCTTAAGGCTCATCCCATTTTTCCATTTTGTACTCTTCTTGTCAATCTTATCCACTGCTATGCTCCCAATTGTCATCAGAATGTCAATCTGCAAAGTCTGTCTCTAGACCTGACCTCTCTCTTAGCTCCACAATCCTGTGCCCAGATGACAACTTGGCTTCTCCGGCTGAACTTCTCAAACACAAAGAAGCCAAGACTGAGCTCCGGATTTCCCTTCAAAATCTGGACTTTTGAGTGAATGGCTCTAGTACACTTTAATTGGGCTGGACTCAATCCCGACATCTCCTCTTTCTTATCCCCTTTATTGAGTCCTGTCAACTCGACATCATTACGGTTTCTCAATACCTGCCCGCTTTTCTCTATTAATAGAACAAGAAGACAAAAAAGTGAGAAGACAGCTCTAAACAACACAAACAGCTTCAACTGACTGACATATATAGAACCCGGAACTGCAGAACTGACTGTAAGCTGGGCCATAAAGAAAGCCTGCAATTGTAGAGGAATGAAAACATCAGGATTTTCTTTCTGATTTAATCATTAGGAATTAAGCTTAGAAATCAATAACATAAAGATAACTAGACAATCTCATTTTTTAAAGAAATTAAGCACTGTACCTCTAGAAAAACCTATGTATCATAGAAGAACTTAATATAGAAATTAGGAAGTATTTTGCATTAAATGGTAATGGTAATTTGACATAATACTCATGGGATGCAGCTAACTCAGTGCTTAAAGGTAACTTTATAACAAATGCTTAAATAAGAGTACAGTCTGAAAATCAGTATCTAATTTTCCATACCAAGAATTTAAATGAAGAAAAGAAACTTAAACTCAGAGGGTATAGGAAGAAGGAAAGAGTAAAATTAAGAACAGAAATCAATAAATCAATAAAGGAAAAGTTAGTTTTAGAAAGATTAAAAAACTAATAAGCCCCTTGAAAGACTGATCAAGAAAATAAGAGATAAAGCATATTACCAGTAGACTATTACATATTGAATTGGAAACACTGGTCAGTGCAGGAAGGAAAAATAGTTATTTTAGAAAAGATGAGTCAAAATTTTCATCATTTGAAACTAATTTAGTGGCTTAAACTGAAAACCAGAATTAATTATAATTTACAAACACATTATTAGAGTTAATAAATGACCTCAACAAGGTGGTTGGAATTAGAATACATTTATAACAATATAAAACAATATAAAAACAATTGACTTAATTTTCTATATACAGCAGCTCATAATGAAAATATAATAAAAATGTCAATAACTTCAAAACTATGAGTTACCTAGCAATTGATTTAGCAAAATATGGGCAAGATGCTTATTGAGAAAGTTTAAACAATGTAACTGATGATTACTAAAGACTGTTTAAAGTTGTATAGATACCACATGATTCAGTGATCTTAGTATTTACCTAAATGAGTTGAATACTTATGCCTGTGCAAAAACCTCACAGAGATGTTTATAGCCATAATTGCCAAAAATTGGAAGCAACCAAGATGTTCTTCAGTAGTTGAGTGGATAAACAAACTGTGGTATATCCACACAATGGAATATTATTCAGCAATAAAAATAAATGAGCTGTCTATCAAGCCACAAAAGGCATGGAGGAAAATTAAATGCAGAAGTGCAAGAAGCCAGTCTGACAGTATGGTACTGGCACAGAAACAGAAAGATAGATCAATGGAACAGGATAGAAAGCCCAGAGATAAACCCACGCACATATGGTCACCTTATCTTTGATAAAGGAGGCAGGAATGTACAGTGGAGAAAGGACAGCCTCTTCAATAGTGGTGTTGGGAAAACTGTACAGCTACATGTAAAAGAATGAAATTAGAACACTCCCTAACACCATACACAAAAATAAACTCAAAATGCATTAAAGACCTACATGTAAGGCCAGACACTATAAAACTCTTAGAGGAAAACATAAGAAGAACACTCTTTGAAATAAACCACAGCAAGATCCTTTTTGACCCACCTCCTGGAGAAATGGAAATAAAAACAAAAATAAACAAATGGGACCTAATGAAACTTAAAATCTTTTGCACAGCAAAGGAAACCATAAACAAGACGAAAAGACAACCCTCCG
Organism: Lagenorhynchus albirostris; assembly: GCF_949774975.1. NCBI lineage: Eukaryota > Metazoa > Chordata > Mammalia > Artiodactyla > Delphinidae > Lagenorhynchus > Lagenorhynchus albirostris. The sequence goes on along the minus strand of NC_083095.1, from coordinate 147,765,634 downwards.
AATGGGAGAAAATCATTGCAAATGAAGCAACGGACAAAGGATTAATCTCCAAAATATATAAGCAGCTCATACAGCTCAATATCAAAAAAACAAACAACCCAGTCCAAAAATGGGCAGAAGACCTAAATAGACATTTCTCCAAAGAAGATATACAGATTGCCAACCGACACATGAAAGAATGCTCAACATCACTAATCATTAGAGAAATGCAAATCAAAACTACAATGAGATATCATCTCACACCAGTCAGAATGGGCATCATCAAAAAATCTACGAACGATAAATGCAGGAGAGGGTGTGGAGAAAAGGGAACCCTCTTGCACTGTTGGTGGGAATGTAAATTGATACAGCCACTATGGAGAACAGTATGGAGGTTCCTTAAAAAACTAAAAATAGAACTACCATACGACCCAGCAATCCCACTCCTGGGCATATACCCTGAGTAAACCATAATTCAAAAAGAGTCATGTACCACAATGCTCATTGCGGCACTATTTACAATAGCCAGGACATGGAAGCAACCTAAGTGTCCATCGACAGATGAATGGATAAAGAAGATGTGGTACATATATACAATGGAATATTATTCAGCCACAAAAAAACCCGAAATTGAGTTATTTGTAGTGAGATGGATGGACCTTGCATCTGTCATACAGAGTGAAGGAATTCAGAAAGAGAAAAACAAATATCATATGCTAACACATATATATGGAATCTAAGGAAAAGGAAATGGTCATGAAGAACCTAGGGGCAAGATGGGAATAAAGACACAGACCTACTAGAGAATGGACTTGAGGCTATTGGGAAGGGGAAGGGTAAGCTGGGACAAAGTGAGAGAGTGGCATGGACATATATACACTACCAAATGTAAAATAGATAGCTAGTGGGAAGCAGCCGCATAGCACAGAGAGCTAGCTCGGTGCTTTGTGACCACCTAGAGGGGTGGGATAGGGAGGGTGGGCGGGAGGGAGACGCAAGAGGGAAGAGACATGGGGATACATGTATATGTGTAACTGATTCACTTTTTTTATAAAGCAGAAACTAACACACCATTGTAAAGTAATTATACTCTAATAAAGATGTTAAAAAAATAAATAAAAATAAAAAAAAACAAATCACACTGAAAAAAAAAAAAGGAAGCCAGTCTGAGAAGGCTATGTAAAGTGTATTTCCAACTATATGACATTCTGGAAAAGACAGAGCTAGGGATAATGAAAAGATCAATGATTGCCAGGGTTGGGGAGGAGAGGGGAGGGAAGAATGGATAGGTAGAACACAGGAGATTTTTGGAACAGTTGAGACAATTCTGTATGATAGTGTGATGGCAGGCACATGACATTATACATTTGTCCAAGCTCATAGAACTGTACAACACAAAAGTGAATGCTAAGGTAAATTATGGACTTTAGTTAATAATAATGTGTCAATAATGGTTTGTCCATTGTAACCACATTAATGGTAGATCTTAACAATTGGGGATACTGTGTATAGGGAGTAAGAGGAGATAGGAGGGAACTCTGTACTTTTGCAGTTACTCTGTATACTAAAATTGCTCTAAAGATTAAAGTCTATTACAACAAAAAAAAGATATATAGAAAGTAACCATATTCATGGCTAGGAAGAGAATGATATCATGAAGCTGTTCTTAGATTAATTTGTAAAAAAAAATTGCCAATCAAAATCTCCACTGCTTTTATTTGGGGGTGGGGATATTAGACAAATGGATTCTAAAATTTACATGGAAGAACAAAGAAGAAAAGAAATTGATCTGAAGGACTACAGCAAGGTGGGGGGCTTACCCAAATAGATATCAAGACTTACTACAAACCTATAGGAATTAATTATTATGAGATATTGGCACAGATATAGATAAACAGGTAGAGACCTTATTTATGGAAATTATATACCTGATAGAGATGGACTTGTAGGTCACTGGGAGTTAGGATAGGTCTTTTCAATAAAAGATGCTTTGAAGTTTGATTATCCTATGGATAAAAAATAAAATATCATCCCCACCTTAAACCATAAGCAAACAATTCAGGATAAAGATTGTGAAAAGCAAAACTTTAGAGCTTTTCCAAGAAGTTATATGAGAATGTATGTGTGACCTTGAGGGTTTTAAAACCATACTCCGTAGATATATGCCACACACAAAAACACAACCTGCAAAGAAAAGTATTTATAAATTCAGCTCACCAAGTTTTTTTATACATGTGAATCTTGGTACTGTAATAATAATTTTTTTTTCTTTTAAAACGGCTAGATATTGGGTGAAAAGTTTTGTAACAAAAGATACTAAGAAAGCATTATTATTAGAATGTTTAAAGTACCATTTCAAATAAATAAGAAAAACTCCAAAGCTATCATCCTAAGAGAATAATGGATCCCCTTTCACAATTTCAGATTGGCAAATGGTAAAAAATCTTGCAATACTAGGTGCAGGCAAAGATGTTGCACAGTAGGAAATTACTGGCTGACGTTGGGTGTATTAATTAATATACCTACTTTGAAGAGCAATTTGGCAATACCTCATGAGTCAACTTTAGGATCCATACAAGCTGCAAACCAACAATTCAACTCTGAGATACGGTGTTTCTTATTGGGACCTTACTGGTAATTTGGGCAGAGTAAGCCTCTCTTCTGGGGTATCATTCATATCCCACTGTGTGTGAGTCATGCCCCCTATATCATGGTCATTCAAACATCCAAACATTCTTCAAACATTTCTAATCACTTCTAGTGGGGCAGTCCATGGCTGATTGAAAACTCTGGGAGAAATTGACTTATGCATCAGAAGACACATCTGAGAATCTTCTTTAGAGCTTTGTGTAACTCTGTAGTTGTAAAATATAGTAAGCATCTTAAGTATCCATCTGCAGGGAAATTAAGTACAATGTAGCATCTTCTGACAATGGAAATAGGATATGACTGTTAAAATGAGGTTAATAAAGCTACATTTATCATTGTGGATAAAATTCTTGAAGGAGATGTTGATTTAAAAGCTTGGACTTCCCTGGTGGCACAGTGGTTAAGAATCCGCCTACCAATGTAGGGGACACAGGTTCCAGCCCTGGTCCAGGAAAATCCCACATGCCGCAGAGCAACTAAGCCCGTGCAGCACAACTACTGAGCCTGCACTCTAGAGCCCGTGAGCCACAACTGCTGAGCCCGTGTGCTGCAGCTACTGAAGCCCGTGCACCTAGAGCCTGTGCTCTGCAACAAAGAGAAGCCACCACAATGAGAAGCCTGCGCGCTGCAACGAAGAGTAGCCCCTGCTCACCACAACTAGAGAAAGCCCGCTTGCAGCAGTGAAGGCCCAATGCAGCCAATAAATAAATAAATTTATAAAAAAGTAATAAAAGCATAGCTCAAGGATGTATTATACAACATGGAGAATATAGCCAATATTTTGTAATAACTGTAAATGGAAAGTAACCTTCAAAAATTGTATGAAATATTTTAAAAATTTAAAAAAAGGATAGAGGAAGATTATTGTTTCCCTCAGGTACCTCTGAGTTGACATGATAAAATAATTATGCATTACTGTAAAAAAAATAAGAGCATTTTATAAGAGCATTATAAAATACAGTTTATAATTATGAAAAATAGTACGGTATTATATATCCCTGAATGACATCTTACAAAATAACTGCATGTGATAAATATAATTTTAGAATAGTGGTTACTTCTGTCAGGGCATGATGGGAAAGTCAGAAAGAAGCATACAGGAAATGTAATTGCCGGTAAGTTTTTATTATACCAGTACCTGTGTGTTATAAAATTTTCTATATATATTCATAGGGCTAATTTTTTTTTAGAAAGTAACCAAAGAAAACTAAGTGTAATAAAATAACAAGAGTGGAAGTAGGAATACATAACCAAGGCTGAGAAAGTTTGAGTGGAGTTACTAGGTCCAGAGATCTAAAAATGATTATGAACTAAGGTATATAAGCAATGTCAGGGTGAAATCAATAAAACAGTAAACAAACAGACCAATCAATGAAATAAACTCTTTAGATCAAGAAAAGTCAGGAAAGATTAGAGAAGACCTCAGTGTAGGAGTTATAATGTTAAAACCCACTTACTTAGTATTTAACGTTTGCAGAGCGGTTTGATGGATATGATCTCACTGGATCCTAACAAAGAATATGGCAATAAAACAAGAGACATCAAATGAGGAGGGACTGGTACTTGACATGGTGGTGAGCTACTTCTTAGCTTATTAAATTGACTTAACTTCTCTAAGTGCAATTAAAGTGAAAAAGAGTGCTGAAGAAATTTACATTTATGAAGTCTGAGAGTCAGTGTTCACACTGACTATAGAGAATTCTGTAGCTTCCAGAAATGATGAGTACCTAGTAATCATTGTATCCTTCTCTCTCCCACTTCTCATAGGATAAAGGTAAATCCCCAAATTACAGAATGTTACTTAGGCCATCCATCCCTGCCAGAACTCTAGACAGAGATACTTTGGTTAAGGACAGATGGTAGAAACCCTTGGAAGGACCAAGGCCTGCATGGTCTCTGTGTTCCCTGTTAGCACTGAGTTGTCTTTCAGGATGTTCAACACCAAACTGGCCCAGCTTTTTCTGACAGAGCACCACCTGCCCCCTGAAGTTGAGTTATTCCTTCTTAGCTGTTGTGTTTCTGGTTCCACTTGAATGTTTCTGGATGGGCAAACACCACTCACAGTTAAGCCTGGCCCATAGAATACCACTGATTTAATTGACCATTTCTCATCTCATGTCCTTCCTACCCTCCTTGCAGACCCATCTGTTTATTGTTAAGTTGAGCTGCCTGTCTTTTCATGCTTATATTAAAAAAATTTTAATGCTATAATGAGATTTCACTTATTCTTTCTTCTTAGTCTTTTTTTTTTTTTTTAAAGATCTGGTTTGTTTTCTTTCAGTTACTCTTACTAAGGAATGAATCAGAATCATTTAGAATATTTTGTTTCTTCCAAATCTGTCCATTTTGGCAACTTATGTTAAAGCATTGAGTTCTTTATTAACATTTCTGTGTCAAGGATTCCTAAGACTGCCCTCAGTTCAGGTGGTTCTCTAGAAGGACTCAGCATTTTGTCATACTCTTAGCTATGATTTCCTGTAGGAAAGATACACAACAAAATCAATGAAGAGAAAAGTGCATAGGAGGGTCTGGAGGAAACCAGATGTAAGCTTCCAAGAGTCCTCTCCCAGTGGAGTCACTTAGGACAGGCTTGATTCCTCTAGTGGGGAGGTGTGACAGCACCTGTGAAATGTTGTCTACCAGGGAAGCTCATTAGAGAGATTTTTGAAGTAGATTTGTGCTTGGAACTGGTCACATAGGCCCCCTCTGCCTAGTGTGTATTTCATTTCCAGACTCTTAGAAAGGAAGTGGGTGTTTAGCATAAGACAAATTGTTTGCATACATGGTTTAGGAACAGTGAGCTGCTCTTGTCACTTAGTTTGGTGGGGGAAACCTTCCAACTCCAAGTTCCTTCCAGATGCCAACCAAGGAATAACCTTGCACACAGGCCTTTTAAAAGCTAGCTACTTATGCTTCTCTGTGCAATTTCTTTATTCTTTTGGAATGGAATGTTAACTCAGGGCTCATTTAAGAATCATGTATACCTTTTATTAAACTCATTCTGGTCATTTCAGGGCAAGATGGTAACTGTGGATATGCTGTCAGAGATGGAATTAAAGTGAAAGTACATGTATTTGATGCTTCAGAAACCCTAGCCCCTTCCTCTCCTTTCCTCTAATCTTCTCCAAGCACAGCCTATGAATTAGGAGTGATTGATAAAGAGGTAAGAAATTCTGAGGTTTCTTTTCTTCTGTAGATGAGATTTTTTAAGAGACTAGTAGTGTGGCCAGGTATGGCATTAACCAGAGGAGACAGAACCTATTTCTCTATTAATACATTTTGTTTCTTTCCAAGAACATATGTAGTGGGACTGAAAAATGCATCTAGTCCTTTTTGTTGATCCTAATTTTGGAGGGATTTCTGTCTCCATGATATATTTTTTTAATAGATGTCTGGTATATGGAATGATCTCCCTTCTCTCAGTTGGCTCACAAATTTAGTGACAAGTTGGATGATAGATTGGGAGGCTGTATTTTAGAAGAAAAAAACCGAATTGACTATAAAAGCAGAGAATCATCTGTCCTTTATATGGAACTGATCTCGAGAGACCTTTCCCTAATGATAGTCTCCTTTAGATAAGGGTGGGGGGGATTATTTCTGCTACAAGCACAATTAAATATACCCAGGTGTACAGACTCTTACTCTGTTCTATCAGAATACTGAATAATCCTTCTTTAGAATTTTATTTGCCTTTGTCTTTTCCCATAAGATAAGCGTACACCATCAGATTTTCACTTTCATTGAATTTAGTTTAGATATTTCCCCCCCTATTTTAAGAGAATGTGGTAGGAAATTTTCTTTCTACTGGTAAGAAAAAAGATATTGTGGTTAACTAAAAAGATGTCTCAGTAATGACACATTCTGACTCATAATAACTACCTGCTGCTTTGTCATTGGAATTGATATTTAGATTGTGAAAACAAACCCTTTTCATCACATTTACACTAAAGGAGAGCTTTGAGAAGCACAATTTGAGTTAATGTTACTGAATAGCTCTGATACACATAATGATAACTTATGCTGTTGTCATTCTCAGAACCTCTTTCCTTTCTTGAGTTTCTCATTCAGATAGGGGTTGTGGTCCAGGTTCAATCAGAAACTTTTGAGCTGAAATTTAAAAGGTTTGTTCTTTTCCCATTTGGCCAGTTGCTACCAGCCAGCTGGGGAGGATGTCTGGGTTAAAACCATAATAAATGAAGCTTCCATTAGTCTCCTTGGCTTGGGGCTGTTTCCTGTAAAGACCTTGTCCTGCCTTTAGTATTTTGAAGAAACCGAATACTTATTTTTGTTCAATAAATGAAAGCTGAAATTTAACCGGTAGGGTAGCATAGGTATGTTGTTTTACGAAGAGATTCTGCTTCTAGTGCTGATGGTTTGCAGAGCGTGGGTTATATTTTAACTTGTGGCCCTTTGGGTGTTTATGACAATAACCTATGAACTTTTGTCATTGTAGAAAATGGAACACATATGTTTGTTTGTTTTTAAGTATCCTTTGAGATGAAGAAAACTCAGTATATTTTAATACTTAGTTGGATTTACCTCACTGTCATTTTCTTCAAACCTTAGATTTGTAAGTTTCCTTTATTCTGAAGAATGCATTGTGAATTGGAGGGATGACGTTTTCAAGCATCAAAGAGACCACAGTCTAACAGTGTATTAGCTTTATGTACACCCTTAAGATTACGTTTTTTTTCCTGGGCACATGTCTTTTGTGTTTATATGTTTGTAGTTCAGTACACTTGGCATTGCACACTTGGGGAAATTGGTTAAAATGCTTTTGCAAAACTTACTAAAAGAATTCTGGTTCCAGGTAAAATTGAATAAAACCACTCCAACCTTTTTTCCCCAATGAATACAAACATGAAACTGGATAAAATGCCAGTTGAAGCTAGTTGAGTTCTTTGAAAAGTAAATATCAGCAATAAGGAAGAATACTAGAATGAAATACCACTGAACTAGAGATGGGCTTACAGTATTTTTCTCTGCTAATCCCACAGCTTGAATTCAGTGCAGTCCAAAATCCTGAATCAGTATTGGAACACAGATGGAAATCCAGGAGACACTTCTAGTTCTGGCTCAAGGAGTAGAAAAGGGAAGCCCTAAAGCTCTGAGAGAAGGGAGAATACTCCCATCCTTTTTGTCTCCTGTTTCTTGGTTTTGTCATGCCCCAGCTCCCTGGCAATCTTGTGGCAAGAGGCAGTAGCAGCAGAAGCAGCTGGCAGTGGGAAACTGCAGGAGCCAATGAGTTAAGGGAACATCCTGTCTATCTGGTAAAGCTATAGTTATGAAAGACAGGGCTAAACAATTGCTTGTTTCCCCCCACCCCCTCTCGATCCTCCTGCTACTCTGGTGCAGTCATAGAAGTGGGTTGTTGCTGATTGGAGGAGTGACAAGGGATGTTCCAGGGTACCAGAAAGTATCAGCGGAGACAGGTGAGAAGGAGGGGCTTTGGAAATAAACCCATGAACCTGTGAACTCCTAGACTCACTATAATCTGCAAATGCTTGGATCTCATCCTTATTAGCATACCAAGGGCTTTGAGGATGGAATTAATGAATAGAATGTCACCCGAGTCCCAGACTGATCTCTACATGGTGCACACCCAGTGTAAATCTGAATGGCCCTACATAGCTTTTGAAAATGGAACTGATATTGCAACTACAGCCCATAGAGGTGGGTTGGAATTAGTGGCCAGAAGCTAACCAAATCAAGTGCCTGATAAAAAAATATCAGCATTCACCATAGATTTAAACAAGGCACGTTCCATATGGGCGTATGAAGTACTACAAAAATCTCAGATCACGTGGGAAAAGACAACAGATGACAAAGAAAAGATAACTTTAAAGCAACTATTGTAAAAGTGCTCAAATGAATAATCTTAAATCCTGAAATAAAAGTTAAAATAGGAAGTAATCAGTAAAGAAATAGGAAATATGAAGTAAACCAAATGGAAATTTTAGAATTAAAAAATACAGTAGCCTCTCTACCCTGCACCCCCCACACCAAAAATGAAAAAGACCCTCGCTGTATGGATTCAGTAACAGAATGGTGGTGACAGAGGAAAGAATCAGCAAACTTGAAAATAAGTCAGTAGAAATTATCCGTTGTTAATAAAGGAGAGGAAAAATATTGAAGAGACCCTTGAACTGTTGGAGAATAACAAAAAGGCATAATGTTTGTATGATTAGAGGCTCAGAAGGAAAGAAGAGTGTGTTGCTAAAAAACATTCCAAGAAATAATAATAGCTGAAAACTTTCCAAGGCTGGCAAAAGAGATGAACCTATAAATTCCAGAAGCTAAGCTAATCCCAGACAAGATAAATCCAAAGAAATATACACTCAGGAAATGGTAAATATAACAAAATTTTCTCTTCTTGAATTATTAAAAAAGTGGTTCATCATTTTAATCAAAGTAAAACATTGTCTGATGGGAATTTTCAATGTATTTAGATGTAATATGTAAGAACTTTATAAAAGGGAGATGATGAGGAAACCTATATGGTGGTATGGAAGGCAGAATAATCTCCCCCTGTCCCCGCCCCACGTCCAGTATCTACATGCTAATCCCCAAGTCCTGTGAATGAATATGTTACAATAAATGGCAAAAAGAACGATGTGGGGGGAGACCTTCAAGATGGCGGAGGAGTAAGACGTGGAGATCACCTTCCTCCCTACAAATACACCAGAAATACATCTGCATGTGGGACAACTCCTACAGAACACCTACTGAGCACTGGCAGAAGACCGCAGAGCTCCCAAAAGACAAGAAACTCCCCACATACCTGGGTAGGGCAAAAGAAAAAGAAAAAACAGAGACAAAAGAATAGGGATGGGACCTGCACCTCTAGGTGGGAGCTGTGAAGGAGGAAAAGTTTCCACATGCTAGGAAGCCCCTTCACTGGCGGAGACGGGGTGGACAGGGAAGACGCATCGGAGCCATGGAGGAAAGCGCTAGCAACAGGGGTACAGAGGGCAAAGTGGAGAGATTCCCGCACAGAGGATCAGTGCCGACCTGCACTCACCAGCCTGAGAGGCTTGTCTGCTCAACCACTGGGGTGGGTGGGGGCTGGAAGCTGAGGCTCGGGCTTCAGAGGTCAGACCCCAGGGAGAGGACTGGGGTTGGCTGGGTGAACACAGACTGAAGGGGGCTAGTGAGCCACAGCTAGCCTGGAGGGAGTCCGGGAGAAAGTCTGCACCTGCCTAAGAGGCAAGAGACCATTGTTTCGGGGTGCGCGAGGGGAGGGAATTCAGAGCACTGCCTAAACGAGCTCTAGAGACAGGCACAAGCTGAGGCTAACAGCGCTGACACCAGAGTCGGGCATGAAACACTAAGGCTGCTACTGCAGCCACCAAGAATCCTCTGTGCAAGCACAGGTCACTATCCACACTTCCGCTACTGGGAACCTGTGCAGCCCGCTACTGCCACGGTCTCATGATCCAGCGACAACTTCCCCAGGAGAACACACAGTGTGCCTCAGGCTGGTGCAATGTCATGCTGGCCTCTGCTGCCACAGGCTCGCCCTGCATTCTGTACCCCTCCCTCCGCCCGGCCTGAGTGAGCCAGAGCCCCCGAATCAGCTTCTCCTTTAACCCCGTCCTGTCTGGGCTGGAACAGACGCCCTCAGGCGACCTACACGCAGAGGCAGGGCCAAATCCAAAGTTAAACCCCAGGAGCTGTGCGAACAAATAAGAGAAAGGGAAATCTCTCCCAGCAGCCTCAGGAGCAGTAGATTAAATCTCCACAATCAACTTGATGTACGCTGCATGTGTGGAATACCTGAATAGACAACGAATCATCCCAAAATTGAGGAGGTGGACTATGGGAGCACCTGTAGGCTTGGAGTATGCTTTCTGCATCTAATTTGTTGTTTCTGGTTTTTGTTTATCTTAGTTTAGTATATAGAGCTTATTATCATTGGTAGATTTGGTTGCTCGCTTCCTTTTTTTTTATATGCATAGATAAGTATATTTTTTCCTTTTTTTGTTTTTGTGAGTGTGTATGTGTATGCGTATGCTTCTTTGTGTGATTTTGTCTGTATAGCTTTGCTTTTACCATTTGTCCTAGGGTTCTGTCTGTCTGTTTTTTGTTTTTGTTTTTTTTTTGTATAGCTTTTAGCACTTGTTATCATTGGTGGATTTGTTTATTGGTTTGGTTGCTCTCTTCGTTCCTTCTTTTTTAAAATTTTTAATAATGTGTTTTTTAATTTTTTATTTTAATAACTTTATTTTATTTATTTTCTTTCTTTCTTTCTATTTTTTTTCTCCCTTATCTTCTGAGCCGTGTGGCTGACAGGGTCTTGGTGCTCCGGCCAAGTGTCAGGCCTAAGCCTCTTAGGTGGGAGAGCTGAGTTCAGGTCATTGGTCCACCAGAGACCTCCCAGCCTCATGTAATACCAAATAGCAAATGCTCTCCCAGAGATCTCCATCTCAAAGCTAAGACCCAGCTCCATTCAAAGACCAGGAAGGTACAGTGCTGGACACTCTATGCCAAACAACGAGCAAAACAGGAACACAACCCCACCCATTAGCAGAGGCTGCCTAAAATCATAATAAGGTCACAGACACCCCAAAACACACCACCGGACGTGGTCCTGCCCACCAGAAAGACAAGATCCAGTCTCATCCCCCAGAACGCAGGCACTAGTGCCTTCCAACAGGAAGCCTACACAACCCACTGAACCAACCTTAGCCACTGGGGGCAAACACCAAAAATAGTGTGAACTACGAACCTGCAGGCTGCAAATAGGAGACCCCAAACACAGTAAGATATGCAAAATGAGAAGACAGAGAAACACACAGCAGATGAAGGAGCAAAGTAAAAACCCACCAGACCAAACAACTGAAGAGGAAATAGGCAATCTACCTGAAAAAGAATTCAGAGTAATGATAGTAAAGATGATCCAAAATCTTGGAAGTAGAATGGAGAAAATACAAGAAATGTTTAACAAGGACCTAGAAGAACTCAAGAGCAAACAAAGAATAATGAACAACATAATAAATGAAATTAAAAATTCTCTAGAAGGAATCAGTGGCAGAATTACTGAGGCAGAGGAATGGATAAGTGACCTGGAAGATAAAATAGTGGAAATAACTATCACAGAGCAGAATAAAGAAAAAACAATGATCAGAATTGAAGACAGTCTCAGAGACCTCTGGGACAACATTAACTGCACCATAATTCGAATTTTAGGGGTCCCAGAAGAAGAAGAGAAAAAGAAAGGGACTGAGAAAATATTTCAAGAGATTATAGTGGAAAACGTCCCTAATATGGGAAAGGAAATAGTTAATCAAGTCTGGGAAGCACGGAGAGTTCCATACAGGATAAATCCAAGGAGAAACATGCCAAGACACATATTAATCAAACAATCAAAAATTAAGTACAAAGAAATAATATTAAAAGCAGAAGGGAAAAACAACAAATAACATACAAGGGATTCCCCATAAGGTTAACAGCTGATCTTTCAGCAGAAACTCTGCAAGCCAGAACGGAGTGGTAGGACATATTTAAAGTGATGAAAGGGAAAAACCTACATCCAAGATTACTCTACCCAGCACACATCTCATTCAGATTCAATGGAGAAATTAAAACCTTTACAGAAAACCAAAAGCTAAGAAAATTCAGCACCACCAAACCAGCTTTACAAAAAATGCTAAAGGAACTTCTCTAGGCAGCAAACACAAGAGAAGGAAAAGACCTACAGTAACAAACCCAAAATCAAGTAAGAAAATGGTAATAGGGAAATAAATATCAATAATTACCTTAAATGTAAATGGATTAAATGCTCCAACCAAAAGACATAGACTGGCTGAATGGATACAAAAACTAGACCTATATATATACTCTCTACAAGAGACCCACTTCAGACCTAGGGACACATACAGACTGAAAGTGAGGGGATTGAAAAAGATATTCTATGCACATAGAAATCAAAAGAAAGCTGGAGTAGCAATTCTCATATCAGACAAAATAGACTTTAAAATAAAAACGATTACAACAGACAAAGGAGGACACTACATAATGATCACGGGATCAAAGAAGAAGATATAACAACTGTAAATATTTATGAACCCAACATAGAAGCTCCTCAATACATAAGGCAAATGCTAGCAGCCATAAAAGGGGAAATCGAGAGTAACACAATCATAGTAGGGGACTTTAACACCCCACTTTCACCAAGGAGCAGATCATCCAAAATGAAAATAAATAAGGAAACACAAGCTTTAAATGATACATTAAACAAGATGGACTTAATTGATATTTATAGGACATTCCATCACAAAACAACAGAATATACTCTCTTCTCAAGTGCTCATGGAACATTCTGCAGGATAGATCATATCTTGGGTCACAAATCAAACCTTGGTAAATTTAAGAAAATTGAAATTGTATCAAGTATCTTTTCTAACCCCAGCACTATAAGACTAGATATCAGTCACAGGAAAAAATCTGTAAAAAATAGAAACACATGGAGGCTAAACAATACACTACTAAATAACCAAGAGATAACTGAAGAAATCAAGGAGGAAATCAGAAAATACCTAGAAACAAATGACAGTGAAAACACGATGACCCAAATCCTATGGGATGCAGCAAAAGCACTTCTAAGAGGGAATTTTATAGCAATACAGTCCTACCTCAAGAAACAAGAACTGGGCTTCCCTGGTGGCGCAGTGATCGAGAGTCCACCTGCCAATGCAGGGGACACAGGTTCCTGCCCTGGTCCGGGAAGATCGCACATTCCACGGAGCCGCTAGGCCTGTGAGCCATGGATGCTGAGCCTGCTCTTCCAGAGCCTGTGCTCTGCAACGGGAGAGGCCACAACAGTGAGAGGCCTGCGTAGCGCAAAAAAAAAAAAAAAAAAAAAAAGATAAAAAGAACCATCTCAAATAAACAACCTAACCTTACACCTAAAACAATTAGAAAAAGAAGATTAAAAAAACCCCAAAGTTTGTAGAATGAAAGAAATTATAAAGGTCAGATCAGTAATAAATGAAAAAGAAATGAAGGAAACGATAGCAAAGATCAATAAAACTAAAAGCTGGTTCTTTGAGAAGATAAAGAAAACTGATAATGCATTAGCCAGACCTATCAAGAAAAAGGAAAATACTCAAATCAATAGAATTAGAAAAGAAAAAGTAGAAGTAACAACTGACACTGTAGAAATACAAAAGATCTTGAGAGATTAATACAAGCAACTATATGCCAATAAAATGCACAAACTGGAAGAAATGCACAAATTCTTAGAAAACCACAGCCTTCCAAGACTGATCCAGGAAGAAATAGAAAATATAAACAGACCAATCACAATAACTGAAATTGAAACTGTGATTAAAAATCTTCCAACAAACAAAAGCCCAGGACCAGATGGCTTCACAGGCGAATTCTGTCAAACATTTATGAAAGAGCTAACATCTATCCTTTTTAAACTCTTACAAAATATAGCAGAGGGAGGAAAACACCCAAACTCATTCTATGAGGCCACCATCACCCTGATACCAAAACCAGACAAAGATGTCACAAAAAAAGAAAACTACAGGCCAATATCACTGATGAACATAGATGCAAAAATCCTTAACAAAATACTAGCAAATAGAATCCAACTGGACATTAAAAGGATCATACACCATGATCAAGTGAGGTTTATCCCAAGAATGCAAGGATTCTTCAGTATACACAAATCAATGTGATACACTATATTAACAAATTGAAGAAAAACCATATGATCATCTCAATAGATGCAGAAAAGTGTTTGACAAAATTCAACACCCACTTATGAAAAAAAAAAAAACCCTCCAGAAAGTAGGCATAGAGGCAACTTACCTCAACATAATAAAGGCCATATATGACAAACCCACAGCCAGCATCATTCTCAACAGTGAAAAATTGAAACCATTTCCTCTACGATCAGGAAGAAGACAAGGTTGCCCACTCTCACCACTGTTATTCAACATAGTTTTGGAAGTTTTAGCCACAGCAATCAGAGAGGAAATAGAATTAAAAGGAGTCCAAATCAGAAAAGAAGAAGTAAAGCTGTCAATGTTTGCAGATGACATGCTACTCTACACAGGGAATCCTAAAGATGCTACCAGACAACTACTAGAGCTAATCAATGAATTTGGTGAAGTAGCAGGATAAAAAATTAATGAACAGAAGTCTCCTACATTCCTATACACTAGTGATGAAAAATCTGAAAAATATATTAAGGAAACAGTCCCATTTACAGTTGCAAGAAAAATAATAAAATACATAGGAATAAACCTACCTAAGGAGACAAAAGACCTGTATGCAGAAAACTATAAGAAACTCATGAAAGAAATTAAAAATGATACAAGCAGATGGGGAGATATACTCTGCTCTTGGAGTGGAAGAATCAACATTGTGAAAATGACTATACTACCCAAAGCAATCTACAGATTCAATGCAATCCCTATCAAACTACCAATGGCATTTTTTACAGAACTAGAACAAAAAATTTCACAATTTGTATGGAAACACAAAAGACCCCGAATAGCCAAAATAATCTTGAGAAAGGAAAATGGAGTTGGAGGAATCAGGCTCCCAGACTTCAGACTATACTACAAAGCTACCGTAATGAATACAGTTTGGTGCTGGCACAAAAACAGAAATATAGATCAATGGAACAGGATAGAAAGCCCAGAGATAAACCCACACACATTTGGTCACCTTATCTTTGATAAAGGAGACAAGAACATACAATGGAGAAAGGACATCCTCTTCAGTAAGTGGTGCTGGGAAAACTGGACAGCTACATGTAAAAGAATGAAATTAGAACACTTCCTAATGCCATACACAAAAATAAACTTAAAATGGATTAAAGACCTAAATGTAAGGCCATATACTATAAAACTCTTAGAGGAAAAGATAGGCAGAACACTCTATGACATAAATCACAGCAAGATCCTTTTTGACCCACCTCCTAGAGAAATGGAAATAAAAACAAAAATAAACAAATGGGACCTAATGAAACTTAAAAGCTTTTGCAAAGCAAAGGAAAGTTTAAATAAGATGAAAAGACAACCTTCAGAATGGGAGAAGATATTTGCAAATGAAGCAACTGACAAAGGATCAATTCCAAAAATTTACAAGCAGCTCAATATCAGAAAAACAAACAACCCAATCCAAAAATGGGCAGAAGACCTAAATAGACGTTTCTCCATAGAAGATATACAGATTGACAACAAACACATGAAAGGATGCTCAACATCTCTAATCGTTAGAGAAATGCAAATCAGAAGTACAATGAGGTATCACCTCACACCTGTCAGAATTGCGATCATCAAAAAATCTACAAACAGTAAATGCTGGAGAGGGTGTATAGAAAAGGGAACTTTCTTGCACTGTTGGTGGGAATGTAAATTGAAAAAACCACTATGGAGAATACTATGGAGGTTCTTTAAAATAAAAATAGAACTACCATATGACCCAGCAATCCCACTACTTGACATATACCCTGAGAAAACCATAATTTATAAAGGGTCATGTACCACAATGTTGATTGCAGCTCTATTTACTATAGCCAGGACATGGAAGCAACCTAAGTGTCCATTGACAGATGAATGGATAAAGAAGATGTGGCACATATATACAATGGAATACTACTCAGCCATAAAAATAAACTAAATTGGGTGATTTGCAGTGAGGTGGATGGACCTAGAGACTGTCATACCGAGTGAAGTAAGTCAGAAAGAGAAAAACAAATACCGTATGCTAACACAAGTATATGGAATCTAAAAAAAAAAACAATTGTTATGAAGAACCTAGGGGCAGGACAGGAATAAAGTCGCAGACATAGAGTATGGACTTGAGAACACGGGAAGGGGGAAGGATAAGCTGGGATGAAGTTAGAGAGTTGCAGGGACATATATACACTACCAAATGTAAAACAGATAGCTAGTGGGAAGCAGCCGCATAGCACAGGGAGGTCAGCTCGGTGCTTTGTGTCCATGTAGAGGGGTGGGATACGGAGGGTGGGAGGGAGACGAAAGAGGTAGGAGATATGGGGATATATGTATATGTACACCTGATTCACTTTGTTATAAAGCAGAAACTAACACACCATTGTGAAGCAGTTATACTCCAATAAAGATGTTAAACGACTCTACAAAGTTCTTTTTTTTTCTTTTTATGGCTGCAAATCTTGTGATGGGAAGAATATACTATCCTGGTTCACCCAGTCATGTCACATGAGTCCTTCAAAATGGAAGAGGAAGGCAGAAGACTGCATCAGAGAGCTGCAGTGTTAAGAAGGACTCTCATGGCAGTTTCTGTCTTTAAAGGTGAAGAAGAGAGCCAAGGCACTTAGGCAGCCTTTAGAAGTTGCAATAGGCCTTCAGCTGATAGCCAGCAAGAAAATGAGGACTTTTTTGTGTGGAATGACCAAGACACAGATTTTTCTACAGAGCTTCCAGGAAATTATGCAGCTTTGTCAACACCTTGATTTTAGCTTGATGAAATGTGTATTGGACTTCTGACATCCAGAATTGAAAAGTAATAAATTTATCTCAATAAACCACTAAGTTTGTGGGTTTTTTAAAAAAATATAGCAGCAATAGCAAACAAATGCTTGTGGTTTGGTTTTTCTAATCCAATTGGAGTGCTGAATTATTGATTCCAAGTAAAGGATAAAAGGTTAACTCTGCATGTTGTAACCCCTAGATCAACCACCAAAAATTTACATGAGGAGATATAGTCAAAAAATCACAATTGATAAATTAAAATGTCACACTAAGAAAATGTTTAAATCTAAACAGTGCGGGAAAGAGGAAACTGAACAAGTAGCAGAGGAAACAAACAGGAAACAATAAAATCCTAGACCTAAGTACAAACATATCAATTATTACATTAAATGTAAATGGTCTAAACAAACCAACTACAAAGTAGAGATTGTCAGAATGGATTTAGACAGCAAGAAGAGAACTGTTTTAACTGTGACATGTATACAAAAAACAATAGTTCACTACTGGCACAAAAACAGAAATAAATATCAATGGAACAGGATAGAAAGCCCAGAAATAAACCCATGCACCTATGGCCAATTAATCTATGACAAAGTTGGGAAGACTGTAAAATGGAGGAAAGACAGTCTTGCAATAAATGGTGCTGGGTAAAAGGGACAGCTACATGTAAAAAAATGAAATTAGAACATTCTTTAACACCATACACAAAAATACACTCAAAATGGACTAAAGACCTAGATGTAAGACCAGATACTATAAAATTCTAAGAGGAAAACATAGGTAGAACACTCTTTGACATAAATCGCAGCAATATCTTTTTCTGTCTCCCAGAGTAATGGAAAAAAAACAAAAAAGAAATGAGACCTAATTAAACTCAAAAGCTTTTGCACAGCAAAGGAAATCATAAAGAAAACAAAAAGATAATCCACAGAATGGGAGAAAATATTTGCAAATAATGCAACTGACAAGGAATTAGTCTCCAAAATTTACAAACAGCTCATGCAGCTCAATATCAAAACAACAAACAACCCAATCAAAAAGTGGGCAGAAAACCTAAAGAGACATTTCTCCAAATAAGACATACAGATGGCCAAGAGGCACATGAAAAGATGCTCAACATCACTAATTATTAGAGAAATGCAAATCAAAACTACAGTGAGATATCACCTCACACCAGTCAGAATGGCCATCATCAAAAAATCTGCAAACAGTAAATGCTGGAGAGTGTGTGGAGAAAAGGGAACCCTCTTACACTGTTGGTGACAATGTAAATTGGTACAGCCACTATGGAGAACAGTATGGAGGTTCCTTAAAAAACTAAAAATAGAGGTACCATATGATTCAGCAATCCCACTTTTGCATATATATCCAGAGAAAAACATGGTTTGAAAGGAGACATGCACCGCAGTGTTCAGTGCAGCACTGTTTACAATAGCCAAGACGTGGAAGCAACCTAAATATCCATCGACAGATGAATGGATAAAGAAGATGTGATACATATATACAATGGAATATTACTCAGCCATTAAAAAGAATGAAATAATGCCATTTGCAGCCACATGGATGGACCTGGAGATTATCATACTAAGTGAAGTAGGTCAGACAGAGAAAGACAAATAGCATACGATATTGCTTATATGCAGAATCTAAAAAATATGATACAAATGAACTTATTTACAAAACAGAAACAGACTCACAGACTTAGAGACATGAACTTATGAACTTACGGTTACCGGGGTTGGCGGGTGGGGGGAAGGGTTGTGGAGAGGGATAGATTGGGAGTTTGGGATTAACATGTACACACTGCCATATTTAAAATAAAATGCCTTTCCATGAATAAAAATAAAAGAAAAACAACAGACCTTCAAAATACAGAAGCAAAGACTGACATAACTGAAAGGAGAAATAGACAAATTCACAGTTATAGCTAAAATACGAACACCTGTTCAATAATAACAAGTAGTAGAGTATAAAAGAACTAAACTGTCAACCAACTAGATCTAATGGATATCTATGTAACACTCCATGAAATGCAGATTGAGTAAAAATATTTCTAGATGAACAGAGAAACAATCGTTTTGAGCATATTTGCAAGTTAAACTATAAGATGTGAATTAAATAATGTACTTGTGTCTTGCTAATGTGAAATACAAATTTATGTTTAGAGTAGCAGTTTTAAAAGCAGCATAGAGTTGTAAAATACTTAAAAATTTTAAAGCAGGAATGACCCAGGATGAAATGAATTTAAAAGCTGGGTAACATTGTAATATTAAATATTTACTCTATGTGAAGCATTATTCTAAGTACTTTTTATGGACTAACTCATTCAGTCCTCACAAGATCCCTATGAGGTAGTTATATTTAAACTTATGTATAAGAATGGAAATAATAATGAGACAGCTCTTAAGTAACTTGAGTTAAGATATCAAAATATGACATTATGATAGTATTATCAGTAGTAATAAAAAGTAGCTTTTCCTGACTGAACACTTTCTCTGTATCAGATACTCAGACACTGGGGCTTAACACTTTATCTCATTTTGTCTATAAACTAGGTGATACAATCCCCAGTGGATAGGTGAAAAAATTGAGACTTAGTGTGATAGTACACCTAAGTAGAACATAAAAAAGTAAAATTCCAACCTGTGGAGTCTGTCTCTAGAATCCATTCATCTCCGCATTGCCTACTGAAGATAACAAGTTCATCCTGGGATGCTGTAGAGCTGTAGAGTCATATTGTCCTGATCTTCAGAAGGCAGTGACTTCCCAATGACTAAATATCCTGGGCTGGGTACAAATGCATGAAGTCCTTGATTTTTGAAAATGCTTTTTGCCATGGTTCTTGGTCTTTTTTGTCCTCAGCCAAATGTGGCAATGTGAGTACAGGCCAAATTAGAGTGACTTGACCGCACTGTACTTTTTCATATTGGAAAGATTTATTCTGAGGCACTTGACACAGAGAATAAGGGTTATTGCTCCAAATTTGATTTTAATCTGGTTCCTAATGCGTCCGCCTTGTTATATCTTAAATTACTTCCTTTCTTGCATGGCATTCACCATAATGTATCATATTTGTCTGTGAAGCATTCCTATCACTCACACCCAACTGTTCGTGGGAAACATTTTCTCTAAATCTTTCATTCTCAAGCTGCAGCTCTGAAGGTGGCTTTTCTTAAGATTTCCATTATAGAAGTTTTGCCAGTTCTTCTGATCTGGTACACTGGAATAAGGGCAGACCTCTCACTCTTATTTTAATATAAATTTTAAAGATACTAGATGGAATCCTATTTGATATGAGCAGTTGTTTGTCCTTCAAAGTGCACACTTCACTCTTGAAGGGAAGATGATAAGCTTAAAGCAGGATTGACAAACCACAGTCTGCTGCCTGTTTTTATAAATAAAGTTTCATTGGAACACAGGTACACTCTTTCATTTTGGTATTATCTATGTTTCCTTTGGTGTCACAACAACAGAGTTGAGTAGTTTGACCACCATCTCACGCTCAAAGTCTACAATATTTACTAACTGGCCTTGTACTGAAATTGTTTGCTGACTCTGGGTTTAGAGACATAGAAAGGGACTCCCTTGAACATACTGGTTAAAAGATGCTGTTATTTTTCTAGTAAATGTCTTTTGCTCTGCTTTCTCTCGAGAGGAGATAAGAAAGAAGCCTTCTTATTTACTTTTTATTCCTGTTTTTTCCCCAAGGTTTATTAAGGTATAATTGACAAATAAAAATTGCATATATTTAAGGTATACAGTGGTCAATTTAATATACATTACAAAATGAGTACCACAATCAAGTTAATTAATATCTCCATTACCTCATATACTTACCATTTTTATGTGTGTGTGTGTGCTGAGAACACCTAAGATCTACTCTCTTAGCAAATTTCAAAAATACATGGTGATTATAAAAATAAAAAAGACAAAGAGATGAGTGTTGGCGAGGGTGTGGCGAATAGGGAACATTTACACACTGTTGGTGGAAATATACATTGGTCTAGTTATTATGGAAAACAATATGGAAGTTCCTTAAACAACGAAAAACTAGAATTAAACCAGCTATCCCATTTCTGGGTATGTATTCAAAGGAAATGAAATCAGTATATCCAAGAGATATCTGCATCCCTTTTCACTGCAGCATTATTCACAGTAGCCAAAATTTGGAAAAAAACCTAGATGGCCATTGAAGCATGAATAGATAAAGAAAATGTGGTATATACAGTGGGATATTAGTTAGTCATAAAAAGAAGGAAATTCTGTCATTTGCAGCAACAAAGATGAACCTGGAGTACAATGAGTGAAATAAACCAAACTCAGAAAACAGTCTTTTAATGTCACATTTTTTGTGTCAACCTTATAGTTTCATGCGTTCATTGCTTTAACTTTTCTGTAACTACTCTGATAAAAAGATCTTAAAAATTCAGTTCCAAAAGAATGCTTTTCCTGATATTTGTAGATGTTACCAATCAAATGTTTCGATCTTGATCACTTAATGGAAGGGTAAGATTCTTGAGTCATGTTTTCCACTTTGATGTGCCCTGACAGCAACTTCATGTTCTTTCTTTTTGTCTTCTCTTTCCTAGGAAGGGCCTGTAGAGACGCACTCTTTCCCAGAGTGACTTCCTGGGTCTTCATGCAGCCATGGATCTGGATAAACCTTCTGTCTGGGACTCGTTAAAACAGCGGACCAGGCCTTTGTTAATCAACCTGAGCAAGAGGAAGGTGAAAAAGAACTCAGACAAACCCCTGGACTTACGGGCCAGGCATTGTCTGGACCGTCGCCTCAGCCTCTCCGTCCCTGACCTCCTGGAGGCTGAGGCCTTGGCCCCGGAGGGGCGGCCTTACTCCCGGCCCCAGTCGTCCTACACCTCGGTGCCTAGCAGCCTGTCGACTGCAGGGATCATTCCCAAAAGTAGCAGTAGCTCTTTGAAACAGTCTGAAGAAGAATTGGAATGGAGCCAGGAAGAAGCAGGCCACTTCCATGTAGTGGAAACAGACTCCCAGGAGACCTATGCCTCTCCTGCCGAGGACAGGAGGGCTTCCAGCAATGGCATCTTTGATGTGCTCCAGAAAACTCCCCTTGGAGAGGATGCGCCAGAAGGGCCAGAGGTGAGACCAGGGCTGGGCATTTTCCTGTTTGTCTGTCTTTTTTCTTTTTTTAAAAGTGTATTCAGTGCCCTTGAAAAATTTGGTTAGGATTTATTTTTGTGGTTAGCTTGCATGGAGAGGATGTCATTTATAAGAATTTAAACGAAGGTAATATTGATTGCACCAAGTGTTCCCATTTGTTTGGGGGTTGACCTCTATGTCTTTTGAAATTATTACCAATAACCTTCCTAGAATACTTCAAGGCATTAAAAGCCCTGTTGGATGAGTTTTCCTTTTTCCATCTCCTGGCAAAGAAATCAAGAGCATAACTTTAACTTTTTGCTGAAATGTGTGTCTGTTTCTATCTCTCTGTCTCCACTACCCACAGACAAAAATGCATATTCACATTCCTAAGAAATGTAAGAATATGTGTCTCCTTTTGACTGCCAGAGAGTTGGAACTCTCTTCTCCTTCACAAGTACGTACCTGCGTGAGTGTCTGCTCCTGTGCACACTTACCTGTGGGCAACTTCACTTGCCTCCTCTAAAAATGAAAAGAAAGCCAAATATTAAAGGAAACAAATTCTTATCAGTTCAGTGATTTTTGTAAAGCTTTAGTATTTCTATAAGGTAAAAATAACCAAATATAATTATGCGGCAAATATTATATTTCTAGGATGAATTTAATTTAAACGTAATCATCAGATGACCAACTATAACTATAAGGATAATCGGTTTAATCAGTTTTTAAAAAAAATCTTACATTTATGGCACTGGAAGTAGGTTTCAGTGTTGAGGCAATGGCTTAATTTTTTTATATTCTAGGTTAGTGTTATAATTATGGACAAAACTGGTTATTCCACTAGGAATTTTGATTTTATTTTTAGAACCAAAGCCTCTTAATTATGCCATACAATTAGATTTCACTGGGGAGTGGGACTGTGGATATTTGAAGACCATATTCTTTCGGAAGCATTATTATGTTAAGATACCATTAACCATTAAATGACTTAACTATTAGTTTCATAACCATTAACATTTATGAAATTGTTTTTGTAACTTTTTTTATGATGTTTACTGTTATTTGTAAATTTGAAATATCTTTTTCCACTAATCAAAATATAAATTAAGTGAATTTTTAAACGTAGTTCCTAATTCATAGTTTAGTATGAAGGAGGTAAGATGTTAAATTGTATACTAATGTTAATCTTTATCTTCTTGTTACTTATTAACTGACCAGAAAAAAAATAGGAGGGCTTCTTGGCCTTGATAGGCTAACAAACTCAAGTTAGAGTAAGTTGTTTTAAAAGTTAGTGCTGTTAAACTATTTCGCTGACTATAAATATTTAATGCCTGCTCTAACTCGGGCATCATAAAGATTCTATTGGAAATAAGAGATGGATAAGAATGTGACCCTGCCTTCAAGTTGTGATCTATTAGGACATAGCATTAATTGTAGCATAAGAGGCAAAGAGATATTGGGGCTGGCTGTCTGTACAAAACATTCAAGCCTTTCTCCTGGCAGCTCAGAGGTTGGAGGAGATCATATGTGGGGATCCAAGGGCTTGTCATGTGTGAGACAGTGTTCAAGTTGGCACAGAGGATAAGTAGGATTTGATAGGTGAGGAAATATGACAAACACAGGCCTGAAGTGTGGATGGGTGGTGGTCAAGGGTGGTGAGCATTCTGCTCTTCCTTGAATAAAGGCTGGAGGGCTTTCTGACATGACGTGTATCTGCAGTGACTGTGGGCTGTGCTGAGGGCTGTCAGTGATGTGATGGTGGAGGATGGATGGTTTGCAGATGGGTGGTAGTGGTTATTTTCTCTTCTCCAGCTAAATGCAGAAGAGCTTGGAATGTGCAGTCCTTTAGGTTATTCTGGGTAGTGTGATTTAACTCAGCCATTAAACAAACAAACAAACAACAACAACTAAAAACTTCTTTCTTGAAAAAGAATCTGCTGCTCTTCTCCTGCCCTAAAAATAATTGACATAGACAGACTGAGTCTGCCTTCCGTGGCCCCTCATTGCCATTTATCTGCTTGGTGAGCTGTTTGCAGAGGATGGAGAGACAGGGCTGTAGCTCATCAGGCCTGTAGGATCACTTGTGGTCAGGTGCACTATCTCACCTACCCACTGCTCCTCCCCCGTTCCTCTCCCTCCCCCTGTATTGGGTGGGCTGCTCCCACTACCTGAGGATCCAGTTCATCACTTGGCACAGAAGTTAGCCCCTCCCTTGCTTCTCTTTTGCACTAGGCTATGTTAATTTTCGGGTGGTGTGACTGGGGAAGTCTTGTCTAACTTGTCTTTGCTCAGGGCCCAGCTCCGTGCCTGGCCCATGGTATGTGCTCCATCAATGTTTTTTTTTTTTTTTTTTTCATCAATGTTTTTTTAATAGAGAAATCAATGATGGCAGTGTGTGCATTCATAGGGCTTTTCTTAGTGTCTTCTCTTTGACTTCTCTTCAGTTTATGATTTAAAGTCAGCATTTTTTTGTGCTGTTGGAAAAAACTCATCATACCATCAAGGAACTCTTTTTTATATAGTATTGACTGAAGATATAGAGAGATTTAGACAGGTGTAGAGCCCAAGTTGAATACTCATTTAAAATCTGAATTTATTATCTATGAATTAAAACATTTTTTATTGAAGTATAGTTAATTTGCAGTGTTGTGTTAATTTCTGCTGTGCAGCAAAGTGATTCAGTTATACATATATATGTACATATATACACATTCTTTTTTAAAATATTCTTTTCAATTGTAGTTTGTCATAGGATATTGAATATAGTTCTCTATACTATACAGTAGGACCTTGTTTTTTATCCATTCTCTATATAAAAGCTTACATCTGCTAACCCCAACCTCCCACCTCTTCCCTCCCCCAAACCCCTCCCCCTTGGCAACCACAAGTCTGTTCTTTATGTATTTTTAAAATGAATGGAAATCCTTCCATGTCTCTGCAAATGGCACAATTTCGTTCCTTTTTATGGCTGAGTCATATTCCATTGTACATATGTACCACATCTTCTTTATCCATTCCTCTGTTTATGGACATTTAGGTTGCTTCCATGACCTGGCTATTATAAATAGTGCAGCAGTGAACATTGGGGTGCATGTATCTTTTTGAATTTTGGTTTTCTCTGGGTATATACCCAGGAGTGGGATTGCTGGGTCACATGGTAGTTTTTGTGCCATTTGCAGAGACATGGATGGACCTAGAGATTGTCATACAGAGTGAAGTAAGTCAGAAAGTGAAAAACAAATATCGTATAATATCACATATGTGGAATCTAGAAAAATGGTACAGATGAACTTATTTGCAAAGCAGAAATAGAGACATAGATGTAGAGAACAAACATATGGATACCAAGGGGGGAAGGGGGGTGGAATGAACTGGGAGATTGGGACTGACATATATACACTACTATGTATAAAATATACACAGGGAACTCTATTCAATTCTCTGTGGTGACCTAAATGAGAAGGAAATCCAAAAAAAGAGGGATATATATATATATACACACACACACACACACACACACACATAGCTGATTTACTTTGTGGTATAGGAGAAACTAACACAACATTGTAAAGCAACTATACTCCAATAAAAATTATTAAAAAAAATAAAATGAATGGAAGTCCTGCTGAATTCCTGTCATCTGTGAGTTCTGGAGTTGGTTAGTCCTTGTCTCAGATCTGGTTTATCTGTTTCTTCCTAATGAAGAGCAAACAGAGTTCTACGGCTTTCATGAAATGGGGGAGGAAATGAGGAAGAAGGTAGGGATTAGCATGTGACAAGCCCAGGGGACAACGAGTTTAATAGGATGTTTGCCAGTATCCTTGGTGTAACTTATTTCGTGTGGAGCTTTCCAGAGGGCGTTGAGAGATGGAACATCTGTGGTCTCAGGCACCCATGGGGGTTTGTCTCACGTTTTAGTGCCTGATGCCTTGGTGCCAGGTTGAGCTTCAGCAGTATTGCCTGAATGTCGTGCAGTCACTTTCTAGTCCTGCCAGTGTCAGCAAAGGAAATGAAGTGTTGGCTGACAGTTACGGGGGAAAGAATTTGAGGCAAAGAAATTTAAGTGTGAGGGAAGAGGAATAATGGATGTGAGAACGTAGAGACCAGGTGGAGACTGGAATAGTCAGTGCAGGTGCTCCAACCATCCATAAAACCAAAACGGGAGGAGGTAGGTTTAGAATAAACGACACACCGGTAGAAGGGGTTCTCTAGACTCTCTCTCTCTCTTTTTTTTAAAATTAATTTTTATTGGCGTATAGTTGCTTTACAATGTTACGTTAGTTTCTACTGTATAGCAAAATGAATCAGCTGTATGTATACATATACCACCTCTTTTTTGGATTTCCTTCCCATTTAGGTCACCACAGAGCATTAAGTAGAGTTCCCTGTGCTATACAGCTGGTTCTCATTAGTTGTCTATTTTATACATAGTTGTGTGTGTATGTCAGTCCCAATCTCCCAGTTTATCCCACCACCACTTCCCCCTTGGTATCCATACATTTGATCTCTGTGTCTGTGTCTCTATGTCTGCTTTGCAAGTAAGGTTACCTATACCATTTTTATAGATTCCACATATATGAGTTAATATACAATATTTGTTTTTCTCTTTCTGGCTTACTTCACTCTGTATGACACTCTCTACGTCCATCCACGTCTTTACAAATGACCCAATTTCATTCCTTTTTATGGCTGAGTAATATTCCATTGTATATACGTACCAACTCTTCTTTATCCATTCATCTGTTGATGGACATTTAGGTTGCTTCCATGTCTCCAGACTCTTTCTTGAGCCCTGGATTCATATTGTACTTGATACCCCACAGAACCCTTGTCTCATGACAGAATTCACTGTCTACCTGGAGTTCCCCCCAAATACAGACCATCGTTTCTTGGCAACATCGCCATTATTCACCTATTTGCTCAAGAGGAAAAAAAACTGTGAGTCATGCTGGACTGTTTTACTTCCTTTACTTCTAATGTTCTATGAAATTTTCATTTATCCATGTTACATCTTCTCCTCCCTTTTTTCTTCCTTCCTCTCATCTTTCAAGGCCCAGCTGAAATCTTCCTTCTCTGTGGTGCTTTTCCCAACTCTACAGTCAATATGACCCTCCTGCCTTCATTTGCAAGCATCGCTACTTTTACTGTTGCTGAGCGCTGACCTCATCCTGCTTTCTGTAGAAGTCTGTAGAGAGAAAGGGATTAGAACAGGTAGAGGAGGTTGAGATGTGAAGGCATATTGGTGCTGGGCAAGAGTGTCGTTGAATAAGACCCTAAGAAGGTCGCAAGTTCCAAGACCTGTATTAACTGTCCAGTGGCCCCCTGGCTCTGAGGACCGACTCATGATAAACAAATGATCATGGGACTAAGCTGCAAATGACAATCACAACTAATTTTTAGTGAGAATTAAGTACTATATAAACTCTAATGCTCATTTTGACATTAATAGCTCATTGTTTCAATGCTGTCAAGTTACTTTGGAAGCCAGAGCATAATCAACACCTACTTCATTAACTTGCTGGGAAAAAGAATTATTTCAGGGCCTGGAAATACTTGAAAAATCCATGTTAGGTGTATTAACTCCCTGAAGTCAGCTTACATGAGAAGTCACATAGAGTCAGGACGTTGCTCTATGAATCACTGAACGGACAACGGGTAGGTTCTACACTGGTGTGCTGTCCATTTCACAGGAGGGATTGAGCTGTAGATGAGAACTTGACACACAGTTTGTTTGCTAGGACCCATTGCATCCATCTCCACATGCCAACCTGCTTTGCCAATGAAGCCGAGATTCCTAAAGTCCTGTGGGATAGGCTTCCTCTTCCCTCCATAGGGTTCAAATGGGCAGGTCCAAACTTTTACCTAGGCTTCCTTGCAGGACCTCTCCCTTTTTGTGGTTGACACGTAATTTTATTAACAACTATTACCATAGTTGTATGTTGTCACTTTTACTCAGACTGATAGCCTATGATGGTTGCCTGACAACAAGATTGTCTCCAGTAAGGTGGCTGTGTATGTCCCACCTCTGATGGGCAAAAGGTAGTCTTACCGTTTCATTTCCATTGGTCTTATCACCAAGACTTGGGGCTTAGGAGGCAGTTAGGGCATCTCACCCTACTGCCAAACACCACCACCACCTTGTATTTGGTTAGTTGTGTAGAAGTCAGCCTCTCTTGTCAGATTGGAAGCTGTCTTCTTCTTCTCCCAGCCTTTCTGTAAACCTTGCTTATGTAAAATATTTTGATTCACTTTGTGTCTGAAGTTGACTGCTAGGTGCTGTGGGGCCATAAGAAATTCAGTTTGGTTGGGGAAGGTGGTGATACATGGAGGCCCTGAGTGGGTAGATGAGTTCTGAAGGAGTTCTCAAATGTCAGATTCAATATGAAGAAACTAAAATTAAGGAGACTCAGAGGGAGAGTAGCTTATTTTTCCTTCTTTTCTTCTTATCTTGCTATTTTTTTCTTACTTCCTTCTTGTGTCAGCATTCTCCCCGCCAGTAGTTATTTTGCAAGATACTTTCTCATGCCTTGGAAAATCAGTTAAGTGTTTAGAGAATACAGAGAGTCCCCTCTGGTTCTCATCTCCAGTGTTGATGATGGAATTGAGATTAGATGAGGTACTGGAAACAGTGACCAACACTACGAGGCAGTCTCTAGAGAGTGCTAGATAACCAACCAGTTGAAGTGAGAGGGGAGTGGTTGCTCTGAGTATGTGGTCGGAAAGGCCTGAAGAGGATGTGTTTTGAGGTTAAGACCCAAGTGGTTGGGGAGTAAATCCGAGTAGTTACGGTTGCTGTTCATGATGCTAGCAAAATAGAATGCTCTTAGCCCAGTACATGGCAGTCACAAGTGCCTAACAAGGACTCACTGCTATGATTATGGTGGTATTTATTACCGTTATTATTTTTATCGTTACCTTTTCAGCATGAAATTGAGGGCCAAGGAGGTTGAATGACTTGCCTAATGTTATCCAGCTAGTAAGTGTCAGAGCCAGGATCTAAATCCAGTACTGTTTGAATCCAAAGCCTGTGCATAAAACTGTGTACATTAGGGCTTTAGAGAAATGCACATCTGCATGTTGGGAGAACTCAGAGCTGGTAATCTAAAAAATGTTGATCATCAAGGGAAGATGTATGTTTTTCTTTGTCCACTGTGCCCTTTTAAATGCAGGGATAATTATGGTGGTGGAATGGCTTATTATCATGGTCTATAGCCAGTAATCCTGAATGGAAGGATTATTACCATCCCCGCCCCACCATCCATGTAATCCCACAATGGGGTACATCCTTCCCTAACACTTTATTTGACAGTTGGAGTTTTAAGCAACTCACTTTGGTGCAAGTGTAAGTGGATGAGTTGAGTGGTTTAGAGAAGTACCCTGTTGGGACAGTTCCAGAAACTGCTTGGCAACCACAGAGCTTCAGTTTAGTGACCACAGAGAAGCAAAATGACAAACCAGAGAGGAGAGGAAACAACCTACGGCTTTCAGAATTAAACAAGTGCGTCAATTTCTCTACACTTCAATTACGTGTTCTTTACTATTTTTATTTTGTCTCAGAAATCATTGCTCAACATAAATGGGGTCAGTGAGACAAATATGTAAACCATGTCCCAGGGTGCTTCATGGGATTGACCCCTTTTTTCTTTTTCCACCCCTCCTTCCCATACCTACTACGTGCTGATCCTGTCCTGAGGCACCGGGGACACAGCAGTCAACAAAAGAGACAACAGGATATTTCCTCATGGAGATCCTGTTCTAGATGGCAGTGGGCTACAGATATATTCAGAAAGTGATAGATGTAATGGAGAAAAATAAAGCAGAGGAGTGCTCAGGTGGAGGTGTGACCATTTTGAACACAGTGGTCAGGAAATATCTCTTCTGAGAAGATAACACTTACAAAAAGTCCTAGAGGAGGCAAGGAAGCAAGTCATGTGCGTATCTGGAGACAAAGCATTTCTAAAGGAGAGAACAGCCAGTGTGCAGGTTCCAGGAAGGCAGGAGTGTGCCTGGTATTTGTCAGGAAGAGCAGGAAAGCAGTGTGACTGGAGAGGATGGTAGGAGGTGTCAGTTACTTCTGAGGATGTATCACGTGGGCTTTCCCATCCTGCCAGGCAACTCTGCTACCATAACAACTACCCAGGGTGCTGGATGAGCAGTTTCAAAGGAACCCTATGGGCTTGGTGCCGTGTTGCTCACAGGCAGGGCGGGAAGAATCAATAGCATATAGCGGTGCTTGCTGTACCTGCTGTGAACACCGGGAATAGCAATAAGTGGGTTTGCCTCGGATCGGAACTGTGGAGGAAGTGGGCACAGGTTGATAAGCTGTGTGGAGAGGGGAAGACAGCAGTGTCCCGAGATATGTTATACCTTGATTGTCTATCTGTCATCATAACAGTGTCAGTGAGGAAGGGATGGTCAGAATGAAGGGAGGGACTTGGGTTGCTGACCACCTTCATTGAGTTGTTTTCTCCAGTCTTCCCAAACACATCCACTGTCCTCATAATAATAAAAATAATAGTGGCAACACCAATCCAGTAGCACTCTGAGAGGTTATGTGTAAGAAACTCTGCAAAGTGCAATGTAAATGTCATCTCATTGGACCACATCTATTGGGCTCACTCTTTATACAAAGAGCCTTGTGCAGTGTCCGACCCAAAGATGGTACGCAGTAGATAGCTTTGAATGAATGAATTTTTCTCCTAATAACTTATAAGGATTTTTTTTATGCCCCTTTTAGAGATGTTCCCATGGTCGTGGACTTTAAGTAAGTAAACTTTTCAAGGACACAGAGCCAAGAAGTAGCAGAAGTGGAAGTCAAATCCAGGTCTCTGTGATGCCAGAGTTTTGTCTACTACTGGGCAGAGCTGCCTGCCTGTATGTCAGATGAGGTGTCCTGCTTTTGCATTCTTCTGGTTTTGGGCACAGTTGTGGTTCAGTGAAGAGTGGATACCCAGGACTCAGATGAAGGGCTAACTCTCTTGCTTCTCTTTGGCAACCATCTAGCCTCTTAGCTCTGGCTCCCAATTTGTACATTGTAAATTACTAATGACAGCCCATAGACTCCTTATAAGAAGTTAATAGGAGTGTGTGTGTTTGTCAGTTATGAACTACTAAGCAGAGTAAAGGGGGCACTGTTAATCTTTTAAAGTATCTACTGCTAATGGTAATGAAAACAATTATGGAAGGTCAGTAAGGAAATATTACTGAATATGGTAAGAAAAGTTCATTATACCAAGGTTGCAAACATTTTCTGTAAAGGACCCGGTAATGCATAGGTCCAGCTTTGTGAGCCATAGATCTCTCTCTGTGGTAACTACTCAACTCTGGTGTTGTAGCATGAAATTAGCCGTAGAAATATATAGAGATCTGTACATAGGCAATGTATAAATGAATAGGTGGGGCTGGGTTTGAAAGTTCAAACTTTATAAAAACAAGTGTTGGGCTTTACTTTGCTGGTGGATAGGTAGTGAATATGTGTATACACACACATGCACATACACACACCTGACTTATATTCTGTATATTAGATAATATTCCAGGGTAATCAGTTTAAGTGAACAATCTTGGGGGTGGGGAAAAAGAAATGTGTATACCTTGATTGTATGATCAATAACCTCCTAAAAAGTTGTATAAAAATTGAATATGGAGGGTGGAGTCAACATGACAGCGTGGGAAGACGCGGAGTTCACGTCTCCCCACAACTAGGGTGCCTGCCGGATGCTGGCGGGGGACCTTGATGCCCATGGAGATGGGAGGAATCCCCAAGGGAACTGGTTGGACATGGGGGGACTGAGGGGGGAGGAGAAGTGGAGGATGAAGAGTTCTGGCACCCTTGAGGGGTGGCTGGGGGGGGAGGGGCACCATGCTTGGATGGACCCTTGGGGGCTCAGATCATGGGGGAGTGCACTGAGCATTTCTCTTGCCTAATAGGCCCGGAAAGTCTACCTGGCTCTTGGGCCAAGTCCTATGCCCTCAGAGGCCCCCTCCAGGCCGTGTTGGTCCTGGGGGCACAGGAGGGAGGCCGGGGGAGAACAGGAGAGGCAGGCAGGAGGGGCCTTCCAGGACCAGAGGAGCGGGAGAGGAGTGGAGAGTGTTTGCCCTACCCACTCAGGCCCTGGAAGCCTGCTGGGCTCCCAGGCGGGGTCCCCCACCCTATGAGACCATAGGCCGGGGCCCCTTCTGTTCCGTTGAGCCTAAGCCCCAGCCCCCACACCCCCCACAGCCCTGTGGGTCCTAAGCATAGGCCCTGCTGGCTGCCCAAACCCTGCCTCTGCCTAGGCCCTACCCTCCACAGCCAAGGACTTTTCCACCTTTTTTTCCCCTTTTTTTTTCTTCTCCTCTATTTTACTATTGTGGTTCTGTTTTCCCTTCCAGTTGTTGTTTCATCTATATTTTTATTTTTATACTCTTTCTAACATACCTGTTAGTTTCCTAGTCTGATTTTAGTTTTTACTTTTTGTTATTGTTCTCCTTTTTTCTCTCTCTTTTTTTTTTTTTTTTTTTTTTTGCCACCCTGCACAGCTTACAGAATCTTGGTTCACGAGGCAGGGGTTGGGCCGAAGCTTGTGTGGTGGGAGCTCCAAATCTGAACCACTGGTCTAACAGAGAACCTCAGACCCCAGGGAATATTCATCAGAGTGATGTCTGCCAGAGGTCATCATCTTGGCACCAAGAACCAGCTCTACCCAACAACCTATAAGCTCCAGTGTTGGAAGCCTTAGGCCAAACACCCAGTAAGACAGGAACACAGTCCCACCCATCAAAAAACAAAAAAATAAGACAGCAAAAAAGTATGTCACAAATGAAGGAGCAAGGTAAAAACCTACACGACCAAATAAATGAAGAGGAGATAGGCAATCTACCTGAAAAATAATTCAGAGTAATGACAGTGAAGATGATCCAGAATCTTAGAAATAGAATGGAGGCAACGATTGAGAAAATACAAGAAATGTTTAATAAAGATCTAGAAGAACTAGAGAACAAACAGAGATGAACAACACATAACTGAAATGAAAAATACACTAGAAGGAATCAATAACAGAATAACTGAGGCAGAAGAACGAATAAGTGAGCTGGAAGACAAAATGGTGGAAATAACTGCCAAGGAGCAGAATAAAGAAAAAAGAAGGAAAAGAATTGAAAACAATCTCAGAGACCTCTGGGACAACACTAAACGCACCAACATTCAAATTATAGGGGTGCCAGAGGAAGAAGAGAAAAAGAAAGGTTCTGAGAAAATATTTAAAGAGATTATAGTGTAAAACTTCCCTAATATGGGAAAGGAAATTGTCACCCAAGTCCAGGAAGCGCAGAGAGTCCCGTACAGGATAAACCCTAGGAGAAACACACCAAGACACGTATTAATCAAACTAACAAAAATTAAATTCAAAGAAAAAATATTAAAAGCAGCAGGAGAAAAACAAAAAATAACATACAAAGTTATCCCCATAAGGTTATCAGCTGAGTTTTCAGCAGAAACTCTGCAGGTCAGAGGGAGTGGCAGGATATACTTAAACTGAGGAAAGAGAAAAACCTACAACCAAGATTACTCTACCCAGCAAGGATCTCATTCAGATTCGATGGAGAAATCAAAAGCTTTTCAGGTAAGCAAAAGCTAAGAGAATTCAGCACCACCAAACCAGCTTTACAACAAATGCTAAAGAAACTTCTCTAGGCAGGAAACACAAGAGAAGAAAACGACCCACAAAAACAAACCCCAAACAATTAAGAAAATGGTAATAGGAACATACATATCAATAATAACCTTGCATGTAAATGTATTAAATGCCCCAACCAAAAGACACAGATTGGCTGAATGGTTACAAAAACAAGCCCCATATATATGCTGTCTACAAGAGACCCACTTCAGACCTAGTGACACATACAGACTGAAGTGAAGGGATGGGGAAAGATATACCATGCGAATGAAGATCAAAAGAAATCTGGAGTAGCAATACTTGTATCAGATAAAATAGACTTTAAAATAAAGACTGTTACAAGAGATAAGGAAGGACACTACATAATGATCAAGGGATCAATCCAAGAAGAAGATATAACAATTATATATGTTTATGCACCCAACATAGGAGCACCTCAACACATAAGGCAAATGCTAACAACCATGAAAGGGGAAAACGACAGTAACACAATAATAGTAGGGGACTTTAATACTCCACTTACACAAATGGACAGATCATGCAAACAGAAAATAAATGAGAAAACACAAGCTTTAAATGACACAATAGACCTGATAGATTTAATTGATAATTTATAGAACGTTCCACCCGAAAGGGGCAGAATACACTTTCTCCTCAAGTGCACATGGAACATTCTCTAGGATAGGTCACATCTTTGGTCACAACTCAAGTCTCGGAAAATTTAAGAAAATTGAAATCATATCAAGCATCTTTTTGGACCACAGTGGAAATCAATTACAGGGGAAAAAAAAACAGTAAAAAAGAAATACATGGAGGCTAAAGAGTATGCTACTAAATAACCAAGAGATCACTGAAGAAATCAAAGAAGAAATTAAAAAATAAATAGAAACAAATGACAACGAAAACATGACAACCCAAAACCTATGGAATGCAGCAAAAGCAGTTCTAAAAGGGAAGTTTATAGGAATTCAATCTCACGTCAAGAAACAAGAAAAATCTCAAATAAACAATCTAACACTACACCTAAAGCAACTAGAGAAGGAAGAACAAAAAAAACCTCCAAGTCAGTAGAAGGAAAGAAATCATAAAGACCAGATCAGAAATAAATGGAAAAGAAATGTAGGAAACAATAGCAAAGATCAATAAAACTAAAAGCTGGTTCTTTGAGAAGATAAACAAAATTGATATACCCTTAGCCAGACCCATCAAGGAAAAAAAGAGAGAGGACGCAAATCAATAAAATTAGAAACGAAAAAGGAGAAAACACAACTGGCACACAGAAATACAAAGGATTATAAGAGACTACTACAAACTACTATATGCCAATAAAATGGACAATCACAAAGAAATGGACAAATTCTTAGAAAGTTACAATTTTCCAAGATGGAACCAGGAAGAATTAGAAAATATAAACAGACCAATCACAAGTAATGAAATTGAAACTATAATTAAAAACCTTCCAGCAAAGAAAAGTCCAGGACCAGATGGCTTCACAGGTGAATTCTATCAACTATTTAGAGAAGAGCTAACACCAGTCCTTCTCAAACTCTTCCAAAAAATTTCAGAGGGAGAAGCATTCCCAAATTCATTATATGAAGCCACCATCACCCTGATACTAAAACCAGGAAAAGATGTCACAAAAAAAGAAAATTATAAACCAATATCACTGATGAGCATAGATGTAGAAATCCTCAACAAAATACTAGCAAACAGAATCCAACAACATATTAAAAGGATCATACACAATGATCTAGTGGGATTTATCCCAGGGGTGCCAGGATTCTTCAGTATATGCAAAGCAATCCATGTGATACACCATATTAACAAATTAAGTAATAAAACCATATGATCATCTCAATACGTGCAGAAATAGCTTTTGACAAAATTCAACACCCATTTATGATAAAAACTCTCCAGAAAATGGGCATAGAGGGAACCTACTTCAACATAATAAAGGCCATATATGACAAACCCACAGCAAACATTGTACTCAATGGTGAAAAACTGAAAGCATTTCTGCTAATATCAGGAACAAGACAAGGATGTCCACTCTCACCACTCTTATTCAACATAGTTTTGGAAGTCCTAGGCAAGGCAGTCAGAGAAGAAAAAGAAATAAAAGGAATACAAATCAGAAAAGAAGATGTAAAACTGTCAGTGTTTGCAGATGACATGTTACCATACATAGAAAATCCTAAAGATGCCATCGAAGACTGCTAGAACTAATCAATGAGTTTGGTAAAGTTGCAGGTTACAAAATTAATGCACAGAAATCTCTTGCATTCCTATACACTAACAACGAAAAATCAGAAGGAGAAATTAAGGGAACAATCCCATTTACCATTGCAACAAAAGGAGTAAAATATCTAGGAATAAACCTACCTAAGGAGGCAAAAGACTTGTACTCAGAAAACTGTAAAACACTGATGAAATAAATCAAAGATGACAAACAGATGGAGAAATATACCATGCTGTTGGATTGGAAGAATCAATATTGTGAAAATGACTGTACTACCCAAAGCAATCTACGGATTCAGTGCAATCCCTATCAAACTACCAACGGCATTCTTCACAGTATTAGAACAAAAAATTTTACAATTCGTATGGAAACAAAAAAGACCCTGATAGGAATAAAGACACAGACCTACTAGAGAATGGACTTGAGGATATGGGGAGGGGGAAGGGTAAGCTGGGACAAAGCGAGAGAGTGACATGAACATGTATACACTACCAAACGTAAAATAGATAGCTAGTGGGAAGCAGCCGCATAGCACAGGGAGATCAGCTCCGTGCTTTGTGACCACCTAGGGGGGTGGGATAGGGAGGGTGGGAGGGAGGGAGACGCAAGAGGGAAGAGATATGGGAACATATGTATATGTATAACTGATTCACTTTGTTATAAAGCAGAAACTAACACACCATTGTAAAGCAATTATACTCCAATAAAGATGAAAAAAAATAAATAAAAATTAAAAAAAAAAGATCCCTAATAGCCAAAGCAATCTTGAGAAAGAGAAATGGAGCTAGAGGAATCAGGCTCCCCGACTTCAAACTATACTACAAAGATACAGTAATCAATACAGTATGGTACTGGCACAAAAACAGAAATATAGATAAATGAGATAGGATAGAATGCCCAGAGATAAACCCACACACATATGGACACCTAATTTACAACAAAGGAGGCAAGAATATACAATGGAGAAAAGACAGCATCTGCAATAAGTGGTGCTGGGAAAACTGGATAGCTATATGTAAAAGAATGAAATTAGAACACTCCCTAACACCATACACAAAAATAAACTCAAAATGGATTAAAGACCTAAATGTAAGTCCAGACACAATAAAACTCTTAGAGGAAAACAGGAAAAACACTCTTCGACATAAACCACAGCAAAATTTTTTTTGACCCACCTCCTAGAGTAATGAAAATAAGAACAAAAATAAACAAATGTGACCTAATTGAACTTAAAAGCTTTTGCACAGCCAAGGAAACCATAAACAAGACAAAAGGACAACCCTCAGAATGGGAGAAAATATTTGCAAATGAAACAACTGACAAAGGATTAATCTCCAAAATATACAAACAGCTCATGGAGCTCAATATCAAAAAAACAAACAACCCAATTAAAAAATGGTCAGAAGACCTAAATAGACATTTCACCAAAGAAGACATACAGGTTGCGAAGAGGCACATGAGAAGATGCTCAACATCACTAATTATTAGAGAAATACAAATCAAAACTATGAGGTATCACCTCACACTGGTCAGAATGACCATTATCAGAAAATCTAGCAACAATAAATGCTGGAAAGGGTGTGGTGAAAAGGGAACCCTCTTGCACTGTTGTGGGAATGTAAATTGATACAGCCACTATGGAGAACAGTATGGAGGTTCCTTAAGAAACTAAAAATAGAACTACCATATGACCCAGCAATCCCACTACTGGGCATATACCCTACGAATGCCATAATTCAAAAAGAGACATGTGTCACAATGTTCATTGCAGCACTCTTTACAATAGCCAGGACATGGAAGCAGCCTAAGTGTCCATTGACAGATGAATGGGTAAAGAAGATGTGGCACATATACACAATGGAATATTACTCAGCCATAAAAAGAAACGAAATTGAGTTATTTGTAGTGAGGTGGATGGACCTAGAGACTGTCATACAGAGTGAAGTAAGTCAGAGAGAGAATAACAAATACCATATGCTAACACATATATGTGGAATGTAAAAAAAAAAATGGTTCTGATGAACCTAGGAGCAGGACAGGAATAAAGACACAGACATAGAGAATGGACTTGAGGACACGGTGGGGGAGGTGGAAGCTGCAGCAAAGTGAGAGGAGCACTGACATATATACACTCGCAAATGTAAAATAGGTAGCTGGTGGGAAGCAGCCGCGTAGCACAGGGAGATCAGCTCGGTGCTTTGTGACCACCTAGAGGGGTGGGATAGGGAGGGTGGGCGGGAGGCTCAAGAGGGAGGGGATAGGGCTTCCCTGGTGGCGCAGTGTTTGAGAGTACACCTGCCGATGCAGGGGACACGGGTTCGTGCCCCGGTCCGGGAAGATCCCACATGTCGCGGAGCGGCTGGGCCCGTGAGCCATGGCCGCTGGGCCTGCGCGTCTGGAGGCTGTGCTCTGCAGCGGGAGAGGCCACAACAGTGAGAGGCCCACGTACCACCAAAAAAAAAAAAAAAAAAAAAAAAAAAAAAAGAGGGAGGGGATATGGGGATGTATGTATACATATGCCTTATTCACATTGTTGTATAACAGAAACTAACACAGCATTGTGAAACAATTATACTCCAATAAAGATGTATTGAAAAAAATTTGATTACGAGTAAACTCAGCCATTTGGTAGACCTGAATTTTTCTGAAGGGGCGTTCTAATTTTGACCTCTGATTGTCATGTGAGTTGTTTTACTTCTATCACTGTATCCAAGCATCGCTTAATGGTCTGTCTAGCCATCTGAGCCCCTTTGCTCCTTTTGCTGCTTCCTTTCCCCTGTAGGTATTTGTGTTTGTGAGTATGCTCTTCCTGAGTATTCACATTCTTAGAAATAGATGTGGGTTAAGTAATTAACTAAATATGTATCATCAATATATATCATTTGCTATACTCATGTACTTGAATAGAGTATTTCCCAAAGAAAATCTTAAGTGATCTTCTCAGCCAATGTGTTACTCTTATTTAGCTTTCCTGCATGTGGGTTTATGTCTTCTTCCAGTAAAGTTTAAACAGCCAGTGATTGTTTACATCACTTATTATTTAACTTCCTGTGAATTCTTCGTGCTGAGATCCTTCAGACGGCCACGTGGGAGGTGATATTTGTACAAGATCACATTTAGTGTACACAAAAGAAAATGTTTTTTCACATCAGTGTCTTGTTCTTAAGATCCTTGGTGGCTAGAGGAGATTTTCTTTTTGTTTTAAATAATTGACCCATCCATTCTGGTATCTCCTCATGTTAATACATTTGTAGTCTTGTATGTATTACCTTGTATGTATTTACATACCTTCCCATGAATTTCACCTTAGCAAGATAAAATGGAAATAGCAATATAAATTTGCTGTCATTAAATACATACACACACACCCACACACAGACACACACACAAATCCCACTTATCTAAAAGGTAACAGTGAGAGTTGTGTGAGAGATGACTAGCCTCATGCCAACATGTTAATGCTGACTTTCTGAATGTTTGTGTATAATTAGAGAGTTTTGTCATATTAAGACTTCTCAGCATTGATGATATTCAAGATTATTTGTCTTTTCCTGAGTACGTCCTTGGAAACATTTGTTTAAAATGGTTAAAAGCAGTGCTTAATGGATAAACAAACTATGGTACACTCATAATGATGGAATACTATTCAGTAATTAAAAAAAAAGAACTATTTATACAGTTGCCAACTTGAATGGATTTCAAAGGCATTGGGCCAAGTGAAAGATGTCAGCCAGTGTCAAGTTTGCATGTATTCCATTTATATGACATTATGGAAAAAGATGAAGCTATAGGGTGAGGACAGGTCAATGACTGCCATGGATTAGGGGTGAGGGAACAATATGATAACAGTAGGATTGCATGCAGGAGTTTTCTGGGGGAACTGTTTTATGCCCCAATAGTGGTGGTAGTTACACAAATATATACACGTGTAAAAAAGTCATCTCATTGTACACACGTAAAAAGTCAATTTCACTGTGTATTAATTTTTTAAAGTAAAATTTAAAAAGAAAAATTAGAGTGCTTGATTTTGCTTGTTGAGAACATCAAAAAAAAAAAATCTCATGATGACAGATACCAGGGATTCCTGTAAGAAAAATACTAATTGTACTTTTTTAATGAAAAATTCAGTGATGTAGTTACTAGGTTTACAAAGAAGCTGAAAATAATGCAACTTCTACTCAGTGAATAATACCTTCAGTTCCATGCAGAGTGTCAGGAATACTCAAAGTTATGTGTCCCCCAGCAGCTGTAACCCGGTACTCCTGTACTGCTGTAGCCTTTCCTGGCATCTTTATGGTGATCACTTTCCTTCCTCGGTGTGTATACACGGCGTGTGACAGTTACGGCGGCTGTGGGAATCATAACTTTAAGTTCTGTGACTTCTGTGAGTAAAACGAGCCATAATGTTGAATTAATGTCATTCTTCACATTTAATTTCCACGTTGTTCTAAGTGGAAGACTTATTGAGTATTTGAATAAAAGCTCCGTGTTCATTTTTGATAGTGTGTAAATGATGGTGGTGATGTGGGCTTATTTTGTCACTGAATGAACGTGATCATTAAGTACAGGGAGGCTCCCTTGGGAGGGTGTGTATGGTGTGTTGGTCTGAGGAGTGATGGTTTTTAAGAAACATTCACTCTTCTGTTTGACAGCAGAAGGTGACAGTAGAAGATACGGGACCATGCACTTTAAACAGGAATTCTGATCCCAACACTGGCAGTTTTACAGAACTGCCTTCAAACAGGATTGGTTAAGTGGAACGTTGATTCGTTTCATAAAACTGGAGACACTAACGGGGTGATCAGGCTGCAGAAGATCAGACAGCTGATGTTACTTGTTGGTTCTACACATGAAGACCTGATCGAAGTATTTTGGGTTTTGCAGATCAGGCAGAAGAGGAATCGCTGAGCTTCCAGGAGATAATCATGAGGAGAGTAATAGTGTAAAAGGCATGAGGAGAAATCTTTTGAAATTGGGAGAGTTGAGTAAGATTTGATTGTCGTCATAGAGCGGTCTTCAGGCCGTCCTGTCCCACTCCCCCAGGTGTCATTTTACACATAACACAAGTAGGAGGTACCCACCGGGAAATGGACGGGAAGGTGACCAACAGAGGCCCAGCTGCCTCCTTCCTTGTCTGCTGTCAGGTCGAGCCCACATTGAGAGTGAGGGCTCTTTGCCCAGCTGGGCAGTGGTGATCCTTCCAGAGCCAGGGGGCACCAGTGACTGAAGTGCTGGGGTCCTTAGAGAAAGATCCAAGTGTCTGAAATCACCCTGGGTCCTGTGTGAATTTGAATTGAATGAAATGTATTCACAGTAAAGGGACATTCGAGCTGGGACTGGGAGAAAGGGGCAGATGTGATGGGAGAAGCACAGATACAAACAGCCATAGGGCTTCTCTGCTCCCTGGTGAGGGCTTGGGAGGCTCCACGCCGACTTGTGATCAGGGCTCGTTTCTGCCTCGCTGCAGCATTTCTTGGTGTCACTGCATGCAGAGGGGGTAGACCAAAGAGCCCTGCTTGTTTGCAGCCCTTTGTCAGCCCTCTTAGGGCCTGAAGAAATGCCCTATTGTTGTAGAATCCAGGTTCTGTTGCTGCCTGAACTCCACTTGATAGAGAGACAGGGAGAGAGAGAGAGAGACAGAGAATGTCTTGGAAGGCAACCTGCCTTCCATCCAAGCAGGATCTCTGAATTGCGCCACAATCTCCCTGATCTTTGCTGTGGGTGGGAAGGACCAATGACCACAGTGCATCTGTTCCCCATCTTCGCCCCCTCAAAGCTTCATGGTCATCTAAGCAATCTCTGCAGGCCTGCTGCCTGTATCTAAATTTCATAACTTCAGAGTTACTCAGCCTTGTTTGGAGGGAGAAATCTCATGTTTTCCCACAGGAAAGCAGCCCTGGCTAATGTGTCCGACAAACGGGAACATCCCTAAAATGCTGGGAGACCTTTTAATCCCTTCCCTTCCACTTTGCCTTTCCATGCAGGTAGCTATCCTCACATCTAACCCAGAACCTTCATAAAATCCCAGAGCTCCTCTGGACCCCACATTGGTACATATAAAACCTGATAGAATGCAAATGTTTACTGCGTCCCATACTAACTGCCGAACCGCGCTCACTTCAGTG
The DNA here is from genome assembly GCF_949774975.1 of Lagenorhynchus albirostris. NCBI lineage: Eukaryota > Metazoa > Chordata > Mammalia > Artiodactyla > Delphinidae > Lagenorhynchus > Lagenorhynchus albirostris. The sequence goes on along the minus strand of NC_083095.1, from coordinate 147,723,393 downwards.
CCTGGTGGCATCATTTCCTAGGTTGTCAGAGGCATATTTAAGTAGGAAACATAGACACCCCCCAGTCTGAGATCATTTGTTGAGAAGTTGCATTTCCTTACTCTTTGGTTGGCTCTTGTACAGTTGCTAGACCCATGAGGTTATGGTTGGAGGAAGGTCTTTGTGGTCACATTTGAAATGTGTCCTACTAGACTGATAAACTCCGGTCTCTGGTACCTGATAGCCCTTTTCTCTTTGACGGCTGGGGGACCAGGCAGGTCCTCGATGGAGGGACCTGGCAGGATGGCCCTGCTGCTCACACTGCCTCCCCTGGGACAAAGTTGCTGACACGCTAATGACCTGGATGAACTACGGATGCCTCAGCGGCCCTTCAGGAGAGCGGAGTCGGCCTTATCCACATGCTGATCAATGACTAAGAGGGCAGAGGCTGCAACCAGATGGACTCCAGTGAGTCAGCCTTTTACTGCCGAGACTTGCCACACACTCCGGAAGGCAGCCTGCATTTGACTATGCAAATGGCAGCTTCAAAGGGAAACACCCGATAAAGGATATCCTTGTAGGTTGATACTCTTTTGGTTTTTTAAAAGCAGGGTTATTATTATTTTTTCTTCTTGTTTACAGAAGCTCTGTGGAAGTGGTGATCTGAATGCTTCTCTGACATCCCAACGTTTCAAAGAGCTATCTGTAAGTGACATTCCTTAAAAACAAATACTAAAGTAAATGCTATAAATATTTCTTATCAAATGTTTGGATCTTTGCCTCTTTTATTTCTAAAGGATCCCGAACTGTTACCACCCACAAGACAGGCCTTTCAAATTGTGTCTGGAAAAGATGAATTCAGTGTCTATTGATTTGTCAGAGTGGGATAGATTCTTCTAAAAATACAGAGCCATGAAATTGAGTGAGATGGTACAGGAGACAAAGCCATTTTGATGTGCTTTGAAATGTGGACGAGGAACTTTCAAAAGAACGCTGTGGAGAGTGACTTAGCCACAGATCGATTCATTGAAATTCAAATAAATGAACAATAAATCATTTTATTTGTACTTTTTCTCCCAAATGACACAAATTTGCTCTTTTCAAAACTTGAATTGGATTCGTTTAAGAAATATTCAGAAACTGAATTTGATGTTGTGGCTTGTAGGAGTTGATGCATTCCTGGAGAGGAAAAGTGAACTTGGTGGGAGGTGAGACTGTGTGAGTAAGTGTAGGAAACACTATAATGGGGACCAGGGAGTGAAAGAAAAATATGCCACAGGCAGGAGAGCAGAGAGGAAGTGTCTCCCATATGGACCCAGGTGTGGGGCTCTTGTTGGCTGGACATGGATTAGTAGGTGATCAGCTGAGTAGTTGTGAATGGGAGTGTTTTTGTTACATGTGCAGGAGGTGTACCTGAACTGATGGGGGTTTGTGGGCTGAGGGGAGAAGAGGAGGGAGACATCGCACATCCGAGCTGAGAGGTGTGGACCAGGCTCGTGGGACCCCGCTCCATAGCTGGACTTCTGCATTGTATATCCTCTCTGGGTCCTCCACTGGGAGCTGTAGGATAAGGATCCTGCAGGGCATGGGTGAGTTTAGGGGGATGTCAGATGTCGGCATGCAACTTACCTGCTTCTTCTTGGGAAGTTAATACTGTGAAGCTATTGTCATGAATTCTCATAGAATCCCACTGGGGAGAAGGATAAAAAACAGTGTAACCATGTCATCGACATGGGTGGGTGGGAGTGGAGGATGACACTCACAGATTCGCCATTACAGTGATCATCTTTTTTCCTTAAATGAAGAAGTGTTTCCGACATTCTGTTTCTTGGGCCTAAGACAACTGACTTCAATGGCTTCTCCCTCTGTGCAGACTCTCGGGGAAGCCGGCGACGGCTTGAGTAACCTGCCCAACCCTTTCGCCTACCTCCTCACCATCCACCTGAAAGAAGGCCGGAACCTGGTGGTCCGGGATCGCTGTGGTAAGGCCTGGCTCTGGGCGCCCTTGGTAGCCTGCAGACCTCTTCCCCTCAACTCTCCTGTCAACCTTGCTAGTCACCTTTTTCCATCTCAGCATGGCTGGTGCTAGACTGGAGCTCAAATCTGAGCTTCTCCAGGTATCAAGGTATTTGCATTGAGTTATTGAAACACATGGAATCTTACTGTCCTTTTTTTATGATTAATAATAATCAAATATTGATGATCACATAAAGTTATTGTAGAATGAAATAAGATCGCTGTAAGTGCTTTATGGCTGGTATATAACAACTGCTAAAGAAAATGTTTCCTTAATCCTAGTTTAATTATCCATGAGAAATATGTAAATACATTCTTGATCTAAGTTAGCAAACATACGCATAGATGGAAATGCCCTTTGAACCACCCTCCTTCCTGCCCTGAAATCCCACTGGACTCCCCTCCCTCTGGGTAACATCTGTTATGATGTTATAACATATGTGATTGATCTGTTCACCTTTGCTACCTCTTTCTGTGCATTGACACACACGTATATTTCTTAATTAAAGTGATATCTTAATATCGTTATTCTGCAGTATTATTCTGCATATTCCATATTCTGCACTAACTTTTTTTAAACTTTACGATATGAATTAAAGATTTTCCATGCTTTTCCACATAACTATATCTCCCTTCTTTTAAATACTAATAGTATTCCATAGTATGCTGTGTTAAGTATCTGTTTCTCTGCTGATGATAGTTTTTTCTTACTTTATCAGCCATATAAATGATGCTGTAATAAACATACTGTGTATGGCTCCATACACAGATAGGAATATATCTTAGATTAAAAATAGTGTATGTTTAAGAGCAGACAGTGGAGCCAGACTGCCTGGGCTCAGTTTTTTCCATTTATTGCTATTTGATTTAAGAAATGCTCCTGGATCCCCCTGTGACTGAGGTTCCCCATCTGTAAAACAAGAACATTAGTAATGACCTACCTTATAGGCTTTTAGGAGGATTGAAGGTAGTGACTTAAACTTTGTTGGGCTTCTAGCACTTAATAAAAGTTAACTATTGTGAGCAGCTCAGGACAGAACCTAGAAATGCAATTACAGGATCCTGAAGATGCACATTTTCAAATGTAAGAGATACTGGTACATGGCCCCCTAAAAGGTACAGGGTATGTCCTCTCCTACACTATGGTTATGTGTTCCCTACCTTGTCGCCATTGAATATTTCCTTTTATCACTCTGCTTAGTTTTTGGCAATCTTCTAGGTCAAGTGTCCACTTGTTTTAAGTCGTGCTTCGTGGATTATGATGGTGATGAACATGGCCCTTTGTAGTTCCTCTCCTGTGAATGGCTCTCTGTATCCTTTGCCCAGTTTTCCATCGAGCTTTTCCTTCTAAATTTTTGTGAGTCTTTAAAATTTTCAGCATTCATTTGTTTGTTGGGTGTTGCAATTTTTCTTCGCCAGTCTGCTGTTTACCCCTCATTTTTATGGCCTCTTTTGTCCTTCTGAGGTTTTACATCTCATTACAGGTAAATATATCTGTTTTTCCTTTGTTGTCTCTTTTCATTTATTTCTTTTAGTAGGTGGGACCTTTTTATTCTAAACAATTTTGTGTCTTTCTCCAGGTCTTTGCCAGTCTGTCCTGCTAGTTCCTCTCTACTTTGTTTTGGAAAAACTGTGAAACGGAGGATGGGTCTCCCTTCCATTTGTCTTCTGTGTACTTCTGTGTCTACTTCTTCTTCCTCATTCTTGCCATTACTTTTTTTTTTCAGGAAGAATTCCTCAGCCGGGCCTTCCAGCTCACTGTTTTCTCGTCAGTTGTTATGACCATTGTGATATTCTGTTCATCTTTTGAGTTGGCATTTTTTTTTTTCTCATTTTTAGAACAGGCTATTTCATGCATGAGAGGTTGCCGTCAGCTTTGAGAGCATTAAGTATACGTTGAAAATCTCCCGTTTGGTGCTTTCTCCCTCGGATATCCTTGGGTTGTGTTTTCCGCTCCTCTTTTTATTTGTGTGTCCCTGTTGCCGTCTAAGGATGCTGTTTTTACTTACTGTGTCCTGACTTCACTGAGCATAAGCAGGGTTGGGACATGCAGCCAGACAGGGAGAGCCAGTCGTTCAGGCCGGCTCCTGGTGATGCCCCGTCATGGAAAACCTTCCTCAATGGCTTCCTGCCCATGCTCACGTTTCCTGCTTGCAAGTGCCTTTGCTGGTCACTGCTCGGCACCAAAGGGACAGGGCAGTGCTGGGCCATCCAGCTGCTCTGTGTGTGCTGTGCCAAGCAGTCACCGTGGTACTTGCTCAGGCCATCTTCTGCTTCCTGTATCCACTGCCTCCAAGCTGGAGCATCCCTGGTTCACCTGCCATCCTATCCTCTTGGCCCACCTCTGCCCCTGAAACGTTTTCTGCTGTGACTTTCTACTGCTCTGTTTTGGACTGTGGGTTCTTCCATCAATCTGATCTCACCGACTTCCATCTTTTAGATCTGCATATACCCACTTTCTAAAAACAAAATTACTATCTTTCTCTTTTCTGTCTGTCTCTCTCTCTCTCTCTCTCTGTCTTTTCGTAATTTCTCAGGCTTTCAAAATGGTGAACAAATTTCACTTTCTACTTGTTGGTAAATAGTGTTTTCTGTCAAAGTTATAATTTCTTATCCATCAGTTGTGCAACTTCTTGTGTACTGTCATTGTGTACTATTATTATAAATGTCTGCATCTTAATAGATGGCTCTCTTCAGGTTATTTTGAATGATTTGGGGCAGATAGCAATTTTGTACCTGAAATCACATCTGAGGGACACGATCATAAACTAGAGTGAGGTGCCTGCCCACAAATATCCTGACTCTTGCTCAGAACCTGCAGTGTCCAGTGGATGCTTCTGTCAAATGATGATCATTATGGAGCTCGATTTGGAACAGTTTATCTGGAGATTGGAACTGTGTTCCACAGAGAGCACATTTAACTCTACTGGAAAGAAAGTGCTCTAAACCTTTAAAATACACGTCCTGTTGTAAATTTTTGGAAAGCTCCAATATAGTGTGTAACTTCGGGGCTGTGCCTAGGCCTTGGACCTCTTCCAGGACCAGCTGCCCCTTTTCCAGTTTTGCCATCTGTTCTGATTATTTATCCCTAATTGATGTGAGTGATCTGGCCACACCACCCTTGATATATCACACCAGTACCCTTACAACAGATACTCAGGAGACAGTCAGTAAACTTGGCAGATGACGGGGGAGCCATTGCCTACATCAGAAAATGACCGAAACAATAGGGTTTTTGTGTGCTACTCCACACCTCGCTGCTTCAGGGCCAAAGGAGAGACTGTAATCTGTGCTCTAATCCCGTCAATACCATCTCTCTCTTTGTAGTTTCATCCGAGTTAAGCATCATATGACATTTGGCTTTATCTTGTGTCAACCTGATATAATCCAAGGATAAATACCTAGTAAGCCATCTAGATCATAACCTGTTTCAGCACCTATATCTTTTACAACCAGTAACATTGTTCCTGTCTCTTTTATTTATTGGGAAGATTAATCATTATCTATTAAGAAAACATCCCCCTCTCAGCAAGTGCTTCTTTTGGACTTTGCAGTGTGGTGTGCCTTCCTTACTGTGACTGTGTTCAGGACTGCTCGATTTTCACAAGTATTAAGGTAGTGATCAGGGCATGTTTGGTGTCCACTGTTGATCTGTGCAGGGATCATAGTCACTGGCGCCTGTGCTTGCCTCTTTTGCCCCGGACTGACATGGCTTATCGCTATGCCAATACTTTCTATGGAGCCCAGCCCACCCTCAGAATTTTATCCAGCACAGTCCTTTCGGCCAGTAGTTCTCAAATTTGAGTGAGTATCAGAACAACCTAGAGGGCTTATGAAAATACACATTGCCCACCCCCAGAGGTTCTGATTCAGTAGGTCTGGGGTGTGGCCCGAGAACTTACATTTCTGACAAGTTCCCAAGTGATCACGATGCAGCTGGTCCAGGAACCACCTTGTGAGGACCACTGCTCTAGACACTGGGTGGGAGCACTTGAGCAGAAACACGTGCTTCTCCTGGTAGGGAGAGTTTCAATTCCCGATTAGACACAGCGTTTTCTTCTCTTGGGGCCGGACCTCATTATGCGTTTGCACTCTTACTCAAGTTGTATTCTCTGAACATAATTTAACGTGGTATTCACCTCATTAACATAATTAGGTACAGAGAACGGTGTGATGTGCCAAAGTACCAAATATAAAAGGACTTGTGAATTATCTATGAATTTACACTATGCTGTATCACATGTTCTCCGATTCTCTGGATATGGGATCGATAGCCGATAGTTTCAGTACTAAATATCCTTCAAGATCTATTCACATGGCATTTCTATCTAGTCTTTTATATTTTTCACGGACATAAGCTCCCTGTCATCTCGGTCCTATGAAAATTTTACCTCTATAAACCATACACCTTTACCCTCAATTGGATAAATGCCTGGTCATCCCTGTTACTATTAGTGCTATATTAGCTGGGTAACCGTTTTATTCATCTTCGTATGCCCTACTGTGCCGTACTGGAGGTTTATACATAGAATGCTTTTAATACATTTTAGTTCTTCATTAGGGAAACCCAACTTAAGTGCCGGACTTAAAGGCAAGGAGTATTAAAGACTATCGTGAAAGGGAAAACATCTTCCCAGGGGGGAACAGAGTTCCTTCACGCACACCTTGACTCAGCAAGCGTTTATTCAGTCCCTTCAGTGAGATGAGCATCACACTGGTACTCGACTGGGACCTAGTGATAGAGTCCAGAAAAAAGACTTACATACAAGCAACCCATTTAACAGAAGTCCTAATTCAGGTGATTGAAATACAGAGACTAAGTGACTTGACCAGGGACTTGCAGGGAGGCAGTGGCTGAGGCAGGACTCACCAGAATAGGTGGTTCTGGGGGACAAGAGGAGGAATGAGACATGACAATCTACTTCTTGGCTTGTGATTTCCGATGGCGACTCACTCACTCTCAAGTGGAACTTACCCATCTGCAAAATGGGCATGATGTAGCTTGCCTTATAATGTAGTTGTAAGAACTGAAAAAAAGAAAGTGTATATAACATAGTGCCGTACATAGAGAAAATAGTCAACAAATGATAGTGTGCGTGTTATGGTAATTAATGAATAATGATAATGAACTTGGCCCATGATCCTGACTCCCACTGCAGAGCTGGTTCCTGTGATCCGTGTCAGCTTTCCCATCAGTGACCTTGGACACTTGGCTCTTAGTTTGGGTTAATTTGTCAGTACCCTTGTGCTCTCTCTTTATGCCCTGTCTTCAGCATAGGAGTTGATTTATGTTTTATTTTACATATATTCAATCATGTATTTTATATTTGTCTAAAATATAATCAATTTGATCAAATATTGATTTCACTTATGACAGGGATGCCTTCAAAGTGTTGTTGAAATGTGTTGCACCGTTGACTACAGAGGACCTGCTCCAGGATATTTAACCCAATTGTGCCATCACTCTTTGTGAATTTTTAGGGAGAAAAAAAATTTTTTCATGAATCATTCCCTGCTGAGGGAAGAGGTCACCATTTTCTTTGGATTATTACATAATCATTGCTGCGTAGGTAACATTCCATCTAGAACATGGGTTGGCAAACCTTTTCTGTACAGGGACAGAAATGAATATTTTAGAGTTTATGGGGCATAGGTCCATAAACTTAGTGACAGTTACTCTGCTGGTCTAGTGACCAAACAGCCATAGATAATATGTAAGCCAGTGGACGTGACCAGGCTCCAGTACAACTTTATTTCTAAAAACAGGCACGAGGCTGGATTTTACCCATGTCCAAAATTTGCTGACCTCAGTCTAGAATATCATGATCTGATTTTGGATTTTCTCTTGGAGAAGCTGCTTTTTAGAGTAGCCAAGTACATCTTTATTTAAAATAAGAAGGTATAAGCTAATGAGGAAGTGATCAAGTTGTGAAGCTCATGTTTTCAAATGAAGTATCTGGAAAACATCTCAGTAATGTGACATAAAATAATGCAGAAAAATCTAGAGATGTTGGGTAGTAAAAAGTCATTTTTCCCCCCTATATTTTCACTGGGCAGTAAAGTGAAAAGTCATCATATCTCTCTCAGGAAAAGATGTTTCTGACATACCTAAAGAAAGGATGTTCAAAGGCCCTTTTAGGGTTTGTGATTGAGGACTGGAAACTTTGTCACTCGGCCCATCCAGAAAGAAGGAGGAGAGCCTCTCAGAAACAGGGATCCCCCCAACTTCTCACAGGGTTATGAATCCATCAGCTAGGGGCTGGACGATGGCTTTCCCTGGTGTAAAGAGTGCTGTGAACATTTTATCTAAATCTCTCACTTCTCTGGCTCAGACACAGGGCTGGTTTGTTAAGTAGACTATCAAGTTGTGATTTTGAGATTTTCTGGGAGATTTGGTAAAGTTTGTTATACTAGGAAGTTGCTAATTCTAAACAATGTACAGGTCTAGCGATGGTGTCAGGAACGTACTATTATGTAGTCGCCACCCAGAGCATCCCAGGGTCTTTAGCTGTCAACTCCTCTATTCCTTGTACAGAATAGATAGGGGAATGTGTGTGTGTGTGTGTGTGTGTGTGTGTGTGTGTGTGTGTGTGTGTGTGTACACACTGAGTATACCCAGCAAAACCCACAGCTCATGAAAAAGAACTGGAGTTAGTGAGTGACTAAGCAGTAACTCACCTCGCTGTCATGATCATGCCTGTCTATCTATGAGTCACTGTGGATGTAAGACCAGTATCATGGAGCACTGAGAGGTTTTGATGAGGTCCCTCTGGAAGTGTGGCCACGTTGAGAAGATTGCCTCTTACAGGTCATTTTCCAGTTCCTCAGGAATTTCTCTTCAATTCCCTGGTGTGTAGTCCTTCAGCTTTGACTAGACTTGACCCACTGTTGGAGAGTTCTGTGCTAAACAGCCTCTTTTTTTTTTTTTTTTCCTTTGCTGGGCAACTTGGGTTGCTACAGTGGTCTTTCTAGGAATGAGCCTTACTTGGATGCTGTAAAATGCCCAGGCACTTCCTGAAGCCCATCTTCCCAAGCCATCTCTAGGAGAAAACCCGAGCCCTCCCTGTCTCTCTGCTCTGTCCCGGTTATTCCCTGTTGCCTGTCTGCTGGTCACACATTCCCTCCTTTTCTGTCACCTAATTTTCCTTTGCTCTATCTTTCCACTCCTCTCCCTCATCCCAGCTTCTTCCTTTTACTCCTTTATATTTTCCGTTTCCTTCCCACTCTTTTTCTGGGAGGTTCTACAGACTGTATTGTTTTTGACCAAACCAGACACCTGTATTAAGTTCTCCGTCTGAGCCATTGTCTGGTTAACTCTTGGGGGTCCATAATTTCGAGATTGGTAAAGCAGAAGGAATGTGGTAGGACCAATTCATTTTATTTATTGATTTATTGATTTATTGATTTACATCTTTATTGGAGTATAATTGCTTTACAATGGTGTGTTAGTTTCTGCTTTATAACAAAGTGAATCAGTTATACATATACATATGTTCCCATATCTCTTCCCTCTTGCGTCTCCCTCCCTCCCACCCTTCCTATCCCACCCCTCTAGGTGGTCACAAAGCATGGAGCTGATCTCCCTGTGCCATGTGGCTGCTTCCCACTAGCTATCTATTTTATGTTTGGTAGTGTATATATGTCCATGCCACTCTCTCACTTTGTCACAGCTTACCCTTCCCCCTCCCCATGTCCTCAAGTCCATTCTCTAGTAGGTCTGTGTCTTTATTCCCATCTTACCTGTAGGTTCTTCATGACATTTTTTTTTCTTAGATTCCATATATATGTGTTAGCATACGGTATTTGTCTTTCTCTTTCTGACTTACTTCACTCTGTATGACAGACTCTAGGTCCATCCACCTCACTACAAATAACTCAATTTCGTTTCTTTTTCTGGCTGAGTAATATTCCATTGTATATATGAGCCACATCTTCTTTATCCATTCATCCGATGATGGACACTTAGATTGCTTCCATCTCCTGGTTATTGTAAATAGAGCTGCAATGAACATTTTGGTACATGACTCTTTTTGAATTAAATGGGAGAAAATATTTGCAAATGAAGCAACTGACAAAGGATTAATCTCCAAAATTTACAAGCAGCTCATACAGCTCAATAACAAAAAAAGAACCAATTCATTTTAAGTCTAACTGCTTCACAGTTTGGTTGACATATAGAGAGTGTTGAACCCTGGCTCAGTGTCCCATGAAAGGGAATGCGGCCAAGAAAATATTTTGGTGTCCTCGAACTGGTATTGCTAATGCCAGCAGCCCTGTTTTCTAGGCCTGGCATGAGCACCACGTGACATGGGCAGGCCTCTTGTCTTGGAAAAAATGCACCACTCAAAGCTTAAATCCCGGAGCATTAATTCCTGGAAAACAACAGCCCTTTCATTGAAACCCTGTGTTTTCGGTTGATGTGAAGGGTGGTTGCATAGTGTCCTGCTGTGCACTAGCATACTAGGTTGCTGATGCCCTCTGGTGGCCACATTTCAATACTGCAAAAGGGAAAGAAAAGTCCACTGCAGGAGTTCACTGCAACATCACTAGGGCGTACATATCACTTCAGCTGTAGGCCAGAGGGCTGAGGGTTCATGGTCGTCTTCTTGATGTGAGTTTTAGGCAATTACACTTCGTGACCCATTCATCCAGCAAACGGTTCTCTAATCCCAGCCCAGGTAGACTGGGACAGCTGTTTTTAGAGCAGGGACAGGTACTTTTGCAGATTATAGGAAGAATGCATTGGATAAGTCATTTTCCTATTTGAAAGGAATGGTTTAGACAAAAATTTTTAAAGATCTCCCACTAGTGTGAAAAGTTGGCCATGCAATAGGGGTTTAATAAATTACGAAACTGCTACCAAAACATTCAAATGTCAGGCACCTCTGATTTGGGTCCTGTTTGCCTCTTGTGATTTAGTAGGCTGATTTTAAAGGTTGTACCATTTCTATGATTATATATTTCTTCTTTAAAAAGGAAAGGATGCTCTTGTATTAGACCTAGAGAGGAACATTCTCCTCATTGCAGCTGTGATTGGGGGACAGGCTGGATGTTTCTAGAACTCTGTGTTATATGCTGAGGATCAGCCGTGTAGCTTCCCAGCAGGTGTGCTGTGAATGGGATGCACTGAGGGTTCACCCCTCTGCCTCCGGGCAGCTCTGTGGGCTTGGGCCAGCCCCTCAGCAGTCTCTTCGGTATACTCTGTGCTGCCCAACACAGATGACCTTGTTTGTGCTAGGATGGGAAGTGTTGGGGGCACTGGACAGTGGGTCAGAGTCACAGACTCGGGGCACAGATCTTCTGAGTTTGAATACCAGCTCAGACATCATCCAGCAGTGATGATGGGGTTTAACCTGGTGCGTGTGCTTATGGGGATGTGTGTGTGGGAGGGGTGACATAGCCATGTACAGTGGCCACGAGCTATTATTATTGCTGTGTCTGGTTCTAGTTATTCTCCTTTCGGTTTTATTTCTGTGTTTTCCCTCTGGGAAAGGCAATGACTTGTGGCATTTACGCCAATTTTATTAGGGCCCTTCTTCCCAGTTTCTTGATAATTTGTCCCACCGTTTGCATACCTCTTGTTTTTCTCTTTAGATTTTTTTTTTTTGCGGTACGTGGGCCTCTCACTGTTGTGGCTTCTCCCGTTGCGGAGCACAGGCTCCGGACGCGCAGGCTCAGCGGCCATGGCTCATGGGCGCAGCTGCTCCGCGGCATGTGGGATCTTCCCGGACCGGGGCACGGACCCGTGTCCCCTGCCTTGGCAGGCGGACTCTCAACCACTGCGCCACCAGGGAAGCCCTCTCTTTAGATTTTGTACTCCTCACCCCCTGCCCACTGCCAGCAGGGCAAAGGGTTGGTTAAGGTTGTTTTCTGAGACCAGTTCCTGCTTTCTTGTCAGTGCCACAGCAGAAATGAAAGAGACACTAGTTTTTAAGGGTGCATTATTTGAATAAGAACCCCATTGTGAATTGATGCTTTTATTTTCTTCATCTTAAATTTGTCTCAGAAGATGCCCCTCAAGTTTCATAGCGACCAACATGGGAAAGCTTGGTGTGGATGAAGTCATCCCAGTAGGTCATTACTTATTGAAATTTTTTACTGAATGTACTACACTGATCTGATTTTTTAAAAAATACTGAGTTCTAAAGTAAAATAGGATCTGACTTCAGATTACTTGATGATTTGCTATTTTTGCTTCACATGTATATTTTTTTCTGTATTTTAAAAGCTCTATTTTGAGAAGAGATTAAAAGCAGTAGTACACCTTTCTTTGTTTAATTAATGTGCCAGTTTAGGTTATCATTCCAGATTTTAATTACTAGTAATAACGCTGCAGAAAACATTCTTGTACCTACATCTGTGCGTCAAACTTTATTTCTTTGCAAGTCATGTATTGCAGTGAATTGGATGTTTTCTGTCACATGATCTGACATCTCAAGATTCTACTTAACAGAATTGCCAGTTCACTCTTGAGAAAACACCTCTATTTTGCTCACCCACCAGGAGCATATGAGTGTTCCACTTCCCGTTTCTCAGCTCCACTGTGTGTAGCTTATCTATGTCAATTTTGATAAAGAAGAAGTATCGTCTTGGTTTTGTTCTAATTTATGCAGAGAAATTTGGACCTGAGATATATTTGGTTAAGAGATATTTGCTTCTCTTTTGTACACAGCCAACTCCATCCATCTCTGTGGCTTATTCTCCTGGTTCCTGGATATGTTCATGTATATTTTGCTGCGTTGTCATTTGCCTTTTAATTTTGTTTATAAAGTTTTTGTGGCAAACCTCTTTTCCAGTCTTACAATTTTATTCTGGAGAGTTTCCTTTCTTCCTTGCATCCTATGCTTTTGTACCTTGAAAGGCCTTTTCTCTCTTGAGAGAGATGCATTAACCTATATTCTTTTCTGTCTGGTTTTACATTTTTTTCATTAATCTCTTTGATCTGTATCAAGTTTATTTTGATTTCTTGGCCCAGAGTCGGAACTTAGTTTTACTTTTTGCCAAATGGGTATTTAATTAACTAGGACTACATTTTCCTTTCCCTAATGATTTGATGGCCACTTCTTAATTGGGTATTAAAATGCAGTCCATATGAGGGTCTGCGTCTTGGATTTCTCTTTGATTCCTATGGATGTGTTGTTTTGTTCCAGTGCCAGCACCACATCACAGTTGTACTGTACTGAAGGGTCACAGTCAATACTTCTTATTTTGCAAAAATTGGGGCTTTGCTTCGCATTGGAGTACCTACTCTGAGCACCAGATGGCGCTCAATCATTGGTGTGCTTGTGTGGGAGCAACGAAGACACATCTGGTGAGCTTATTCAGAAGGATGCTCATTCATTAGCAAACTTGAAACTTTAAAGATGCAAACACCCATCCTGAAGCCCAGGTAGCAGTTGGATTTCCTCCACTTGGTGGGTTTTGGTAGCCTGCCAAGGTCCCGCAACAGGGATGGGGAGCCGAGTTTACACCCCTGTGTACTTCTGATCACCTCATCAAGAATAGGGGTGCAGGCATCTCTTCGTAGTGACCACTTCAACAAAAGCCAGTTTGTTCAGTTACTCACCAAATGGCCCATTTACTGTATCCATCAGTATATTGACAATGTTCTTCATTCATCTATTTAGAAAATTAAGTGTATAACATTATTGGATGAGAACTTTTAAAAACAACTTTGGGGCTATCCCTGGTGGCGCAGTGGTTGAGAGTCCGCCTGCCCATGCAGGGGACGTGGGTTCGTGCCCCGGTCCGGGAGGATCCCACATGCCGCGGAGCAGCTGGGCCCGTGAGCCATGGCCGCTGAGCCTGCGCGTCCGGAGCCTGTGCTCCGCAACGGGAGAGGCCACAACAGTGCGAGGCCCGTGTACCCCCCAAACAAACGACAAAACAAAACAAACAAACAAACAAAAAAACAACTTTGGAAGGTCTCTGGGTCATATTAGTTAATCGGCCCTGAAGACAAAACCAGAACAGCATCTTAAATAATATTTAATTTGTCTCAGGCCAAAGAAAATGATAGAAAGGAATGGACATGGCCTGGCCTAAGCTGAAGATCCCACAAAGGGGATGACTAAAGACAGAAAAAGAATATTAGGGGGAACAGAGGTGGTGAGCAGGCAGAGAGTAGGGCAGGTAGGGAAGTCTTGGGGTGGGGTGGGTGGGGTGAAGGGAGTTTTGGGGGGAGCATGGTACAGGGGGAGAATCTGAAGGCCCCATGAGGACCTCACTCTCCACAGCTCTCTTAATTCCCCTTGTTTATTCTATACAAACTTTAAAAATAGTCAAAATAAACAGTTTTGGTAAAACTTTATAAATAGTTAAAAATAAGCAAGTTTTGGTAAAATTGGTAAATTCAGATCCTCAGTCTCACTGTAAGTTGGCCACTGGATGATCTTTCAAAAAAATGGATTGCGGGCTTCCCTTGTGGCGCAGTGGTTGAGAGTCCGCCTGCCGATGCAGGGGACACGGGTTCGTGCCCCGGTCCAGGAGGATCCCACATGCCGTGGAGCAGCTGGGCCTGTGAGCCATGGCCGCTAAGCCTGCGCGTCCGGAGCCTGTGCTCCACAACGGGAGAGGCCACAACAGTGAGAGGCCCGCGTACCGCAAAAAAAAAAAAAAAAAAAAAAAAAAAAAAGGATTTCGGTGAATTTTGTACACTACATCACAGGGTCCAGCCATGGGCAAGCCTTGTCCAAGGTGCCGCTGAACTGTTGTCCATGGTGGGCTCCCCAAGAGGAGGAGAGTCAATCTCACTGGGAGAAAAGTTCAGGAGTGGTTCAACCAGGATGTGCTAAGTGACAGAAGGTGGCCAGCAAGGCCTTTAGATGGTCTGGGAGGAAACTGTTCTTCTGAGGCTGGTACCAAAAAAACAGAAGCATGTAGCCACCATGTGCAGGAGAAGGGGAATGTGCATGTTCCCTTTATTTAATTGTAGTGGATAAAGCCTGGCTTGGAATTCTGCTAGACTTGAATCTCCTGCTCTCTTAAGTAAAGTAGACTGTGCTCTATAAAGGGAAAGTTGTTTCTCCTGTCCCATGGGACTGAGGAAAAATGCCCTTGAGTTTCCATAAGGCCCATTATGGTTTCTGAAGGGGTCTGTTAAGAAAGCTGCAATTGGACATGGCTTGCTCTGGAAATCTCAGTGTAACTGCTAGAGGGCAGCAGCAGCTGTTGAAAAATCATCACTCGCTTGTTTTCTGAAATCACGTCTGGCTCTTATTTAGCCACCCTTGGAGAAAGTCAGAACTTATGGATCCCATATGAAAACAACTCAGATTTACTTCTTTTTCTGGCAAGAAGAAACATTCCAAATAGGTATATATATTGCAAAGAGTCTAAAGATATGTGTATAAATATAATGAATCTTATTACTCTTAAGCCAGAGGATAGGAAAAAAGTCAAATTTATGCTTTTCATATGTGTTCAAATACTTTTTATGCAGAATGAATTCATCTATGTGTATCTCAGTTTCCCTAAAGACTTAGTAAATAATTATTGACTTGAAACTGAACTCTTAATATCCCCTGAGAAAAGTTCTCAGGTATTACAGAATGTGAACTTTGTGTAAAATTATGGAGATCATTTCCTTTCATAAACAAACAACTCTGAGAAATGCATTTAATTAGGAAACTTTTCTAGCTTAAGACCACGTTTCTTTTGGAGACGCTATATGGCTGAAGTTTCTAACTTGGTGAATGAGCTTTGCTGGTGACAAATAACTAGGTTTTGTCTACAAATACAGCTTTCGCATTCAATGCATTGGATTTTTAGTTTAAATTAGGAATGCTAGTTTTAAAAACCTATATGATATAGTACATAAACTATATGATATAGTGCATATGTGTGTGTGTATATATATATATATATATATATATACACACACACACACACACACACAAATAGATACATAAATGGCCATTAAACTGATTTATAGAAATATACTTACGGGCATGGAAGGGGACAGATGTGTTATTGACTGAAGAAGGCAGGTAAAAGAATACAATATGGAGTCTGATTCCTTTTTGTGGAAAGTGTGTGTGTGTAAAGTCTCGGTGCATACCAAGATAGTAAGCTTTTCTAGATGGTGGTAATTTCCTTCCTTCCTTCCTTCCTTCCTTCCTTCCTTCCTTCCTTCCTTCCTTCCTTCCTTCCTTCCTTCCTTCCTTCCTTTCTTTCTTTTTTTAATTAATCTTGACTTTCTGCTTTTTCTACTACCATGGCCATGAGCTGTTATACTAGAAAAAGCAAAGAGAAGGTGTTGGTAATTGGAGTTTCATTACAGATGTATCTTCTTTGCATATTGGGCTAGTTCTTGAGCCAGTCCATGTGATTTTATCTGTTCTATTCAACCACTTCACCTGTTAATACTGCCCATCTTTTCCATAACACACACAATCCGGTAATAGCCCCTTGGGTTGATAAATCGAATGCCAAGAGAACAGAATCTTCAAATATGATGGTTCTTGATGACTCTCTCCTGATGATAAACTTGAGTTATGTGTCCTTCTTATTGAGCTGCCTGTTATTTTCATAAGATTATACCTGCAAAGTTCTCTGAAATCCTAATGAATCCCCTTAGGACTGTAGGTGGGGCAGTAGCTAGTACTCATGAATACTTAGTGACTTTCAGATTTTAAATGGCCCATTCCTTCCAAGACAGCTCAGATTGTTTCATGAAATTTTCCCAAACCACATGGGATCCCTGTGAGAAGTATATAACATAAGGAATTTGCTGTTCAACTTTTGAAGACAGAAGGGGTTATAAACATCACACCTTTAGAAGGGACATATAGAGACAAATTATCAGTGCATGTTACTTGGACAGCTAAAATAAAGTAAATGAATATTTAATTAGTACTGCATACATTGTTACACACTCTCCCCTTTTAAATTGATTGAGTGGTAATACTATAAATAGAAGCACATACTGTGTAAATGTTTGGAGCCTCTTGTTACCGAAGTATAGTGGTTCATTCAGTTCTCAAGATAATTCTACAAAGCTGGCGTTTTTCCATCTACAGGTGAAGATGGTAAGGCTTGAGGAAA
Source organism: Lagenorhynchus albirostris (assembly GCF_949774975.1). Taxonomy (NCBI): domain Eukaryota; kingdom Metazoa; phylum Chordata; class Mammalia; order Artiodactyla; family Delphinidae; genus Lagenorhynchus; species Lagenorhynchus albirostris. Next base: position 147,706,353 of record NC_083095.1, on the reverse strand, counting down.
TTACGATGCCTAAGGTTATACAGTTACTGAAAGGAAGGTCTGGGAGTTTAATCCACCATGCCCATTTTACTTCAAAGTTTATTCATTTATCGTATCTTCATATAATTCACCTACCATGCATATTAGGCAACTCTGGGCATGCATCTCACCTTCCAGAGCTTTGATTTGGAGGAGTTTAATGGTACGTTCATAGGTGCCCCAAGTAAAATGTTTTCTATATTTAAATAATTTTATGAAATACAGAGTAGAAAAGTTTTAGGCTGTTTTTATTATTGCTTGTTTGTCATTAATACAGTTCTTAGCAGTGTTTAATATTTTACTCTACATAGGGAAGTTCCAAGTAAGGAAAGAGTAAACAGCTTCTCCCAGTGGTTTTGATGACATAACCCTTTCAGTCCATGGAGCACCTCGAGGTATGAGTGTTCCATGGATCATGCTCTGTGAAACCCTGGATCGGTGCTTCTTATAATTTGGGTATAGCTATCTCCTCAACTCCCCGGTGCTGTGTTATCTCAACTACCAGGTTTCTTCGCTTTAGCCTTTTTCTTCTTCCTTCTAAATTATAAGCTGCTGCCAGATTTATATTTCTGAAGCGTGGCTCTGATCATTTTACTCTCCTACTCATAAGTAAACCTGAATTTCCCTCCCTCTCACACTAAAATAATTCCAGATGGACCAAAGAGTTAAGTGTCAAAAACGAAAAGCTGCAAAATCAGTGGAAAGAAACATGGCTGAACTAACTGAAAATCCTTTAGTGAGAAAAATTCTTCTAAGCAGAATGTTAAACGACAGTGCCATAAATAAAACTGGTAAATTTGCCTAAATAAAAATGGAAATAACTTATTGCAAGAAGTAAGGTAAGTCTAAACAAAGTATGACAAGATTTACAGCCAATGGCTGCTTTCCATAATTAAGGGCTCATTCAAATCCATAAGCAAAAGACAAAACCTTGAGCCCATAGAAAAATGGGTGAATTATATCAGTGAGAATTTCCCTGACAAAGAAAGACAAATGTAGGTCACTAAAATATGAAAAATCCTAAGCTTTACTGTAAATGTTAATGATAGAGAAAAATGGAGATACTATTTTTTTTACCTGCCGTTTGTTCAAAGTAAAGGTTTATGACATCAAATATTGGTGAGCATGTAAAGAAAAAAATACAAAACGTATATTCTTGGTGGAAGTGTAAATTTTGACAGACTTTGGAAGAACAATTTGACAATGGCTGTCAGAACCAGAAAAGACACATTCATTTGCCCTTGCAGTTTTCTTTTTTAAATAAATTTATTTATTTTATTTATTTATTTTTGGCTGTATTGGGTCTCCGCCCCTGTGTGGGCCCTCTCCAGCCACGGCGAGAGGGGGCCAACCCCTACCACGGTACGCGGGCCTCTCATCGCGGTGGCCTCTCTCGCTGCGGAGCACAGGCTCCAGGGGCATGGGCTTCAGCAGCTGTGGCTCGCGGGCTCTAGAGAGCAGTCTCAGCAGCCATGGCACACGGGTCCAGCCACTCCGCGGCATGTGGAATCTCCCCTGACCAGCGCCTGAACTCATGTCCCCTGCACTGGCAGGCGGACCCCCAACCACTGCGCCACCAGGGAAGCCCTGCTATTCTTTTTTAATATAATCACATATGAACTCAGAGATAGTCATACAAAGATGCTTGTTGTAGTATTGTTTGTGCTAGTAAAAAAAAAAAAAAAAATTGGAAGTGATGTAAATGTTTATTATTTGGTAACTAGTTACATAAATTAAGATACAAGAACACAATGAAAATGTATGCAGTTGATAAAAGGAAAAAAAACCTGGTGAATCTGTATTGCTGATGTGAACAGAGCTTCAAGGTACTTTAGTTGTGAAAGCACAGAGTCCAGTGCATTTATTATGATTACATTCGAGTTAAGAACAATTCTTGTATTTTTTCCTGTAAGACACTCAAGAAACTGGTGCATATGAGGAATGGGAATGAGGAAAGATTAAGAGGGTGGAGAGTTTTCATTTCATACCTTTCAGAATCATGAGCATGTATTACACTTGTTAAAAAAATTAAAAAAAGAGAACAAGAAAACCAAAACTATATTTCTTACAGAACAAAAACTTAATTCCTTATTTTGTGACTTTTAAGGCACTTCAGTCTGACTCAAAACCGGGGTTTTTAACTTTCTCATTATACATTTTATCCCCTTAATTTCTGGATGAATTGAAATGCTTGCTTGGCACCGCACAGATCTAGTCATTTTGGCCTCTTTCCCCTTTCAGTGCCGGTTCCTCCAGCCCACATGGCCTCAGTCCTTTTCTGCTTGGCCAGATCCGCCCATGTTTCAATTCCCATCTCCTTTATTTCAGCCTCCACGGATACCCCAGCTGGAGCTAACCTTTCCCGCCTGTGAACTAGCATACCCCCCAAGTTCTATTCTATTTTGACACTTACCTCTTGGACCTTGGGTTATATATACCATCTGCCCGCTGCCCGCCAGGTACAGAAGAAAAGGCTCTGGGGTGGATCTTCCTTTGCCGTCCCCCTTAGTACTCAGTAACACTGAGCCATGCTCTGAGGCAACCTGTGTTTGTGGCATGTGAGTGATGTTAGCAGGCCTGACAGGTACAGGGTCAGGGGAGGCGTGGCCATCCATAGCATCTGTGCAGAAATAAGGACTGTCCCGCGTTGTCGGGAGTGTGAACTGGCACAGCATTTCCGGAGGACCAGTGCGTGGCTGTCAGTCTGTCTCAGCACACCCAGAACCACAGTACCTTTTGCACGGGAGCAGGAAGCTCCGGCTCTGGATGTGTGATGGCTACATATTCTAAATTTGAGGCTCCGTGACTCTGTTGAGTCCACATGGCAGGACGGGTGGCGACCCCAGGAGAGAGGCACCGTCTCTGGCCTCCTAGTTTCATTCTCCTCCCAAAGTTCCACACTACCTCTTTTTTTTTTTTTTTTTTTGCGGTACGCGGGCCTCTCACCGTTGTGGCCTCTCCCGTTGTGGAGCACAGGCTCCGGACGCGCAGGCTCAGCGGCCATGGCTCACGGGCCCAGCCGCTCCGCAGCATGTGGGATCTTCCCGGACCGGGGCACGAACCCGTGTCCCCTGCATCGGCAGGCGGACTCTCAACCACTGCGCCACCAGGGAAGCCCCACACTACCTCTTTATTCCAAGGAGCCTCATTGTTTATGAAGCGCCCTGTGAAAAAAAGGTTAAAGTCCACCCATTCAGGTGTCATCTCATCATTTGTATAATCTGGGCATTGCCTTCCTGAGCCACGACCCCTTTTCAGAACCTGCCTAGTTAAGATGTCACTTGCCTGACAGTGAGGCACTTAGGCTCAGAGAGAAAAAATCACTACGTGCCCCCTGCCCCCCCTTCTCAAATTTTCCCTAACAATTAACAATTAACGCTGTACTCACTTGACACCCTGGTTCCTTGTTTGGCTTTGTAAACCCCGGTCCCTTTTTCTATTAATTCCAGACATTAATATTTTCTTTCACGCAACTGCTGCCATTCACCCGTGAAACAGTTTGAACATTATGTAGCTGTCAAGATGCCTGGGGATTACCCAGTATGCTTTGCCTGTGAGAAAGTGACACCACCGAGGCCCGGTTTTGAGATGTTTATTTTGAGAGCACGCTGACAAGCATGAAGACCTGATCCCAGAGTGGCAATTTCATTTAATTAAAGGCCTCTTTTTATTAGAGTTTTCCCCCCACTTTTTTTTTTTTTTTTATCTATATATATCAGAATGACTGTTAAAATCTGACTTGCCGCAGGTGTTCTCTTGTACTCTCAAAGAGGGGGTGTGGACAGATTACTGACTCACTAGTGACTATTCCACTGAATGGCTGGGAATGCCTTCATTTTTACTATCCTGCTCAGAATTGCTGCTTAAGCGTGTGCGAGTACGCGTGTGTCCAGGTTTAAAGTAAAACTGCTGGGTTTCTGCCCCTTTGTTGCCAAACTTACAACGTGAGTGTCGAATATGTATATGTGTATATTTGTAACTTGATTTCTTTGTTTTAAAGTTAGCAGCCTTGCCATGCTGGAATGGCTGAATTATCCAAATGATACCTTGGTTATTCTGTTAAGACTTTTAGCCAATGTGTATTATCTTGCCCCCAAGGGATGTGACTCTCAGTTAGAATAGTTAGTATAAGAATTGCATTCATGTTCAGGAGTTGTCCGTCCTGCAGAAACCTCAGAAAGAGCTGAAAAAAAAAATGATTGAAATAATTCATGGTGGGTATTAACGAGTTGGAAGTGTTTGTAACAGAGTAGCCTAATTAATTTTTGATGTAATATTCTTAGACTACATTGGCTTGACTTTAATATCAAGAACTCATGTCAGTAAATCTGTAGAGGTCTCTGTTGGGCATTGTCCAAGGCACCTGGAATGTGTCAGTGAACAAAATAGACTGTTGGTCTTTGAGCACTTATTCAGAGTCTGGTTCACGAATTCTACCAGCATACCTCCCCCAATTAGATTTTTTTCCTTTCTTTGTAGCATTATCGGCTAGCCTTCATTCATGCCCTCGTGGATTATTCATTTATTTGTGCCTCCTTTATTCATCCTTCACTAGGTAGTAATGTGCAAGCATGTCCCAGTCTCTGTTCTGTGTCCCGAGTATGATGGAACACTTGCACAACACATTAAGCCTGGTATTATGTTTGTGGGCATGTTTTTTTCCTCAACTGATCTGAAAAATGTGGGGAAGGGTCCATCATCGGCCCTTCTTTCTGCTTTGGACATAGTGGCTATAGCGGGACATTATTCTTTCCTTTTCAAAGCTTCCCGGGAAGAGGCAGCAGGTCAAGGGTGTTGGCCCGAGGCCAGCGGGTCGGAGGGCCTTGTTGAGGGGTGTTCAGCTCTCCAGGGGGAGACAATGTTCTCTGCTTTACCGCAGGTGCGGAGGGTGGGGCGAAGAATGGCAACTTTGTCAGTTTAATCTCCACACCCCTGGTTCTGGGGTCCGAGTCCCTGGGCTTCTGAGTCGGTGGTTCCAGGGATTGATTGATTTATTATGATTATATTATAAAGTACAGGATTCTGTTGAGTCAGCCATCTGGCCAAATGTTTGAAAATGGTTTCTTTCCCTTTTTACTGACTCACTGCCATTCTTAGGAGGAGTGGGCTTCTCCCCAGGACTCCTGAGATGCTTGGCTGGTGCTGGTGGATTTTATTTCTTGAATTTTTTGTGGGTAGGAGAGTGATGACATACCCACGATGAAACCAAACAGAGAAAGCTCAAGGAGCCCATTTATATTCTACCAGGAAAGGCAAAGAAGAATCAGTCATTTACCCCAGATTGTTTCACTTCTCTCCCCTCTCCACCTCTGGGGCCTTCAGTCTCTGTGCAGGGAGACATTTGTTCTGGGTGTGCTCAGTGAAGTGCTCTGAGCCTGGAGAGCGTGGAAAGAATCTTTATTTAATGGAGATCCTAGGCTTTTTACGTATATTTTAAAAACCTGTCTTGCTCTCTTTTTCATTTAAAGGCACGAGTGATCCCTATGTGAAATTTAAGCTGAATGGGAAGACTCTGTACAAAAGTAAAGTCATATATAAGAACTTGAACCCAGTTTGGGACGAAGTAGTCTTATTGCCAATACAAAGCCTTGATCAAAAGCTGCGTGTGAAGGTAATCCCAGATGACTTTCAAATCTGCTCTTTTATTAAAAACATTTATTTCTCAGCCATCTTCGCCCTCTTAAAAGTCAACTTCCCCAAATTTATTCTTGTATCATTCCTAAGCACTGGCTTAAAAATATAACTATGGAAGGGATTCTTTATACCCTTGGTCAAACTGTATGTTACTCTCAGATCTAGCAGAGTGAAAATAATATCTCCATTGATTGTATTTAAACTTACTGAATGTGGAAGAAATATTACTGCCGGTGCAGTGGTGACAAGTACTAAAGCCTTTCTCAGAGAGCTTTAAGCTACAGGTTGTAAGCATCAATTGCTCTAACATCTGGGTTAAAACTGCATGAGTTGAGTGCAGGATGGGATTGCTATAGAATATTTAGCAAATTTCTATTAATTGGCGGATTTGCTCACTGCGGAAAATACTAAATTTTAATGAGAGACCATTTAAACTACAGAGAGTGGTCCATTGTGCATAATATCTTAACGCATATGAATACTGCCTTAAAAGTATTTTCTGTTATTTTGGCCATAGTAAGCAAAATGCACAGGTTTGAATAATTTTGTTCTCCCCATCAGCTTGGTTAAATTCTTCTTTATACTGTGCAAATTATTTTTAGATCTAGAAGACTGAATTCAAAATTCCCAGCCTATTGCATTTATCCATACTTTGATATACTCAGTTGGTTTGCCATATTAATGTGTGTTACTGGCCTCCTTCTTCTTTGTAGGTGTATGATCGAGATTTAACTACATCTGATTTCATGGGTTCTGCATTTGTCGTTCTGAGTGATCTTGAGCTTAACAGGTATTGTAATTTTACCATCTAGTTGTTATTAGTGAATTTTAGAGGGAACTCAAGATAATCAAATTACAAAATCAGAATAAATGAAAGAGTGCTTTAAAATGTGAGTTTTGCTATAATTTTTGCTTTTTAGCTCCCAAATATATATTGGTCAGATATTACATCTTCTATAACATAACCTAAAAGGTGTATTGAATTTTGTACTTTCGTGTTCATTAACCTACTTACCTTAAAATTAAAACAAGTATTTACATTTTCTTTGGGCAGTAGGGGAGAAGAATCAGTTGACCAACTGTTGAATTAGGCAATGCCAAACAGTTTCTCTACCCCTGAAGATGGTTGGTTTATTTTCACTGAATCTGGTGCTTTTTTTAACTTGTGTCTCACCCCTGTTCAGGGGTAGGAGATTTTTTATCATAAGCTCCTGATGTATTCTAAGGCTATAAAGTACTACCAATAAGTGCTACCATCATTTGTTGCTTTTTGCTTATAGGACGACTGAACATATTTTAAAATTGGAAGATCCAAACAGTTTAGAAGATGACATGGGAGTGATTGTATTAAATTTGAGCCTAGTAGTAAAACAGTGTGATTTCAAGAGACACGTGAGTGTGACCCTTTTGTTCTTTTTAAAATTCTCCATTGCAACTTTTCTTTGATAATTGGGTTGCCAGATGGCTGACATTTTTGTATTTATTTGGGTAGGGGGAAAAACTGTATAGAAACTTAAAGTACCTATCTGTGATAATGTACACCCTTTCTTTTGGAAACCTGGAAAGAAATCCAGTAAGGAATGATCTCTATTTTGGCTAGGGATGTAAACATTACTAATATTGTAGCAATAATACTATTGCTGTTATTAAGTGTGTTTGCTGCTTATGGTTTGCTTGTCACAGATCATACAAAATATGCTTTTTCTAAATGTTAAGGTTTCCATTTACTGTTTTCTTAGGTACTAGATGACTTAGGCATTATTTAGTTATGAAAAGCTGTTCCCAGGATTTAGTCATTGTGTGGTACATTACTAAGGTAATCAAGTATACATTTGCAGCATTTCCGTTTCATCTTCCTTTTTCTTTTAGCTACCAAATTTTCTATTGAGAGTTCTTCTGGGAAGACACACATTTAATATTCTCTAGTCTGTTACATGGTAATTTCTAGTTAATGCATTACCTATTAAAGATGTCTGTAACATCAAAAAGCATTGGATTTTGTGACAGTATGATGGGGACTCTGTTTTTAGGAGCAAGTATGTGAATACAAACCATAATCTTGTTTTATATTCTGGTATTATACCTTAAAATTCCAAGAATGAAAATGAGAATGAAAGCATCTTGGATTGTCATTTTTTTGAAAGGCATTTAAAAAGCCAATTAAAAACAGCTACTTGAAAAAGGACTAAGATGTGTTAAAATTTCAGCATGTTTAGAATCTGGTATGAAAATCTGAAGCCTGTTTATAAAGTAGGCCTCCAATAATACCTCTTGAATTGAGTCAGTGGGGTCAGTGTGGAGAATATTCTTCATTTTGACATTACCTTTGCAGTTAGTTGTAATTTATTTTCATGATGAAAATCATGAGTGATTTACTAGTAAACTCACTGAGGATAGTTTAAAGGAGTAAAAAAAACAAACAAAAAAAAACTGCACAGTGATTTTTCAATTGCCAGAGGGTCAACTAAACAGTTGCTATTTTTAATCTGAATTCTTTACTTATGAGCATTTACTTGATGATAACTTTGGGGGGGGGAGATCTCCATTTATTAATTAAGAAGTGGCAATGTTAAAACCTGAGGCCTCAATAACATTGATATTTTGATGCTAAAATGTCTTAAATTGATGTCAAAAATATTTTTTTTTCTACCCAACATAGTGGCGAGGGACTTCCTTTAACTTCTCTTAGTTTTGATGGCATTGCCATCGGATTCAGTGGCAGGGCATCCAGTAGGTGACCGGTTCCTTGAGCTGGATGCCAGGTTGCGATGACATGCCATGGAAATGAGCATATTATTTGCCACGTGGTTGCATAATTGCCAGCTGATACGTTCTGAAAATTTCTTACATATTTAAGTGGGGTTTGTAAACTTGGATAATGACCTCAGGAAGATAGCTGCATATTTCAGCTGCATAATAGCTGTGTATTTATTCCACATGTGGATTTTTCTGTAGTGTATTGGATCATATTTAGCAGTACTACTGTCACTTAAAATATGTTGAAATATTGCCAAAATTTGGAGTTTTTAAGTAGAGCCATTTCAGTCAAAATTTATTTCAAATTGCAGAGCAATTAATACTCAATGCAGCTTGAGTTTGTTTTTGGAAAACATCTCAAAGCCTATCTTTTCAGAGCCCTAAAAGGAGACACACTTGTCATCCTATTTAGTTTGGCCCTTCTTTCCTTGACTCCTCCACGCCCTGTTTTTGAGAGTTTGTCAGATGGTACGCATTATCTCCTTGCTGGTACGATTTCTCATTTTCTTCGTTCTTTGCTTGTCTGGCAGGGTCTAGTGTACAATCTATTTACTATATATACGAGTGTACATACATATATATACATATCCATGTATATGTATGTGTGTGTATATAGATGTACATATATAATAAAATGGGGTATTATAGAAATAATAATAATGGTAATGCCTGTTCTATTTGTTCTGACTGGTAGTGTTATTTTTCTGTTTATATACTTGTTCAAAGTATACCTGAGCAAGGAATAATTTATCCTTGGCCATGTGTGGCTATTCAACTTAACAGTGCACATCAGGGGCCCTTTGGATAGAGTAAGTATCAGAAAACTGTTGATCTTTTCATTGAGTTTAAGTTAGTATTTAAAGATATTCTTCTATTGGGTTTTTAAATGGGGTAACTAACACGGGGGACTGAGATTATTTGGGAATAATTTGTTTATAAATTTCCATTTTCATTTAAAGCCTGATAGAGAGATTTCAGTTTGAATTCTTGGTTTTGTACCCATATTTCTTCCCGTTGTCATTGAGGCAGTCTTCGTTGCTTTAGAGCCAAGCCAATAAAAATCTTAACATGTGCAAAATGTCTGTGAATTGACCCTCAGGGCCAGGGATTTAAGTGCATACGGGCATGGTACAGTTAGGAGGTAGGGCACTAGGTGGAGGGCTGATACACCTGCCCTCTGTCTCTTTTTCTCAGCAAAAATAGGATTTTAGTTATAATTATGAGCTCTGTCATCAGACTGCCTGGGTTTGAATCCCGACTCCACTATTTTTAGTTTTGAGAAGTTAACTGATCAGATCAAATTCACAGAATTACTTAATTCTCAGCTACAATTTGTGAAATGCGGATTTAAAAGAAAGATTATCTATTTTATAGGTTTGTGAAGACCAGCATGATCAAATATAGTGCTTAGCACGGAGTAGACACCCGATATATGGTAGCTCTTAGTACTGTAGTAAGCAGACAGTAATACTCATTTTCCAGTCATTTCCTTATGTATTTTTAAATCTTTGGTGATATAAAAATCAAATGAATTGTATTTCAAAAGGCTATGTAGGAATAGCCATGTGTACCTACAAGATGGTGATTAATTTTAGTGGTTGTTCTGGGTGAAAATATTTGTTCATATGTTGTTGGGAAAATACAAAAAGAACTGATTTTAATACCCAGATTGTAGTATCTATAACTCTGGGTCACATGCTGAGTGGTTGAGCTTCCAGTTTCACCAGGGAAAGTGTTTTTCCTGAAGAATATTTTCAAGACATTTTTGTACCAGCGTTTCTACTTGCTGGTCCCTGGAATATAAGTGGATTTTCCCCAAAGACAATTTGTTTTCTGGTTTCTAATTTCCTGGGGAGACTTATTGGCAATGTGGATAGATCATTTGCCTAAAGGCATTTTTTTCCTTAATCATAATAGTTACCATGGGCTGCTCAATTAGATTCATAATTGAGTTGTAATCTGCCAAATTTTTCCAAGTTTTAACATCCAGTTAGCTGGTTAACCAGCCAGAGTAGAGCTTTGCAGTACTGGACGGTGACAGGAGTAATGAGAGGATTTTGTTAGGAGAGAACTTTACTTGTAGACGAAATTCAGCAGTCTTAGCTCAACAAATGAGAGATCAAAAGAGAACAGTGATGAAGTTACTGGCTGTTCAGAACATTTTTTTCTTCCCTCCCTCACTGGTACACTAGCCTATTTTTCTTCATTGTGAAGAAATGACTCAGATTGTTTTTTCCTATTACTTCGAATATTGAGATTTTCTCAGCAGAGGGCAATGGAATTATTTTTTCTAGTATCTAAAACTACAGAAACGTAAACATGAACTAACTTTGTCCATGAATTTCTTAAACATTTTTATAATGCTATCTGGGTATTTCAGGTAGGAAAAACCTGCCTTTCCACATTGCTTTTCGAGGTAAAATTAGAGTGTTTTCAGGCAAATAAAAACATAAATGTACTTGTAAGGACTGAGCAGTATTCTATGTCCTTGTTTTTTCATTTTTGAATACTGTGAGAAAATGATGTAACACAACCACAGAAATGTGATTTTTCTAGGTTTCTAACTATTTTCTTGCTCAAATGTGTTTTCTCTGAAACCTCAGAATGTGGGTGTCAGTTGTTTGAATGTAGTCTGCACCATCTAACTAGCATGGTAACATCATCGTGTTGTTAACGGCTCTATTTCTCTCTTTTATTTTGCCATTTTTCACGATTCAATGGACATAATCCTTAGCGTTGGTCAGATCGGAAGCAGTTAAGCGCCAGCAAGGTAAATATAGCTGTTTTTTTTTTCTTTACATCATGTGGTTCACCTTTGTAGCAAAGACCAATGTAGACAAGATTATTATCCAACCTTTACATGGAAAGGCTTTCTTTTCCTCTTACTGCTGTTATGAGTAAAAAGGAAACAAACTCCCTTTTAAAATTTCATTTAATAAGGGCATAGCCAGATGTTTGAACTTACACTTGTTTTAGTGTTGACATTTTATATGTACCGGCCGTGTTAGAATGTTACACTTCATTAAGCTTGAATTATTTGGAGTTGTAGTGCAGTTAGATTTAGTCCTTTAGAAAGCTATTTACCATTAGGTGGAAACTGTTATAAGGGCAGTGAAAAGATTGAGAAGAATACATGGTATATTTTATCAATCTTTTTTATATTACTTTTATTTTACCTTTTTTTTTTTTTTGTGAGTGTTTCTTTAAAGATTTCTCCATGAAATACCGGTGACTTTTTTACATTGTTAGTATCTTTTCTTTTTAAACAATTATATACTTCTGTGCAATTTATAAAAAGTATAGGTGTACCAAGGTAGGGATGTGTTTGTTATTATTAGGTTATTAAGGTAACACATTGTAACTTAAGTGACTCAATGTCAAAATTAATGTAAATGTAAACAAAACCAAAAATATTATGTATAACTTACTTTAGCAGGTCTACTGCTTTTAAAAGAGGAATAACCAAGATGGAGGTGGCCGTGATGTGTCCGTGTATGAGGGGAGGGTGTGTGGGCAATCTCTGTATATGCATTTATTTATACACACACATGTGTACACAGTTATATGCCATCTCTCATTTCTAACCTCACCACACTGCAGTTGTTTACTTCTCTATAAAATAAGGAGATTGAAACAAAGATTCCGTGTGTTTGTAAGAGTGTGTGTATGTGAAAGAGAGAGAAGGAGAGATTTGTAACCTGACTAGTTCCTAGGAAAGAAGGTAAACTTTCTAAACCTTGCTTTTTCAAATCCAGAGGAATCAAAGTTCTGACTCTTCCTAAAATGTATATCCTTTGCATTTTTGAGCACTTTAAAAATAACCAGGCTAAGGTGTTTTTTTTTTTTTAATCCTACCTGTTCACTTGGTTTCCAAGACTCTGGTTCTTTTTAGAAATAAACTTCAGAGGCAATAAATAATCATGTGAAGTGGTCTCAAAAAATTCCTCCAGCTTTTGTCTTATTCCTTTATAGTCACTAGAGGGTAGAAGAACATCATTTCTCTGCACAGAAGGGCGCCCGGCTCTCCCTCTCATGTATTAAGAGTTGCTGTAACCATTCGCAGCGGTAAAGTTTCCCAGCATGCTCTGGCGAAACCTGACAAAGCAGTATTTTCTCATTTATTGATTCTGCTGCAGCACTAAAACACTGGTACTGTACATCAATAACCATCTTTAGTTAGGGACATCCGGCCTGTGGAAGAGCACTGGCAGTTTGCGGAAGAACATAAAGGCTAGAAAGAAAAATTGTGAGCTTGGGGAATATGGGAGTCTAGGGGATGACAGGAGAGGTGAGGAAGAACAGTCAAAGGAATGAAGAGGGGGAGGAAAAATGTTATCAAAAATATGAAAGGAACAGAGGATCCTGGAACTGTCATCTTCTTTTTTCCCTGTCATTGTCGTTTCTAGAATTTTGACTTCAGTGCACTGGGCTCAGAGACTAAATGCCCAAACCTAATACAATGTTTAGTAAAACCTTAGATGAATATAGGTCATTGAAAGCTACTTGCTATCTTATATGAGAGATGCCATTTATATATTGGTGAAGAGTTTCAATTGTTAGGTTGATATTTTGCAGCTTAGAGTTTGCAGTTTGGGAGGAAAACATGAGATAGCTTCTAATTTAGCTTATGAAAATGAGTCATGTGGAAAATCTATAGACTCTGTGATTAACCTTCTGTGTAAGTAGTTAAAATACCCTGATCAACCTATCTTGGTATTTTTAAACTATAAGCTTCTCTTTTAGGATTTCCATATTATATTTAAAAATTAGGTAACAGAAGTTTAATATAAGGAAGATTACTTACTATGAGTATCTAAAATTTCACTAGCCCTAAGTGATGTATTACCTATAAAATGTCATTGACTCTTTCACCTCAATCTTATTCTTATAATAACTTAACTTTATTTAAATAATTGCTCTTAGACCCATAAGTTTATAATTTTGCATCATCTAGAGGGACCCAGAACGGCAGAGTCTTTGTGGACTGTCTTCTAAAGCATTTCCTGAATTTTTCTTTTTTCTTTTTTTTTGGTCTCTCATGGGCTTAGTTCCCCAACCAGGGATTGAACCTGCACCCTCTGCAGTGAAAGCACAGAGTCCTAACCACTGGACTGCCAGAGAATTCCCCGTTTCCTTGATTTTGATACTGACCTTGATTTTAATACAGTAAATACACAGAGATCGCCTTTAAAAAATAGCTTTAGGTTTCATACAAAAGCCTTTGTTTTCCTTCTAATGACCCTTTTAAAGAGAGAACTGAAAAACTTACTTAAAAGGACCTGAATCAGATAACTACTTCTTTTTAGATATTTACTATGCACAATCTTTTCTGTGAATAGATCTGTTTCCAAACCTTACTTCTCACTTTCTAATGTATATAATAGTTACAGAGATAGAAAATTAACAGCAGTTACTTCTCTTACATCAAATAGTCTAATGGGATAAAAACACGATGATAAAATACGGAATTGATGGGTCACTGACTGTATTCAGAAAATCTGCGTATATACAGACCACACCCTTGCCCTTTCATTTGGGACTGTATTATGAGTGACCACAGTGCCCTTTTAGTTATGGATTTTCTTCATTTTAGATAATTTGCACTGAGATAAGTATTTATTCTCACATGGCCCCTCTTCTGACCCATTGTTTTATGCAATTATGTGTCAGCCGTTTAAGGTAGAAGACATCCCTGTACCTAGTGCAACATTTTTTTTCTGTACCCTGATCCTAGCATTTACTCTTTTTCTCTCTCTAGCCCAGGGGTCATTGAACTTCAGCCTGAGTGCAAAATTCAGCCCTGTGTCTGCTTCTGCAAATAAAGTTTGATCGGAACGCAGCTGCACTCATTTGTGTATGCACTGCCTCTGGCTGACGTGGCAGAGTTGAGTACTTGGGGCAGACCCTAATTCTTACTACCTGGAACTTTACAGAAAGTCTGCCCGCCCCGCCCTCACTCCAGCCTAAGAGTGCTGGCTGCTTCCTCCTGTCACTGACCTTAACTTTTCTCCATATACTCTATTTGGCGTCTCAGCTTTTCCATCACCTGTTCTCCGCATTATATTCCCTCTGTTCGTAGTACCTGGAATGGTTCTCTTTTCCTGTTGTATTCCCTGACAAAATATAGGGGCTACGCTCTTGCTTTCGGCTTTTTTGGATACTTTATTTCAGTGTCATGACTTGGTAAGAGTCATGAATTACATGGTGAGGGTTCGGCCTGAATTTAGGTTATGTCCTCCCTTGTCTTCTTTCCCCTTTTCCACTTTCTCTTTTTCCCTTGGGCTCTGTCTGCGCCTCTGTTTCTAGCTCTCTGACATCTAGGACTCAGAACAGGTAGGCAGTCTCAGAAAGGTGGAGTTAGTAGTAGCAGTGTTTTGCTGAGGTTGGTCTTGAACCCGGAGAGCTGTCTGTTGCATGGGCCAGCGCCTCCTTTCTCTACTGGCTTGTCCACTTGGGCTTTTTGAAGTGTGCCATTCTCAGCCTCATCACCCAGCAGCCCCCTGTGATGGGATGCTGGTTGGGTCTTGTGACTATACGCTGTCTTGCCAGGGGGTGACGTGGCATCCTTGTCAGTTGTGACCCCACCCATAGGCTGCTGCCCCGGGGGTGGCTGTGTCTGTGGGTTAGCTGTCTGGCCAAATGAGTGAAGTCTGGGAAGTCTCAGCAAATTATTGTGGTTGTGCTTTTGACTTTGATTCAGTTATACAGGTTGACCTTGTCAATATTGCTTCTAACACGTGGGCCAAGTTCACTGAAGACCTCATTGCAGGTTGAAGCACTTTGCAGGGCTGGGACTCCGGTGGCTTTAGAAGTGTGGTTTTAGCATATTTAGCTCCTGTAGGAGCTAGTTTAATGTGGAGGAACTTAAATTGAAAGAGGACAGTCAGAGAACTTGGAGGGAAGCTCTGTCTGTCCGTCTGCCTATCTATCTATCTATCTACCTGTCTGTCTATCTATCTATCATCTACCTATCTATCCAACTACATATCATGATGTGCTTTGTGACCAGAGCCCAGGTAAGAACCAGGAGGAAGTTTGGATGATTGTTTTGTCTGTCCTATAGTTTTGGGTTGAGAAGAAGCTGCTCAAACTGGAAGAGATGCCACTCCTCCCACCTTACTGGTAAATGCCCTCTGTCACTGTACCTTTCTCTAGGTGGACCCATGT
The DNA here is from genome assembly GCF_949774975.1 of Lagenorhynchus albirostris. Lineage (NCBI taxonomy): Eukaryota > Metazoa > Chordata > Mammalia > Artiodactyla > Delphinidae > Lagenorhynchus > Lagenorhynchus albirostris. The sequence continues at coordinate 147,690,777 of NC_083095.1, read as the reverse complement.
CCCTTCTTTCGCTATAAGCCCAGGAAGTAGCACAAGCAAAACCCCTTGCAAGAAGTGTGGTCCATTTGTAGAACTAAACTGAAAGTATTGTGCCTGGACCACTTTCCCAATTAATAGAATGCTTTTTGTTTGGTTGGTTCCTTTTCATTTTGAGACATTCCTAACTCAAATGCCCACCCTTAGTAATACCTTTTACTTTTTTGTTTTCTTGGTTAAATTTGAAGGATTGGAGAATGGTATACCCCAAACAGCCATATACATCCATATACCTATCTATCTCATCTATATATCTACCTAATTTATTTGTCTGTCTGTCTGTATGCCTATCTCGCTTTCTACCTACCTACATGCCTGCCTGTCTATCTAGAAGTGACACTGCACGGGCACACGTCTAAATATCTTAACCCCGATGCTTCTACTGCCTTGTTTTGAAGTCTAGGTCAGCATCACCCTGAGCAGAATGGTTTCTAGAGGCTTTCCTCATTTCTGTGGGCTTCAGTCACGCTCAGGTAAGACCTTGGATCTGTTAGAACTCTCAAACCTTGTGTGTCTCCAGCCCAGAAGAACAGAGCCACTTCCTTCCTAAACTTTGCATCAGATCTCTCCTCTCAGTGACATTAGGTTCAGTTTTGGCCAAAAAAAAAAAAAAAAAAAGCCTCTCACTACTGAGCACATACTATATTGTCAGGAACACTGTCCTGAGAATTCGGAGACAAGAGTTGGCCATCATAACTGATAAGGGATTAGGAGAGGTGAGAGTGAGGAGGTGGGGATATTCAGAGACTAGGCCCTTATCTTGGCTTTACAGGTGGGTGGGGTGGATTGAAGGCTGGGGACCGAGAAAGCTGGAGTGAATCTCACCAGATGAGAAGGAGGAGGAAGTGAATTGAGACAGGACATTTATAAAATAATGTGGTGCATGGCAAGTGCTCTGAATTCTTTGTTATCAGTTCCAAAGGAGAGCCCCTGGGCCAACACCATCAGCGCCACCTGGACATTTTCTGAAATGTGGATGTTGGGCCTCCATTTCAGGCCTCTGAGATCAGAAACTCTGGAAACGGGGCCCAGCCATCTTTTAGCAAGGCTTCCAGGTGATTCGGAAGCATAGTGATGTTTGAGAGCCACTGGTGAGGGTTAGGGTATGGCGTGGGATGCTAGGGAAAGTAGGAGGCAAAGCCAGGGATGTTAGAGGGGCAGGCCTTGTAGAGCAGTGGGGAGCACTGCTAAATCTTAGGTTTGTCTGGGATTAGGGTGAGGCAGGTGAGGCGCCTGGGGTGTAAAACGTGAGAAGGCACTCGGGCTCAGGGGCCAGCCCTGCCCTTGCAGAAGACTGAGAAGTGAGCACCTCCTTAAATGTTTCACCCCGAATGCCTCACTTGCCTCACCCTAGTCCCAGTCTCGTATAGGGGTGCCCTTAACCTATTTTAAGTGAAGGAGAGACATAGAAATACGGAACACAGACATGAAGGCCCGCAGGATGACCCATGTGAATCAAGAAATACTAGTCGATGAATATTATCGTATATGAGCCCAGCATTTAATATTGAGCTTTCTAGAGGTCAGGGCAAAAAGGAAAACCTTGTTGAATCACATGGCCTTCATTTCCCCCCCCCCTCAGTCCAGACCCTGAGAATCATTGGGTATTTATGGACTTTATCAATTTTTAGAAATCTTCTCTTAGTCTAATTTTTATTTTTAAGTTCAAACATGGAGTGAGGATATTCCCTTTTAATTAAAAAAAATTAATATAATCCTTTTAGAGCTAACGTCTTTGTGCACACAGATTATTCATATCCTTGGGACTGTGAAATAGTTTTCATCTATAAATATAAATCTCATCTTTCATGTCCATTCCCCTGTGGGAAATTTAAAAGGCTTCCTTTATATCCTATGCAAAAATGTTTGTGTAGTTCTAGGAGAATTTATGCCTACAGGGTTCTCTTCAGATGATATAAGGAGCTGTCGAGTAGCAGCTTTCTGGAAGCCTGTTGCATGAACGTATGGATCTTCTCATGTCATGCTATAAAGGCTGTTGACAATGAGAAGTAGTTTTACATATTGAAAAAGCTTGGAAGGAATATTTCAGGGAAACCTTTTATAGACTGAATGTTCTTCCTTAGTTTTTCTAAGCATTGCCAACATAGTTGGAATCTTGCTTTACTCCTCATTTTGCTTACAAAGTTAGTTCCTTTCTTTTTTTTCATGCATTTGTCTCCTTGACTCCCTACTTTCTCACAATGACTCAGGAAAAATAATTAATGAGAGTCAAAATAAGATGGATTGGCAACATCGGAACACATACTTTTAAATCTCCATCACTGAGATGATCTAAAAGGTACCCATACAGTAATTGGCAGCAGTAAGGTAGGCCTAGTACAAAAACCTTGTAAAAACATTTTCTCAATGCCCCTATTTTTTTTTAATATTTATTTATTAATTTATTTTGCTGCACCAGGTCTTAGTTGCAGCATGCAGACTCTCAGTTGTGGCATGCATGTGGGATCTAGTTCCCTGCCCAGGGATCAAACCCTGGGCATTGGGAGCACGGAGCCTCAACCATTGGACCTCCAGGGAAGTCCCACCCCTATTTTTAATTTTAATTTTTTTAATGTTTTGGTGTTTTTTTGTCACCCAAGGGAGTTCTTTGAATTCTTACCCCGTGGTATTGGTCAGCATAGTTAGTTATGGACTGTGGCATCACTGAATATAACATTGCTTTTGATAACTGCAGGCTATGGCCCCAGCTTCTGGACTCTGTGCCCTCCTATCAGGATCCTTCTTTACTTCTGACCTCTCTGCTATTCTCCCTGGCTTGGGACGGACAGGAGGCATTGAGCTGACAGGTCCACTATCCCAGGGTTTCCTTTGTAGCCACACTGGGAATCAGGGTACTGGAGTCCACATTGCTGTCTTCACAGCATGCCACTTGGCCAAAATCCTCAAATAATGCATGTTGCCAAGCTGCAATCTGCTTTTTATGTCCCAGGAAGGAAAATCTATTCACTGTTTTGAGAGTCTATTCCTAGATCAAAAACTCCTGAGAATTCTGCACCTGTTGGAAGTGAGCAGACGCTCCACAGCCTATACTTTCAGTCTTTCTCCCTTTCTTCCCTTCCTTCCTGTGAAATTTTCGTGACCTGGAAGCATATTAATGTTTTGGAATCTGTTTCATTTTTACAAAAGCTAGTATGTTTTAAAGTTAAATATCACACCTTGTTTTCACTAGTCATAACTAAGTTGCATGTTTCAAAAGAAAGTCACTTTTTCTGGGTGTGGATTTGGTGGGGTGAGGGCCAAGGAAGAGAGCCTATGAATGAATCCACGTAGAAATAGTAAAAGGTTCTGATCTTCTGGGAGGCAGGAGAAAAATAACAAAACCCTGATGTACTATATTTTATCCATTATGTCTGCTGAGAAATTAGGGTCGGGACCCAGAAGCTTTGCTCTATCTCCTGGTGTTTGTTTCAGCTCAGGTGGGGTGGGTTTCTCCTTTTGATGGGTCATTTCCTTCTCTGCTTTCACATTCCAAGCTGCATTAAGATGACAAATTTCACATATAGGGCTCGGGCACGGTCATGAAAACCTGAGCTATTGAGCTAACAGAGTGAGTGCGGAGGAGTCGATTTATGGTGGGGAGAAAGGGAGCTTTTGACAAGCACAAAAGATTTGGATAGCCCAGATCTGCATCAGAGCACACATGGGATGGCCCGGATGCCGCCCACAACCACAGACCCTGCTCTTAAGCCTCATCACAAGTCTCAAGGGTGGAAGAGAAATGCGAAAGTAGTTAAGAAACATCTTTAAAGCTCATACTCATATCCTAGACTGCATCGCTCGCAAGTGAAACTTTTTTTGGACATAACCTTATAGTGGGCTTTGCAGAAATACTTAGGGTGAAATAAGTAGGCTAATGGTCCTGTGTCCTTTTCTATCTGTGAACTGTGCAATAAATACTTCTCTTTTCCTACCCCGCTTTTAGTAAGGAAAAAAAAAAATCTTGGACAGCAAAGAGCAAGTCCATCACATCAAACATGACTGTGTTAAATACTAAAATGTTCAAAGTCCGACTGAGATAGATAAAAGCTTTGATGGAAAGTGGATATTTCCCAGGGACATTGCAAGCAATAATCCAGATGTTAGAGTGTAACGCAACGAGTGTCCGTGGATAGATCAGGAGCTCCAGCCAAGCCGGGCCTGATGTAGGCCTTTGCCTTGCCCTCCCATGCTGTTCTGCCATATGGAACCTATCTCTGGGCCCCCTTAATAACCAGCTTTGGATTCCATTTTCACAGAGCTCATAGAGCTAAGTGGGACTGTTTTATGGACAAGTTAGAAGCCTTTCCAAGATAAACATCCAATTTGAAATTAGGACATACCAAGCCGCAAAATTATTTTAGGGCATATTTCATGGAAGCACTGCCATTTTTCTTAGGCAATTGCCAGACTGTAGGATGCCCTTTGATCCCTTGTGGACATTACTCCCTTCTTTATAAAAAGGATTTTGAAATAGTTGCAGTGTTTAGGGAGGAATATATCTGTCGGAACTTTGAAGCATAGCCATGGGACAGGTCATGCTTCAGCTTGTTGGTTGGCAAGTCGAACTTTAAGAAGAAAAAAACATAAAAAAGGAAAGTGCAGCAGGATATATGAATCAAAATCTCATTTTCTTTTTAAAGATAGAAATGTTCAGCCCGTGTGCTTACTAAGCTAGAGAATGTATTAAGTGTACTACATCTGTATGCACACATATAGATTATATACATATTTATATATGTATCTGTCTATATATTGTGATGGTGTGCATTGTTTTTAGCAAATATAAAATTACTTAACTTTATTTCCTACACCTTCATTATTGAATATATTCTGTCCACAACCCAACTGCAAATAGAAGTTAGAGAAAGAAGTGTTCATGTTTTCCAGAGGAGAGGGTTTTTTTCTTTTTTAAAAAAATTACTTATTTTCCCATCTCCCTTTCCTGCTCTGTTTCAGCACCTCCAAACCCCTGTGTGTATGTGTGCATTTGTGTGTGTGTGTGTGTGCATTTGTGTGAATTCCAATTTCAAGAGAAAAGCAACACAGATATGAAGTTGGGAGTACAGATTTCCTTAAAAGTATTTTGTTTAAGGAAATCATAAAAGGATCCAAACACTTGGCGTTATTGCATCATTTATTAAGGGTGGTGGAGTGACGTGTGTTGGATGAGGTAAGCTGGCATGTAATTAACATGGCACTGACATACTGTGTGTTGTGATAAATTGTGACTAACTGGTCATCAAACCGAGCAAATTGATGCCTAAATGATCTCGAAGATAGAGTGAGCAGATGACAGGAATGAATATATAGTGTTAGAAATTCATTGCTTTACTATGATCCTCGACACCGTCTACCTTCTTCAGCCCATTTATTTCTCCCTCAAATCAAGCCGTCCACACTCTGTGCCATTTCACTTATTGAACGGAGAACGTGAATGAACTCCGCAGCCTGGACTGCATGCAGCCTGCAGATCGTGTCGGGGATCCTCACTCAAACAAACTAACTAACCATAAAAAGACACTGTTGAGACCTTCAGGGCATTTAACAGTATTAAAGGAATGATGGTTACTTGTGTTGAGTGTGATCATAGCATGGTTCTTATGTAAAAACAAACAAGGATTTTGCTTTCAAATATTTCAGGCAGAAAAAAAAAATAGTGAAAGGATAGGTGAAATAAGGTTGACAAAATGTCGAATCTGATAAATAAGCACATGGAGGTTTGTTGTTCTATCTTTGTGTGTGTTCGAAAATTTACATAATGGAAATTAAAGTGTGCTTGGCCTCTTTATAATTTAATAATAGGGGATATTTGCCTTTTTCTATGTTCTGTTTAAGGTGTGTGTGAGTAATACAATGTAGAAAAGGAAACAAAAATAAGGTAACAAGTTACTGAACCCCTACTGGGTCCCAGCCATGGGGCTGTGTTCTTTACGCAGCCTTCCCTCTGCAAAGCTCATTTGGCTGGCTAGCCGATTACAGGCTATATCTGGAGTTGTGAATCTCACAGTGGTGTTAGGCTTTTTAGTCGTAGCCCAAGGAATAAAGGGAAGTGGGGACAGATTCAAGTGTGAAGGATAAATTCAAAACCATAATTTCTAAATGCCCAGAGGTATTTTGTTTCCCTGAAAAGTAGTGCCTCGTTCTTATATCTCTATTTCCCAGAATGCCTTTCTTCCCTTCCTACTATTAAAATAGCCAAAGGCCCAGCTGAAGGATTGCTACCAAAGAGCACATCTAGGTGGGAGTACAGGCCAGTGCCAAATGCAAGTGTTGTTCGAATTTGTGCTTTGCTATATGTTTCAAGTCCAATGCTTGAGAAGGAAGTCACATAACTGTGATTGCAGGTTTGCAAAGCCAGTGAAGAATATTAACACTTTTACCAGGCAGGGAGTGCTATTTCTAATCAAATATTGAAAGCTGGAATTCCTCTGATCACCAAAGTCACACTCAAGAATTATCAGCGAGTTTATATGTTATCTTTATTTTTTGCTTTAGTCCTCTTTGATACGCAACCTCCGGCTCTCAGAGTTCTTGAAAAAGAACCAACTCTGGAATGGGATTATAAGTATAACTTTGTTGGAAGGAAAGAATGTCTCAGGAGGAAGCATGACAGAGATGTTTGTCCAGTTAAAACTAGGAGATCAGAGGTATAAAAGTAAGGTAAGTTCTGTCAGTTCCTTAAGGAGAACAATATCTTTAAGATTAAAACAATGGAAAAAAATATTTTCCCACTCTAAACTTCACAAGAACAGAATTTATTTTTAACCCTCCTAACTGTATTAGGAGCAACCCAGAAAACAAGATAATTGTATAGGTGCAGTCTATTAATATGGATATTTGATCGCTTAGTATAATCTATTTTAATATACTAAACTAAAGCTAGAGAAAGCTTATTAAATAATAGGTTTGAATGCATGGCTTATTTTTGTTTTGAAAATAAGCAAACTGTGTTTCAGAGAATGAGGGAAAAGGATTACTAAATGCTTTCAACATCGTATAAAAATAAAATGGTATAATATGTTATAGTTGGATTAAAATATTTGAGTTAACTAAACATGTTTTCAAAATTATGTACTCCGGGCTTTCTCTAACTTGTTGGTATGAACACTAAAAATAGACATCTAGTGCTGCTGGGGGTTTTTTTGCTGTGATTTTTTTAAACTATCTAAAAAGTATTAAAAGTGATTTGTTTTGACCAAAGGTAATGGCTTTTTTTAGCCGTCTTTAAAAATCAATCATCTTACTCTGCTGATCCAACTTCCATTTAATTTTTAATCTCAGTAATTTGGTGTGGTTTTTATTTCAAAAACACTAGTCTCCAAACCATGGTAATTAATTAGTTTTACATAACTGTCAGACAGAAATATTTCCTATGTTTTATGGATTGAGGGAACTAGGGTACTTGAAAGTTAAGTCATTTGCCAAAAGCCACATAGGAAGAAAAACATCGGTGGAAGATTTTGAAAATAGGCCTGAGGATATTTGCAGTTTGGGCTTTTGAGTGTAGAGGACTTAACTGAAGCAGACTAGTTAGAAAATGATTTAGGGGGGCAAGAGGTTTTCTCTGCTGCACAATTTTCAGTGCAGAATCAAATATGAAATGTCATTTACTCCACAAGGAGTAGAGAATTGAAGCTCTTATTGAAGAATCGTTTATTATAAGAAATGCAAAAAATGGAAGACAAGTTACAGCAGAAATATACAGATAATTATTTTAACCAGGCAGTTTTAGGCTGTACCTCACAGTGAGTATATCCAGGATGACCACAGCTCTCCACTAAGATTCCTTTAATGATCCAGGGTCAGGGTAAGGATTTATAGAAAAATTATTCATCACTAAGCACACGTACCCTTTTAGACTAAGGGGAAGTGTAGAATTAGTCCAGTATCTGCTACGTTCCCCCTTGGGGAATATTGCACTTAATTTGTGGTCTAATAGGTTTTTTTTTCCTTCATGGTTTCAAAATGCCGTGATCTGATATATTTAAGCCCAATGATGATGAAAAACAGCGTAAATGATGTTACGTGATGTTGGCTGTAGCTGAGATCTGAGCAGTCCCTGTTTTCTCACACGGGGATATTTGGCCCCAGGATTTAATAGTTGGCCCTGAGGTCCTGATACTTAGTGGCCTGCGTTTTTGCTCACTTTTTATTCACAAATTGAATCTCTGTGTAATTGAAACAAAAATGAAAGTCCTGCCAATGAATCAAACACACAAGCAATTTGAAATCACTTTCGGAGAACACAGGAACACTTGTGGAGTTTTCAGACCATGCTTGTTAATTTTTAGGTTTGGCTGCAGTGGAATTTCATAGTCTTCCTCTCATTCTAGTGACGGGGTTCAGTAAACTTGGATTTAAAAATAGGCAGCGGCCTACAGGTTATGGGTTTCTCATGTAATGCATCTGACAGATGTTAATAATTAAGACCCCAGACTGTTAATTCATATAGTTCTTAAGCCAGCACTGAATGGATGTGCCAATAAAAATGTTACTTCCATTTGGTTAACCAATTAGTATCTTTCATAAGAGAGAACAACTGTAAAATGTCTATTGAAATATATAGAGAGCATATCTCAATAGTCATTATTGTATGTGTGTAAAAATATTATATAATAAATATATATATATCAAAAGTATGTGTTTTATATATATATAACATTTATGGTTTCTTTTGGGATAACAGTGTTTCTCCAAATTTGGCGGATAAATTAGTAAGTCTGGGGAGTCAGCTAAAAGAGTATGATGTTTTGCCAATTCCTGGAACCTTGAAGTCCCTTTCGTTTCCAAAAAGAAAAGTTTAACTTTATAAGAGCAATCATAACCATAATTATGATCTCCTGCTGTTTAGAAATGAAATGAATGTGTAGTTGCTGTAGCAATGAATGCCATTTTAAGAAAATAAATAATATAACTGCATGTTTTCTAGACACTGTGTAAGAGTGCAAATCCGCAGTGGCAGGAACAGTTTGACTTTCACTACTTCTCTGACAGGATGGGCATTTTGGACATTGAAGTGTGGGGAAAGGACAGCAAAAAGCACGAGGAACGTCTGGGCACGTGAGTCTGCTCTGCTTTTTAAACGGTGGGAGATGTGTCTGCATTGAGGCTGGTCTGAGGGAATATCTTTATCTGTTTGAGCTTAGAATAAAACCTCATATCCCCACCCCAAGGAGCCATAAGTTAGCTGGGCCCTAACCTGGGGAAAGTTTTTTCATTTTTTTAATTTAGTATTGATTACAACAGAAGAAAATTGTATGTGCCAGGAAGTCTCTAAAGAAAGATAATGTACCATCTCAGACTCTTTGGGAAATGTTGGTATAAGTGTCCAATGCACCCTATGATTTGGGTTTTGCTACTTAGTGAAATACCATATAATTTAGTAACACTGTGAAGCTGGGTGTCCCAAATTGATGGAAACTTGTCAGTGTCCTTGATGAACTTTGTGGCAAATCATAATGAAATCTATTGAGGCCAGATTTGTTTTATTTCTTTACTTTGGACCTTCCCAACTTAATTGAGGGGCTCACTCGTACATAATAAAAAGTAGTGTAAGTACTATTGCTTCCTTATAGGATTGTAGTAAGAATAGTTAAATGCAATTGTGCCTGAACTGTGACTGCTCCAGTTTGAGCATGAAGGAGATGCTGGTGGAAGCGTGCATCTCTGATCTTTCTGATAGCCCTGCAAGTTCGTGGTATTATTTTTGTTTTATAGATGAGGAAATGGAGTGCAAAAGGTTTGCATACATCTTCGCTGTAGGCTTCAGAGCAGTGAGTGCGAGAGTCAGGATTCTGTGTTTTCAAAGACCAAGTTTTTCCCACCAAACCACTGCCTTTTGTTCAGCCCATATGCATACAGTTTGTCCACCAGTCCTAAGTATAAGCATTTAAAGGACTCTCAACGGCTGTTTGTGGGCTTTTTCAAACCAAGTTCTCTGGAACCCTGGGTTCAGGGAGATGCCTTGGGGTCACCTTGGAGAACGGGGGTCTCCTGAAACCAGAGCATCTCCACTTTTACCTGTGCTCTACATTGGTAGAGCTCCATTCGAGGGAAGAGTTTCCTGCTGAAAATGAAAGATTGAAAACACTCATCCAGTAGAACCCCTTCATTTTATAGATGAAGAAGTCCAGAGGCCCAGAGAAGTCATGTTTTTTCCGTCAGCAAGGAATTTAGGGGCAGAAATGGGATGAGCCCCAGCTAACCCGATACCTGATGCAGTGCTTTTTCTGTGTAAAACACTTAGCAGAGCCTGGTGCACGGAACGTCAGCTCTTTTTGCTGCCGTTACCCTGTCCCACCTCAGTGGCTCCTCCTAAGATAGACAGGTGGGAGTTTGGAGGCCATGGAACATTCCTCCCATGCTTCTCAGCAGAGGCACCTTGTCTCATGGGACGGCCGGGCATGTTCCAGGTGCCTAATAAACCTGGCCCTCACCCACCTGATGCCAGCTACATTCCCCAATTATCCTGTGGAAGACACACACACACATACTGACGGCTCATCCACACATGTCCAAACACCTGCTAGGAGAGCAGCACTGCTGACTGAGACATGGGTGCTTTTCCCTCCACGTGTCGTGGCCCTGGTTACATTGCTTTGCACAGCCCTCTCGTCCCCAGCTCTGTGCTGCTCTAGCAGGTAGTAGCCATGCTTCCTTGGAGATCTCCAGGGCCAGGTTTGTGTTTTGGGGTACCAAACTAGGTCATGTCACACTCTCCAACCCAGGAGAGAGGTCTTCCTGTGGTCAACCATTTGACAGATTTTGCCTGTCAGATGCCTTACTAGTCTCCCCCCAACCCTCTCCCCCGTGGGGTAACTGAGACACCTCAGAGTCTTGCCAGTGTCTCCCACCCTGGTCACCACCGTGACACCCCAGTGCCCTGCCAACACCCATGGTAGGAGGGTCAGAAACTTTGTGCTAGCCAGCAGAGCAGGAATAAGTCACGTAAATGCACAAATGCAGAGAACTCTGTGTCCCAAAGCGTTATCTGAATGGTGGGAATTTGGGCCCCCAGTGATGGATGGCCAGCGTGTTATTTTAGTAGGTGCAGAAAATAATGGCCTTTCATTCTGCATGTCATTGTGCTGTTATGTTTCTTTCACATAATAGGAAACGCTTTTCCAAATGAGTGTTAAGTTTCTTTACAGACACAAAGAATAATTGGAGATGTCCCTCTTATGCCATGTTTTGTCATTTATTATTTGAGCTATTTCCTGTTTGTAACTTAGATGTATACCTGCCCCAGTGGTCATTCTGTCCTTCCTTTTCATGGATTTTAAAGGATTTTTTTTTTTTTTTTTGTATCCTTTTCCTTTTTCCTCTCCTAAGGTACAAAAGATAACAAAAGTATCTCTTGGGAGTTGGCTACACAGCATTACCCTGAGTGAACTTCCAGGTGGGGTGAGACCTACCCTAAAATACATACTTCTTGTCAGAGTTAAAAGAGAGATTGTGCTGGCATATGCGTATCACAGACCTGTTACTTACCGTTCCTTCTTATTTGAAAATGTTCACTTATTGTTTTCCTGTTCTTTGTTGTAATTCTAAGCCTCAGTTATTTTATCTCCCAACTGTTGGGAAATAACTTTTTGCATGAGAAGGGTCTTTGACAATGTTGAATGAGTCATAACTGTCCTCAGACCTGTCTCATATTTTGTGTTTGGATAACACCTTGATGCTAGTAATTTAAAGTTCTGCACGGCCTAAGAAAGTCCTCTGCCGGGCAGTTTGATATGAGGGAAGGAACACCAGCCTTTGAGTTGTACTTCCTGGGCTGGCTGGTAACCACGGTGTTTGCTAGGTGCGTGACCTTGGGCAGTGATTTTGTGGTTTTCTGTTTGTGTAATGGCGTTTTCCACCAATTTGCAGGTCATCATGGCAGTTGGCAACAATGTCTCTTGTTGGTAGCTATTATTATTCCTATTAATTTTGAGATTTTTTTTCTGGATGGTAACTATAGATCCCCACAACATTTGCAACTAAAATTGTGTCATTTAAGTAACTGAAACACTAGTTAAAATTCAGCATATTTTTGTTTCTTCAAAACAGGAGAGACATTTTTTATATTTTTTGGTAGAAGTGAGCAGTGACTGTCTTCCAGGACATGGTGGGAAGGACATTCGTTGACTGGAGATCTGAGCAGTGTCAATTAGCCTGAACAATACTGGGTTTTGTAGCTGTGGACAGAAAGCTGGAGTAGTGGTCAGTTATGTGAAGAGAAATCACGTTGGCATTGGTGGGTTGCTGGCTTGGTGATGGTTCAGGCATGGCCCACCCCCGCCTGGTAACCAGCCTCCTCCAGGCTCTCCTGAGTCACGGGGAACTTTCTGAAATCCCTTCCACTGAGCCACAGGTAACTCCTGAGGAAGTCAGGGCTGGTAAGATGAAGGTGCTTGGGCAAACCCAACAGCCCTCCCAGACCAGGGTGCCTACACTAATTCAGCTGTTTATTCATGGACCAAAATAATCCAGTCTTTTGAGTCCATCGGTGGTCTAGAGACAGAATTTTTAGGGAGGAGTAAGAAATAAAGCTAAATATAACCTGCCCCAACTTTTAAACAAAATGGCAAGAGTAGAAATACAGATTAACCCCCTTGTCAACCTGTGCCATTTCAACATGATCGTATCATTTTCTTAAAGTATATTTTACATTTCCCTGTGATTCCGGAGATTAATTTGTCACAGAATATTCTAGACTTAATTTAGTTTGGAAACTTAAGAATGAGAATGCACAAGTTCATTTTAACTGGGCTGCCTCAGAGCCAATCGTCAGCCCCACGCGGTGCCTCAGAAAGTGGCTCTGACGTGCTACCAGTTTACTGGTGACTGTGGTGCAGAGGGGAATCAGGGCTAGAGGATTTCTTTGGACAGTCTGCACCCCATGTCGCTGATCTGCTCTTACAGCCAGGCATGACGCAGCCACCATTTTCTTCCTGTTCACCGCCTTCCTTAGCCTCTGAGATGTACAGCTTTTAAAACTCTAGCACCCTTTTCTTCCCCTTGCATTTAAGTGAAAAGCTGACCAGTCTATAATATAAAGCATAGAATTATGGTAATGAATAAGAGGTTAAAAGCTATCATGGCAAGTGGAACTTAAGCAGGTTTGGCTGACTGATATGGTAAAATTATGTGTTGAATTAAAACATTAAAATGCGGTGGGATTAATGGAGAAAGACAGGAACAGGAGGTCAGAAACAACGCTAAATCAGCACATTAACTGCCTGTGGGCCAGAGGGGCTGGCTTTAATATATGCAGAGAAAAAAAAAAGCTTGCAGAGGAAAAAAAGAAGTAATTTAGTCCTTGTTTCCTCCAGGTGAATAGAACCGCAGACTTTTCAATCTGGGAGGCACCTAGTATATATATTTATTTCCCCTTCTTTTTTTAGATAGGGGAGGAAATAGACACTACAGAATATTTGGTTGGTTAACAAAAAAAAAAAAACACTGACTTTATAATTTGGAGTTTTTGACTTGGAATTTTATTTTGCCACTGGGATGCATTTGTCCGTTCGTTCATTTTATTCAACAAATGTAGAGCACCTCGTGTATCAGACATCCTGCCAAGTGCTGGGGGTTCAGAGGTGGATCCTGTCCTCAGGCACTAGGTTGTGGACAGCGTCTTGGGGGTGGAAGGGCAGCTTCCTGGAAGAAGAGAGTCTAAGCTGAGACCTGTAACATGAGTGGTGGTTAGCCTGACAAGGAGGAAGAACTTTCCAGGAAGATGGGACCACATGGACAAAGGCTTAGAGAGGAGGGAGAACACATTCTGAGAAACTGGAAAGGAACGAGAAGGGTGGGTGATGTCATGCGATCAAACTAGAGAGGAAGGCAGGAGTGAGGTCACAAAACCATTGGATTCCATGACCTGCAGATGAACAGCAGCAGCTCCTGGCTAGACACAGATGCATTAGTGCTCTGCTACTTTATGTTCCTAATGCAAAGCTTGTTATCGTAGTGGAGCTCTTTCGGACTGAATGGTCTAAGTTCTGACTTCGGAATGAGGATTTCCTGGTCACCTAAGGGCCAGCGTGTAGCACCTGCTGAACGATGGTCCAAACACGGTCACCCCCCTTGCCTGTGGAGTCACACATGATGCCACGGGAATAGACCTAATTTGCTAGTGCTCATTACTCATGTGTTTTACGTGGATGCCCTGAGCACGTGTTTTCCACATTGTTTCCTCAGATAGAAGAATAGTTTTATAAGTTTTATTGCTTTATCGGTTTTTGTTAACAAACGTGTCTTTAGATATGTTGGCCGGAGTCTCGTGGGCCATGGTGAGTTAAAATTTATTTTTTCTTTTAAATTATTCTCAGGTCAGTATTTCTTGATACCTTTATCAATGCGTTTGTACTGTCAGCTACCAACCTGGGAAAAAATTTTTAAATACTTCCATTGCTATAATTCACCACGGCTGAATGACTGGCATTTCTCCAGGTTAGGGGCCAGCAAACTAGGGCCCATGGGCCAAATGCAGATGGCTGCTTGTTTTTGAGTAAAGTTTTATTGGAAAACAGCCTTGTTCATTTGTGTACATTGTCTATTACTGCTTTCATGCTACAAGAAGAGAGCTGAGTAGTTGCAAGAGACCAGGTGGCCAACAAACTAAAAACATATTTACTGTCTTGCCCTTCACAGAAAAAATGGTCTTAGTTCCTATCACTTATTAATATTGGTGTGGTTTTTAATGATCATTGGAACACTCATTATGAGAGCCCTTTAAACCACATATCTGAAAACTGAGGTTATTTTTCAAGCAAAATTTGCATCCATAGTAGTAAGCTCAGTTTTCATCAATGCTCATACAAGGCTGCCATTTGGGTAGAGCTTGGGAAGAAACTTAGGGGATACAAAATGGAAGAGAAAGAGAATATATAACAACACCTGTAAAATTCTGGAATCAATGAGTGAGCAAGTATTGTTTATAAGAATGAGAAGGAAGGGAGGAGGAGGTGTTTTGATTTGCCCAGGAAGCTGGGCTGGATCTCTTCTCCTAGGCATTCTTAGGGGCCAACCCTGCACTTTTCCCAGAACTGGTAACTAAACAGTTAACAGAAAGCCTTGGGAAAGAACAGCAGATTCTGTAGTGCTTCAGTAGCAATGAGAAAAAATGAAGAGACTGACCAAATTATTTCGTACTTTCTCAGGGTAGAATCTGGTACCCTATAGAAAATTAAGGAAGCAGCCCAGAGTCTCCTTTCAAGATTTTTTATATTAAACATGTCTTTGATGAATATATTTCAGAATGATTATATCTTAAAGATTTTAGAGTATTTATCTTTACTTGAAACTAAAGAAAGCCATTTAGTTCATATGATACTTAACCTTTCTTTAGAAGATTCAATGAGTATTGTGGTAAAAGTATT
Organism: Lagenorhynchus albirostris; assembly: GCF_949774975.1. Lineage (NCBI taxonomy): Eukaryota > Metazoa > Chordata > Mammalia > Artiodactyla > Delphinidae > Lagenorhynchus > Lagenorhynchus albirostris. Next base: position 147,675,373 of record NC_083095.1, on the reverse strand, counting down.
CTGAAATTCTGGAAGAAAAGTCCTTAATTTTTTTTTTTTCCTTCTACTGCTTTTGCTGATCATACAAGCTAGTTCCTAGCTTGGTGTTAATGTAAATATTTCTTCAGCCTCTGGCTAACCTCCCGAACATTCTGGTTCTCCTTCAGATGTGAGGATGAGCTGAAGCCATGGGGACTGAGGTTGAAACAGAGAAAAATGGGAGGCCTGGAGGAAAGGGTTTTGTATGAGATTCATTTCTTCTTACTCCCATCTTTCCTTCTGTCTTCCAGAATGTGAAAATGAATGGGGAAGCCAGGTGGATAGAGCAGTTCAGTTCTAGAAAGTCATCCTTAGAGCGGGCGGTTAACACTAGGGAGAAGGTAGCTTTACATTAATTCATAAAACTAAAGACATCAGTGTTTTAAGAATCAATTAATTCATGTGATGGGGCAGGGACCCTAAGAAACTGGGTCATAATCTATGTGCAGAAGGATCAAGGTTTAATTTTGATTGGCCTGATGCCTATGTATCAATTTAATTTGCTCTTTCAAGTCACTAAGAAAGTAAAAGTAAGTATTTGATTGAATTCACTCATTAGTTAACTGGGAATGTAGAATCCATTAAGTTTGTCCTGAAATCCCCCATCTGGTGTTTATGGGGCTCTTTTATCTAAAATAGGCAAGGCTATGTTTTGTGCAGGGTTTCTTTCTTCGTTATCGAAATAATCTTTAAAACTGGGATAGGTGGAAAAGTTTCACAGTGGGCAGAAATGACTGAAAAGTTTGTGAAAATGTGTAATTTCTGAGACAAAATTCAATATTTAGTTTGCATTTCATCTGAGATGTGATTCACACTTGTTTAAGTTAATAAACTGCTCTGTTCAAGTAAGCTGTGCCTTTGGACAGTCAGGAGGAGAGTGTGCAGAGTTACTGTAAATATGCTAATATTGCTCACAGTCTTTTTAGATGACTTTTTTAGAATTACTGTCAGGTCCATTTTGAATTATCCAAGAAAAAAATTATTATTTCCTCATTATACATCATTTTTGACTCCCAAACATTATTTGCTCTCAGAGATCCTGTAACTTTTCCTTTGTTCAGAAGATAAATAAAACCACCACCACAACAGAAAGGTAAACTTCAAAGGACAAAACTGCCATTATTAATGATATTAAAATGAATGTGTCATAAATAGGTTATTGCTACTTTGGACTAATGGAGGTGACCACCAGAGAAAAGTCTTACAAATTCGGATCATTCGTCTTTCCGTAAGAAAGAGGTTTATTAAATGAAAATGTATATAACAGTGGAAAATAATGCTTAGCAAAGTATTCCTAAGCAGATGAACTACTGCTATACTTGTTCAGAATTTGCGGGTACTTAGTTTTGTAGAAATGGCACAGTTAAAGCACTTGACATTTCTTTCTTTCCAAGCAAAATTAATTCCCCATTTACATACTTATGAAATATTTACTAACCCCTATTTTCACAGTAGTGAACTTTAACTTTGAAATATCCCTTATTGCACAGAAAAAAAGATTGTTTTGATTCAAATCATAGAGGGTTATTAAAAAAAATATATATATATATAAATGTGTTTCCAGTAGAAATACTTGATGAATTTATTACATGCAAAAGCTCTAATTGCCACCTCTTCTAGTAACTGGAATCGCTTTTGGTAATTAGGAAGTAAATACCCACATATATTTAATTTTATAGGTACATATCACTATTAAAATATTTTCTGTGGTAAAAGCTGGTATAGACCTTTAATATTGATGTTTTTTGGGGAAGGGATTGCAAGCTTTCTTTTAAATTTATTGAACTGGAACATTTTCCATATCCATGTGGCTCAAAATTGTCTTTGCTTTATATATAAAGTAAGTTTACCTATTTCCTATTATCTGCAAACTTACAAAGTCCATTGATGATTAAGGGTAAGAATCCATTCCTGTCAGACATTCTGAGGCCGTGCTTCCATTTTTAAATAATGTCTTGAATAGTCATCTTATTCAAAAACTAGAGATGGCAAATGAGAACGAAAAACACACACTACCCTCCCTCACTCCGCTCAGCCCTGCCTACCTCACCTACCTGCACATAAACAAAGCAAGTGTGGTCCAGGCAATCCCAGACTTTTCGTGTCAAAGCAAATAAATGGCTTAGCACCTCAGCGCCCCCCTTATGGGTGTTTGCTTCTGTATTTAAGTGTGTTTGAGGTTTTCAACATCGCCAGAACATTGACTGTTAAGAGGCGGAAAACATGCAATTTATAGCAGATGGGTGCAGCCTTTTCTGGCAGTGCCGCCAAAATGGGATCCATCAGTAGCACTTCACGCTCCATTTGTCTAACAGAAACCCACCTGGGGAAATCCTGTGGAACTATGCCTATTAGGAAAACACCTTAACACATTTCTTTAAATAAAAACTGGCCAGTCGGCATTAATCTAGAAGAAAGTGGTTTCTCCATTAACCCTCTCCAGCTTGCAAAGCTCCTATCTTTTCTTCCTTTTTTTTTGAACCAATGTCTCTTATTCTCTTTGCCGGTAGAAGACCAGCCAAGAGCAGCCCAGAGCAGCCTTCTAGAGCCGGCATCCATAGTGTTGAAACTTTGAAACTGTTTTCTTCCTCGTTCTTGATCTCATCGTTTCTCTGCAGACCTTATTTGTCAAAGATCTGCTGCTTCTCAGGTTCATTTGCCACTTTCTCCGCGCTGCCTTTTCTTTGTTTTTCCTTGATCACTTTCTCTCCTTCATTCAGGGTGTGTTAGGCTGGGATGGAGTGTTACCAGCCAGGGGAGCCCTTGCAACCTTCACTACTCAACCAGCCCATATATAAATGTGTTTCCAGTAGAAATACTTGATGAATTTATTACATGCAAAAGCTCTAATTGCCACCTCTTCTAGTAACTGGAATCGCTGGATTCTAGTAACTGGAATCGCCCATGCCCAGACAGCGTGAGGTTTCATGGGGAGGATGGAATGAAAATCAGGTGCTTTGGAGGTTCAGCAGCTGCCACGCGTTAATCTCTTTTCTGTCTCTGATTCCTGCAACTTCTCCAGGTGTAAAGTGGATATCTCAGCCCTCCCACTGAAGCAAGCCAACTGCCTGGAGCTGCCTCTGGAGAGCTGCCTGGGGACACTCTTGATGCTGGTCACCCTCACGCCCTGCGCGGGAGTCTCCGTCTCAGATCTGTGTGTGTGCCCCTTGGCAGATCCCAGCGAGAGAAAGCAGATCGCCCAGCGATTCGTGAGTGCTTTGCCTTGCTACACCCGCTCCCGACCCCCGCACCCACCCCCACTTCTAAGTTGAAACAAAGTCTATGAATTGAAAAACTGCCTCCAAAGAGATCTTTGTCCAAAGTTTAATGGTATGTCTCCTAAAACAAGACATCAGCCCTAGAGGTTAATGCATTAGTGAGAAGGTGACAGTAGATTAGAGTTTGCCTTCCTATTTTAAAAGCCAAAAGAAAGGTATTTGAGTTTTTAGTATCCTGGATCTCTTTGGAGAAAATTGAAATCCTCAAGGGGGCAAAAGGTTGTTTAGCATGTCTGTATATGTAAATAAGAATTTTATTTTACTTTTTATTTTGGAATATAGTTGATTTGCAATGTTGTGTTAGTTTTAGGTGTACAGCTAAGTGATTCAGTTATACGTACACATATATCCATTCTTTTTCAGATTCTTTTCCCATATAGGTTACTACAGAATATTGAGTATAGTTCCCTGTGCTATATAGTAGGTCCTTGTTGATTTTCTGTTTTACATATAGCAGTGTGTATATGTTAATCCCAAACTCCTAATTTATTTCTCCCCACCACGTTTTCCCTTTGGTAACCATAAGTTTGTTTTCCAAGTCTGTGAGTCTGTTTCTATTTTGTAAGTAAGTTCATTTGTATCATTTTTAGGAATTTTAATATAAGTTCACAAAAGCTGCTTTTTAAAAAAACAAATATTAATGTTTGCCATGTTGTAGATACTTTTCTAGAACCTCTTAAGATCAAGTGAGAAAGCGCTTGTGTCTCATAAAGCAAAGCCAAGCCGTAGACAGGCATGAAAGAAAGACTTATTCCATACTACCCTGGATAAGAGCAGTTTGTGATTTTTGCCTAAGTAGTTGCAATTTGCTTAAAAGACCACTCAGCATTTTTAAATCAAATGGCTTTGTCCTTGTCATTATTTTTTGTGCTCTGGCTTTCTAGGTGTCTTTATTTGCATTCTCGTTTTATTCCATCTTCTTTGTGAATCAATACATTTATTTTATTGCCACACACACGAAAGGCATGTTTTAGGAAAGTGGCATGGAAGTGAAGCAAAGATGAATACCTATTTAATGGGAATATTATTCTCAGCATAAACTTTAGTGCCTCCAGACTCCTTCACTGTGCAGGCGTATTGATTAATTGAATAAACCTTTATCTTCAGGAGTACAGAGCCTAGCCACACATCTTAATGACAACACAAGATTCTGCATGCAAGGTAGATGTACTCTAAAGAAGTTTTGACAAAATCCACTTTTAATATGCTCTTTGATGACTTTAGTTAAGCAAGTGAAAATAAAACACTTCCCCAAACTTTCCCATGGATAAATTGCACAATTTACCAAATTCATGAGGAGTGTCATGCATTTATAAGGTGACATTAGGTAAGATCATAATGACTGCTTTGAATAATGTCTCAGGATTCGAGGGATACTGATTGAAAAGAGATTTGAAAAGCCAGTAATCAAAATAAAAATATCAATTTTTTTTTTTTTTTTTTTTTAGCTAAGGAGCTGACCGGCATGCTAGAGGGAAAGATACTGTGTTACAAGACACAAGTTCCGGACCCCTGGATTTGTTTTTTAGGTTTTAAGAATAGATAATCTTCAAAGGCATTTTGCCTCTAAATTATGAAAGTACTTTATCTCAGATGTTTCCATTTTAGCTTAAACACTAGTTTTTCTTCTGTTTGTTTTTTTTAAGATTGAAAATACTGTTTGAAGAAACAACTTCCAAAAGTTCTTAGGAATGATGCTTCCTAAGGTTTACGTTAGGCAAACCTTAGCTATTATTAAGCTTTTGTTATTCTTTCCTGAAATGCCTAAATAACAAGGATTTTACTACCCTTCCATAAATCCCTGGGGTCCACTTACCACAGGTTTTTAGTTATCTAATGATGACGGAAATACTGTATCTAAAGGTCTGAAAGCAGCATCTTTTTCAGCAAACGTGTTTTGGAGGCATGCAAAGAGCATTTATTTGCTTACCTCTTATCTCATGCACAATTTCTAAAGAAGGCAATGTGCTTAGACATCTAAATATTTCTATACATGCTTAAGAATTATCAGTAGATATATTAGAGCTTTGGCACATGCAAACTAAAAATGAAAGTAAATGTGATTACAGAGCAGTACTAGATGCTCAGTCTCTAATGAGCTGGCTGTAACATGGACTAGAAAATTCATTCCATTTCCATCCCTACTCTCTTTCTGGTAGTAATAAGTATCTACGGAGGGTCCAAGTTTAGTCCTCTGATATCCATAAAGTTTGTTCTAACTAGGTCAGAATAATGTTGCCTTTTCGGATGATTTAAAAGTTTCATTAAAGAGAAAGGGGGAAAAGAGAATGAATGTAGTTCTACACCCATTTTCCCGGTGGGATGTCTGTACTATCGCCAGGGGGTGATGTTAAAAGTAGATTGCATGTGCTTTGTAATTTGTTTATTTTGAAAGGGGAGTTAATTAATTCTCAGTCACTTTTAATCTGGTTGCTGCAAATGCCTAAGTTTCCTGTTGACTGATGCAATGCACATTGGAACTTTTCTTAGCATTGCATGAGAAAGATGATGATAAATCTAGAAGGTACTTCCTATAGGGACTTTTTGGCATTAAACAGTATATTAGAAAGCTATGTTCATTTGTGATCTACTTTTCTCCCCCCCCAGAGCTTACGGAACTCCCTGAAAAATATGAAGGACGTCGGCATTTTACAAGTGAAGGTTTTAAAGGCGGTAGATCTCTTAGCAGCAGATTTCTCAGGTATAGAAAATTTTCATCTTTTTATTCATTTTTGTTTATTTCCTGCTTTGAAGTGATCCGGTGGCAGAGTGAAATGTTTTACTAAGTAGAAGCATGTACAGAGCAGTCATACTCTTTCAGTCAGAGTCACAGAAGAAAAAAAGGTGCAGACAACAAGTTCTCTCACTTCACATTTTTCGCAAAATTATCTTTTTCAAGTAATTTTCCTACGATTAGATAATGTGCTCGTCCATTAGCTTTCAAAGATATTTGTGGATGATTCACGTCGTGACTTCTTTATTTGTTGAGTATTTGGTCAAGCTTTTCTATAGGACCTCAGAAGGCAGATTTGACTTCTTGCAGCGCTGTGTGCAGACAGTGTTTTATTCTTCACAGGGTACAGTACATGGGTCCTAAATCTGGCTGGCTGGCACTTCTCTGTAACAGTAGCCAAGGTCTTGGCCATGGAACCACTTTGCCATTGCCATTGTTATGTACAAAATCTCTCTCGGTGCTTCACTACCTGGAACTTATAGACAGAGGCTGGAACTGACATGCTTTGTGCTGAATTATGCTTGACTGTGGAGGAGGGTAATCCAAACGTTCCAGTGTCTGATCAGAGGATGCCTCTCCACTCATTGCCGAATTACCCCCTTGTACTGACTAACAATTTAAGCACCTATATGACAGATGCTATTTACCAAGTAAATTGATGAATATGAAGACTATTACACAACATGGATCTATCTGTTAATGCAGTGGTGCATTTTTGTTGTTGTTATATCAATTTTAGAATGTGGTCTACTCTATATTTGTGTAACCTCTGAACTTCTGAGTTTGAGGTAGCTCAAACTCTGGAAAAGAGAATGTTAATTAGAAGCACTTTATATTACAAAAATGATGGGATATATGAACTTAGCTTAAAAAAATAGAGTTCTCCTCAACCTCCTTCAAAAAATGAACCAATGGAAATCACTACTCTATAAGCCCCCCAAATAAGGTGATCTCAACTTTAAGGAAATGCCTAGTGAGAATATCCAAAAATGCTTTTTCAGCCAATATGAATATATAAATTCTCAGGGTTGTGGATGAAATACTTCAGTAATGACTTGTAATATTCATCAGTTTACTTGCAAATGTTTATATAGTCTTAGATTGATTTAGAAATTTTCCTTCTGAAACTTACAGTTTATGAAAATGCTTAATTCAGACGTTTCATGTGCCTTTGACAGTAGTTTTTTCATCACTAAAGCACAGGTAGAGTTATCGACCAGTTTTCCAGAGCAAATTGTGTTTTACTTCCATCTCAGTGTTTAGATACAACACTGTTTGAATCTGTGATTGTTGATGTCTCAGGTGCCAAGAACTCATTTATGCTTTCAAGCAGTATTTTCAAATATTCTTTCTGTAGTTGTGTATTTTGTGTTCGCCAGGAACTAATTGAAATGCATTAAACGTTTTTTTAAAAGGCTTGTGTACAACTACATCCATATGTGGAAATACTTTTTAAAAACTTACCTTAGTTTATGCTTCCTATCAGGTGACTTCCATAAAACACCCCCAAAACTAGTATTGATGGAGGTTGTTTCAGGCCAATGTGAGTTCTCCAAAGAGTACTTTGACTATTAAAGTGTATCGGAGAGAAACCTGGAAAATGGAAGTTTTTTATAAAGATCAGATGATAAGGCAAAACCCACTTTTCAGGAGAATAATTTTGGGGCAAAATGCTACCATTTTGTCATTTTCTTTATCTTCAAGATATTCAGTAGATAGTTTTGGAGTGGATGAAGGTGGTGAGTACCTGAGGATTCCATGAACAAAAAGCAGTGGTTAGAAGCCAAATAATGCTAAGCGATTTAGCTAAATGCCCTGGTGTTTTACTATATCTGTATTATTTATGAGAAAATCATCACTCTTCTGAATTGAAACAAAGATACTTGTCATTAGCTAAGCATGTCTTTAGACCATATCGATCTTTATTCTTAGAATCAAATTTCACAGTCTAATGTTCTTTATAGGTTGGTAGCCTCATCCAGTCTCTTCCAAACCAAGGTGTTGCTTTAGGGCAACAAAGTGGACCTAGTCCAGAGAGTTGTAAAGTAACTTTTCTATGTGAAAAAAGAAGTGGATTCAGGTTGCTGTGAGGTAGCAGTAGAGATGTAATTAATGCCTCCGAGATGTTAGCGATCATATCATATAGTGGCGACTCATACATTATTACTGTTATTATTGTTACCAATTCACTTGATTATGCAGAAAAAAAAATGCCAGCTTCACTTGATCATGGATCAGAAGAGGTACTCATCATTGCCAGTGCCGGAAACATTTAAAGAATAACCAGCATTATACCCAGCATTTTCCAGTCAGCCTTGCCTTATAACTGAGTGTTTCATTGCACTTGCTCAGGGAACAAAGTATTCACTCCTGCAAATTAAAAAGAACTGCATTTACTCTGAATAACCAGGCACATTCTCAAAGAATGGTGGTCGTTTTAGACAGTGCAAAAGGGAACATTCCAACATCCCTACTTTTTTTCATGATAGTTTTGTGGGTTTTTTTTTTTCTGTAATTGTTTGTTTCTTGAAAACAATACCAAATAACCATAATAACTGATGCTTCAACTTAGATTCAGGGACTCTGATAAAACAAAAGTCCATGGGAGCAGATCTTGGCAGTGGTCCATATGGAGGTGAAGGTTACGGTTTGCAGAGTGCAGGGAGCTTTTGTCCTAGAGGAGAAATGAAAGCACTTGGCAGCCCTGCGATCAGTGGTTTGCCAGTTTTAAAGTTATCTATATATTTGCAAGTAGCAATTAGAAAAAGAAAATATCAGTCACTTATGCTAATCGGATCAAAGTTAGGTGGATATTCCTCATGAGTGGTTATTGATGTTATGATTATGTAGCTGTAAAAATAAATTAAACTTGGGGGACGTTGAATCCTCATTACTTTGCTAGTACTTTAGAATATTGGAATAATATATATCATATATATAGATTATATATATACAGGCACTAAGGTGAACTTCTTTGTAATTAAAAATTTAACTTTTTTTTTTTTTTTTGCGGTACACGGGCCTCTCACCGCCGTGGCCTCTCCCGTTGCGGAGCAGAGGCTCCGGACGCGCAGGCTCAGCGGCCATGGCCCACGGGCCCAGCCGCTCCGGGGCATGTGGGATCCTCCTGGACCGGGGCATGAACCCACGTCCCCTGCATCGGCAGGCGGGCTCCCAACCACTGTGCCACCAGGGAAGCCCTTAACTTTTTTATATAAAGAAAACAATTAGTGTAGCTTTCCAAATGTTATAAGATATTAATAACCTAAATCTAGATATGTTACCAATATTAAGATATTTATAAAAGATAAAGGCTTCAGTGTTCTAGTGTGTAGAAAAGACAATTTATTATTTTTGAAACTAATTCATTCTTTTCTAAATATGCTATTTTATTGTGTGATTGAACCTACCCTAGAATTAATAAATTTAAATTTATATATAGCTTGGCATTTTTGTGTGTGTATCTGACATTTGTTTGTATATAAGTGAGAAGACTTTTTATTTTAAAGAATCGGAGGTAATTAACTTCTCTTGCAGTCTAAAATTGGTGAAAGATATTTTAATGTTCTCTACAGCCAATATGAGATATGGATAGCCATACACAGTTATTCTAATAGAAAAGCCTGTCAGATATTTTTATTAAAGCATTTGTCTCACAAACACCTTGTGTCCAATGTAACCTAAAATTTTTAAGTAATAGGTTATCCTGCCTGATGTCAGTGCTTCTGTAGTAAACAAGGCCATAGCCTTGATTCACAAAACAGATGATAAATTGTACTTTGAAACTCAAGGTGAACACAGCTGTTGGTAATGTTTAATGAGAGCAACATACTTCACTCAGCTGCCACTAGTCTTAGAACTCAGCTGTTTTGAGAAGAAAGCAATAAAAACCAAACAAAAACAATGCAGTTTGTCTCATAGGCTATAAAAAGGTAATCAAGTAGATAATAGGTAAACAGAAAAATAGGGAACTGAAATATTTTCTGATCAGAATTGTATTTCAGTACAAATGGCAATGCTTATCTTACCTATTGGGAGATCCACCAGTGAAGAGTAGGAAAGTATTTACTGTGTTCAGCGCATACACGGAGAAATGTTCTGGATAGCCTTGTTATAATTGATAGAATATTGTGGGGAAGCTTCCAGAATTGTACGACGGAGGGGCTCCTTCCGTGTATCAGTACTGAAACCATCACGGCCTCTATTTGCATAACGCACCTGCCAAAATTCAGCACTTAGTCAGTGATCCTTCTCTTATATTCTTAGAATCAAAGTGTGGGTTTCACACATCTTCCTCCCTACTAATTAAGCTTTCTGTATATTAATTTTGTTCTAAAAGAGTTCTTATATATTAACACCCTTCTCCTTAACGAATCTTCCAGTGGCAGGATGGGTTATTCTTTAGTCTTCCTCCAATTTATTCCTCCACCGTGTTAACACCACCAAGATGACCCTAGCCATTAAGTATTCTGACATAAAATAGGGGCGATAGAAGCTTAGGAGAGTTTTCTTTACCTCGTCATGCCAGCAGTGGCAAAAGAGCAAGGAGAACAGCATTGCAAGCCCACCTCCATATAGGATGATAGTAAGTGTTCTAACAACATAGCATAATAGGGTGTGGGTCTCAACAGCCCTTCTTTTGGTATAGCACAATCCCATCTTAATTTTTCATGTTCCTGTCATAATACGCTCTATGTCATGATGAGAAGCTGGGGAATTATCAGGAGGCAACGAAGGAACAAAACTGGAAATAACCATCTTTCCTCACAATTTGGAGTTACTGTTCTCCAGGGGTCTTTTTATCATTGCGATTTTTTGTTACTTTTTGCCATACAAAACCCACCCATAAAACACAAAAATTTTCCAAATATATCGGGATTTTTTTGACTTCTTGGCTGTAAGATTGTCACTTGGACCCTTTCTCTGTTTCCAATGTGAGTAAGACAACTACCAAGTTAACAGAATCTTGTAATTAGAGAATCTTTATCAGAGGAATGGAAAAGACTATGTTTTCAAACAAAAAATATGGGTTATGGGGAAGTAGTCTTATGTGATAAATAAGCATGTCAGGAGCCATAACAGTGCCTGATCCAGGAGAACAAAGACATTTAATTCAAGAACTCCATACTTCTTTTCAGGGAGCCCAGTGTAGTTTTCCAAATGCTTTTTGAGTTTGTCTTAATTTAAGAAAAGTCACCTTGGTGGGTAGATCTAGTGATCTACAAGAAATGTTCATTGAGCATCTACTACAGATCTGACACACCTACCTGTAGGGAGCTTGTGATCACTTCACTCTTCCTTCTCTAGGGGGCAGTGAGTATCATTGATGTGAATGAGGACCTTGCTCAAAATTGGGTGGCATTTTTAGTTGAGTGGTTCCTTGGCAATGCCATTAGGAGGAGCTCTCTGTTCCACACGCAGGGTTGCTCTCCCATGACTGGTAAAGTTCTCCATTCATTCATTAAGTACATGATCCCTTTCCAAGAGACTGAAACTCATGCTTTGGGTAAATTAATCTTCAGCTCAATAATTTATTCACTGAAAATGAAAATTATTCCCCATTTTATTTGCTCTTAATTTTTATGGTAGCTGCCTTTCATTTTAATCCCCATGTATTACGGTATAGAAGATGTATAGAAACAGATGTGTACCAGCCTTGGGTCCACTTAAGCCTCCAGCTTCTCATGGGTATTTTGAGAGTTAAATTAAAACCTAAATGAGCATACCTGACACATATTACATGCTCAATAAATGCTATTCCCATTCTTTATTAAATTTATTTTTTTAGAGTAGAGTTGACCTGGGGAATTTCACAGGTTATTGTCTTCTTGGTATTTTGTTTATGATTTCTCTAATTTTAAATAATGTTGGAAATATCAGCATTGCTAATCACTTTTAGCTTTTCAACCACTTTTAGAAATCTATAGTTACCACTCTATGATGTTTGTTTCTTTTTGTTTCTGTTTCTATTGCCTGATAAAAGTGAAGAAAAAACATGCTTCATGGTAGGAAAATTCTCTTACTTAAACCAGTTTAGTGCTTGTATTCACATTTTGATAATATGGATAATAGTTTTATCGATATAAAATGCTTTTATGAGCTCAATTTTTTGTTGTATATAAAAGTGCTGTTTTGAGAAACTGTTGACCAAAATACTGCAGTTAGATACCATATTATAGTGTAGAGATCTTCCAGCCATATGCTGTAATACTGACGTTTGAGTAGTTTCTGTAAATTATAACACTAGCTTTGTTTTCTGTTGTTTTGGGTTTTATTGAAACATAAGACTGCTTGTATCGAAAGAGAAATAAAATAGTCCTATGGTTGTTGTTCATTGGGAATTTTAAGTCACATGTCCATTTTCTAGTTTGTTTTCATTGTCTGCTGTTTGAAGCTATATTCATAGCAATATGTCCCCTCTTAAAGATGCCCCCTTTTCAAAGGGTTGACTGTAATTGAATTTCTAGGAAGCTCAACCATAGTGATTCAGTGCTCTTAATTTTCATGAGAACCTCATGGCTAGATGAGCCCAAGTCAAGAACAACTTTTTAAAAACACGTAAAAAACGATACAAATCTGCCCTGGCAGGCCGTCTGCTTTAGCGGTCTGCCAAGGAACATGAACTCTAGTTGATGTAAAGTTTGGGAGTTTATCGAAGATTTAGCAGTTTGGAGCTTACCTGGTACCTTGTGAGTGAATGAGTTCAGTTCATTGATTAACAACTGATCTTACTGGCTGGCATCTTAGTACGCTCTTCATTTACTCAGCCAGCATACCTCCTCTGTGTGTGAGCCTGTGGTGGGTCCTGGTGACATGGTGGGGGAGAGGAATTGGTCCCTGCCTTCACATGGAATGACTGCTAACCCAGTGGCATCTAAAGACAGTGATACTGTCAAGGTCAAGAACAGGTGTCCAGGTTCATTAAAGGGACACCTGACTGGTGTTCCTGCAGGAAGTGGTGTTTTAGCTGAGGTGTCAGGGATAAGGAGGGATTAGCACAGTAGAGCTGAAGGAAAAGAAGTTTTCAAATGAGGGAACAGCATGTTCCAAAGCCTGCAGGGCTTTCCCAAGACATGCAGAAAAGCAAGTGGAACTGGAGAACAGAGCAAGGAGACCCTTAGGGGCAAGGAGGCTATTGTTATTAGGTGGGACCGGATTATATAGGAACATGGCGTCCAGGTGAAGAAATTAGAGACATTTTTAAGTAGGGAACTGATATGATCCGATATGAACTTAAATACAAGTTTATTCTGGTGGCTGCAAAGAGCAGGGATTTTGGGGGTGCAAGACTGAAAATGGGGAGATGTTAGGCAGATTCAGCGGATGATGGTGCTTTATGGAGCTTGAGCGGTGACAGGGGAATGGAATTAGAGGAAGGAAAAATTCTCATGTCATCAGTTCTTGTTGGTGCTAGAATATTACAACATCAGAAATGTAGTTAAAAAACATTTCAGCAATAGTGTCCTCTTCCTTTGCAGACCTCACAGTCCTAAGTGAGACCTGTCTGTCCCCAGCTCTGGATGTCTGCCGCGGTGAAGCGATCCGTCTTCATCTGCAGGATGCCACCGAGGCCATTGTTTGGATTAAAGATGCTTGCAACCCACTCGGGAAGGCAGGAGATACTTGAAAGTTAGGTCCAGAAGGAATAGAGATCAGTGTTTTCTCTTTCTTTAAAATCCGTCTCACAGCCCAGCACAGTACTTTCCACATTTTAGGAAACCATAAATTATTTGTTGAAGGGAGGAGCAGGTACATCATACGGTGTGGCATTATGATGCCCAAACTAATGATCATAGGAGACTGAGTGGGGAGCTCCCTGGAGTTTAAGGTGGCAGAGAAAGTTCCATGCAGATGATGCATCTTGAACTAGGCCTCGGAGGTTAGTTGGTCCTGTTTTTTTTTTTTTTTTTTTTTTTTTGGAGAGGAGCAGGGCTTGAAAGAGCATTGCAGGAAGAAGCCATTCCACACGCAGAGTTAGGAAGCATGACTGAGCCCCGTACCTCTATGTGCTGGTCAGGGGTGGGGCACAGACACGCCAACTTGATAAAGGTTAGGAAATAGGAGATAGATCAGGATGGATGGTGTGGGATAAGTTGTCAGAGAACACAGATTTTCAGGATGAACACTAGAATTGGCTCCAATATGCAAAAGTAAGGTTTATCAACAGACGGTTGGGGGCAAGAATTGAAGGGAGAGATTTTGGAAATGAAGTCTGGAGTGGCTGTTGTCCCCACTCCCACATCCGCCCCTAGCCTGAGCTATAATGCTCCACAGTTAGCTTCAGGAATTACCTTCCTCTAGAAAGTCTTGCCCCTTGTGTTGACAGTCTTTGGTGGCTCCTGGCTGCTTGATAAGTAAAAAGAAATAAAATTTTTAAAAACGGCACCAGTCATGGCCTTCCAGGCTTCCAGCCAGTCTCTTCCTTTATCCACCCATATCTTATATTTCCTGATCACCACTCTTTAGCTGTATATATGCATATATATGTATCGATATCTGTATCTGTCTATCTATTATCTATCTATCCATCTACTTAATGAATGTTAGGCTCCGATCTGTCCCTATCTCCTCAGCAAGGACCTACCCATTTCTTTTAACCGAATCAGTCTCCTCCTAAACCTTGCTTAGAATTCACCTCCACTGTGAAATCTTTCTGGACTTTAACCAACCAACTTAAATGTCTCTGAACTTTAGTTTCCTCACCTGCAAAATGGCACAGACATACCTTACCTCATAGAATGGACGTGAAGATTAAAGGAGAACCTGCATGAAGCATCGTTTTTTGCACAGAGTGGGAGGAGCCTGGCTCCCTCCAGCCAACACCCATCAGCAGAGCCCAAAGTCCCCTGCTGCCTTCTGTCACTGGGCCAGGACACTCTTCACAGGGCATGAGAGGGGCACGCATACCTTGGTTGTGCCTGCAATGGGCCCCTTCAATGAAATACAGGGCTAAATACAGAACAGAGATGTACAGGTGTGCAGTGGAAAAGGGGCAAGGAAAATATACAGTTGGAGATCACAGAGGGGAACAGCTTAGCCCTCTGGCAGAGGGTGTGAGCGAAGTTTTCACTGGAAAGGTGACATTTGCTGAAAATCATAATTATTATGAGAGTTCCTTGAAGGTAATGACTTGGTGGTCTGTGTACATTGGGGCCGGCCTGGTTCAGTGCCAAGAGCAGAATGGGCGCTTAATAAATATTTGTTGGATGAATGATTTGACCTCTAAAATACTTTTATTGCTTGTCATTCAACTTCTGTAACTAATATAAAGGTAAAATTATTTAAACGAGGAACCTCCACTTGCCATTCAAGGAATACAAATGAATTTTAACATGCTGTTCAAAAATAGCAAAGGCTATTGAGAGCAAGGCGCTGAAACACCACCCCACTGTGAATCGGAATCACCAGTGGTGTAGCCGTGTCAAGGTGACACGGCATCTGGATGTAGAAGAGGTCATCTAGATGTTTTACCTGTAAAAACAGGTGGAGCAAAGAGCAAAAGTGCAGACCCAAGTGTATATATGTCACTTTGTCTGGTACTGTTTGCTTGGCACTCTTGGGAAACATTTGTGATGGGAGATCGTTTTATCATGATTGAATAAAAATACTCATCATTTAAATTTTTTTTGAAAGTCCCTGTCTATCTGGAATCTTTGAAGGGCAAGAAATCAATCCTAAAGTGTATATACATTACTCTATAAATGTGTTAATGTCTTCGCTTCTTCTTCCTCCTCTCTGCCTGTTTATACTGTCATATTAATAAATGCAGCATTTTAATGAGCTTTGACGGAATTATCTTCAGAGAGTCGGCGCAGTGTGTTCCTTGGAGACACACAACTGAAGTTCCCAGTTCCTGGAAGGAAGGCTGTTCCTTATTAGCTGGGATAGCGGAAGAGTGTGCTGGAGAGGGGTGGGGTAGGCAGGGCTCAGCCCACCTGTGCAGGTACAGGCCCGGACCCTCTCCACGTCCCTGTGGAGGAGCCCCCGGGCTTTCATTACAAGCGTCAGACGGTTCCCCCCGAGCAAGTGCTGGTGGGATGGCATGTCAGTGTCTCTGGAGGAGCAGCCCTGACACCTCCCAACAGTCTGACAAACGGTTAAGTAGTGCTTTCAGCTTGGGTTGAGGATGAGAACATGTGTGTTCTTTCATGTTCATGTTCTTTTCATGTTACTCGAGAGATGTCATGACCTTTTGCACTGTCACCCAACCCCTACCCTGTGCCCCGTGAAACACAGTCCCAGACTTACACTGCCTTTTTAAAAAAATTGAAGTGTAGTGAATATACAGTGTTGAGTTAGTTTCAAGTGCACAGCAGAGTGATTCAGTTATACACATGTGAATCAGATTCTTTTCCATTATAGGTTATTATGAGCTATGGAATATAGTTCCTGTGCTATCCAGTAGGTCCTTGTTGTTTATCTGTTTTATATAGTAGTGTGGTAATCCCAAATTCCGAATTTATCTCCCCACCTCCATCCCCTTTGGTAACTGTGTAAGTAACCGAAGTTTTCTATGTTGGTGAGTCTATTTATATGTGGCAAATAAGTTCATTTGTATCAAATTCTTTTGAACCAGCTTTACAACAAATGCTAAAGGAATTTATCTAGGCAGAAAAGAAGAGGCCACAACTAGAAACAAAATTACAAAATGTATCCTTTTTTTTTTTAGATTCCGTAAGTAAATGATATCATGTGATATTTGTCTTTCTCTATCTGACTCAGTTCACTTAGTATGATAATCTCTAGGTCCATCCATGTTGCTGCAAATGGCATTTTTTCACTTTTTGATGGCTGAGTAAAATGTCTTAAAGAAGCAAGACTCTTTACAGATGCAGATGGATTTGTGTGTGTGTTTGATTTGGGCTGCCCAACATCTGAAACCCCTTCTAGGTTTGGGGTGCTTCTCATCGAATGTTTTGGGGAAGGTCTCAGAGCCACTTTCATGTGGTGGAAAGCCAATATGTACTCCCTTTCTGAGCCCTGGAAGTTAGGGCATGAGGATTTGCTAGGCAGGGGCGATCCCTTTACATCTACATCAAGTGAGGCAAAGAAGCGGGAGTGGAGAATTCATATTAGAAGCAGCTACATTTAGGGGCTGGGGTCGGAAGTGTTGGTGGGGCCAGTTTTCCTGGGAAGCAGAGGCCATGCCAGACTTTTCCTGGGGTGAGAGATTGACTGAGGTTCTGTGCCTCAGCATTCTTTGGTCTCCAGTGATTTTTCCAGCCTGATTCTCCAATCTGTGGTCTGATCCTGAGAGCTGCTTGCTATTATTTTAATAAATTCCTTTTCTGCTAAATTTAGACAGGGATCATTTCCATTATTTGTAAGTGACGACCCCAACGCATTCATCTGTGTCCATGGCTCGATCACTGTCTGCTGGCCACTGAGATAATAGCCTTGACTTAAAAGCTTTGGCCAGGCATCTAAGTGTCCAGGCCACTAGTCAGCTGAATGGAATCTCCTGTTTAACACTGACTCTTAGCCATGCAGCTGCTCTTCTTTTCTTCCTTTTTTGAAATATCATCTTCATGCTGGCTCCTGCACATGTGTCTCTCTAATGACTTGCAGTACTTCAGAGCTCCCGGTTATTAAGTGAATTAGATGTAGGTTCAGTGACCTGAATGGTAGGCCAGTAGGTCAAGTGGCCTGAGCACTGTCTGAGTTAGGCCCTGGTCTGGGATTCCTTGGCCATTTGTTGGAGGCATGTCTGTCCTTTTGCTCCCAATTAATTTAGTACACACCACTTTGTAAAGTGCCAGTGTGCGCAGAGGTAGGCCGTGTGTTCACGTCCTGCGAACGTTAAAGACCCTGACGGTTTCAACTCTGGATCCCTCTGCCAATCCCAACAGAAGGGGAGAGACTTCTTATGCGGTAGCTTTCTGTGTGCCCCTTTGGATTCAGGATTTTTTAATCTTTTTATTTTTTTCTTTTGGAGGCTGTGTGAGGTAGGGTGGAAGAAGAGGAGGTGAGATGGGAGAAGTAAAGGTTAAGCTTCATTATTTTTTAAGATAAAAACTTTGAACTTAACCTTATGAAATTAGACTTCTACATGTGTCTGAGCACCAAAAATGTCCCATGTGTATTCTCACCATTTACTAAATATATAAGATCATATGTGTGTGTGGCCACTCACTCCAGAGCAGAGTTTTAACTCCTAAACCCATGGTTACACTTTTTCTCATTTCTCTTATCACCTCGTAGAAGCATGTAAGTTATCATAGACTTCCAGTCGTAGACGAGTAATTATATCCATTCAGGGCCTTCCCTGGTGGTCCAGTGGTAAAGAAGCCCCCTTCCAATGCAGGGGATGCGGGTTCGATCCCTGGTCGGGGAACTAGGATCCCCCATGCCGCGAGGCAACTAAGCCCGTGCGCCACAACTACTGAGCTCGTGTGGCTCAACGAGAGAGCCCGTGTGCTGCAAACTATAGAGCCCGTGCGCTCTGGAGCCTGAGTGCCACAACTAGAGGGAGAAAACCCGCACACCACAACTAGAGAGAAGCCCGCGTGCCACAGCAAAGAGCCTGTGCGCCGTGACTAGAGGGAGAAAACCCGCACACCGCAACTAGAGAGAAGCCCACGTGCCACAGCAAAGAGCCTGCGTGCTGCAACAGAAGATCCCGCATGCCTCAACGAAGACCCCGCGTGCCGCAGCTAAGACACAATGTGGCCAAAACAAGAAAAAAGAATTATATTGGCTCAAAGAGAATTTAGGAAGGAAACAGAGATGTGCTTCTGTTTTGAAACAAAACACAAACTTGGACTCTCTAACATGCCACATTGACACCTGCTCTTGTGAAACCAGTGTTACCATTGCTCTCAAGGCTGCATCTGGGTTGTGTGTCAGTCCCAGTCCAATAAGTGTGCTGACACCTATATGTCTGTCCACCTCCCCAATTCCCACACAGGGCTTACACGGCTTGCTAACAAGAGAGGCTCACGTCCAATCTTTTAGCAAGCACAATTTTTTTTTTAATTGAAGTGTAGTTGATTTACAGTGCTGTGTTAATTTCTGCTGTACAGCAAAGTGATGGTTATACATATATATATATACACATTCTTTTTCATATTCTTTTTCATTATGGTTTATCACAGGGTATTGAATATACAGTAGGACTTTGTTGTTTATCCATTCTATATCTAATAGTTTGCATCTGCTAACCCCAAACTCCCAATCCATCCCTCCCTCACATCCCCTCCCCCTTGGCAACCACAAGTCTGTTCTCTATCAGCAAGCCCAATTTTATTGTTACAATATGTGGAATCTAAAAAATGATACAAATGAACTTATTTACAAAACAGAAACAGACTCATAGATTTAGAAAACAAATTTACAGTTACCAAAGGGGAAAGGTGGGGTGAGGGATAAATTAGGAGTTTGGGATTAACATATACACACTACTATACATAAAATATACAATCAACAAGGACCTACTGTATAGTACAGGGAACTCTACTCAGTATTCTATCGTAACCTAAATGGGAAAAGAATCGGAAAAAGAATAGATATAGATATATGTATAACTGAATCACTTTGCTGTACACCTGAAACTAACACAGCATTGTAAATCAACTATACTGCAATATAAAATTTAAAAAAATAATAATAATTGGAAAAAAAGTGCATGACTTTTGTTCACTTTGCCTCTGTCACTTTTGAGATTCACTTGCCTCTGACCAAGGAGATTCCTTTGTCTCTGACCCACGTCTGTGTTCTCTTTGCAGGGAAGAGCGATCCCTTTTGCTTGTTGGAGTTGGGAAATGACCGACTTCAGACACATACCATTTACAAAAACCTCAACCCTGAGTGGAACAAAGTTTTTACATTGTAAGTACTTTAGCCCCTGGAATATCAAAGAGCAGCTTGAACTCAGAGACCAATTATCCCTGATATGTTTGGGGCAGTCTGGGGTTCTTGAGTGGACCTTTCTGTCCATTTTTATGGGCAAAGAGTGAAGTTTATTGTTTGTCTTTTTCTGAAAACCTTTTATGCTTTCATTTTATAGAGTATAGTGTTAATAATAGAAGAGACCATTTGGAACTGCAAGGGAGTGTTATAGGAGAGGCATTTGTAAAGTAGGTCTTTTAGTGACTAAATTAATCTGTGAGTAGAAGGAAGCTTCCATAAATCCAGACTACTTCATTCCTGGGTTAAAGGAAATTACAAATGTAGACCTGTCTTTAATTCAAGGAGCTTATATGGTACAACATTATTTTAATATCTGAAGGCTTGTATCCTGCCAGAGTCTTTTGGAACATATAGATTATCTGCAATTCCTCAAGGACTCCCAAAGTCCCCTTATATTCCAGATTCTCTGAATGACCTGCTCCGTAGTGATGTTCACTTTTCAGACTCAGGCATTTAGGAGGCTGGGTATATTCCTAGTTTGCTTTAGATTCCAAGGCGTCTGGCCATCAAGGGGGAGGCCCCTTTTAGAATTTGGGTGAAATGGTGGTACCCTGGCCTCACAACACTGAAGAAATGCTCTGTCTGTGCTTATAACTGAAAGAATATAGTTCGTATTGAATGGAATTGGTGGTTCCCAAGCAGAAACTTCCCAAGGATCTATGAGAAGAGGATTAACTGTGCTAAGCAGGTTTGCAAATTGCCATATGCAAGTCTCTGGTTTGGTCAACACCCTGCCAATGACCATGGCTCCGTGTTTCATTGTAGCCAATGTCTGGCTTCCGGTCAACATAAAAACTGTTTATAAGTATGTAAATATGCATGAGACTTTTAGTACTCTGTGTTTCAACAATAGGATGCTATCTAGGGATCTCGGCAAATAGTGATTTTGACCTTTTTTTTTTTTTTTAGGGAATTCTTCATTAGTTTAAAGTAAAGTAAATCTGATTTTTGTTCTTCTCATTTGGAAGCTACTTTGAAATCACTGTCCTCCTTATTCTGTCCCCTGTTCTCTTTCTTTATCCTGTTTCTTTAACAGTTCTGCCCTTGAGTACACATATACATGGAAAATGTCATAGTAAAAAAGTTGACTTTTTTTTCCATATGGATGTCTGAATCTTCTCTGATGGAAGGTTTGGGAATAGTCAGTTTGATTTAATTTTTGGAATTTAATTAAATGGTACTTTTATACTCTGAGGACATACAGATTTAATTAGTGAAACCGTGTTTTCAGATCTTCATGGAACAGACTTCACTTTTGTGTTTTTGTATCTAACGCATGGTGTGTTTCTTGTTTCAGTCCCGTTAAAGATATTCATGATGTTTTGGAAGTGACTGTGTTTGATGAAGATGGAGATAAACCCCCTGATTTTCTTGGGAAAGTTGCCATTCCCTTGCTGTCTGTAAGTTACCTTCGTTAATACACAGTGTGTGAGTCATTTTACAGTTGACAAGTTTCTATGGTCTAGAGTTGCTTTATCTTTGTCAATCTGGGGGCGGGGGGGGGAATCCTCCCAGCTATAGCAGGAAACAGCTGTTTTATTCCTTATCCTTCTCCAGTACTTTCAGTAGTTTCAGATGTAAAGTCACATAATTTTCTCTGTGTGTCAATTGCGTATTGATCTAACCAACCAAAACATTTTGACCGGTCTTTCAATCCACGCTCAGTCTTTCCATCTTAAGATAGGAGTTTCTCTTTTGTTTCAGGGAATACATATCTATGACTGATTTTCCATTGGTGAATGAAAAACATCCATGTTTTTCTTCATTGCTTCCTTACTGCCCATTTCTTCAAAGATTACTTGCTGGTAACTGCATAGTTGTTCTCAATTCCACTAAAGACCATTCTCTCAAAAATTCTGTTTGTCTTTTTAGTAGTCCCGTTTGTTTTCAGTCTCCAAAAGTGCTTTGTGGGAAAAAGCAGAGAGCCTCTCTTGGAAAAAGAGTGCTGTTTTGGTAGTCCCCTTAAAAGGCAATGTGTCAGAGTGAGCTAAGAGCTGAATGAAAATAAAATACCCTATAAAATTCAGAGCATCATACAATGTCTTTACATGGGCAGAGGTAGAAAGCTGGGATCTGAATTCACCTATTAATTGGGCATTTATGTTTATGCCAAATGTACTCTTCTAGAGGAGAAAATTTCAGTTTTTCATCCAGCCATTCATACAATGTGTGGTAGAGTTGTAACGGCGTTTATCAGTGAGGAAGGCTTTATTTCTTTCTTCCCAAAGACTTATTTTCCCAAAGCTCTTAGTGCATTTTTGTGGCTGGAGCAGTCTGTAATTTATCCATGAGATTAGACTAGCTCACATGGTGTTTACAGAGGGGGAAACGCTGCACCTCTCAATATCTCTTATCTTTTTGATTGCTTGGTTAATTTCTCCCCAAGTTCTCATATCCCTGATGTTACTTGAAGAGCATGGTGGAGCAGCTGCTCCCTTGCAGAGCTGGCTGCTGCCGAATGTTCTGAGCCACCAGCAGCAAGCCACGCCGGCTCTCAGAGAGGAGATGGTGATGTGGGATTTCCCTCCTTTTTTTTTTTTTTATTACAACTTTGTCAGTTATTCCTAAAAGCATACATGTAACAAGAACATGGCGCACAATTTTAAAGAGGTCTAAAGGGACAAGGAACCAAAGCTCTCCATTAGAATTTAGTGTCCTTTCTCTCTAACATTTATTTTTTTTGGACATTTCTCCTCTTGTTTTATAGATAAATCCTTAGTAGCATGTTTGATTCCTTGCTGGGTGAACGCCACTTCGTATCTTTATTAACCTCCCTCTGTTTCGCATGTAAACATTTTGTGTGTTTGGTCTTCCTAGAATACCAACAAGTTGACTGACTTTCTTTCCTCCCTCCCAAGGAATGTACAATCGCTATACGCTGTGGAGTTAGATCTAAGAAATTACCTCTGGCTAAATCAGGTTTAGGTTTTCTCAACCTCAGCACTCCTGACATTGTTGGACGGATCATTCTCTGCTGCGGGGACTGTCCTATGCACTGTATGAAGTTTAGCAGCATCCCTGACCTCTACCCACTAGATGCCAGTAGCACCTATCCACCCATCACTGTTGTGATAACCAAAGATGTCTTGCAACATCGCCCGGTGCTCTGAAGGGGGCAGAGTCACTCCCGGTGGAGTGGAGAACCATTGACCTAAATTAATAGAGCTTTCAAACTATATCCTTCAAAATACAAGATAGAGGGATTTGTGAAAGACTTTGTTTCAATGCAGGCAAGCCCATTAGCCCCCTTAATTTTTCAGGTTGCTGATAAGCTGCCCCACAATCTAAGCATTCATTTGATAAATATTTATCAAGTGTTCAGTGTGTGCCAAGAATTGTTTTAGGTGGTAATGTTCTAACAATGATCGCAGTGAAGCTATGTCCTCTCCTGGAACTTATCTTTTGAGTGCAGGAGGCAATATACAAACCAGAAAAAAAAAAAAAAAAAAGCAATGCACAGTAGGTTAGATGGTGAAAAGTGCTATGTAGAAAATGAAGCAGGGGGAGGGGCCTCCAAGAGGATGTGTGTGGGGAAGGGATGCAATTTTCCGTGGTTCAGGCAGCGATTACCTCACTGGAAAGGGAACATTTGACTGAGAACTTAAGTAAGTAAGGGAGGGGAGAAAACCAAACCAGGAGGATATCTGGGGAAACTCTTCCAGGCAGGAAATCTTCAAGTTCAAAGGTTCCAAGGCCAGGCCTTGACTGTCAAATTCCAAAAATAGCAGAGCAATGTGGTTGGAATAGAGTGAGTAGAGAATAGCAAATGTGAGATAGGAAAGAATAGGGGATAGGGTGGCGTGGAAGAGGACCTTGTAGGACGCTGACAACCTGAAAGTTAGAAGGACTTTGGCTCTTTCTTAGTGGTGATGGGAAACCACAGGGAGGTTTCCAGCCAGGGAGTGTTTGACTTGGTTTATACTGCTTGTTTCTAATATAAATGTAGCACGTGGAGAAATAAGCCCAGATCTGAAAGGTCTCCACTGTGTAAAGGCAGTGTGGCCTGAGCCATGTTTCCCCTTAGGGACTTTGGGGGCCCAGGGATGTTGAGCTGAATAAGACATTTCAGTAGTTGTTGTTCAGCATGGCTGTTTCAGTTCATATTTATTTCTGATGCTTTGACCAGTAGATTGGGAAAGTGATCAGATCTTACATAAGATCTGTGTGGGCTCTTCCCGATACACCCGCAACATACCTTCTCCAAATGAAATGATTCCCTACCTAAAGTGTAGATATAAATGTGATAGAAAAAAAGGCCATAACCCTCAGTATCTGTAACAGGCAAATTTTGTTTGTTATTTCATTGATCATTTGATTTTTAAAAAAAATTATATTACTTATATCTATAGTATTTATATTTATAAATTTTGTTTATATTTATAATTATTTTAAAATAATTCTAACTTGTGATTTAGAGGGTATATTTTAAAATGTATTTAGGTCTAGGTTTTTTCTTTATTTAATGTCTATTGAGCAATACTTACCTAGAGCCCTGTGCTGTGCACTTACCATCATTAATTCTATGACAGCCTAGTGAGGCATGCTTTATTATTATGACCATCTACAAACGAGGAAACTGAGGCAAAGAAAGACCTGTAGCTGGTAAGTACGGGAGGCTGGGTTTGAATTAGGCAGTCTCATATCAGACCCATCCTAAGAGGATGCTGTGCTGCCATAGTGAGTAGCTGTTAAGTAAATATTGTGCCAAAAGCCATAACCAAGATCTGTTTTGTGCAGCCACTGGGCTCAGTGCAGTGGAGGTGGGGGGCAGGGGGGCAGGTGGGATACAGAGTTAAGTAAAGACTTGCATTTCATGGGAGATGCCTGTGAGATGACTGAAAATGTTAGGTGCCCTATAAAAGGAACAGGAAAATGCAAGGTGGGAGGGCTGAATTTAACTTTGGGAAGACTTTAGAAAGTGGGGAGTCTGAGCTGGCCAGGAAGGAGTATGGTGTTGATAGGGACTGCTGGGTGAGGTGAAGAATGAAGGTCATTCCAAGCAGAGGGGAAAGCATGAGCAGAGAAACAGCAGGGTAAAGGAGAGGCCACATTCTGGAAGCAAAGAGCAACCTTGGTGCCTAGCTCTCAGTGTGAACAGGGAGGCTGGAGAGTGCAGCTCAGGAGGGGTAGAGAGAGTTTGGGGCCTGTTCTGTGAGGGGGGATTATCTGCAGGCTTTGGCATGGATATAACAGAGCAGTTAACTAGGAAGAAAGCTTGGCTCCTGTGTGAAGCAATTATAGGGGAGGAAGACTTCCTGGAGGAATTGGTTTTAACTCCAGAAAAAAAGCATCAGAGAGAAAACCCTTCAATTCTGTGTTCTATGCCTCTTAGGAAAAGGATTTATTTCCCTGCTTTTTTAATATTTTTAGTCATAAAAATAGATTCGTTGGTACTTCACTATTACCTCTATAGGATATGGAACAGTGTCCTATAATACCTTGTTTCGTATTTAAAAACAAAAATTGTATTTCTTAGAGTGTGCGTAATTTTTGTGAGAACATGTTTTCTTTAATCAAGTCATAACTAAAACTTGATTTACACTTTCAGAGAAAATGCAAACTACATTTTAAAACGTCTAAGTGTAAAGTATTGGAAGTACTTCAACTTTTACTCTCTCGAAATGGTAATGTGCTAAGTGCATTTCAGCCTGTTAAATAAAGAGCCTGTTCTGAATTCACTATATCTTTTAATCAGGGTGAATATATTGGACGACTCTTGGCTCCCTTAAAATTCATATTCTAAAATCAGTATATTTATTAATGGTGGTGAATTGTTCAAAGCATATACATGTGCTCAGATATACATCAGAATTGAAAAAATACAGGACAGTGAGCCATCCTTCCATAGATTTCATTTCTGTTCAACTTTTTAAAAAACAGTTTTTTAGAATGATTATATAGATATGCAAAACTTTTTACTCATGATTAAAAGCAGTAGAAAATTGCAGTTGGATTGGATTATAATCTGAAAAAAAATTTTTTCTTTGGCCGCACCACAGGGAACTTCCCCCACCAGGGATCTAACCTGTGCCCTCTGCAGTGGAAGTGTGGAGTCTTAACCACTGTACCACCAGGGAAGTCCTGAAAACTTTTAATATTTGTACATTTCCACATTCTTCCAAAAATCTTCTAATCAATAATATAGTAAATATACATTGGAAAACAGTAGGAATGTTTTAGTTTTAAAACATTCCCAACATTGACATTGTCTCCTAATAATTATCCAGTTCAGTAGATTTATTTTTCATTGCTATTCTCAATTAAGTGATCTTGATTTTGTGGTGAAAATCTGGCTAAGTTCTTCTCATCCTTCTTATTTAAACATGTGTTTACCCTCCTAGAATTAATTATCTAATGGGTCAATTTTGGAAGACTTTGAAAATCAGCTTTCTGTAAAATAGGAAAAGCATCTGTTTGTTGTTATTTCCTACTATCTATGGAGAAGTCATCTCAATTTGATGAGGTCCTATTTTTTTTTTTTTTTTTTTTTCCGGTACTCGGGCCTCTCACTGTTGTGGCCTCTCCCGTTGCAGAGCACAGGCTCCGGACGCGCAGGCTCAGCGGCCATGGCTCATGGGCCTAGCCGCTCCGCGGCATGTGGGATCTTCCTGGACCGGGGCACGAACCCGTGTCCCCTGCATCGGCAGGCGGACTCTCAACCGCTGCGCCACCAGGGAAGCCCAGGTCCTACATTTTGAAACAAATTTGAGTCCTCTTGTGTAAGCTGTGCCAACATGCATATGTGAATTTATATCAGAAGCACAGGCCTTCATGCAGCCCTTAGCTTTCTCTGTGAAGCCAGTGCACGGTAACTAGGTGCACCAATAACAGCCTCACTTAATTAGCTTTATGGGATAAATTTTCTATAATTGCTGTACCAAATAAATGTCCATGCACATCTTCATTTGCATTTCCAATTAAGTATTTGCCCAACTCTCACCTATGATGGATTTTGCACATTGTACTGGACATTCTTAATCATATTTTTTTAAGTTAATGCTGAAATTTTGGCCATTGAAATATATAATATTTATTTTACTTTACATAAATGTTTATGGATGTATAACCAAATACAAAATTTAACAGGGCAAAATGGTGATTTTTGGACACAAACATTCAACTCTCTCCCTCATCTAATCCTGGTCCAACATGTTCATTGAAGTAAAGGAAGATAAGGCACATTTTTCTGTTGGCCTTGGAAACCAGCAAAGGGTGCCATGAATATGCTGGAATTATCATGAACCATAACTGGTGTAGAAGGTGGATGATATTTGGTTACGACAGGCCAAGGGAGAAAGAAGAATGACTAGTGGGATTCCTCTACTGTCCTATAACGGGAAGATAGAAAGTATAAATCTGAGCTTATCCTGATTTTACCTGATGGTAAACGTTGACTGGGTTAAACTTTTCTATTAAATGGAAAAACCTCTCATAATGAGTGAAAGAGTAAAATCTAAGTGCTTCTTCTAGATGAGACACCTCAAACATGGCAATACTAAAATGGATGAACAAAAGTGTAACACATAAATGTAAATAAAAGGTAAGTGAGAAACATACAGAGGAGGCTATTTTATGAGTTACAAAATAATTTGATTATCAATAAAGTTATAAAGACAGGAACTTTTTGTGAATGACTTCCCATGGAAATGTGTGTGTGCGTATGTATATACATACATATATATATAATATTTGAAAGACCAGAAAAATTACAAAATTGGAATCGCAGAAAAATAACGTATATTATCTATCTAGCTTTTAAAAATCAAACAAAAAACAAAGCTTTGAAGTGATGTTTTAAAGTGCCAAGTCTTTGAAATTCCAAGTTCCATGAAGTGTATGCTAATAGCGAAAGTCCTTGCACATGATTCCACAGCTACTAAATTTCTGATGATGAAACCCTGGAATCTCTTTTGTTTTTATTTTTTTAGCAAGTTCTCAGGTGAATTTTAAACAAACTAAAATGGTGGTTCTTAGACTAGAGAATCAGCCGTAAGCTTTGTCCAACATATGTATGGGTAGACACACACATAAATACATAAAATATTCTGTTCACATACCCACTTAACTTGTTTAATTGTTGATTATGTTGTGGGTCCAAAACGCTTCAATAGATTTCAAAAAGGCAGAACCTGTACTGTGATCACAGCACAGAGAAATAAATAACAAAAATGAAACAAGTATCAAAACCCTTGGTAGAAAAAAAATCTCAGGTAGCTAATGTAGATACCAAAACTGCAACTATAAACTTCTTAGTAACTAACAATGAAATACAATATATAAAAACTATGGGTAAGGGCCAAAAGTGTTATTCAGAGGAAGTTTTTTTTGGCTGCACCACAGGGCCTGTAGGATCTTAGTTTCCTGACCAGGGATCGAACTTGTACCCCCTGCAGTGGAAGCACAGTGTCTTTACCACTGGACCACCAGGGAAGTTACGTGAATGGTTTTATAATTGAACAACAAGGTTGAAAATCAATTAAACATCTCAACAAAACGAACTAAAATAAAGAAAACTGAGAAAATTATAAAGAAATTTATGAAGATTAATAAACGAGCAATTACATAGAAAGTATTTAAACAGTGTATTTGATCAATCCAAGTATTAGTTCCCCCCAAAACCAGTGATACAGGCAAGCCATTTACAAGGCTAATGAAAGAAAGGGAAAACATATGCTATTAAGAATGAGTGAACAACAAGAAATATGGGGATTGCTATGAAGAACATAACTGAATTTTACTAAGTATGAGAGAAAACGTTAATAAATATAGAGACATACCTTGGGAAGACTTAGGTATTGTAAAGGTATAAAAATCTCCCCAAGTTAACTAAAAATATAATACAGTACCCCATTTGAAGAAATTAATGTATAAAAATATCAAGGAAATTATCTTTAAAAATATAATTAGAGGAACTTGAATATCAGGTATTAAATGCACTGTTTAGTGAAAATCATTAATGATGGAAGTATCAGAAACAGTTATCAAATAACTCCACCCTTTTCTCCCTGCATACTCCCCTCCCCCGAATAAGAAAATAACACATTTCAATCATTTAATGAACATGAGTTTTGAAACCTTAACTGCACAGGCAATTCTTAAATGTTATTGAAGTTTATTGAGAACATAAAAGAAAATGGAAAATGTGTGAAATCATTCCCTGAGACTAAAATAATTCTGATATTAAAAAAAACACATTTAAAAAAAAAAGCAAATTATATACCTTTCATGGAACATCAGTAAGATTGAACACATTAGGAAATCTAATTGTGTAATTTATATTATTGAGTTAAGAAAAAAAAACACCTTGACAATCTCAATAGATGTAGAAGGTATACTTGATAAAATTTAACATCCATTCTTGATTATGAAAAAATAGTCTAATAAATTAGTAAATGATGAGCAGTGCCTTAACATGATGAATGATATCTATCAGAAGTATCACAAACATTAAGACTTACTGCTGAAACACTAGAGATAGTTATTCTAGTGTCTCATTTTTTTTTTTTTTTGGGCACACCTCGTGGCATGTGGAACTTCCCCGACCAGGGGTGGAACCCACACCCTCTGCAGTGGAAGCCTGGAGTCTTAATCACTGGACCACCAGGGAAGCTGCTCTAGTTCCTCATTTTTAAAATGAAAATAACAGTAGTTTCTACTGCTAGGATTGTTGCAAGAATTTAATGAGCTTATATACTTATGAATTAACTATTAAAATTAAACCTTTTAGGTCAGATCCAGCCAATGCAAAAATGTAAGAGAAATAAATGATATTTGAATGAAGGAAACACATTATTTGCAAGTACTAGCTGATAATATCTGTAAATATAAAGAAAATTAATAGACACTGTATTAGAATAAAAAAAGGTCAGTTATATATAAACAATATCAAAATTAAGAAAATGAAAACCAGTGCCCATACCCAATAGAAATCTTAAAAACCTAAAGAAAAACCTAAAAAAAAAAATCTGAAAAACCTAAAAAAAAAATTAAAGAGTATAACAGGAAACAAAAAAATGCTATAATGCTTAACTATGTGAGGAATTTCTGAACTATACTGAAGGACATGAAAAAAAGACTAATTGAGAAATTTAATATATGATAAACTTGAAACATGAAGTCATTGAGAGGATAAACTAAGTGATCACTATATAAGTGATTCTGAGGTAAGTTGGTCGCTTATCCATCAGGGAAAAATGCATCGGCATGTTACACCAAACACAGTAACTATTTCAAGGTGAATTAAAGGTCAAATGCTTGAAACAAAATAAATAAATATTTGTTTATTTATAGTTCCGTAAATAAAACTATTAAAATAATGGGAAGTGCTACATAAACAAACTGAAAAACAGGAATGATAAAGGAAGAAAGATTTAAGATGTCATGGTGAAAACAAAAATTTCCATAGAAGATTAAAAGACAAAGGATAGGTTGGTAAAAAATACTTGCAGCATAAAACAAATAGATGCCAGCACTAATATAAAAGTGTTTTTTTTTTGATCAATATGGAAAAGACAATTCAACCTAACAGAAAATTTAAATCAAGGAAGCAGAAATCTGTATAGCTAATAAGCATATGAATGGCTCATGCTTTATTCAACCACCATCGTGGTTGTTAAAAATGCAGAAGAGGGGGCTTCCCTGGTGGTGCAGTACTTAAGAATCTGCCTGCCAATGCAGGGGACACGGGTTCGAGCCCTGGTCCGGGAAGATCCCACATGCCGCAGAGCAGCTAAGCCCGTGCGCCACAACTGCTGAGCCTGCGTGCTACATTCTGTGTGCCTAGAGCCCGGACACCTCATTGAAGAGTAGCCCCCACTCGCCGCAACTAGAGAAAGCCCGCGAGCTGCAATGAAGACCCAATGCAGCCAAATAAATAAATTTATTTATTTTTTTAAAGTGCAGAAGAGGGAGCCAGATCACCTGGGTTAGCCCCCAGTCTTCTCCATTAACTGGCTATGTGACTTTTGACACCTTACTTGACATTTCTGTTTCTGTTTCCTCCTCTATGAAATGAAAATTATCACAGTACCTGTGTTGGAGGTCTGTGGTGAGGATTTAAATGGTTTGGTAAATGTAGAAAGAGTACAGTAGCACACAGGAAGCACTTAAAGTGTAAGCTCTTATCTTCATCACCCTTGTTTTAGTAGCTTAAATTACCAAATTACTTTAAGCAGTCAGATTAAGAAATATAGTCAAGATTTTTCATGAGCAGTGATGATTAAGTGTAGTCAAAGGACTCTCTCAGATGCTTTTGGAGGGAGCATGACCTGCTACCAGCCTCCTATAAGGCACCTTGGATTAAAATTTAATAGACACATATCTCTGAGCATTTATATTCTAGATATCTATTTTAGAGAGGCAGCTGGGGCTTGGAGAGATACAGTAATTACCCATGGTCACACAGATGCTAAACGCCAGAAATGGGAATTAAAGTGAAGTCTGTCTGGTTTCACGGTCCTACCATGGCCCACTGTTAATAAACATACGACAGAAAATGTTCAGTTTCATTAGTTATATAAAAAAAGCACATATTAAAACAACCTGAGGCCATTTTATTCCTATGAAATTGCTGTATATTAAGTAAAAATGCCTATGGTTGGCAACATTGGAAGGAAACGGACAGGCTCATTCACTGAGGCTAGGAGTATAAATTAATACAACGTTTTAGGAGAGCAAATTGGCGATACTTGCCGAAACGATAAAAATAGGTGTACCATATGACTCAATAACTCCACCTCTAAGACTTTATTTTTAGGAATGCATCATGGAAGCACAAAGATATCTATGTGTTAAACCATCACAGTGTTTACAGTTGTTAAAAATTGGAAACAATCTTAGTTACAATGGAAGATTGGTTAAGCTAATTATAGAATATTCTTAAGATGAAGAACCATTCTAAATTATGGAGAATCGATTTTTACATTGGAGAATGTTTCCCATACTTTTTTTAAGTTTAAAACACGAGTGATTAAAAAGTACATAAATGAAAGTAAGACAGAAAAAATCATGTTATTTAATAAGCAATTTCTGTGTACTTGTCACTGTTCTTACTGCTTTTTGCTGATTATTTCACAACAACTGCTGAGATATGTATCCTTTTTTTTTTTTAACTCACACTTTACAGATTAGGAAACTGAAGAAGAGAGGAGTTATGTAACTTATCCAAAGTTACCCAGCCACTCTGAGGCAGAGCCAGAATTTAAACTCACTTCATCTGCCTCTAAGGAGTCCCAAACTTCATCCAATATACTATGATCCTATTTTCATAAGATAAATATTTATAAAAGTACATTAAAAATTAGAGATCTGTTTGTTAAAAAATGGAATATTGTAAAAGTTACATTTTTTTTCCTTTTTTTAAGCTATTTTTGTAAATTGTACACCATTCTTACAATTAGTAAATATTACTTTGTAAAGACAGCTTCTATTTCAGGGAGAGGAGTTGATAATACATTTTGGGTACAGCAGGGTTTTCTGCCTTTACCAAAGTTCAGTGCTGGGTTTTGGATTCAGGCAATGGGTGGGTTGGATTGCCTTGTACAGAGAAAGGTGAGTTGTATGTGGAGAGCTGGGGTGATGAGTTCAGTGCTGCCTCTACTGGCTGGTGGTTGACTGTGTCAGGGCAAACAGTGACCTTATGGGCTTTTCAATCTCTCGTGCTGTTTGTAACTCCTGCGGTGGTAAACAGGCGTGTTTCCAACTGGGGATGTGAATAGAATCACTACCAAGTAAAGGATATTTACTTTTCTTCTCTCCTAGCCACATATCACATGTGAATATGTGTCTGTTCACATCACATTTTGTTGGAGTCATCTTGCATGTGCATTAGTGGGGATCACCTGCTGTATTGTTATGTCACATTATTTTCCCTTTTGCATGCAATGAAAAGCTTCTGATAGAATAACACTTGTTTACACCCAAATGTTCTCCATTTATTCACATGAAGGTCGAATTGGGGGCTGGGGAGGATCAATATGACTCTTCAGTTAGGATTTTGATGTTAAATGTGTATCTTTTCTCCTTAAAGCAACTGATGGTTTTATTCCTTCATATCGATTCTGATTAACTTTGCTGTTGAATTAGTTGATATCTTGTCACATCAAAACTTTACAGTAAAGCATAATAATGAGAATTCTCTATTTTTCTTGTTTTTTTTTAAATAATGAGAATTCTTTAAAAAGAGTTCCAGCTGAGAAAAATATTTTTTCTCTGTCCCACATACTAACCTTTGTTATATGCCAATTTAAAAAGTTTTGTTTTCTAATATAATGAATGTAGTATCTCTTTGGCTCAAAAATTAGTTTTATCACCAAACTTTTTAAAAATTCTTCATATTTACCATGCTTAAAGCTTGTGTAAGCAGATTTAAAATTCTTTTAGATAGAGAAAAATTGCATAGGTTAAAGATAACTTCAGGTCAGATTAAAATCTAAACCAGACTACCTTCTCTGTAACTTGTTCTCTGGCTCTGAAATCCTGAATCATTACTCAGAAACAGACTTCCTGTGCTCTTTCGTTCGCTGTCTGATGTAACCAAGAATTCACGGTTAGCATGGTTAGCTTTCTGATATATCATTTTGTTTCTGAAAATAATGTAAAGGAACATGGAAATGCCCATTTCCCTAATTATGGAAGTTTAATTGCTAATTAGGTTAAATCTTTATAACTGTCCTGCAGAGATGCCTTCCCCAAATTATTGCCTGATATCTGTACTCCTCACCTATGGAAAGGCAAGTATGTAAAGGTGTGTGATAAGTCAATTTGAAGAGTTTTCTTGTAACACTAAACTTAAGGACATTATCTATTATTTCATCCTTCTATCTGAGTGAAATGAAATCCTCCCCGATGTCAGCCCAGGAAGACTCTCCAGTTGAACTTCGAGATTTCCATTTGTCACAGTTTGCCTTGGGTGATAGAGTTCTCAGAATTAAACTTAAGTCTTAATTGAAGTGACTATCTCATACCTAAAGACAAAAGTATATATAGATTCTTTGCTCTAAGTTTTCTTTTAGCTGTGCTTTAGTTGTCCTATTTCATAGAGGTTTTAACATTATGAAATGCTAGAAATAATTTTCAGAGTTAAGTATAAATAAATATAGTTCTTGACTGGAAAAACATATGTTTAGCTTTCATTTATTATATAAATACTGTCATGTAGGAGTTTGGCAAGTTGGGGTGTTACCGAACTTTTTATCCTGTATTCATGTGTTTTAAGTTCAATTATATAAACACCATGGAAAATGAAAATATTTAACAAATAGTTTCTTTGGTTACTATCTCAGTGTTTAATTATAACACTAAATATTCAAATGCATTGGTCTGTTCTTAACCCAAGCATATCCCAAATACAAAGTAGTGTATTTCCTCTATCTCTCAGTTTATCTTTTCCCAAAAGATATTCTTATAGAGGACAGACTGAAAAGTGGAATCAACCAAATATTCATAAATAGAAGGGTTCATAAATTGTGGTTTATTCAGATTTTGAATTTTACATAGCAGTTTAAAGAAATGAGGCTGATCTATATACTAATACAGACACATTACCAAATACTATTGATACATACAGAATGAAATTACAAAATATATACAGTTTGAAACACAAAAAAATGTAAAATACTTTCTTCAAGGATATATTTATGAATATAAATTCTCAATAAAAATTTAGAAAGGGTACGTGCCAAATCCCTATCTAATTTCCTTCTCAGAGAAAGAATTGTGGTTATTTATGGACATTCAAAGGGACTTTTTTATTTCCTATAATTTTTCAATCTTTTTACAAATTTTTAAACTTACAATTTATATATTTTAAAATAATATATGAAAGTGCCAAACATGAGTAGCCTTAATTATATCTCTAGCTTTAAAAACTTCTTTAATGTCCTAGGTGGATTCTGTGCTTTGCTGACACAATTCAAGGACATTGAGAAAGAGGAAACGATCATTTACCCAAAAAAAACTTCTTTGACTATAAAATATTTCTTTTTATACTGATACCTCTTGTTCTTCTGTTGCCCTTCCTAACCCTTAAGAAATCATGGAAATTTTAAGATAACAGTACAATGATTATGGGTTGAGGCAAAACTAAACTGGACCAAAGTCAGCTTGGCAAATTGTCATATGCTGTTTTTGTATTTATTTCTTTCAACTTTAACACCCACAATTTATTAAGTGAGACAGTGGATAAAAGAGGAAGCTCAGAATCCTGTTTGGATACCGTTTAGGAAGGAAGCCAGGTCTTTATGGGGTACCCCCTTCCTCTTAGCCACTGGCCAGGAAAACCATCTTTCTGTTTAAAACCTATTCAATTTGAGAGAGGTGGGGTGATTTTGGGAAGGAAGGTGACCTCTCCCTTGTAAAGTGGAATGGCTCTGTTTCCCCCCCGTGACTTATTCAACTCATCTCCACCACTGTTTATAAGAACACTTGTGCTGGATTCTTGTAGTGACAGCAATAGTCATTTAAAATATGGCTCAGATTTCATGCCCTCAAATTTCCTATGTTATTTCAGATGTTTGATCATTACAATCCCAAATGGAGCTTTTGGTCAGCTCAAGTTTTGCTCTGCCCTGTTGGAGTTAACAGATATGCTTCGAATAAGCCAGAAGTTAAATGCATATACTACCACTCTGTATAATATAAGTATTGCTGCTATCAAATCTGAAAAGAAGATGCCATAATGGGAGCCAAGTCATTTCCAAAATGATACAGGGGATTTTTTCTTAGATGCCTCACACGCTGGGGTCCACAGGTAGATTGGTATGTGGCATTGATGTGACATGCTTGGCTGAGAGATGCTATCAGAAGAAGTTGTTTATTTTGTAGGTTTATCAGCACATTGTTCTTTTGAAATGTTCTTGTATTTTGACCTCAACTTTAGCTGTGCTGATTTATTTAATTTGCATTGCACCTTGGCTGTGGATCACTGGTCATTTTTAGAAAACTCGTTCCTTTATTCATTTCTTTAAAATATTTCGTAGTATTTGTATAAAATAATATTTGTATAAAATAATATTTTATAAGGCAATATTTTACAAGGCAATATTTTATAAAATATTGTATAAAATATTTTATATTTTTATAAAATAAAATAGCATATTATAAATAAATAAAACATCTTATTTTATAACCTTTTTATTTTGGAATAATTCTAGGTTTACAGAAAATTTGCAAAGTGATACAGAGTTTCCATCTATCCTCACCTAGTTTCCTCTAATGTTAACATCTTACATTGCCATGATGCATTTATCAAAACTAAAAAAAAAAGCTGACATTGTACATTACTATTAACTAAACTCTGGTCTTTATTTAGATTTCACCAGTTTTTCCACTAATGTCCTTTTTCTGTTCCAGGATCCAACCCAGGGTACCACATTGCATTTTATCATCTAATCTTAGTCTTCTGACTGTGGCAGTTTCCAAGTTTTTCCTTTTTCCCATGACCTTGGCAATCTTGAGTAGTACTTGCCAGAAATTTTGTAGAATATTCATCATTTTTTAACAAATAAAAATGTTTAACCTCTGGGATTTTTGAATGAAAACCCTGGTAGGCTTAGTAATCATTTGTACCACTAATTTTCCTCTCGTATATCAGTTTCAGCCTGGTGATGGTTACTTTATCTTCTTATCAGTTATAGCAGCACTCTAGAATTAAAAGTTGATTTATGATTTAATATTTACATAGTTTTAATATTTGCTTAATATTGGCTTCATCTGTGTATACGTTCTGCATTTTCAATTTTGTCAGCTCGTTCAGTTTAAATCCCATAGAAAGTCTGTATTTTATCTATTGTTTATGACAGATTCGAGACGGACAGACAAACTGTTACGTGTTGAAGAATAAAGATTTAGAACAAGCTTTTAAAGGAGTTATTTACTTGGAGATGGACCTCATATATAATCCGGTAGGTCTAACTGGACATATGTCCCAGCTTCTCTCTATGGAAAGTAAAAGGTGACCAGCCTGGAGAGATTCAAATCAATGTAAAATGTTTCAGAATTTTTGCAGCTACAAAGAAAATAGTGTTTTAAAACTGAGCCAAGAAAAATCAGTGCTGGACAGTCTGGTATTAATCCTGTTGGACCAGTAGAATTGATGGTGTGTAATTCTCAATAAATGTCAAGGGAAAAAAAAATAAGAGGAAAATTAGGTTCTTAGCTATATTACCTTTAATCTTCTTCCGAGGCAACAGTTGGCTGTTGGACAGAGAGATCTTCAAGCCTCTCACATGTTATTTAATTATTATAGTAGATGTCCTGCTGTCCAACACTATCAAGACAGGTAGTTACTCAATTGAAAACTACAGTTAAAGGAGGATTTTTTTTAAAATGTATCTTAAACTTTTAGTTTAATATAAATAAAATACATAAATATTACATTCACTTGCCAATTTTTAGGTGTGGGCCTAAAACCTTTTTTTAAATAGCATGGACATGTTATTTTTAGTTCTACAGCATATTCCTTGCATAAATACACCCGTAACATCTATGATTTCTAATTTCAGTTTCTTGAAAGTAGAGATATTTTTTTAAAAAACACTCACAGAACAATCTGAATGTGGAATTCCTCCTGATTATTTTTCCATAAAATCATCACCTCAATAGCAGTATCTTTTTAGTCACTGACCTTTCTCAAGACTTTCTAGAGCAACATCGATTTCAAGTCTTTTGATCTGTATTTCAATAATTTATATAATTAATATAGAATTATAGTAACGGGTAAAATGGGCATAAACAGGTTTGCGAATTAGCACAGTTGGTTCTAGATGGGCATACTATTCAAGTGCCAGGAGCAGAAATCCCTAGGCGTGCGCAGACATGGCTTACTTAGCTGTGAGCATTCCTTGTCATAGTATCAGCAGTAAGTTCTAGAAAGGGAAGGGAGAGCACAGGTTAATCCAGTTAGTGGGGTAAATGAATGTAGCATAATGGCACTTTTACAATAATTAGAAGAACGGGAGCCATTTATTGGCCATCTACGATGGGCCAGGCTCTGATACTATTTCATTTCATCCCCGCAATAAGCCTGGTCCCTAGCTATCATGAATGCCATCTTATGATGAGCAAATGGAATTAAACAGGGGAGCTGATTTGCTGATAAATGAGTGAGTCGGGATCCAGATCCAGATCTTTCTGACTTCTCAATTATCCCGATGCTGCATTGCTGATTGTTTACTATCTTTAAGAGATTATTCATAAAATCAATGGCAGGGAAGTTTTATATTTTATTCCTGGGAATGTTAGAACTCTGGGCACAGCCTCCAGTATGGGGTCTGTTGTTACTTCCTCTTTTCCCCCATTTCTTAACCTTTCCCTTCAGGAGATCATATGTGTGTGTTGCACACAGATCACCCTTCATCTCCTCTTTTCTTCTGGCAGGTACTTGTATATAGACCATGCACACAGGTAAAACTTGAGTTTTAGGGGGAAAAACAGCCTTAAATTAAAAACTGTTAAGTAATGTTCTAGTTGTCCATCTGATGTAGAGGAGAAGGACTTGAATTTTGTTCTTTCAGGTTTTCCTCAGTTTAGTGATTTGGATAAACCATGAAATCTCTCTGACCCTCAGTTTATTCCCTGAAAGCTGGGCTAAAATGACTCATTTACTTATTTTTCTGGATCATTGAGAGGAAATGAGATTCTCTTTGGAAAAGATGTTTTTATAAGCCGGAAACTGATTTTCACATGCAAGGTATTACTGGCAAAGAGTAGAGTAGTTCAAAACTTTGATGTGAAAGGAAGTTTTACTTTTTTAGAGACTTTGGTTTGAGGACTTCATGAGCCCCATCTCTGCAGTGGTTTAAAATATCTCTTTGATTTGCAATGTGGAAACAACACTCTGGAATCTCCAGTGTGACCTACCCGAGTGATGCTCATGAAATGAGACTCCGGAGACCCATGCAGAGCTCCGGGTACCCACCATGTCTCTGCCACCCCCCAAACCCCTAACCCCGCGCCCTTAGGGTCAGAAGGTATTGGTTTCCAGAGCTTCTCAATTATTAGAAAAAGAAGAGAGTGAAGTCTATCTCAATGCTGCCCCTTTTAACACTGGTGTCTTTCTAGATCAAAGCAAGTATTCGGACCTTTACTCCCAGAGAAAAGCGCTTTGTTGAAGATAGCCGCAAGCTGTCCAAAAAGGTAGGTCAGTGCAGTAAACTGGCTTGTTGGTACAGTCGGCACCCAGCACCCAGAGTACTTACTGGTCATGACTTGGTTGCATCTCACCCTCCTTCTCTGTTTTCCTCTCTCCCTCCTCCCTCTCCCCGCTTGTCTCCCCATCTCTCCACTCCTTCCTCTATCTCTCCTTCTCTCCCTAGACAAGGACTTCAGTTGGGCTCAGTAAGAAGGGAAAGACTCAGAACATATCTATTGGATGCTGCAGAGGGTGTCAGCCCTCCATTCATCCCCTGAACCATTTTTTAAACAAAAATTCTGAGCATCAAGCCATAAACCTTCTCTTGAACTTACTTGCCCCACCTACCCTCCTTTAATCACAGCCATTTTAGTCTCCATCTTTCAACATTTCAGGGAGGCATTCTGCCAGTGGAGTTCATCATGGAATTAACCCAGTTGATCTTTCGAGATGTCCAGCCTCAGATTCACTGATACCTGCCCCTACCACTTTTTTTTGCCTAAATTTGGATTGTGTTGGCATTTTACCTCCTATTAACTCTCACTCCCTCTGCCTATTGCCCTTAACTCCTCTCTCATCAGTTCAACAAAAAGTGAAGATCAGGGCCAAGTAGAGGAAGTTTCACATTTTATTTATTTTTTAACATGACCTTTACAGTTCTTTTCAGAGCCCCTCCCTGTCCTATTCAGACACAGTTCAGGATTTCACTCTGTACTTACTGTCCCTCTTCAGTTGTGTAGCAAAGAACAAAGTGTCCCCTTTTTAAAGTGTTTATTACTTCCACCACTTCCTGTGGGGTGAGCAGCTGTGGATTACAGAAAGCAAGTTAAATATAAAGGCATCTTATCATCCTTTGGTTTCCCATGAACTTCTGGACACCCTCGGGAAAGGCCTTAAACCTCTTCTGAAGGGGACGTCCAAATGTTTTGTTTTGGTCTGCGTAACATTGAGTGTAATATTTATTTTGTGTAATCTGAGTAAATGGCTTTATTATTGTTGTTATTATTGCCTTTTGCTCTGTTTACTTGAAAGTTAAAACCTGAGTTGAGGTAGGTGGCACAGCTGCTTTGCAAACAAATTGAAATGAATCTACCTACAACTGGGAGAAAAGACATTTCCTTTGCCAAACAGGACCTCCGCGTTGGGTGGCTTTGGGCTCTGAGAGCACCGGGAGTTTTGGGGCTGAGACCCTGGGGTATGTTAGGTTTCTCCCCAAGTTCCTCTCAGCACTAAGTGTCCCCAGATTTTTATAAAGTTGAAACTTGTGCTCATGACACAAATACTTAAAATCACTTAGTATGTGCCAGGCTCTCTTCTAAGCCCTTTAATTCTCTTCACAACCTACAAGGTTAGCACTCCTGTCAACCCCATTGAATAAGAGAGAGGTTAAGAAACTGGCCCAAGGTCACACAGCAAAGAGGTAGGAGAGCCGGATTTCCTTTCCAGAGCTTTACTTTCCTATAGAATAGACTTTTTCTTCTGGATTAGATGAGCTAGAGTACATGTACATTTCTACTGTAAATCTACCCATTTCCTTCCAAACTAAGCAACATAGTCCCTCATTCCATTCTGTCTCTCTCAAACACACACACACACACACATTTCACATGCCTGACTGCTGGGTTTTTTGTTTGTTTGTTTGTTTTGGCTGCGTTGGGTCTTTGTTGCTGTGTGTGGGCTTTCTCTAGTTGAGGCGAGTGGGGGCTACTCTTTGTTGCGGTGGGCGGGCTTCTCACTGGTGGCTTCTCTTGTCGCGGAGCACGGGCTCTAGGTGCGCGGGCTTCAGTAGTTGCAGCACGCAGGCTCAGTAGTTGTGGCGCGTGGACTCTAGGATGCTCAGGCCTTTGTAGTTGTGGCGCGTGGGCTCAGTAGTTGTGGCTCGCAGACTCTAGAGCACAGGCTCAGTAGTTGTGGTACATGGGCTTAGTTGTTCCACGGCATGGGGGATCTTCCCAGACCATGGATCGAACCCGTGTTCCCTGCATTGACAGGTGGATTCTTAACCACTGCGCCATCAGGGAAGTCCCCTGACTGCTGTATTTTTTACCAGCTCAGTTTTGTGCTGAACATTATTGAAACAGCCTATTCACCTTCAAAGGAGCTATAAAATGCATTGGATTTTCTTTTCCTCCCAGGATGATCATAGTTTAAAAATGAACTTTAGAGAAAGTATT
Source organism: Lagenorhynchus albirostris (assembly GCF_949774975.1). Lineage (NCBI taxonomy): Eukaryota > Metazoa > Chordata > Mammalia > Artiodactyla > Delphinidae > Lagenorhynchus > Lagenorhynchus albirostris. Next base: position 147,634,132 of record NC_083095.1, on the reverse strand, counting down.
AGGACTCTTCATTTTTACTGTTTTGTTCATTGGCAGTTATACAGAATATAATTTAAATGACCAAGCTGTCTGATCTAAAGAGAATATTTGGAGTGTTTAAACCTAGTTCTCTGTTTTCCATTTTTTTAATCAGATCTTATCAAGAGATGTAGACCGAGTGAAAAGACTCACCATGACAGTCTGGAATATAGTACAGTTCCTTACAAGCTGCTTCCGGTGGGAATCCACATTGAGAAGTACAGTAGCATTCGTGGTAAGCTTCCTTTTTTATGTTCAACTTATTTGCTTCTGAGCCCCAAGTCCAAATGCAGATGGGTTTTATTTTACTTACGTGAAGCAGAATGAGGCACATTCAACATAGCTGAAGTTTACACTGGTAAGGAAACTTTAAAAAAAAAGGATAGTCATTCATCTTTCTAAAATATATTATGACATAGGAGATTATGTAGGAGGTGTCTTTCCAAGACCATACTTGTCGGATTTACCCTTGGAAATCCCTTAAATTAGCCAAATCATACTTATATACTATCTCTTGATAAGGTAAAGAGAGCCAGTGTTCTATGCATTTTTAAATGTTTTTGTGGTGGTTATTATAAACCATTCGTATAGTACCCACAATGTGTTTGTCTCCTTCTGTACTCATGAGGGCCAGTGTTTTCTGAAAAATGGCAGTTGAAAAATCACATAACTAAATGAAGACTAAATCACTCTAATTTATGTTTTAAGTAAATCATTGGCAAGCTTTGGTATAAAAAAAACATTTATTCAGATCAAACCTCTTGAGACGTAACTGATTACTACACATTACAAGTTGACTCAACACCACAAAGGAGAACCACTGTCTGTGAAATACATTCTTATAATAAGAGTTGGCCTTTCCTTATGAGCATAATAAAATCACGGAATCTCAGAACTGCATGAGATCTTAAAACCACCTAGGTCAACCAGAGAGTCCAAGAATCTTGTAAGGACTCGAAAGTCAGCATAATGTCCTCACTTTACATCTCTGGGCATCCTCCCTCCTCTGTAAAGGCACTTGTCATTGATCAGATTGGTAGCGTCAGGCATGGGAGGAGAAACCAATTTGCTCGACTGCTAATCTTGTGCCTTTTGTATTATGCCATTAACTTCTGCACTGTGCAAAGATCACAGTAGGACCTAATACGATGTGTGAGTGGTTGAGTCATGATCACGGCTCTTTTGTCTTCTGGTTTCTATCATCCATGCTCTCTCTTACCCACCAGGCTTATCCACATTAAAAAAAAAAAAATCAGTCCCAGAGGTCAGTGGGTTGGAGGTCACTCCCACCTTTATTATGCAAGCTGTATACTGGCTCCATAAGAGGCTTTTTCTTAGCCATTTTAGCACTTTGTTTTATCTTTAGTTAATGTTAGTTTTTCATTGGTTCAGGAGGTAGAAGCCCTGTGATGGCTGCGGCCTTGGCGTTTAATATACTTTTTCTTTGTTTTAAAGTTGCTAGAACAATTGGGCTTGAAAACAAAATTAAGAAGGATTTTATTAATCCCTATCTGCCGTTGACTTGGCACTGATTTATCCACTTCCCTTTCTCACATTCTCCTCAGCTGGGGACTTCGTGTGTTGGGTTCCTCTTCAGCCTCCCTGCCTCTGTTTCCCACCTGAGTCCTCTCTACAAACTTTCCAGGGAATGTTCTGTGTGATTTTGGGCAAACGAGGCAAGTCAACATGATTGGTGGCTTCTTCCAGTCAGCACCCCGGCCAGTCCCTTGGAGGAAGAAGGATTTCCTCTTTCTTGAGCTTAGTTTCTGGCACTGAGATTTTTAGAAAAACAGAGATCTGTTGCACTGGATTATGTAGGGGGATGACAGAAATGATTAATGGGCTGTCAGCCTGATCTGAAGAAAGATTACAACAATGAATAGAAATAAGTTGTTTCATAGAGGGGGCTTCTAAACGGGAAGGGAGCCTTGGCATTGGGGCCACTTCTGCGTGGCCTGGGACCTGAGTGGACCCTCCTTGCTGACACCGCACCGCACAGCCCTCTGCCAGGCTGGCTGCCAGAGGCAGGCTAGCACATCCTCCTTTAAAATCCCTGAGGCCCAAGGAACGAAAGATAGAGGAGTGCTCTTCTTGCTGGTTTGCCAAAATGTAATTTTGCAAGGGTCCTGAGTTTATGAGACGGTGGGAGGCCCCACTGCAGGTGTGGATGGGGCCTGTGCATCCGTTCTGTGCATTCGTTCTTTCTCTCTCTAGGTTGTCCTGAAGGTACTGAAATAAAGACAGCTTCATTCAGATACACTTAGTTTTCTGTTTTCACTTGAAACTCTACTTTTGAATGTTTATCTCACATTTACTTTGACCAGCCATGGTGGATCTCAGAGATACTGCAGATGTAGAGACGTAGGTATCTCCCCTCTCTAAGCTGATGATGTGTAATTTCATTAGAGAATGTTTTTGTTGCTACCATCATGATGGTCACTCCAAAACTATTTCTGCTCTTAAAGCGAGAACATATAAAGAAAAATACATTCTAGGATAAAATAAAAAATGCACTGTAGCCTCTCTTATTTTCTTTAATAAGATCATGGGTAGCCAAGCCTTCATATTTTTCAGAAAACATTTTTGCTTTCATGGCTCTTGCTTACAGACTTAACGCTAGCTTCTTGTGGAGTGCTGAAGGGTGATTCCAGGCCTGTGGGCTGCCACTGGCTGTGCCCCTGACTCTGTAGGACTCTGTTCAGGGTTGTCTTTCTGAAGAATGTTGGATCCTCGGGTGACCTGGGCCAGAGAGGGAGGAATGGGGAGACTGTGTTGCTGAAGCCTGGCTTCGCTCCCTCACTCCACTACTGAGAACACTGTGTTTGTCTTGGTGGTACAGTACACACTGATGTTCTCCTATGATCTACTGAGGACAGAATGCTGCTCCGGGTCTTTATCCATCCATGTGGTACTTTGTTCATGCTTCGTCCACTTGCCTTGGCATTTCAGGGGCAGGGCAGTTTCGTGCTGGTCTGAAGCAAGGTCTTAAGCCAAGAATTTATTAAACAATAGGACTGCATGTGAAGGCCTTTCTCTATTAGAAATTAGGATCAGTGCTCTTTGAGGGTTCACTGCACAGGTGTGAAAAGAACCGTTTTGGCTAAACCTGTCTCCATTGGGGCTTTTCCTTCCCCTAGAGGTACAGCACCACAAGCTAAGGGCAGAAACATAGGAATTTTTCACTTCTGTTTTGTCAGGTAACATGAAATTGCTTTACTAACATCATGTTCATGTTTCTATTTTCAGTTGATACAAAGCAGGAATGTTATAGGATCATGTTTAGTATATTCTGGTTGTTAATCTTAAGACTTTATGAAAGCAAGCCATACATTTTCTAAGGGATCCTGTGGATGTATGTATGAATATATCGTATCTTGTTGAAAGCAGGAGTTAAAGGAAAGCATCCTGTTAAGATCTAGGTCCTGTGGTGTCCGGTCAGAAGTGGATGAACAAACATGAGAAAATTTATCTTGCTAGACTGTCTAAGCATTAACCTCCCCCACCAGAGGATTAATCCCCTCTCCACTTAACGTGGGTGGTTGTTCTCCCAATACTAAGAGAAGAACGTTATCTTCCATTTCCTGACACCTGCCACGTGACTGTTACTATATACTGTTTAATTCATTGTTATTGTAAGAAATTAAAAGTGGACTATTATTGAAGTATAGTTGATTTACAATGTTGTGTTAGTTTCAGGTGTACAACCAAGTGATTCAGTTATACATATATATATGTCTATTCTTTTTCAGATTCTTTTCTATTATAGGTTATTACAAGGTATTGAATATAGTTCCCTGTGCTATACAGTAGGTCACTGAATGTGAACTTGTTTAGAGTAGTCAGATTCCAAATCATACTTCTATAGGCTTAATTTTTTTTAACATCTTTATTGGAGTATAATTGCTTTACATGGTGTGTTAGTTTCTGCTTTATAACAAAGGGAATCAGCTATACATATACATATGTCCCCATATCTCCTCCCTCTTGCGGCTCCCTCCCAACCCTCCCTATCCCACCCCTCTAGGTGGTCACAAAGCACCCAGCTGATCTCCCTGTGCTATGCGGCTGCTTCCCACTAGCTATCTATTTTACATTTGGTAGTGTATATATGTCCATGCCACTCTCTCACTTCATCCCAGCTTACCCTTCCCCCTCCCCGTGTCATTACCTCTTTTGAGTCTTTCTCCTTCCTCTAAGTTTTCTAGATTTTTTTTAATGTGTTTTCTGAGCTTTACTTGCTTTAAGCTAAAGATAATTGTTTTTCACTCAAAAGTTCACATTCTCAGTTTTTCCAATTGAAAGATAAATGAATATAAGATATCAACTTATGGACAGAGACCTATAACTGAAACATCATGCCTAGAAGAAGCACATCTGTATATTTCCCTATGAATGGATTTGTAAATATACGTGGTATTTTGTATACATGCCCGTGGTCATTCCCAGTCACAGGCTTTGAACTCTAGGGATAATTAATGGCTTTTGTTGTTTCAGTGATTACTATGTGTCAGGTACTGTCCTAAAGCATGTTATAAGTGTTAATTCACTTAATTCTCATAACAAGCTGCTGATGTAGATGCCAGGATCAGTATTTCCTTCTTTTTACAGATAAGAAAAATAAGCCCATAGAAGTTAAATAAAGGTTAAAGTGTCAGAGCTCATATGCTTTTAAGAGACAGAGCTGAGATTTAAACCCAGACCATCAGGATTTAGAGTCCATGCATGTAAACACTGGGCTACACTGCCTGTCATTGACGCCCAGGATTCAGTGATCACGATCCTTGTATTTAGATAGATATCATGGCTCTAGGGACAACCATATGAGTCATTTCAGATATGTATAATATCTAGATGTTATAAATGGAAGTTAAGCCTATTCCAAGATGCTTTGGGAGAAAGAAATCCTTATTATATGGGTAAGAATACTTCTCAGACATAGTCATTATATTCACAAGAGATGGAGTAAAATTAAAGAAGTGAAAGGTAGAAATGTCTCTGGCATCTTTGGGGAACAGCCCAGACCGTGGGAATCTCATGCTTATGACATCCGTGGAATTCAGCTTGATGGTCTGGAAAACCTCAGTGCTTGGTTCTAGGCTAAGCCCCAAATTGAGGTCTGAGTTATCTTTTCCCGCTTTTGGAGGAAGCTCTTAGATGATGTTGAAGAGCTTTCAAGGGGAGAGTGAAGAGTGAAAACAACTAAAGGAAGGAGCCATGGAAGGAATCTGTAGTTTTCAGATCTTCAAGAGTTCCAGGTTGTGCAGAATAAGGGCTAGTAGTGGAGATGAGTAACTATCTACATTAGTAAATTACTACAAAATATCTTAAAACAGTGGCTTTCAGAGAAATTGGCTCATATTTCTACTGTGGGAAGGGTGCTCTATTGTACGATATATTCCCATGTCTAGTGCAAATACGTTATTTGATGATAGTTAAGAGGAATTGAGTTTGTTTTCAAAAGATAATTTTGCATTGTGGTATTTGTATTGTAGAAGCAATCATCTGTATGAGTCTTTTTGATTTGTTTTTCTCTTGGGTAATTCTACTTTATATACAAGCCCCAAATATTGTCTATAAAAAGACCTAAGGTTATATTATGGCATAAATTTTTTCATATGGCAGGAAACATTTACTTGACAGTTGGCATCATCAGAAAATTATTTTAATAGCAAAGGTCTCCCAATGCTGCCAAAAAGGATTGCATTTATGTAGTTTGGTTTTCCACCACTCTTTAAGGCCCTCGCCTCTTGCGTTGAGGGAGAGGAGTCTATGGGGGCATTGATGGATTCCTTATTTATTAAAATTTTACTGGGACCTTTGATGTTAAAAAGCAATCTAAGTCTACCATATATCAATGGGTATTTTCATAAAGCTATGCTTTTAACATCTGTGACTTTTTTTCCTGCATTTTTGGATTGTAAGAAAATGAAGAATTAATTCTTCAGAGTTGACAGGGCCTGCAATATGATACATAATTTAAAGCATCAATCAACTGTCCCGCTCCCCAATAGGGTTAAAATACAATTCTCCACTTTCTTAGTGATAGCCCCTATTTAACATATATAGAATTCTTAGCTTTTAGGGATCCTAGAATTTTGAGAAGTGTGAAATGATTTCACATTGAACTTAAAAACAATAACAACTGTAACAGAACGAACCCTTCCATCACACACATATGTGCGTACACACACTCACACACAAAACACTGAGAAGCAGAGGGCATTTGGGAAGCAAAAAGTTTCGCTGCTGAAAGTTTTCTAAGAAAGATTTGATAAAAATTTCATGAGACCTTGCGGAGTGTCCCTGTTTATAATCCCTTCTGTGGCCCACAGGACATTCAGATTGAACTTACTTTGGTACAGATGACAATTACACTGGATGTTTTGTTTTCAGATTGGACGATTTAAATAGTGCTGGTCAGTTGTCTTTTTGATGCTTTAGATATTTATGTGTTAACTGGGTCTAAAAAATTTTTCTTTTTTTTTTAAAAAATTATATCACCAGTTTATTCACAATTAGATGCACTGCATTTGATTCAACTTTTGGTGGCTGTTTCCACATCCACCAGAAGTCACAATCGGATGTGCACAGCAGGCATCACTGCCTGTTTGGTGGGTGTTTGTGCAGTTGCTGCTTAAAGATTAACAGTTAAACTGAAAAAAAATCCACAGTTACAGTCACCATTTTGTCTGGAGAAAATTTTTTAGGCATCTTAAATGTTACGTATATATACTTACATGCAAAAATGTATAAATATATTACATTAAATGCTTAAAATATTTGCCAGTTTATTATTCGTTTTATTTAACATTTGTACAATGATTTCCAAAATCTTCCTTTTCGCAGTGGACTACCTAACATACTTTTAAAAATACTTTAAAGTTCTTTTTCAGTATTTTTTTTCCATAAGAACAATCCATTATTGCACATTGTGATTATAATTTTTTACAACATAATTTCACCTTCTATTGACAACTTCTCAGGCATTAACTAATTATGCCATTTAATAAAATTACAGTAATTGCATTAAAAGATTATCTATTGAAAATTTAAAAGGACACTCTTAGCTATTTTAGTATATTTCATGTTTATATTTTCAACTTGATAATTGAATTGCATTTCCAGGCAGAATCCTAGCTATACTGAATGAAATCAGCTGGTATTTTGGAGCATCCCAATTTTGAATAGTAAGCATTAGATCTTCATGTTTTAAAATCCCAGAATAGCATATGTTGTCAGTCTTCACACGGCCCTGCTGGGTAATAAGTGAATGGTTCTGATAGGTCCAGGCCCTGTATGGAGACTCTCTGTCTCTACCTGCTGCCTTTCCTAAGCTTTCTATTGAGATGTACGTGCAAGTACACATTTTTTGCCTTCTGTGAATTTTCTGGTTAGGAGCCATTGTCCTTTACAGATTCCAGAGAACTCAGTCTAGTTCTCTCTGCTGTCCAGAGATACCCTACGGTTAATTTGAACTTGATCCTGAATTTAGGAGCTTAAATCTTAGATGAAGAAAAGACTTCAGTGATCATGTCCCTCCTTGACCAAACCAGTGCTTCACTGCCTCCTTCAAGCTTGCCCCTCTTCCTCCCTCCGTCCCTCCCTTTCCACAATCATTGTTTGTCCAGTGTCTCATACACTGCTAGATACTGAGATACAGAGATGAAATGATCATAGTAAGTCATCCAACCATCTGTCGTCCTCCCCTCTTTTCTTCTCTTCCCCCCTTCATCTCTCCCTCTCTCTCCCTTCTCACCCCATCCGCCAGCCTCCCAGCCTCTCCCCAGTATCCCTCTCCACCTCCTTTGCTGTACCCTTTCTTTCTCTCCCCCAGCTTCCCTCCACTGTCCTCCTCTTATATTTGAAACCAAAGCAGTAAACTTTTACTTAATAAAGCACACCGTAAGAAAAATTAAGTTTGCCCTTTGGAGAGCAAATTAAATAATAAGCATGGAACTATTTTAAACATATAAAGTGAGCTACAAATGTGGGTAGGAATTATTAGCTGATATAACTATTGGGAGGTTAGGGTGTTGCTCTCCTAACTCAGAGAAAAGCTTCGCCGAAGTGGGTACAGGTACACACACAAACACACACACACAATTGCTGAAAGCTTCACTGAAGTGGGTACAGGTACCCACACAGACACACACACACAGAGTTGCTGTTTCATTGCAAAGGATGTGGAGGACCTGTTCGAGAATGGGGTAGAAATGCAGACAATTGTATTCTGTGTCGTGTAATTAATGTACAAGGGTCAACTATCTCTAGGGCTGATTAATGTGCATGGAACCACCAAATTCCAAATTATGTGATTCTGCCTTTAAGGCTGTGATAGTACTTTTCATGTTTGACCTAATAAATTAAGTTCTTTATATCAAAATAGGAGGGATTTTATTTTAATATTTCAGGTTAATGTCATATGCTAAAAAAATCATTCAGTGTAACGTAGCCATATGATTGAAGGATTATGTTAAGACACTGTGAGCTACAGATTGAATGACAGAGACCCCGTCTTTTATCTGTGTGTACGTCCTTACCGCTTATGATGGTGCTGAGTACGTTGCAGATATCTCATCAATGCTTCTTAGAAGAATACTGGAACTCAAGCAGACCATCTATTACCAGATACTGTTTGTTTGTATTCCAACTACTCCTCTGACCATAGCAATCTATGACCCCACCAGAGGGTAAAATTCAAAGACAACTGAACAACTTAATCATAATCTTTTCTGATGTGCATTTTCCCACCTTTTTCTCGACCCTGCCCATGGTGGCGGGGGTGGGGTGGGGTGGTGATGGTGCAAATTTGCAGCAAAATGTCCAAAAGACAGTCAACACTAAGCAGACTTGGAGGAGAGGGGTTGGCAAATCTCTAACCCAGATAAACAGCCCTTGAATCTGGAGGGATTTATTTTTGATTCTTACAGAGCTGAGTGCTTTCCCCCCCACTCCATCTGTTGCTATATATGACACCTGGATGTGCAAACATTTTGTCTGATGCAAAAATGGAAAAGAAGATTTAGAAATAAAAGAGAGAGGATTGGAAGGGAGGAATAGAGTGCTGGTGTGTCTGAAAACAGTCAGGACCCATTTCCTGCTTCAGTTTTGATCTGTTGAAGAACCATGCTCAGCACTTACATTTCGGGCTAATTTGATACTGCCTTTTTGGTGGTCCGAGCTTTGTCATTTGTTTGGAAGCTGTCATCTTTATTAGTCTCTCTGGCTGATCTTTGGGGCTCCCCATCAGGTGGCGCGTGCTTTCCGTTGTCTGACTGGGCTTGGCAAGCCGCTGGCCCTTTTATTGCTGTGTGATGCGGGCATGCTTGCCGGACAGCCTGTAATTAGACCCACCACAGATGACAGTTACAAGAGAGCCTGGTAATCATTCTAGCTGCCTGATCTGATGTTTATGGAGAGAAACCTTCTTTGTGGTCTGGTTAGGGTTTACTATACTGTGTCTTACTTTTGCCATTTGATTTATAATTCAGGAAGTTGTGTTTTGCTACCTCTCCGCCGAGCTTGGAGTTGTATCATTGGTTTTTGAAATAACAGCGCTAATTTGGAGGGGGTAGTTTTCATTGGACTGATACTGTAGCTCCCAATTTTATTTAAAAAGATAGGAAGACAATTAAATCAAACAGCCAGTTCATTATGTCATCTTTTAAACGATGTTCCTGTACAGTGTTTACAGACTGTTTTAGTCTCCCTGGGATTTTCTTATAACCCAAATCCATGTTTTTTAGCCCTTTAAAATGACTTTTCTATATCTGGCCTAGCTTTAAAATTTTTTTTTGTTTCCACTCGTTGCCAGGGATACTTCACTTTGTCAGGGAAAAATAAAAAGAAAGAAATATACTCATTAGCTCAATTGGTGTTGAGACCTCCATGGCTACGATTTTAAGTCTGGAAAAGCATGGAGCTATAGAATGTTAAGTCAGAGGGTCTTTACGTTCATTCATGGGGGAAGAAACTGAAGGCTTCGGGAAGGTGATTTTTCTCCTGGCCTGTTAGAACAGAGGATTTTCAGTCCTTATACCATTTTTACAGTGTGTGGCTTTTGTGGTCATAAATTTTGCAATTATGGTTTTAGTTCATGAGTATGAGCTGTATTTAAACAGTGTCCACAGATTGGGTTATTAAAAATTTTTTTTAAAACATACTTTTCTGCAAGTCTTACATTTGGAAAATATTTTATAAGTCTGGAGAGCTGCTACTCAGAGGGGTAATATGCCCTGGAGGAACAAATATCTGTAATATCTGCTACTTCATGTGGGCTTTTCTTACAGCAGATGAATCTTCCTCATTAAGACTTGAGGGGTAGTGCTGCTGCCGCTAAAGATGATGACGTGAGGATGATGATGATAATCTGCTTGCATGTTCTGGGTGTTTAAGTTTTGACTTCTGCTGTTCAACTTGTTCTTACTTTATTGGGCTACAATAACACTTTTAGTGAAATACTGTCTCAAATTTTATCTTTTGTTTAAAGAGCAACAGAATACTAAGCATGAATTTGCCAATAGCAACATTTCTTCTGCTCTGGTATAAGCCAGGTACATGCAATTATAAACTTTATTGTCAATTATTCCGTAGCAAAAGTGGCTTTCCTTGGAAACCATTGAAGTCCTCACATTTCTGGTAAGGAAATTTCTGTAGGCTAATTTGTGCTCCAGATTCTACTTTGCAAAATAGGAAAATGTGATGTGTGTTTAGCTGTTAAAAAATTAGCCACCTGTGGCCTCAGTCGCCTATACCTCTTTCCATACATTTTATTTTGCATTTCATGATTTTTAGACTTTTAGTAATGTACACATTCCAAGAGAAAAATAATTGATTTCCAGGAAATTCTGTGCATGTGCATACACACACGCACGAACATATACAAGGGGGAGGGGGGCAGAGGAGGAGGAAGAGGAGAGAAAGGAAAAGGGAAAAGAGAAGGGATAGGGCTTCCCTGGTGGCACAGTGGTTGAGAGTCCGCCTGCCGATGCAGGGGACACAGGTTCGTGCCGCGGAGCGGCTGGGCCCGTGAGCCATGGCTGCTGAGCCTGCGCATCCGGAGCCTGTGCTCCGCAACGGCAGAGGCCACAGCAGTGAGAGGCCCGCGTACCGCAAAAAAAAAAAAAAAAAAAAAAGAGAAGGGATAGCAAATAGCCTTTCCATTGCTGGAGTTTACTTAAAGACAGTCCTGCAGGTGGCGATAGAATCTCATAAATGATAAAAATCCCAAAGTAAATTTCTGTGCACTGTTTCTTGGGGATTTTAATTTCAGTAATTTATTTTTAATTTGATACAGTCATCTACAAGCCGAAATCATTACATTAGAAAAAATTCAAATGTCCATGTTGTGTAATCTCTGTTTTTATAAAAATTTTCTCAGATATTTTATGGCGTTTTCATCTTTATGCACAAGAGATGAGATCTAGGTTATTGCCGAGCTGGTCCAGATTTTATATGACAAATAACCATTTTAAGCCTGTTTTTTTAATTTTTATTTTACTTTTTTTAACATATAGCTAAAATTTGATGCCTGTGCCATTAGTTAGGTTCATAAAATCTTTTGCTATTGAGTATTAAGTTGTATAAGGGTAGTGCTGTGTGGGTGTATGTGTGTCAGTGTTTGCTTATGTATCAGAGTATCACATCAGTTGCTTCCAGAGGACATTTCCTTCCTTAGCTAATTGTTGAAGGTTAGTTTTAATCTGAGAGGAATCACAAATTCTTTGAAAGCTATTTATTTTACCCAACAATAAAAAGGCAACATAAACAGTTTGTTTGAAAACACTAGAAATTACATAGTGGATATGATAACACTTTTTCAATTATTTTATTTTAGATATTAGGCTTTCTTCAAGCAAAGTTAAAACATTCAGTAGATCTTTCTTTCCTGCTAGTTGAGGTTCAAAAGTTCTTAAATTGCTTATTGTGAATGTATGTTTTCACTTGCCATTTTTTCTTAAGTTTGTGTTCAAAGATGCAAACTCTAAAGTGATTTGCTTAAACATAAAGCTAATTTTCAGCTCTCGTCTTTTCATGTAGCCTCATTTAAAAAACCTTTGCAGTGCACATTTTCAAGGGGAACTGCCTTGATTCTAGAAAATGTAATTATTTTGGTTTAAATGCTTTAGGCTTTAGATGTTGAGTGTCATCAGCAGACAACTGTGATGGTCTTGAGCAAATTACGTGAAATTCAGTCTTTGTCTCCTGAACATTTCACTAAGTCTTATGGTGAAGTTCAAAACCAATAAGGTCTTGTATACTGTACCGTCGAATACAGAATTTCTTATAATAGAAGAGGGGGAAAAAGAGAAAAGAAAAGAAACCTTCTAGCCTTCTAATATTCTGTTTCAATTGCTATTCCAATTACTCATGAGGGGGAAGAGTGGAAAGCAAGTCAGACCCTCGGAAAACCTGTTTTGCTGCCTTCACATAAAGGATATTCAATTCTGTGCTCTGTTAGCAACTGACCAAAATCTAATCCATTAAAAAATATATCGTGGTAAGCAGTTCTTGAAAATGTTTATAATGAATGGTAAAAGCCAAGCCTCCACTGTGAGATTAGCAGTTGGAACAGGATGTGTTCATCAGGAAATAGGTTATTGCCTTACCAGTGTGTCCTGCTGCGTAACCTGCAGGATAGATGAAGATTTAAAAGCTTGCAGTGCAAGAAGTTTATTTGATTTCCCCCCTTTGCCTTCTTTTGCATATCACAGTGTTGTTTATCACCCATGGTGCTTTTTATCAACAAATCTATTCCAAAGTTCATTTTATAGACAAAAAGCATCCAGTGTTTTGGAGGTCACCTCCCCCCTCCACGCCCCACCCCTGCCACGCATACCGGATGCTCATCAGTAACCTATTCAGATTAATGTAACTAATTCACTTTTACAGAGCGAAGTCTGTAGCTTTAAAAAATAATAAGAGAATGGTGAAAGATGATTTTCCAGTCTGGACTCACCCTCACCCCCCATCTTAAAGGTACATGAAATAGTGGATACAGGAAATACCGAATACCGTGGATTCTGGTGATTTTCCTGCTTTTTGCTTGATTGCCGTCCAGTGTTGGAGCCAGTGGACAGTAGTGCTAATGAATAATGCCTTCTACATGGACGATACCTATAGTCACACACACGCAGTGACTAAGAGATCAAATACACTGGCTAAAAAGCCTTAGGGAAGCATTATGTGTCTGAGGTCTGATCTATTGTCTGGGAGGTCAGATGAGTGTTAATGCACTCTGCAAAGATTACACTCCCTCTCTAATTGCTCTGACACTTCCTTAAAGGATTTAAACAGTCAGGAAAGGTGATGCTCCTTGTCAATTTTTGTCTTCTGCCTGCAGTTGAAGTTTATCTGTCTTTCCACTGAGACCACTAGATCAAGTAGCCTCGCCAGTGTCAAAGGCATAAACTCTGAATTAATAGTGAAAGCAAGGAGAGATGTTATTTACAGCTCCATTATGACTTGCTCTTTAAATGCTTTGCATTCCATCTCTGGTGTTTACATTGTGAAAACAACAGTGTATCCACGTTCAAAAAGGGGGGCTGAAAGAAATCCAAGGCTTCACTTTGACTTTTGATTAGGTTTGTTTTCATAATCTTTTCTCAATGACATAAGGGCCAGTGTGGCATTTTGCATTGAAGTTATTTCCGTTAAAGAAGTAAAGAATAGTGGACTTTAGCATTTCCTCTGTGCTGCTTCCCCCACCAATACACACACACACACACACACACACTCCATTCTGAAATGTTTATCCTAAAGTAGGCACGTACAAGACTGACCCACACGTAGGACCTGATAACTTTGTCCAGACCATCATTATAAATATCATACGTTGTGCAAACACATTTTTAAAAACCTCTCCTCTCCGCATTAAAGAATGCTTACTCATTCCTCTGTGGTGTCTGGAAGCTGAGATATAATTTTATCAGACTCTGTATCTCTTACATTGCTTTGATTTTAACTTAGTATTTTCTAAATGACACCGAAAAGCTTGAAGGAAGCTTATACCAATTCTTCCATGATGGGAGTTTAGGAAATCCCGGGAATCTGTATGTTGCAGATACGATATTGCATTCCTTAAATTCATAGTCTGCCTCTCTGTAGGAGTGGGGAGGGCAAGCTTGCATTTCACCCTGAGCATATTCCGCCCACCATGTGCAGTTGCATCATTGAGAGGTAAGAATTCCTCTTAGATCGGTTCAAATTGCTAATATATGTGGCCTAGAGCCTGCAATATATTTATGTAGCTTCCAAAAGAGACTTGGGAGGATTCCCTGTAATTCAAGATGGTAGTCTGAATGATGGGTGTAGATGGATTTTTTTTTTTTTTTTTTAAGAAATCCTTGTTTGTCCCACGGGATTTTCACACTTTTCAGCTGACGGCACTGTATTTTACTCATATTGTGTAAAGCTGTCAGTGTATGCGTTATGTGTGTCTCCTGAAGGCTGAGCAGACGACGAGAACTATTGCTAGAGGGGGAAAAACACATTGGAATCAACATCTTCAGGAGAGAATTTCTCCAGTGTCTCTCGTTCCTGCTCCTATGTAGACTGTCCCTCGCACTTCGTCTTATTGTATGTTCCCTTGCACTGTTGGTAGATTACACTGAATGTTTCATCTGTATATAAAAATTAAAAATTCAAACAAAAATCTGGCCCACATGAAGAACAGGCCCTTTGGGCATATGGTTCATTATGCATATTCGTTTAATTACTAAAACACTTGGGATGGCTTTCCTGCCCTTGCTTTCAACTGGCAAAGTTGGATCTCTTCTACTGCACAGAAAATGTAGCACAGGATTCTGTTCTGAAGGATAAAAAAAGAAAAGGGGGGAAAAAAGAGCCTTTGAAGAAGGAATTCACCAAAAGGAGGTATGATTCTCAGTATGAAACCAATAGAAGTCAGAATCTCTCTCTTTTTCTCTCCTGTTTTCGTCTCTTTCTCCCTCTGATTTCTACCACTGCCCCTGAAGGCTAGTTTTACTGTGGTTCGTTTATATGAATGCAAGCAGGGCAGGAATGTGAGACTAAGGGTTTGGGTTTCAAGTACACTCCCTCCGAGCAACTCAAGTCTCACGATGAAGCTGTCTAAGTTTTATTGGTTAGAAAGGCCGTGCTATGAAAGTGTGACTTTAATTGATTTTTCAGGGCAAACAGGTGGTGATGGTTTAGACATGCCCTAGTCTCAGTGCCACTCCTAATTCGGAGCAGCACATATAATAGCTTTATTGAAATAAACAGCCCCCTGGCTTTGCTTTTACCTGAACATCTGCCTCTTGGATTTTAAAGGGCCTTTTAAAATATTTTCATTCTGTGCTTAAATGAATCTGATCCTAAAAAAGCTGAGGAAGACTTTATTTTCTATTCATGTCATCAAACTTATTATTTTTTGTTTGAAAGGAAAAACATTAAAATTCACACAGCGTCTTTAAATAAGATCATTGTTGTTTCAGGAATTTTGGTGGTTGTTTTGGGAACATTTACTTACATGATGCAACAGATTTTAAACATAACAGGCCAAAAATTGAATTCGTACTTGCTGGGTTTTGATTTGAACTATTATTTTGGTGAGCAAAAGATTGTTTGAATGTCAATGGTGTGTGTGTGTGTGTGTGTGTGTGTGTGTGTGTGTGTGTGTGTATGTATGTGTGCACATACGTGCTTAAAGACCATATTTTGTGTTCCTTCCCGGTTTATAGTGATGTCTCAGCTTTGTCGGAAAGCTGCTTGGATTCCTCATCAAAATAAACTCAGGACTCCTAAGAGCATTTTTAAAGGAAAGGAAGATCCAAACTTGGCATCAATTTTGTTTTTAGTGGCAAGGATGTGTGGCTCTGATACAAGCACAATTTTCTTTTTGATTAAGCAAATAGGTAGCCTATCCGAGTAATGGGAGACCATCCAAGACATTCTTGATCCAATTCCTAAGGGAATTGTTCTTTGCTATAAAGAGCATTGCTCACTAACCCCTGTGGGAGAGTTCTCGAGTTAAGGCACCTTAGTCTATTTTAAGCACACTGAACATGTAAAGAGCTACTGCAGGCTTAATGTGAACATATTGCAACCCTGCTTCTTTGAGTGCCAGAAATAAAGCTGTAAGTGGAGGAACTTAATACAGTGAACTGCTTTATTCCATCACTGTGCTAATGCTAATTAGATACACTTGCTTTATTACCCAGAGCGTTTTTCCTGTATTCATTCTGATCCAATCTTTCTGTGAATATGAAGGAATAAGTCTTAAGTGTTCAGTTGAAGTTTTTAGTCAGAATTGCAGCCTGATGTTCATGTGACCAAAGTCACATGAACATCCTTTAATCAGAGCAGATAATTTGCTGATGGCTTTGAAAGGTGTATTTACCAAAATCAGACTTTCCACTGCTCAATTGCTAGCTTCAGCAAAAACGCATAATGAGAAATTTACTGTCTGGTTCTAGACCTGGAATGATGATCATTCTGGGTGAAAAAGCCAATAGTTGCAGCACATTACATGTTTTCTTTGTCTCATTTAGTTTAGTGCTTTTCTACTTTTTAAAGTAGCTGTTCTGCCTTTATGAGTGGTATGAGGATTTTTATTGGGCTACAGGTGATTGACTTGTTCCCATTTATTTAGAATCATCAAGAAATGTAAAGTGTAGAGTGGCCGGTAGCATGATACAAACCTTAACATGATGGGATTTTAATAAATACTTTATATTTAAAAGAGGGAAAAGATGATGATGTATTTAGAAAGGAATGCATGCATAAATACAAGTTAGAATCATTTTTTTTCTGTTTTTAAAAAAATCCCATTATACAGTCAAAAGGGGAAAATAAATGTCAACAAAACCTCTGTCTAGAAAAATACAGTCTAAAAGTCTCCAATTTATATTTAATATTAGTATTTTATGGACTTTTTATGTATAGACTTCCTCTAAAATCAGAATGGAATAAGCTACATTCTTCTAGAAGTGTTCAGTTTAGTGTTATTGTGACATTGGCAGTTTGAAAATTACAAACAGTTACAGAGGATAATAAAAGTAGGGAACACATAATCCAGGTATCTTTCTGCAAAAGTATTGGGAATAAACTACCAGTTGTGATCATTCTCACACAAACCTAGAACTAATTGATGAACTAACTCTAAGAGAAGGCAAGACACCTAGTTTGATTTAACTCGCAATGAAGTGACCAGATCATTCCATGTCTTGTAGAAATAGTCAAAGACAATGCCAAATAAACACCAAAAGTGGTATATTCTGACACCCAAGAAAATAGGTGGTTAATCAATGTTGGATTTGGTAAACTTTCTATGTATGTTGCTCGAGCATGATGTCGAGGCACAAAGGTTTTGTTAGAGGATGGGAGAAAAGTGAGGGTCAGAGCAGGAAAGGACTTTACAGTTCTGGACCCAATCTGAGTTGAGGTTTGCCAAAGTCATTCTTCCTTGATTGGTGCTGTTTTCTCCTTACCTCCTTCTAGGTGGAGGCTGGACTGGGAAGGACTGGGAAAAACAATTTCTTGCCTAGACCCAGTGGTTCCTTCCAAAGGTGTAAAATTGGTTTTCTGGTCAGTCTAGATAACCTTTCATAATTTCCCTAGATGTGTTCACCTTTTTTACATTATACTACTTTATTAGTTTTCTATTGCTATTGTAACAAGTTACCATACACATGAGTGGCTTAAGACAACACAAATTTATTATCTTCCTGTTCTGGAGGTCAGGAGTCTACCACAGGTCTCACTGCACTAAAATCAAGGTGTTGGAAAGGCTGTGTTCCATTTTGGGGAGAATATGTTCCCTTTCCCTTTCCAGCTTCTAGAGGCTGCCCACATTCCTTGGCTCATGGCCCCTTCCTGCATCATATCCAGCAAGGGCACAAGGTTCAATCCTCACATGGCATCACTCTGACCTTGCTTCTGCCCTCACATCTTTTCCGGAATTTCTTTTTCTGCCCCCATCTTCCACTTTTAAAGACCCTTTGATTACATTAGACTCAACCAGATAATCCATGATGATCTTCCTTTGTTAAAGTCAGATGATCAGCAACCTTAACTCCATCAGTAGTCTTAATTTCTCTTTGCAGTGTAACATATTCACAAGGTCCGGGGAATAGGACGTGGATATCTTTGGGGTACTATTATTCTGCCTACCACAACCATGCCTATCTTCTATTTATGTTGCTTTCTGTTGGATAAGGATTTCTGAAGCAAGAGCTGGTTCCTTGCATAGAAATTAATTTAGCATACATTTGGGGGGAGGGGGGAAGAGTTTATATATTATGGACATTTAAACCTGAGAATGGCTGAGAGGGCTGTAATTACAAATATACAGAAGTCACATGTTAGTAGTAACTTGAGAGACTGTTGGTATTTGGCTTGCTCTGTCTGCTTCCCTGTGCTCATAGTGTATGGCTGGAGGGTCAGACATCTAGGAGGAAGCTATGTTCCTCTCCACACAGCAGATCTTGAGTATCAGAACCCCAACGGGGAGAGGAATGGATGGGCTAGTTCTAGAGGGCAACCAAAAGGGGTAAAGGGACGAGGAGTGACTTGAAAGTTTGTCCAGGACTCAGATGTAGTTCCTGGTAAGTGGCTGAATGTTACTGGGCATAAGATCCATGGCATTTCCCCACTTGATTCCCTGCGGTTAACCAAAATACAAGCCATGTTTAAAGAACCAACAAAAGCCTATATTCTCTGTAAAATACCCCTCAGCATCCCAGAGAAAAGTGATTTTGCCCTTTTTCCTGGGCTATTGCTGTTTCTTTCTAAAATTTTTCTCAGTTTCTCATTTCCTTACCCCATTCCCATAATTAAGAGTAATTTGCTATTAGAATTATCTAGTTAAATATCTGATCCTGTTATTTTTATTCTCTTAAAAAGTCCATTAAAGACTTCTCATTTAGTTTACGATCACATCTTCAACTTACTACCATGACATACAGGTCTTTCCACGAACTGGTCTATTGTTTTCCTTCTCAACGCCTTATTCCCTGTGTCTCTAGGAAAGTTCTATCATCACAAACAAGCTCATTCTTATTGCCCCTTAATGTTCACACACCCCCAACTCTAGTCCTAGCAACCACTTATCTGTCTTCATCACCATCATTTTGTCACTTCACGAATGTCATATAGAAGGAATCTTATATTATGTAACCTTTTGAAATGCACTTTTTTTTTTTCACTCAGCGTAATGGCTTTCAGATCCATCCAAGTTGCATGCAACAATAGTTCACTCCGGTCATGAATTTTTGAAAAATCAGAATACTGGGTAACATCAGACCTAATCTCACATGATGACGGTCAGCTAAAGTTGAGTAGGGGGTGGACCCCTTGGAGAAGGTTTACAATCTGAGTACACTCTGGTCCCCAACGCTCCCTATGGTCTTACACCCGGGCTTCCTGTACTTTATATTTTACCCTGACCCCTGTGGGCATCTGGATCTGTAACCCCTGACAGTAGCTACCATTTCTGAAACTGATGTAAAATAAGCAGTGTTTCACACATTAATATATCTGATATGGGAAAACAAATTGTATCCCCCTTCTCAGATAAGATGGGGAAACAAAAGTATCAAGTAGTAAGTTTTGACAGAGTTAAAAAAAAATCTGCATGTCCTATTATGTTTATGCAGTGTCTACAAATGTATTAGACCACAGATTTTTTTTTTTTTTAAACACTGTTGACTACAAAGGAATTTGTACAGGTGTGGGGGAGAGGTGTCAGGGGTCATGGGGGTGGGACTTTTAGGAAGAATGCTGCTACTCGTTTATTCCCAAGGCCGATAATAGAGAAAGTGAGAAAAGCACACTGACAGCTGCTGCTCAGGACCTCGGCATCACCCCCCATTTTTGTACCCATCATAGTTTTGATGTGTGAGTGTGTGTGTGTTGTTTGGTTGGTGTCTTTCCTCCTTTTCTTCTTTATCACCCATCCTGGCCTTCCTCACTTTCAAAATCAGCTCTTTGTCCTTCATAGCAGCTGTAAAACAATAGAAGTGGCTGCTTGGGAGCGCTTAATTCCAAGCCTTTGGAAGGCATTCCTAGGTCAGTGCAAAATCATAGCCATTATTTCCTGTGGTATGTTACCTGCCATAAAAATTTTATTATAAAATATATTGTATATGCAAGGGAGTTGATAAAACCATGCACATACGTGTACATTTTAAAGAATAAGAATCACTTGTTTACTTCCACTCAACTTAAACAATGAAAATTCCCATTATTTTATTTTTATTTATTTATTTTTAAACATCTTTATTGGAGTGTAGTTGCTTTACAATATTGTTTTGGTTTCTGCCGTATAACAAAGTGAATCATCTATATGTATACCTATATCCCCATATCCCCTCCCTCTTGCGTCTCCCTCCCTCCCACCCTCCCTATCCCACCCCTCTAGGTGGTCATAAAGCACTGAGCTGACCTCCCTGTGCTATGCAGCTGCTTCTGACTAGCTATCTGTTTTACATTTGGTAGTGTATATATGTCCATGCCACTCTCTCACTTTGTCCCAGCTTACCCTTCCCCCTCCCCATGTCCTCAAGTCCATTCTCTATGTCTGAGTCTTTATTCCTGTCTTGCCCGTGGGTTCCTCAGAACCACTTGTTTTGTTTATATTCCATAAATATGTGTTAGCATATGGTATTTGTTTTCCTCTTTCTGACTTACTTCACTCTGTATGACAGATTCTAGGTCCATCCACCTCACTACAAATAGCTCATTTCATTTCTTTTTACGGCTGAAAAATATTCCATTGCATATACGTGCTGCATCTTCTTTATCCATTCATCTGTCAATGGACATTTAGGTTGGTTTCATGTCCTGACTATTGTAAATAGTGCTGCAAAGAACATTGTGGTCCATGTCTCTTTTTGAACTATGGTTTTTCTCAGGGTATATGCCCCGTAGTGAGATTGCTGCGTGATATGGTGGTTCTATTTTTAGTTTTTAAAGGAACCTCCATACTGTTCTCCATAGTGAGAGTATCAATTTATATTCCCACCAACAGTGCAAGAGTGTTCCCTTTTGTCAACACCCTCCCCAGCATTTATTGTTTGTAGATTTTTTATGATGGCCATTCTGACTGGTGTGAGGTGATACCTCATTGTAATTTTGATTTGCATTTCTGTAATGATTAGTGATATTGAGCATCCTTTCATGTGTTTGTTGGCAATCTGTATATCTTCTGTGGAGAAATGTCTATTTAGGTCTTCTGCCCATTTTTGGATTGGGTTGTTTGTTTTTTTGATATTGAGCTGCACGAGCTGCTTGCATATTTTGGAGATTAATCCTCTGTCATTTGCTTCGTTTGCAAATATTTTCTGCCATTCTGAGGGTTGGCTTTTTGTCTTGTTTATGGTTTTCTTTGCTGTGCAAAAGCTTTTAAGTTTCATTATGTCCCATTTGTTTATTTTTGCTTTTATTTCCATTTCTGTATGTGGTGGGTCAAAAAGGATCCTGCTGTCATTTATGTCATAGAGTGTTCTTCCTCTGTTTTCCTCTAAGAATTTTATAATGTCTTGCCTTACATTTAGGTCTTTAATGCATTGAGTTTATTTCTGTGTATGGTGTTAGGAAGTGTTCTAGTTTCATTCTTTTACATGTAGCTGTCCAGTTTTCCCAGCACCACCTATTGAAGAGGTTGTCTTTTCTCCATTGTATATTTTTGCCTTCTTTATCAAAGATAAGATAACCATATGTGCATGGGTTTATCTCTGGGCTTTCTATCCTGTTCCATTGATCTATCTTTCTGTTTTTGTGCCAGTACCATACTGTCTTGATTACTGTAGCTTTGTAGTATAGTCTGAAGTCCAGGAACCTGATTCCTCCAGCTCCATTTTTCTTTCTCAAGATTGCTTTGGCTATTCAAGGTCTATTGGGTTTCCATACAAATTGTGAATTTTTTTGTTCCAGTTCTGTGGAAAATGCCAGTGGTAGTTTGATAGGGATTGCATTGAATCTGTAGATTGCTTTGGGTAGTAGAGTCATTTTTACAATGTTGATTCTTCCAATCCAAGAACATGGTATACCTCTCCATCTGTCTGTATCGTCTTTAATTTCTATCATCAGTGTCTTATAGTTTTCTGCATACAGGTCTTTTGTCTCCTTATGTAGGTTTCTCCCTAGGTACTTTATTCTTTTTGTTGCAGTGGTAAATGGGAGTGTTACATTAATTTCTCTTTGAGATTTTTTGTTGATAGTGCATAGGAATGCAAGAGATTTAAGAACATTAATTTTGTATCCTGCTACTTTACCAAATTCATTGATTAGCTCTAGTAGTTTTCTGGTAGCATCTTTAGGATTCTCTATGTATAGTATCATGTCATCTGCAAACACTGACAGCTTTACTTCTTCTTTTCCGATTTGTATTCCTTTTATTTCTTTTTCTTTTCTGATTGCTGTGGCTAAAACTTCCAAAACTATGTTGAATAAGAGTGGTGAGAGTGGGCAACCTTGTCTTGTTCCTGATCTTAGTGGGAATGTTTCCAGTTTTTCACTGTTGAGGACGATGTTGGCTGTGGGTTTGTCATATATGGCCTTTATTATGTTGAAGAAAGTTCCCTCTAGGCCTACTTTCTGCAGGATTTTTATCATAAATGGGTGTTGAATTTTGTCGAAAGCTTTCTCTGCATCCATTGAGATGATCATATGGTTTTTCTCCTTCAGTTCGTTAATATGGTGTATCACGTTGATTGATATTGAAGAATCCTTGCATTCCTGGAATAAACCCCACATGATCATAGTGTATGATCCTTTTAATGTGCTGTTGGATTCTGTTTGCTAGTATTTTGTTAAGGATTTTTGCATCTATGTTCATCAGTGCTGTTGGCCTGTAGTTTTATTTCTTTGTGACATCTTTGTCTGGTTTTGGTATCAGGGTGATGGTGGCCTCGTAGAATGAGTTTGGGAGTGTTCCTCCCTCTGCTATACTTTGGAAGAGTTTGAGAAGGATAGGTGTTAACTCTTCTCTAAATGTTTGCTAGAATTCGCCTGTGAAGCCATCTGGTCCTGGGCTTTTGTTTGTTGGAAGATTTTTAATCACAGTTTCAATTTCAGTGCTTGTGATGGGTCTGTTCATATTTTCTATTTCTTCCTGGTTCAGTCTCGGCATGTTGTGCGTTTCTAAGAATTTGTCTATTTCTTCCAGATTGTCCATTTTATTGCTTATAGTAATCTCTCATGTTCATTTGTATTTCTGCAGTGTCAGTTGTTACTTCTCCTTTTTCATTTCTAATTCTACTGATTTGGGTCTTATCCCTATCTTTCTTGATGAGTCTGGCTAATGGTTTATCAATTTTGTTTATCTTCTCAAAGAACCAGCTTTTAGTTTTATTGATCTTTGCTGTTGTTTCCTTCATTTCTTTTTCATTTATTTCTGATCTGATCTTT
Organism: Lagenorhynchus albirostris; assembly: GCF_949774975.1. Taxonomy (NCBI): domain Eukaryota; kingdom Metazoa; phylum Chordata; class Mammalia; order Artiodactyla; family Delphinidae; genus Lagenorhynchus; species Lagenorhynchus albirostris. Next base: position 147,610,744 of record NC_083095.1, on the reverse strand, counting down.
ATGATTTATTTCCTTCTGCTAACTTTGGGTTTTTTTGGTTCTTTCTTTCTCTAATTGCTTTAGGTGCAAGGTTAGATTGTTTATTTGAGATGTTTCCTGTTTCTTTAGGATTGTATTGCTATAAACTTCCCTCTTAGAACTGCTTTTGCTGCATCCCATAGGTTTTGGGTCATCATGTCTCCATTGTCATTTGTTTCTAGGTATTTTTTGATTTCCTCTTTGAATTCTTCAGTGATCACTTGGTTATTAAGTAATGTATTGTTTAGCCTCCACGTGTTTGTATTTTTTACAGATCTTTTCCTGTAATTGATATCTAGCCTCATAGAGTTCTGGTCGGAAAAGATACTTGATACAATTTCAATTTTCTTAAATTTACCACGGCTAGATTTGTGACCCAAGATATGATCTATCTTGGAGAATGTTCCATGCACACTTGAAATGAAAGTGTATTCTGTTGTTTTTGGATGGAATGTCCTATACATATTAATTAAGTCCATCTTGTTTAATGTATCATTTAAAGCTTGTGCTTCCTTATTTATTTTCATTTTGGATGATCTGTCCATTGGTGAAAGTGGGGTGTTAAAGTCCCCTATTATGATTGTGTTACTGTCGATTTCCCCTTTTATGGCTCTTAGTATTTGCCTTATGTATTGAGGTGCTCCTATGTTGGGTGCATAAATATTTACAATTGTTGTATCTTCTTCTTGGATTGATCCCTTGATCATTATGTAGTGTCCTTCTTTGTCTCTTGTAATAGTCTTTTTCTTAAAGTCTATTTTGTCTGTTATGAGAATTGTTATTCCAGCTTTCTTCTGATTTCCATTTGCATGGAATATCTTTTTCTATCCCCTCACTTTCAGTCTGTATGTGTCCCTAGGTCTGAAGTGGGTCTCTTGTAGATAGCATATATACGGGTCTTGTTTTTGTATCCATTCTGCCAGTCTGTGTCTTTTGGTGGGAGCATATAATCCATTTACATTTAAGGTAATTATCGATATGTATGTTCGTATTCCCAATTTCTTAATTGTTTTGGGTTTGTTATTGTAGGTCTTTTCCTTCTCTTGTGTTTCTTGCCTAGAGAAGTTTCATTGGCATTTGTTGTAAAGCTGGTTTGGTGGTGCTGAACTCTCTCAGCTTTTGCTTGTCTCTAAAGGTTTTAATTTCTCCATCAAATCTGAATGAGATCCTGCTGGGTAGAGTAATCTTGGTTGTAGGTTTTTCTCCTTCATCACTTTAAATATGTCCTGCCACTCCCTTCTGGCTTTCAGAGTTTCTGCTGAAAGATCAGCTGTTAACCTTATGGAGATTCCCTTGTGTGTTGTTTTTCCCTTGCTGCTTTTAATATGTTTTCTTTGTATTTAATTTTTGATAGTTTGATTAATATGTGTCTTGGCATGTTTCTCCTTGGATTTATCCTGTATGGGACTCTCTGTGCTTCCTAGACTTGATTAACTATTTCCTTTCCTCTATTAGGGAAGTTTTCAGCTATAATCTCTTGAAATATTTTCTCAGTCCCTTTCTTTTTCTCTTCTTCTTCTGGGACCCCTATAATTCAAATGTTGGTGCGTTCAGTGTTGTCCCAGAGTTCTGTGAGACTGTCCTCAGTTCTTTTCATTATTTTTTCTTTATTTTACTCTGCAGTAATTATTTCCACTATTTTATCTTCCAGGTCACTTATCCGTTCTTCTGCCTCAGTTATTCTGCTATTGATCCCATCTAGAGTATTTTTAATTTCATTTATTGTGTTGTGCATCATTGCTTGTTTCCTCTTTAGTTCTTTTAGGTCCTTGTTAAATGTTTCTTACATTTTCTCTATTCTATTTCCAAGATTTTGGATCATCTTTACTATCATTATTCTGAATTCTTTTTCAGGTAAGGTAGGCTGCCTATTTCCTCTTCATTTGTTAGGTCTGGTGGGTTTTTACCTTGCTCCTTCATCTGCTGTGTGTTTTTCTGTCTTCTCATTTTGCTTATCTTACTGTGTTTGGGGTCTCCTTTTCACAGGCTGCAGGTTCATAGTTCCCGTTGTTTTTGGTGTCTGTCCCCAGTGGCTAAGGTTGGTTCAGTGGGTTGTGTAGGTTTCCTGGTGGAGGGGACTAGTGCCTATGTTCTGGTGGATGAGGCTGGATCTTGTCTTTCTGGTGGGCAGGTCCACGTGTGGTGGTGTGTTTTGGGGTGTCTGTGGCCTTATTATGATTTTAGGCAGCCTCTCTGCTAATGGATGTGGCAGTGTTCCTGTCTTACTAATTGTTTGCCATAGGGTGTCCAGCACTGTAGCTTTCTGGTCATTGAGTGAAGCTGGGTGTTGTTGCTGAGGTGGAGATCTCTGGAAGGTTTTCGCCGTTTGATATTACGTGGAGCTGGAAGGTCTCTTGTGGACTAATGTCCTGAACTTGGCTCTCCCACCTCAGAGGCACAGCCCTGACGCCTGGCTGGAGCACCAAGAGACTGTCCTCTACACGGCTCAGAATAAAAGGGAGAAAGAAAGAAAGAAAGAAAGAGAGAGAGAGGGAGGGAGGGAGGGAGGGAGGAAGGAAGGGAGGAAGGAAGGAAGGGAGAGGATAAAATAAAGTAAGATAAAGTAAAATAAATTTATTAAAATAAAAAATCAAAATTATTTTTAAAAAGTTTTAAAGTTAAAAAAAAAAACAAAAACGACGGACAGAACCCTAGGACAAATGGTGAAAGCAAAGCTATAGAGACAAAATCTCACACAGAAGCATACACATACACACTCACAAAAAGAGGAAAAGGGGAAAAAAATAGTCTATCTTGCTCCCAAAGTTCACCTTCTCAATTTGGGATGATTCGTTGTCTATTCAGGTATTCCACAGATGCAGGATACATCAAGTTGATTGTGGAGATTTAATCCGCTGCTCCTGAGGCTGCTGGGAGAAATTTCCCTTCCTCTTCTTTGTTCGCACAACTCCTAGGCGCTCAGCTTTGGATTTGGCCCCGCCTCTGCATGTACATCGCCTGAGGGCGTCTGTTCTTTGCTCAGACAGGACAGGGTTAAAGGAGCAGCTGACTCCGGGGCTCTGGCTCACTTAGGCTGGGGGGGAGGGAGCGGCATGGAGTGCGGGGCACGGAGTGCGAGGCGAGCCTGCGGCGGCAGAGGCCAGTGTGACGTTGCACTAGCCTGCGGTGCGCCATGCGTTCTCCCGGGGAAGTTGTCCCTGGATCACAGGACCCTGGCAGTGGCGGGCTGCACAGGCTCCCCGGAAGGGGCGGTGTGGAGAGTGACCTGTGCTTGCACACAGGCTTCTTGGTGGTAACGGCAGCAGCCTTAGCGTCTCATGCCTGTCTCTGGGGTCCATGCTGATAGCTGCGGCTCGCGCCCGTCTCTGGAGCTCCTTTAAGCGGCGCTTTTAATCCCCTCTCCTCGCACACCAGGAAACAAAGGCAAGAAAAAGTCTCTTGCCTCTTCTGCAGCTCCACACTTTTCCCCGGACTCCCTCCCGGCCATCCGTGGCGCACTAACCCCCTGCCGGCTGTGTTCACGCCGCCAACCCCAGTCCTCTCCCTGCGCTCCGACCGAAGCCTAATCCTCAGCTCTTCGCCCCTCCCGCCCTGGCGGGTGAGCAGACAAGCCTCTCGGGCTGGTGAGTGCCGGTCAGCACCCATCCTCTGTGCAGGAATCTGTCCGCTTTGCCCTCCTCACCCCTGCGCTCTCCTCCGCGACCCCGAAGCTCCCCCCCCCTCCGCCACCTGCAATCTTCACCCGCGAAGGGGCTTCCTAGTGTGTGGAAACCTTTCCTTCTTCACAGCTCCCTCCCAGAGGTGCAGGTCCTGTCCCTATGCTTTTGTCTTTTTTTTGCCCTACCCAGGTATGTGGGGACTTTTTTGCCTTTTGGGAAGTCTGAGGCCTTCTGCCAGCGTTCAGTATGTGTTCTGTAGGAGTTTTTCCACATGTAGATGCATTTTTGATGTATCTGTGGGGAGGAAGGTGATCGCCATGTCTTACTTCTCCATCATCTTGCAGGTCCCACCCTCCCGTTATTTTAGAGTTCTTCCTCTGCCTCTTTATTACTGAATCCTTCTTCCCTCATCCCCAGAAGTAGTGGTAACACTGAATGTCTGTCATTTACTCATTGTGGTTTTACCACCCTTGTATCTATCTTGAACAGTGTAATTCAATTTTGTCTGCTTTTTTAAGATTTTATAAAGGAATTGTGTAATATTTTTAGGTCTTACTCTGTGACTTACAAATTAATTCACTCAGTATTGTTTTTGACCTTCGTCCATGTGGTCAAAATGTGACCGTCAGATATCTTCATTCTGTATGATATATAACTTTATGTATAAGTTATTCATCCATTCTACTCTAGAAAGGTATTTGAATTGATTGCAGGCTTGATTGGGGTTTTTTGTTTGTTGGTTGGTTTGCTTGTTTTTCAGCTATTGTGAAAAGTGGTCTTGTCAACGTTGTACATTTCATCTGGCGGACATGTGCAAGACTTTAGAGCAATGGCTCTCAATATGTAGTGCCTGGAGAGTAGCATCAGCATCACCTAGAAACTTGGCTGAAATGAATTTCTCGGGCCCCTCCCCAATCCTGCTGAACCAGGAACTGTAGGTGGGGCCCAGAGATCTTGTCTACACCAGTCCTCTGGCATTTCCCATGCATGCTAAAGTTTGAAACCCACTGCTCCCAAGTGTATACCTAGGAGTAAAAATGATTATCTGATATACACATTCTGCTTAATAGTTAATGTAACCGTTTCCCAAGTTACTGAACCGTCAGGATCAAATAAAAGTTATCAGTGTTCTACATCTTAGAAAACTCTTCTCATTATATGACTTCTAAGTTGTGTCAATCTCTTGAGTTGTCATACTTTGTTGTGGTTTTAATTTCCATTTTCCTCACTACTAATAATATATATAGGTTTGGGGACCTTTCCACTCCTTTTTTCTCCTTTTGCCTAATTTTCTTCCCCCCTCTACCTTTTTATTGATTTGTAGAGGTGTTTTATGTAATCTAGATAGAACGTCTTTGTAATAGAAATATCTTCTCCAAGTTTGTGGCTTATTTTTTTTCATTATATATTTTGATGAACAAAATTCTGATACTTAATGTCAAATTTATTAATTATCTTTGCTGTGGTTTGTGCATTTTGTGTCACTGTAGAGGGATCGTTCCCAGTCTCAAAGTCATAAAGATGCTCTTTAATTTTTTTATGGTTTTACTTTTTATATTAAATTTTAAAATCTGCTTGTGAATTGATTTCATTTTTGTATTTTGGATACCAACTGATCCAGTACCATTTCTTGAATATTCTACTTTTCCTCAGAGATCTACAGTTTCCACCAGGTTATATTGTAAATCAGGTTTCCTTATATAGGTGGGCTTGTCCATTCATTGGTCTCTTGTCTACACCAGTACCAATGTTACAGAAACATCATTTGAATTTAGCATTGTCCTTCCCAATTTGTTTTTCATCTTCAAGAATGCCTAGGCTCTTCTTGGCATTTTGCTCTTCCACGTAATAGTTAGAATTGACATGTGTTTCACAAAATACAGAACAAGACAAAGCCAATATGGAAAATAAGTCAGAATCAAAATTATTGAGTTAACTGTCAGAATCGTGCCATTGATAGAGAACAGCAGAATGAAGCCAAATTAGAAATAAAAATAAGAGAAAAATTGGTGAAGTAGAAAATGTGTGTAAAATAAAAAGGAATAACAGTTAAAAACTGTCTCTTTGAAAAACTAACAAAATGTGTTATTCTTTCCTGAGAGTTTTCAATGTACAGAGAGTAAAGACACAAATAAATAACAGCAGGCATTGAATGGGGAGATAATTCAGATGGGCAGAGATTAAACATATGAGGATATTATGAAGTTTTATGCTTAAAATGTTGAAAGATATATGAAAGAGATGAAACTTGTACCACAGTGTATCCAAATGACTGAAAAAGAATGAGAACTTGAATGGTCCTACACCTACTAAATAATTGGATCAGTGGTTTAATGTCTTACCAGAAAACAAATCATAGGCCCAGGCAACTTTAGAGACACGTTTTTACCAAACATTCAAGGAGCAGATAAATCCTATATTATACAGATTCTTTTTAACTGCCTTCTGGCTGTTATCTTTTCCATTGAAAAGTCAGTTGTCGGGCTTCCCTGGTGGCACAGTGGTTGAGAGTCCGCCTGCCGATGCAGAGGACGTGGGTTCATGCCCCAAGCCGCGAAGATCCCACATGCCACGGAGTGGCTGGGCCCGTGAGCCATGGCTGCTGAGGCTGTGCATCCGGAGCCTGTGCTCTGCAACGGGAGAGGCCACAGCAGTGAGAGGCCCACGTATCGCAAAAAAAAAAAAAAAAAAAAAAAAAAAAGTCAGTTGTCAGTTTGATTGTTATTCATTGTGGAGGAAATGTGATTTTTCTTTAAACTTCACTATATCTACTTTTCCCCTTTCTTTTCGTCATGAATTATATGCAGTTTTACTATGAGATGCCTGCCTGTGATTTTTTTCCCCTTCATCCTATTTGAGGTTCTTTAAATCTGTAACTTCACAGCTTTTATATTAGGTTTTTGGAAATTCTCATTCAATATCATTTATAGCTTTTCCCCATTTCTCTCTTACTCTCTTTTTCTGGACTCCAAGTTTTTACATCTAAATTAAAACTTTCTAAATGTGCCATGTAGCTGCTTTTTTTTTTTTTTTGGTGTATTTTGTCATCATGTTTATATCTGCTTTAAGTATAGATATTTTCTACTAATACTCCAAATCACAAATGCTCTCTTTTCTGCTCTGCTATTAAATTCATTTAGTGAGCTCTTCATTTCACTTATCTTTTTAAAAAAAATTTTCCATTTCCATTGGATTCTACTTCATAGACCCCAGTTCTCTGCTGATATTCTCCATGTTATTTTAATCCATTTTCATGTATATATTAATATACACATATATATTATATATTAATCATGGATATATATTTTTTTAAATTTTATTTTATTTTATTTTACTTTTTGCGGTATGCGGGCCTCTCACTGTTTTGGCCTCTCCCGTTGCGGTGCACAGGCTCCGGACGCGCAGGCTCAGTGGCCATGGCTCACGGGCCTAGCCGCTCCGCGGCATGTGGGATCTTCCCAGACAGGGGCACGAACCCATGTCCCCTGCATCGGCAGGCAGACTCTCAACCACTGCGCCACCAGGGAAGCCCTAATCATGGATATTTTAAAATTTATAACTGGTAACTCTTACATCTAAATAAACTTTTTGTTCTCATTGTCTGTTTTTCTCTTGATTTTTGGTCATTGTTTTTTAATCCTGACCGTACCTGGTTATTTTTTTTATCAAATACTGGATAAGATTTATTAAAACATTTTAGAGGATATGGAATATGTTATTTTCCACAAGAGAGGATGTAGAGGAGGCAGTGAGGGTCTAGCAAGTCAGAATGATCCAGTTAGGGATTGAAATGATCCAAGGTAGGAAGAATTTCAAGCATTTTGAGGATTGATCTATTTCTGGTTTTACCCCTATGCTTAGTGCTTCAGGAGTCTTAATAAAATTCTGTAGTGTTTACTAGAGCCCTTATTTTCTAAGAGTCCTTAACCTCCAGTTTTTATTTCCCAACTCAGTGTGATTGCCAAAAACTTTTAGTTCCCACTTTCTGCTTGGCCTCAACTTTTCATCCTAGCCTCACATGCTTTAGGAAACAGTAAATTTCTCAAGGGAACATGCATGCAGAATGTCAGGCTTGCATCTCTGCGATTCCTTTCGTCCTTCAAGTCCTGGCTGCCATAGTTCCCCTGCACTCCAATTTTTACCTCCCTAGACAATTAAGATTGAAGCGAGCTCTAAACTGCTCCTGTGTGCTCAGCCACTTGTCTTACACAGTGAATTGGCAAAAATAAAACAAAATATAACAAAAAACTCTGAAGGAGTTAAAGCAATAGCAAACTAAGATGTACCTCGCTGCATTTGTCTCTTATCCTTGATCTTGTCCCCTCAGGTCCTGGATGCCTTGATTCTCCCTAAATGTCTTCATACAGAGTTTGTATAGATTATTCAGTTTTTACAGCTGTTTGGGGGGTTTCTGTTTGTTTTTTGTGGGTTATTTTGTTTTATGCAGAAAGAATGAGAGAAAGCTTCAGCTTCATACTGAAAAGCTGAAATTTACACGTCTACTTAACATACAGGCTTAACAACAAGGGTGTCTAAGAATTTTTCAAATCAACCCATACCTCTCCCAGTTTATGGGCTTTTTCTGTCCCCTGTTTTACTACTAGATTGTCTCATTACACACAAATTAAACCTTTTTTTTTTAATACGTCCATGTTTATTTAGACTGGTATACACATTTACCATTGCTTTTGAACACATACATTCTCATGTTCAGCCTTTTTATACCAGGGATGATTTTCCTTCTCTTTGAAATAAATCTATTATATGTACTTTCATGAGGGTCTTTGGGTGATAAGCACTGCTGGCTCATGCTTTTCTGGAAAAGTCTCAGTTTTACTTGTAAGACAATTTGCTAGGTACAAGTTTGCAAATTGAAAGACTGAAAGCATATGTATTTAAGTTATTCTACTCTCTCCTTGCTTCCCTTGTTGCATTGAGATATAAAGTCACTCAAATTGCTTTTTCTTTGAAGTTGAATTGTCTTTTCTCTCTAGCTGCTTGTGAATGTTTCTACTTTTTCCCCAAGTATTCTTCTGTTCTACCATGACATTTTTAGGCCTAAATTCTTCTTTATTTATCCTAATATGGGTTTTTTGGATCTTCCTATATGGTATATTTCAACAGTTCTGGAAAATCCTCAGGCATTGTATCTTCATATATTGCTTCCCCATTCTCTCATTAACCCTTTGCCCCCTCAACACCCATCAGACGTATGTGAGACCTTCTTGTTTCTATCTTCCATGTGTTTTAACCTCTTACATATCTGTATCTTTGTTTCTCTCATCTCCATTCTGAAGAACTTCTTTGGAATTATTTCTCAGTTCACTAATTTTCTTATCAGCTGTTTATAATCTGTTAATCAACATAGCCATTGCATTTAAATTTTATCCTCTCCACTTTATATTGTTCCTCACCAGTAATCCAGCTCAGATTCCATGGTCCATTTTAAAAATAATTTTCTTTCCTTCTCTACCTTCATTATACTTGATTAGCAACCTCAAGTAAGCATGGCTAGAGAAAAACATACAGTGCCTCCTGACAGTTATATTACATTTCTATGAGCCATTCTCTTTTCCTCTCTTCTAGACTATTTTATAACTTCTCTTCTGTCCTCAAACTCTAATACCTTCTCCCTGTCCTCACTCAGATCATGACCATGGTTGACACAAGTACCCATCTACTGCTATCTTGCCCTCACCATACCTACCTATCCCCCTACCAACATCTACGTCCGTATCCTCTGCTTTTCCTCCTTTAACTGTGAATCACTGAATTGTTGCTTCTGGAGACCAACCCTCCATCTGTGCACTGGCTCCTACTCCTACCCACTGTTTCAAAAATATTGTTCCAACTCTTCTTTCTTCTGTTTCCTACATCATCATTTTTTTCTCCCTCTCTCTCCTGTATTGTTGCTACATCCCCTTCCAGCTTCCACCCTGTTTCTCTGCTCTTTTTTATATCAAACTGTTTCATAGAGTTATCTCTACTCACTGTCTGTAGTGTTGCTGTTCTCTCTTAAACTCACTGTTATCTGATTTTTGTCTTATCACTCCAGTCAGCTGCTCATTTCAAATCACCAATGACCAATTTTCAGTGACCATCTTATTTAGAAATGTATTGTTGCCCTCCTCTTTGTTTATCTTGTTTTCTAGGACAGCACAATCTCCCAGTGTATCTCTTTTGCTCTGACTGCTCCTCAGTCTCCTTTTCTGGTTCCTTTTAATCTTCTCCAACCCATAAATTTGCACTTTTCTAGGGATCACTACACTTGTAGGCCGTTTCTCTACTGTTATTTCCTTGTTAAAATTATCCAGTCTGATACCTTTAAATACCATCTGGATGCTGATAATATGCAAATCTGTGCCTCTAGCCCTAGCCTCTTTTCTGAACTCCAAACCTTCTATCCATTGCCTACTCTGTGTCTCTGCAGGGATGTCTAATAGGTGCCTCAGACTCTCCTTCTCCAAACCTGTTCTTTCTACAGACTATTGTCTCCATTAATGAACCAATCCAGTCTTCCAGTTTTTCAAGGCCCACAACTGGCTCCTGTTCCTTTCTCACTTCTTGCCTTTCTAATCCTCTTGCTCACTCTTTATCAGCCAAGGGGGTTCTTACTATTCCTTGAACGTACTAGGCATACTCCCATTTCCGGACCTTTGGATTTGCTGTTCTTCTGACCAGAAACTCTATTCACCTAGATTTGCACACTTCTCCAAGGGCTTTGCCCACATATTGCCCTTCTCAGCAAGGCTGTCTCTAACCACTCTACTTATAATTGCAGTCCCAGCCCCATCGCCTGGTATTCCCTTTCTTACATTCCTGTTTTGTTTTTTGTCACCCTCCTCATAGCCGTTCCTACCATCTGATGATGTAGAATATATAGTTTACTTATGTATCAATCTCATCCCTAATCCCCAAATATAATGTAAGCTCTATGAAGGCTGTTTTGTTTGTTGGTTGGTTGCTTGGTTTTGTTCACTGTTGTGTCTAAATCAGTGTGGTTCATGGTAGGTGTTCAATAAATGCTGGGACAATCATTTTATGCATGAAGTAAAGCAGTGACAAAAAGATGGGGTTAGTGTGTTAGTGCTCAGGGTCAGAGTGAGGGGGTCACACTTCAGAGTGAGGAAATGTTCAAGCAGTAGCTTCCTACATGAGAGAAGGATGTGTTCAGAAGCAAAATCCTGGACACCATTTCATCTCTTGGGTTCTGCAAATAGTGCAACATGACTAGGAATCGAGGATGTGTGGTGGGTGTTGGCTTATGAAATAGTCAAGTATCAGTCAGTTCGAGGAAGGTCTTAGATGTTAAACTATGAGGTCTAAATGTCATAAGGTAGGCCAGGAAGCAATAGAAAATATTCAGATGAAAGGGCATGACATGACCTGTAGGTGGTTTTTTTTTTTTTATTTTCTATTGTTTTGCTTTATTATGGTGGTACATAAGGCATTTTGTTTTTCTCTTTTTTTTTTTTTGCGGTACGCGGGCCTCTCACTGCTGTGGCCTCTCCCGTTGCGGAGCACAGGCTCCAGATGCGCAGGCTCAGCAGCCATGGCTCATGGTCCCAGCCGCTCTGCGGCATGTGGGATCTTCCCGGACCAGGGCACGAACCCGTGTCCCCTGCATCGGCAGGCGGACTCTCAACAACTGCGCCACCGGGGAAGCCCCTGTTTTTCTCTTTTAATGACAATAAATCCAGGTATACTTTATTGAGAAGGGGCCACTTACTGATTTGTTGTCATAGAAATGAACTTGCATGTGGTCAAATTAAGAACAAATTGTTGCATTGTTTTCTCTTTGTTTAACCCTTGAGTGTTTTGGATCAGAACTAGCATAGTTTGTTTCACAGTACTCAATACCTTTATTCTAAAATAATCATCTGTGTGTGACTCCCCCCCAATCTGGGCCAGACACATACAGGATGGATGTTCATAAAGACTGATTATTTCAAGAGACACTGTTTTCAAATGTCTAGATTTAATCTTTAGTGTAACAAAAGAACTGATTTTCACAATATTCTGAAAGGTGTGTGTGTGCTTCTCTTTCTCATTTTCTTTGTCATAGGGGCCACACCAGTGGTTTTCACAGAAAGTTAGACCCCTCTTCAGTACTTTTCAAACGAAACATCTTCCAACCCCTTGAATATTCATTCAAAGTCATTGGGCTTTAAAGCAGCAGCGCCTTAACCAAACTAAATCAACTAGCCCTTCCTTTGTGCTTCTTGAGATGCTGTTTCTCCATACAATTTTAACCCAGGAGTCTAGTCAGGCAGGTAGATGTTTGGTTAATTTTTGTCTGTTTTTCTTCTAAAATAATCAGTTCCACTTTTATAATAATTTTCTCTTAAGCCTTAATTGACTTTATGAGGTGAATCTTGACTTCTTTATTCTATTCCTTACAATTCAGTGTTTACTTAGGGATATAGGAATGGGTAACTTAAAACAGAGAGTAGATTTTCCATTAGCTGAAACTTGATATAGAAGTTTCTCAAAGATTTTCTACCACAAGTGAACATTTAATTTTGTTATTACATGCTTAGTGTTTATATGCTATCTTAAGTTATGTCATTCTACTACAAAGTAGAGTAGCAATTTGAGATCACCTAGTTAATCTGACCAATGTTGGGTCAAAGTTATACTCTGAATAATGATTGTATTGAGCAGCTCCCCAAATTTCTGTGGCATCCTTAGCTATTTATGAGAACAAACATAAAATAATCCATGATTTTGTATGAGCACCCCTACGATAATATATATATGTGTGTGTGTGTGTGTGTGTGTATATAAATAAACAAATATATATATATATTTAAATGAGGATCTTGATTCCATTGTTCAATTTCTTTTAAACATTATGAACAATGTGTAGGTCACAAATGGAAAATGCTAATTTATATAATCACACTTTGTATGTTTGTTTCATTTGTTTTAACAAATGCAATGTTTCTGGTTATTTAGAAACTTGATTTCATTTAATTGAGCTATTTCCTAGTCTTAAATCTACTCTCAAGGGACAGTAGGACAAAATTTTAAGATAATCTTAAATGAGTAAATCCTGAAGTATTTGGGAAAATAGCCATGTTATTGTATTTGGTATTCCAAGTTAACTACCTTATAGTGAGGCATCCTCTTGGATGTATAGAAGATATTTAATAATTGGTTGGTTGGTCAATTTTATTGACCACTTCATAATGAAACCTGAGAAAAATGTAGCCTGATTTGTTCTTTAAAACTCTTTGTGACATAAGATAATATATTTCTCAGCCCTACCTAAAGAAACAATACCTAGAGGATTCGTTCAAGAGATATGTTCGTCTATGGCAATGCTGACTAAGTTCCTCAATCACAGCTACCTTGGAACCACTGACTCCCTAAGATAGTATTTCTGTTTTTAGGTTTTCCCCCAGGAAAACGCAAGTGTCTTTATGAATCATTTTTCCTCATGATTTGGAATGCTTATATTCTTCATATCTATAGATATGCTTATATTCTTCATATCTAATTTCATAAAAATTATGGCAAACACATTTTGGGGTAGAAAGTGAAGAAATATTTGTAAGCTGAAGATTTGAGGTAATTTCTTAAAGTTACGTTTTTGGGGAAGGTTCAGATGGGGTCACCATAGCATCTGCATCATGGAACATAGGGAAACCTGCGTGGTGGGGTGAGAAGCTTCCTTGGTGTCAGAGAAATCAGGCTTCACTGATTCTGACATTTTATGGGTGGTTCTGTTTTAATTCTGAGTAGTTGTTCCCTTGAATGGATATATTATATTCACTTGTTGTTGGACATTTGGGCTGTTGCCAGTTTTGTTGTTGTTGTTATTTGGAATGAAGCTGCCATGTTCTGAACATTTGTGCGCAAGTCTCTGGGTCATATGTTAAATATCTAGGAGTAGGAGAGCTTGAATTACAGAGGTGTATGCACAACTTTTTGAAAAGCTGCCATGTGGTTTCCCAAATCAGATATCATTTTGTATTCCTACCAGGAGTGTATAAGACCTCCAGTTGTTCCACATTGTCAACACTTTATATCTTGTCAGTTTTATTTTTTAATTTTAGCCTTTCTAATATGTGCTATTTCATAGGAGTTATTTTCATTTTCCTGATGGTTAATCAAGTTGGATGTCTTTCCATGTGCTTTTAGACATTCATATAGATTTGTGTGTACGTGAAGAGTCTGATCAAATATTTCACCAATCTTTATTGAGTTGTCTTCTTACTAAGTTGTAAGAATTCTTTTTATATTCCAGATACATGTTCTCTTTCAGTATATGTGTAGAAAATACTTTCTCCCATTTTGTGACTTTTTTTTTCATTTCTTAATTGTGTCTTCCAAAGAGCAAATGAAGAATAATTTCAATGAAGTTTCCTTTTTATTTTATTTACATTATTTTATTGTGCTTTTTTGTCCTAAGAAATCTTTGGCCTACCCTCCCCTATGCCAGAGGTTTTCTCATATGTGTATTCTAGAAGTTTTGAAATTTTAGCATTTGCTTTTAGATATTATGATTTATTTAATTTCTAAATATGGTAAGTGGTAAGGGTTAGTGATTTTTTTTTTCCCCACACATATATCCAGTTGTTCCAGGGCCATTTGTTGAAAAGACACTCTTTTCTCCCATTGAATTACCTTGGCAACTTTCTTAGAGATCAGTTAATTACATATATGTGGATTCTATTTTCTGTTCCATTACTATAGCTTTATAGTAAACTAAATTAAGTAGTATAAGCTTTATTTTTTAAAATTGCTTGATTATTCTGTTATTTACATTTCAATATAATATTCAGAATCAGCTTGTCAATTTCTACAAAATTGGGATTGCTTGCATCTGGGGATCAATTTGTGAAGAACTGCCATCTTAACAATATTGAGTCTTATAATCCATGAACTAGTGGCATTTCTGTCCACTTCTTTCTGTATTCTGTAACGTTCCTCAGTAATATTTTATAATTTCCAGGGAAGAGATCTTGCTCACGTTTTGTGAATTTTATTCCCATGTATTTTATGGGCTTCGGTTCTACTGTAAATGGAAAATCTTAAATTTTATTTTCCAGATTTTTGCTGCTAGTTTTAAAAATATAATTGAGTTTTAAAAAGTAACTTTATACGCTGTCACTGCTGGATTTGTTATTTCTAGGATTTGCTTTGTAGATTCCTTAGGATTTTCTATGTAAAAAGTCAGGTCATCAATGAAAAGAGAAGGTATTGCTTTACTCCTTTCTGATACTTATGCCTTTTATTTCATTTATTTTCCTTCATTGCAATGGCTAGGACATTCAGTCCAATACTGAACAGGAGTAGTGAGAGCAGACATCCCTACCTTGTTTCTAATTTTAGAAGGAAATCATGCAGTTTTCTCCATCATAGAATCATTTTGTCTGTTCTAGAACTTCATCTAAATGGCATACAGTATGTGCTCTTTTTTGTATAAGGCTTCTTTCTCTCAGTGTGTTTTTGAGATTTATTCATGTGGTTGCATGCCTAAGAAATTTCCTTCCTAGCAAGTGTTGATTTTTTTAAAAGCAACTTCTCAAAGCATAATTTACATATTACAAACTATAGCCAAATATGATCAAATACGATAACTGTAAGATTTTTGTAAGTGTCCTTTATCAGATTGAGGAAATTCCTTCTATTCATTGTTTATTAATAGTGTTGAATTTTTTGTCAATATTTTTTTCCACATCTATTGAAATAATCAAGTGTTTTTTTCTCCTTTCTGTCAATGTGGTGAATTACATTGTTTTTTAATGTGAAACTAATCTTACATTCTTGGAACATATTCTACTTGGTCACACTGTAGTATATATTTTTCATATATTTCTTGATTTGGTTCACTATTATTTTCTTAAGGATTTTTGCATCTTTGTTCCTGTTGAATATTTGCCTGTAGTTTATTTTGTTGTAATGGCTTTGTCAGGTTTTGGTATCAGGGTAACACTGGCTTCATAAAATTGGTTGTGAAGTGTTCCCTCCAACATAATGTTCTTTCTTCTTTGAATGTTTGAGAGAATTCAACAGTAAAAGCATTTGAACCTGAATTTATCTTGGTGGGGACATTTGTTCAATTTTGTTAAGTTGCATTTTTCAATAAATTTTTCCTTTGTTTAAGTGGTCAAAGTTTTTGCCACAGAGTTATTCGTTTTATTCTCATCTCTACCTTTTATGCTTGCAATGTTTATTCTGTTAACTTTCAATGTAATTATTGATATGTTGAATTTAGGTTACCATTTTATTAGTTTTATATTTGTCTACTATGTTTCTTATTCCTATTTCCCTTTTCTTACCTTTTAGAATTCCATTTTAATTCATCTGTTGACTTTTTATCTATTCTTCTCTGCTTGTTCTTTAGTGATTGCTCTAGGGATTAATCCTGTTAGACTCAAATTGCACATTTGGTCGCACCTGCTGTGGGTGGCAACTTTGATCCCAATTCAGACACTGCTTTGAGTCTGCCCCATGTGTGTGGTACAGACCGTAGCAGAGTTCACATATAGAATTTGGGATTTTCTTTTGCTTACTCTCTCCTTCCAGTGTGTTTGTACACTCTCTGGTGGCCCTAATTGTCACTGACTCCTTTGCCTATATCCTTCATTCAGAAAGATGGCAAATTTTTCTGTTGAGTACCAACTGGTATCATCTCTGTGTCTGCAGCTGCTCTTGAGTCAAAAGGTGCAAGAAACGTTAAAGTGACTCCATTCAGGTCTGAGTTCTTTTCCCAAGGTTTCAACTCCGCTGCAAAATTAAATAACTTTGTTTCAGACTCTCAGATAATTGGTCTCCCCTCCCTGCAAAGGGTTTCTATTTGTTTTTGCTAGAAGCTATTGCTAGGAAATTAATTCTTTATTACAAAAGTAGGAATTAGGCATTGATTTTTAAAATGTTTCTGAAGGTACTAGTCTCTCACTCTAAAAGAGTTTCAAGCCCTTTGAATGTGATATTTAAATGTGGCTCTTTTTTTTTTTTTTTTTTGTAAAACACTCTGGGCTTACTTACCTATACCTGGTGGAGGCAAATATTATGGCAAATGAGGTGTTTGTCCTACACAGCTGTCTCTCTAGTATTGGTTGATGCACAAGTAATTTTTTTGAAGACATTTTATAAATAGTTGATGATGAAAATAAATCAAAAATATGTTGTTTCCTATTTTTTCTCAATAGTTTTAGGTCAGCCTCTTTTTACTTGAAATTATATTTAGAAATTTAAAAGAACAGTAAAACCCCACTTATCCAGTAGATACACATTAAGAAATAGTAATCCTTTAGAACACAGTTAAAACCTCTAATCCTAAAAGAACTTTAAGAACAGGGAAAGGGAAATAGGTAACAATAAGGAAAATCACTAGTTTTACATAGTAGAGAAGTTGCTGTACTGTTTTCTCTACTTTTCTCTATGTTGTTCATAATAAAACAAAACAAGACAAAAAAGTCAAAGAAAAAGAAAGCTTTATAAAGCTAGGAAATTATAGGAAAATATATATATTATGAAATAATAAATAAAAGAAAGTTGGTAAAGCACACCAAATTAATAGACTGGAAGACATCAACAGTGTAATAATTTGCATCGAATCAAAAAGTATTTCAAAAATTCTGTACTTATTAAAAAATACATAGAGGTTTAGCACTAAAACAAAATATAATGTATAGACTGGGAGGCTAAAGAAAAATGTCATGATTTGCAGTTTATGATTTTCCACACCACATCTCCAAAATGATACATTTGCAATCTCATAACAAGCAATAAGAGGGCTCAGAAATAATGGGAACAACATATAAATCAATGTTCCTGTACCTAGAAGTAACCAACTAAAGTATACATATTTGAAAATGACCCCATTTGTAATAGTATCAAAAGTGTTAAGTTACTTACAAAAAATAACAAAACATATGCAAAATCATTATGGTGAAAGTAAAAAAGATATTTTGAGATAACATAAAAGAAGTCCTGAGTATATGGAGAAATAAACAGTCCTTATAATTCAGAAGGTCAATGTCAGGATTTCAGTTCTCTCTGAATTGACATATACATTAAAGGCTATCTGAATAAAAATTTCACCAGTAATTTTATAGAATGTTGCAAATTGATTTTTAAATACATGTGGAAGGATAAAGGGCAAAGAACGATCCGAGATAATTTTGATAGTGAAGTAATTGGGACTTACCCACTCAGATATCATCTGGTTACTAAACTGCTGTTTAACAACATGGTCTTGGTGAAAGAACAATAATATAATTCAGTGGAAGGGATGAGAGGGTCCGTAAACAACCAACACAGTCATGTGGGAAGCTGATGTGTGACAGAGGTGGGCATGTAGATCAGTGAGCAAAGTATGGATCCCTTCAGTAATCTAATTCTGAAAGTTGACTGTACTCAATATTTTGTAATAACCAATAAGGGAAAAGAATCTGAAAAAAAAAAGATATATATGTGTGTATAACTGAATCACTTTGCTGTACACCTGAAACTAATGCAACGTTGTAAATCAACTTTAGTTCAATTTAAAAAACTGAAATAAAAATAAAAGTTGGCTATATGTGAGGATGGAGTTCAAATCAGATGCTTGTTTCCAACGATAAACCAAAAAGCATTTGAGACAAAACAAGGAACACACACGCACACATACACCCACACACACACAATTATCTTTTGGAAGAAAACACAAGGAAATTGCTTTATCACCTCAGGGTAGCATATGATTTCTTAAGTAGAACATTGAATATTAAATGGCAGAAATGCTAAAGTCAAAGATTAATATGTTTGACTATATTAAAAAACAAGACACTGTTTCAACCTAAGTTTTCATTGATAAGAGAGTATAATGGAAAAATTGCAGAATATTCATTGGAATGGGGTACCATAGATCAGGTAAAATGAATATGCTTGATTTATACATAACACCACCAATAGATCTATAAAACATAGTATTGAACAAAAACATTCCAGAATGATCTCAACATTTTGATACTGTTTATGTTATTTCTAATATAAACCTTATGTCTCCTCAAGTGTCAAAGATTCACACTGATCATCATCTTCTTGTGGCCATGTAGCCTCAAAATGGGAAGATTTTAAGATTTTTATGGATAAACAACAAGGTCCTACTGTATAGCACAGGGAACTATATTCAGCATTCTGTGACAAACCATAATGGAAAAGAATATGAAAAAGAATATATACATATATATATATATTATATATATATATAACAGAGTCACTTTGCTGTACAGCAGAACTTAATACAACATTGTAAATCAACTATACTTCAATAAAATTAAAAGAAATTATTTTAAAGAGACTTCAGAAAACTGAAGTTTTTATCCAAGATATTTGAATTTTTCAGCATTGGCAGCCTCTTTGAAAAGTAATCATTCTTTCTAGTTCATATACACTTCACTGTTGTCAAAATTTGGCCTGTGGCCAACCTCTTCGTGACTTTTGGATTTTCCACACTACTTTTCCTAAATTCTGGTACATTGAATCCAGCAGCAAAAAACTCTGAATAAGGTTGATAGGGTAATGAGGTTTCCAAATATGGGAACTCTATTCCAGAGTGTGACAGGCCAACTCATTTCTCTGTCTTCCTTATTCTGCTACCAGTTCTAAAACTGTGTTAGTCATCATGTGTGTATCTTTGTGTGTGTGTGTGTGTGTGTATGTGTGTGTGTTTTAACCTATTTGGAACTATATAGAGAGTCCTGGGTTTAATCTCCTTAAGTCAATGAATAGGAATTGAAGATTGCTCCCATACTGTTTTTTCAAGCAGTCATTTTGTCTGTGTCTTCCAATCAGGTGTTTTTAGTCACTGTCTGGAATTTTGAACTGTACATGATCCCGCTGGCATTATCGCTCCTCTGTGTCTACAATTTCATCGGACCTACAATGGGGAAGGTTGGCAGCATCCAGGACAGCCAGGTGAGCAAACATTCCAATAATTCTGACATTTGACTAAAGAAAAAATGTGTTAGCGGTAAACCACCACCACCAAATCATGACCTGAGTCCCCTGCATCTGAGGAGCAACACTGCACGTGTATTCATGTTACAGGGAAGATATTTATCATGTGTAATCTGGAGTCTTCTTCCTAGAGCATCTCGTGTTCCTGAGTCTTGGCCTGCCTTCTTAGCCTGAGTGAGCCATCTGGTTCTTGGTCAGCATTTCCATGCGGGCAGCACATGTCTGCGTGCCCATCTGGTTCTCCATGAGGTTCCTGGGAATGAGATTCTCAATCGCTAGAGAAAAGCCTTTGGTGGCTCCTTGAGCCCCTTCAGGGCACACACAACTGGGAGGCTGCCTCAGGCCTCTCCATGTAATTATCCTGTGCGATATTCTCCTCTAGGCTGAAGCCTCAGGGGATGCTCTGAGGCTTGCCAACCCCCAGGGAAATCAGAGAGTGCGTGGGCATGGGCCCCTCTGTTCTTGAGTGCCCAAGTTTTTCTTGCAATTCTCAAACTCGCCGTGGTGTTAAAGGAAGCACAGGCAAGGCCTCTTCTCAAAGACATCGCCCAGCATTTACTTTTCTTAATTTTTCCCCAGCTCTCCCTCCCCTACCCCTCTTATCCCAGCCCATAGAATCTTTTTCTGCTCTGGGTTAGAAGGAACTTGTATTTATAGACTTGCTTTATGATATAATCTTGGCATTCCAGATTCAAGAACCAAGTTTTTAAAACAAAAATCAAAGGTCTTGAGACCTGATAACATCCTTTAGAAAAATCACCTGCACATTAGGTTTTCTAAGACTCAAAAGCTGACCATCTTCACTTATTTTTCCTTATAAATGTTCTGATTATTTTAAAAAATCATCTCTGAAATAATGGATATTTAAGGAATGTTTCTGGTTTCATTTGGGATGGGGGAAATGAGTGTTATGGCCGGGAGTAAAACCTCAGACAAATTCCAAATTCTGTTCTGTTTGGTTTTTGATTGTGTAGTGCAATAAGCATGTGCATATATCAATAAATGAGGGGCCTGAAGATGCTAGAACCAAGTAACAAATAAATAGCTTTAAAGTACAGGTTTATGTAAGGACTAAGTTTCACAGAGGTACAGATGAGGGAAATTTTTACAGAGAAGCATCTGTTGTAAAAGTGCTGTCAACTAACATTTTTAGTTTTAATCAGATTTTATTTTCCCAGGTATATATATGTATATGTTTATAGCATGTGTATATATGTGTGTATGTGTACATGTTTATTTGTAGGCAGGTATATATATGTATATATGTGTGTGTGTGTAAATATGGGTACATAAGTGTACTTGTGTGTGTATGCATATAAATGTGTATGTGTGTATATGAAACCTTTTAAATTTACTAAACATTTTCTAATTTATTACCTAATTTAATCTTGGTAACATAACCATGAAGAGTCAAGAACTACTGTTTTCATTTCATGCTTCATAAAGCTAACATTCAGAGTGGCAAAGTGATTTTGCTCAAAGTCACACAGCAAAACAGTGCTGGAACAATGTCTCCAGCTGAAGACTTTGTCTCAAGATGAAGACTTCTGACTCCTAATTACATTACAGAGTTTTTTCCTCCCATAACATGTTTCATTGTATTCATTTTTATCCATGTGCTTTTATGAAACATGCTTGTTGTCATCATTGAATAGGTTAGTTCTCCAGCATCAGTTAAGTATCCCACAGACTGCTAGGTAGAGCTCCTAGGAATTCTGGGAAGTAATACAGTACCAGACCTGAAGAAATTGCTCAGTGGTTTATGGAGGATAGCAGAGTACTGTCTGGATACTTCAGAGTTACTCCCTTATACAAGCATTATATTGACCATTCTTTTTTCTATTGGAACAATGGCATCTAATTAGCATGCCTGACCTTTGCAAGGTTAAGCAGAAAGGTAAGTGTTCAAACTGAAAATAGTCCTTGGTTTTCTGATACCCAGCATTCTTTTGAAGCTACCAAATCGTTGGATTGTGTACCAACATGTGTTAGCTTTTAAATGTAGCAGTGATATGATTCAAGTGTACCTGTTAACTAGCCAAGATCTCTAAATGAATCTGAACAAGCCTCTGTGCAGCACAGCTGGTGCTGGGGCCCCTGAACTAAAGGCAGTCCCCCCTTTAGTCCAGATCTGAGCCTTGAGTTTCCTTCCCTCACCTGCCCCGCACCAACCCTGAAGCCCAAGGAAAACAAGAATGCCGTATAGAAACCTGTAGCTTATTCTTGAGATTGATTACATTCAGACTAATGCATTTAATACTGTCTAATGTTTCGGTAATGGACCCAGAGGAAAAGTGCAGTCATTCTAACAATGAGCCCAGCACAGACGGAGTGTGGTGTTCTCAGCCTTAACACAGCAGCTGCTTCATTTGTCAGACTCAGAACAAAACTGTTTACAGATAGTACAACTCCGCAATGCATTTTTAAAGCTGGCTGCCTTCGAAAGGCACTCCCCTAATAGCTTTATTTATACTTAACAGTTTTATGTAGATTATACATATTGTTTACAACCTTGGCAAGGCATCCCTTAACTTTAAAAGTGTCCTTTTTAAAGAAGTTACAGTGTATTTTTGTGTGTGTGTGTGTGGTACGCGGGCCTCTCACTGTTGTGGCCTCTCCCGTCGCGGAGCACAGGCTCCGGACGTGCAGGTCAGCGGCCATGGCTCAGGGGCCCAGCCGCTCCGCAGCATGTGGGATCTTCCCGGACTGGGGCACAAACCCATGCCCCCTGCACCAGCAGGCGGACCCCCAACGACTGCGCCACCAGGGAAGCCCTACAGTATATTTTAAAAAGACTAGTGTTGCAATGATATAGGAAAACTTTAAGCATGAGTATGCATTTCATTTGTAGTCGGTAATTTCGGTTGATGTTTTATTACAAATTATGGATTTTCCTTACAGGAGAGCACGGACGTAGATGAGGAGAAGTATGAAGATGACAAGGTGGGTGTGCTCGAGAAAGGACACAAAGGGGGAACATGACTGCTTCCAGTGTTCTAGCCGGTTGAGTCAAGCTATATATATATATATATATATATATATATATTTTTACTACTATAGGGTGACCAGTATAGCGATATTCTCATAATGTATAAAGGGTATCCTTTTTAAGATTCTTAAAATGAGGATGAAAAGGGACGAAATATAAGGAATAACTGAAATGTTATAGAAGCATCCCTCTAGGAGGCCTGTCATTTGAGGCAAAGATTAGCCTTCCCCTTGGTGGATGAAAGGTAGATGAAAGGTAGCCCAGGAAGTCAAAAGTAAATCAAGTGCAATCGCTATTCCTTTAGGCTCATGTCTGCACTCTGCAGGGTGGTCACCCGCTTCAGAACCTGTCACTTGCCCAGCTGTTGCTGGCAACGTTTTCAGCTCCACGTCTGTGTACATCTGTCCTTTCTCTCCTCCTGGGAGATTCTCTCAAATCTGCTACTTTTTGTTGTCATTACGCTTTCAGACAAACCTTCTGGAATAAAATGAAAGAAAAAAAAAGTGAAATGCCAAATGAGATGCTACTAGCTTCACGGCCGCCCAGTCCCCTAGAACCTATGGGTCTACGGGGCTAAGGTGATAGTGTGTAGAAGGCTGACAGGAGAGGAAAGGGGTGAACGGGGGAAACTTAAGAGTTAAGTATCCAATATAAAATGTCCAGAAAATAGAAACGAATTTAAAAACACTAGCTCCATGACACAGACAGCCTTAAAATTAATTGAACGAGCCAGATGGTTTTGCCCATTTGAAGGATGCTGGGCAGATTACAAAGTAAATCTTATTTGTTGTGCTAAAATGATCATTAATAGCAAAGTAATAAAGTATATTTTTTTTAAAGGGAATTGACGCTTTTTAGAATGAAGGTCCCAAGATGCAACTTTCTTCTTCTTTTTTTTTTTTTAATTAATTAATTTATTTATTTTTTGGCTGCTTTGGGTCTTCGTTGCTGCACGCGGGCTTTCTCTAGTTACAGCGAGCAGGGGCTACTCTTTGTTGCAGAGCACGGGCTCTAGGTTCGCGGGCTTCAATAGTTGTGGCTCGTGGGCTCTAGAGCACAGGCTCTGTAGTTGTGGTGCACCGGCTTCATTGCTCCATGGCATGTGGGATCTTCCTGGACCAGGGATTGAACCCGTATCCCCTGCACTGGCAGGTGGATTCTTAACCACTACACCACCAGGGAAGGCCTGCAACTTTCTTCTTGATGAATTGACGTGAGTGGCTTCTGAGTGATGTAACTCCTTGAACATTAAAATGGTCATAGCTAAGCTAATGTGCATGAGGGGGTGTTTAACCAAAGGAAACACAGGTAGTAATGAAATTATTTTAAACCTACATTAGGCATAATTATCAATTTTATTAACCAAAGTTTGGAAGTGAAGAAGATTTCTTTCTCTTGGACCAAGTCTGTGTAAACGGGCCACCCCATGGAAGGAGGATGCCATCCACCCTTGAGAGATAATTGTGACCATGGGGCTTTGTTCCATCTGATAAAGGAGACATCTAACAAGAAGACAATGGATGAAAAAGTGGTGTCGATGAACTGTCAGGCAACAGATTGAGCCATGAAAGTCTAGACCAGCGTTTTTCACCATCTAACCTTCCATTGTGGTCCTTCAAGGGCTGTCTGGGGGCCTGGGGGTGTGGAGGTAGAGCCATTTGGGCTGTGCATCAAGCTTTTCTGGGCAAGGATAACTGAGTTGGAACTACAACATCTACATCTACATGCATGAGCCTGGGAGCTCTTGCGTTCATCCAAGCACAGCCCTCCACGCAACAGATGCAGCACAGCCCATCCCACACTGAGGACGTTGGCTCTGGGGTTCTTCATGTCTCCTCCAGGGCCGTTCCATTCTTGAGATACTTTGATTGTAGTATGTTTGTAGGGCCTTTAATAGCCCCACGTGGCCATGTTTGTTTTGCTTCCTCAATTTCATATTTCTGTGGAAACTTCTAGAGGAATAAGTCTGAAATGAAATGTTGACTTCTGTTTGTGCCTCTTCTGCTGAACACAAGCCTTCTATTGTGAGGGGATTTTGGCAAACTTTGCAGTCTTTTTGCACGTCTCTTCACTCTCACTTCTCTAAGAGATGGGTAAACTAGAGCAGTTTTCAACTTTTAAGACTTTGGGAGCATACATCCACCTATATATTATTACACTTCATCATTTCTTCTCCATGTAGAGCAGCCCCCATGCCTGGGATGGGTCCCTCCAGCACACAGGCCCTGGGCCACTGCCCTCCACAGTGTGCTGACTCCAAGGGCTTCCCCACAGCGCCCTTCTGGCTTCTGTTGTGTGTTCGACATGACAGACGGGCTTCTGGGAACTGTAACACACCCAGTGAGAGATGAACTGTTTACAGATTATAAACACACAGCCGTCTCCTTCCAAACCAGAAGAGGAGAGGAACTCCTTTCTACCCAAACAATCCATCTTGAAAGTGACACTCCTTAATTGCCAGCACCCCTTCCCACCAAATACCATCATGGACGACTGTGGAAGATGAAAGCATGCTGCGGCCCCTTGGCACAGCTTCCTTGGGAGATGGACGCATTCCCATATTCTGCCTGTCTCTGATGCACAGGCCAGTACGTGGTCTGGGGTCTGTCATCTTTTTATTGTCTGGAACAGGGATGGTTGTAAAATGACATCATTATAGCCTCTTGCTTCTTCTCATTGTTGAAAGTCCATGGAAAATGACCTGCATTTTTAGAAACCAAATTAGGCTCCACAGTTTTGCCTTCCTTTCTTTTTGTGGACTTTCAGTTACAATGTAGAACTTTCAGGTCACTAGTTTTTTGGCTTTTAGGAAACTAAATGTACAAACTAAACTTTGAGGAGATTTTTCTTTCTTATACCTGATGGCTCCACACAAGAAATTGCTTGTTACAAGTAGAGTTTGCTGGGGACCCCAGAACAAACAGATAACGGCTAAGTTCAGCCAACAGCAATCAGCTGACATTTCCTATTTGTATTAGATTCCATATGTGGAATTCTTCTATGTGGACCTTATTTGTACAGACGGATTACAATGAAAATTGCATTAATTTTCTACACAGTAAAGGTCAGTAATTGAAGCGTGAACCAAGAAACTATTGTGTAAAATGCTGTATCTCATATTTAGGAAAGGTCATGCAGGGCAATAATATCTTGTTTTCATTGCAGAAGGTATAAATACTTGCATTAGAGTTTCTTTTCTTTTTTCCAGCCCAACAATCACTTAGGTAGAATATTTCAGCATTTACTAGTAACATCAGGAAGAAAGAATCATAAGGACATGTAATAAAAAAAAAAACAAAAAACTGCCTATTGCTATCATAAAGAGACTGCATTGTGATGCCTGCATTGTGGGTTGGTTTGTTTTTAACTCAGCTGTCAGAAATAGGACTTGAATCATCTGTTCTTTTAAGATTATCAATGAGTTCACAATTGCTTTACAGTGTTTGGGGGGGTGGGGATCATCCTTTCATGTCAGTTATGGGTGAAAAACAGATATGGATGTTTTCCTTTAAGAAAATAAGAAATATCTGATACATTTTTGTTGATTGATGATGGAACGTGGTGGAACATTTTATAATGAAAGGATGCAAATGAATATTATATCTCTATTCTCTTTTTACAAATTAGGATGATATTATTAAAATTTAAGTATATTTTAAACCATCAATCTTAGTTGTAAAAATGATTTTCATCCTGCAAATAGATTAGTTCACTCATCATTACCCAGGCAGAGCCTTCTTAGAGAGAGAAGGATGTGGCGTATATATCAATATTTATTATGTATCAATATTTAGGAGTTCTTGTTGTAAATTAACCTCATAGTCCCTTGGTTGAGTTGTTCAGGGCCAGCATAGCTCATGCCCTGTGTTTTCTTGTTTCAGAAAGAGAAGATGATCTATAGTATCTCAACCAGGGAAGACTCGTTCTTGGAAGAAGTCTTCTTACAATTTAATAGAGTAGTTTTGTTTATGATTCCTTTGTGCCTTCTTAAGAATGTCAGAAACAAAGCAAATTAGTTTGATCAGTGATTTTTTTTGGTAACTATTGACTAAGCCATGGTACTTTAAGATGGTGTAATATTTTTAAGAAAATGAAAAGTCAGGTAATATCTTTGAAAGGTTAACAATAGTTGAATATACACACATATTTTCAAGGCCTATACAGTCTATATACAGGGCATGTTGTAGAGGACCTACTTATGGATAATTTTCGGGGGAATAAAGTAAATGGTTGTTCCGATGTAACTCCTTTTAATTTGAATTAATATTATATTCAGTGATGAAGTGATTTAATTGCTAACATTTCAACTGTACCATCTTACTTCCAAGACTTTAATATTAAAATGGATTCCAGCCAATTCTTAATGATCAGTTTATGCATGTTTTGCATGAAGAGGGATCGGCTTCCCTATTTCCTGCCGTCTTTTCTCTGAACCACTGATTTGCTCACATCCCTTTTAAAAACTCAAACTTCCATTCTTAAAAATGTTTGGCTTCATTACCTTCAGAAATAATCCAGAAATGTTATCAATCTGACATTTGAAGCATTATTCTGCTACCAGGTTCACTAATAGCCCCAGTACTTATGGATTTTCTTTGTGATTTCTACTGTAAGGATTATACTTGGTAGGCTACTCCCAAATATTGTGAAATATGATGTGCCAGACTATAAATTAGGTGGATTAGCCATCCTTTTATTAGCTAATGTGCACTAACTGGTGCTCTGACGTTATAGACTATACTACATCTGGATATTTATCTTGCTGTGGTCTAAAAGTTTTACATTATGCTAATATAGAATACATTGGACATTGTATCTCAATTATCCACAAGTCATTATTTTTCTGAGGATAGTAGCCATTCCTACAAGAGGAATTTCCTATTGAAATCCACTCTGTTTCAGTGTGGTTTGCCTTAAGTCCCAATTTTCCAATGAGTTTACAAGGTAATTGATAGATAATTTGCAAAATAATTGATAGAAAGGTGGGGACATCACTTTTTCCTCAAGGGAATATAGTAATTTAAAGTAAGTAATAAATGACACAAAAATAATAATTTAAAATGAGACCATTTTGAGTAAGAATTATTTAAATGATTAGATTTATAAGATTATTCTTATTTGTAGAGTGCTTACAATTTGCAGGCTGTTTTTATAGGCTTTAGCTCATTCAGTACTCAAAGTAAACCACTAAATTTGATATTATTTTCCCCATATGCGAATGAACTAACCCAGGTGAAGAGAAATATAATAATGCATCAGAGATTTCCCAGCCAGGATAGTAGCGAGACTCAAATCCAGCCCTTCTGATCTAAATCCTGTTTATTTTGGACTATGTTACATTGTTATGAAGGAAACATGTCATTAATTTATTGGTCCATTTTTCCGCATTATTATTGACAACATTTATGGAGTATTTTCTCTGTATCTGTGATTGCTACTTTCATCAAAATTTGTATACTACGTTGGGTGTTAGCGATGCAGTGCCTGGGTGAGTCAGGACTGCTAAAGGTGATGTTTGAGCTGAGTCTTAGGTGATAAATATTTTATCTTCTACCCTCCTCATTCCCCCACCTCAAAGAAAGATAAAGGACGCACACAGCTAAATCAGCAACTGCAGCTAATTGTGTGTTTACCTATGGTAGTGACAGTTATAGAAAACCATTAGCCCTGTTTGCCTTGTAATGGCGTGGCATCTGTCAATTGGCTCAGAGAAACTTTTAAGGAAATCAATCTTCCCAGGGTCTAATTCCAAATATTTTTTTTTCCCAAATTGTTCCCAATTTTTCAAAAGTGTTTTTTCAACATCTTCCTCATGATGATGTTTATTCCTTTTACTTTTTCAGCCCTCTCATTTGATCCCTGATGAGAATCCTGTTGCAGGCCAAAGAAACATGTTGGTAAATACCAGTCAGTGTAGAAGGAAGGGCTCTATGTAATGGACAGATAGTTAGAGCAGTTTATAACTACTTAGAAATGATACTGGTTCAAAATCCAGTCTGTTTCACATTCATTTCCCAAAGCAAAAATACTACTTGAGAAGGAAGTATTCTCCTGAAAGACTGCAGACTTTTCCCCCCATTTTAATAGCATACCATAAAGGGGTGTGTGTGTGTGTGTGTGTGTGTGTGTGTGTGTGTGTGTGTGTCCGTCCATGCACACAGGACATAGCTCATGGGAAGAAACCTTAAAGACAGTTCCCAGTGCATTAAGCCAGATTCCCAAAGAACAATTTTTAATCTTGTGTATCAGAAATATTACTTTTTATTCTTTGTTATGACAGATGCTGAGAGGTTTTTTTTATTTTCCCTGCTAAATGCCACTCAGTCTATTTCTGATGTTTATAATTCTTCAAGTTTTCAAATTGCAGGCTTTTAATATTCAGTGGGATGAAACAGACCAAACAGATTCCCACTTAAAGTCTAAAGTCGTATTTTTGCGTTATCTTTGCCCTGGGTGGTTGGCATTACTGGGACGATCCTGAGATAGAAATTTTGCATCAATCCCTTGTGGGAATCCTGGGCATCCTGTGACAAATACTACTCAGTTTTTAAGCATGTCCCAAGGATCTTTCCTGACGTGGTCAATTTTCAGGACTAACTCTTTGGTTTTGCTTAGGTAATTAATAGAGAAATGAGAATTTTTTTTCTTGAACCAGAACATGTGGGAAAGATTTAAAGTAGCATACTGATTATATAATGAATTCTTAGCTGTAAATTCATTTTGATGGTGTTAATTCTCTCCCAGAGGCTCGAAGCTAGTTTATTGCACCTACAGTGCTATGCTCTTTGGAGATATTGGGGAAGCCAACAAAGCCTTGAAGAAGAAAAAATCCACTGCCTGACTGATTCATTTATTTATTTATTGGCTTTGTTCTTAAAGAGCAACCATGTTACAACACAGGCACATTATTTGTTCTTCAGACAACCGTCTCTAAAACTTAGCCACTAAAGACTCAGTGTTGTTTTTCTTTTTTTTTTTTGACATTTTATAAACAAAAGGACAGTGAAAAAATGATGATCTTACATACATTTTATATAATAATATGCATTTTTAGGTTACAGATTTGGAGTTGGTCATTATTTTTCTTACAATTATTATTGCAATTACATTATTATTCTTACAGTCATTCTCTGTAGTATATAACAAAGCAAAGGAACCTTTTGAAATTTGAAGTCTGGATCTGAAAATTTCCATGCTTTCATCTCTTCTGTTATATGTTATTACCTATTTGCTCATAAAGTAGGCCCTAAATCATGCAACTTTTACTTATGCCTTGGTGTTTTTTTCAAGTAATGAGAAGTAAAATACATTCTTTCTGAAATGTAGGAATCTAAAAATACGTGTTCAGCCACAATTATCTTGTTCATTGGTTTAATCACACCAGTGGCCATCACTATTTTTATTACACATTTCCCTCTATAAATTAAAAGCCTTATATGTTAAGGAAAAATATAAGCACATGTGATAACAGTTTCCTTTTTCTGAATGAATCACTGTTACTCTTCCTAGGCAATTTGGTAGCAGCCGCAGATGTAATGCTGTGTTTGCTAAACTGTGTTATCACCACATTCCCTGGTTCAATCTGAAATGTGTAAATAAAGCCAGCATGTTGCAGATAGAACTGCCAGATGATCTTTCATACAACGCAGGGCAACATGAGTAGACTTGTCCTGGAAGATCGTTGCTTTTGAAACTTAAATGAACCCCAGGATTCTTTAAACTAGACAAAAGGTTATTTGTTCTTTTGTCTCTTCGCATTCTTGAAGGGCAAGGACTTACGTTTAGGAAGCACCTGGAGTGTACCAAATGATTTGCATATGATACAATATTTAATTCTCCAAATACTCCAGTCAGAGTCAGGATTATGATCTCCCTTTTCCAGATAGCAGAATTGTGACTCAGAACCCAGTAGGAACTTGACATGATCACAAAGCTCGTAGATGACAAGACCCATGTTGAACTCACTTCCCTCTGACTCCATAGCCTGTGATTAATAAAATATGCAGGCCTGCGGAGTTGGTACATCTTAAGTTTTTTTTTGTTTTTTTCCCCCTAACTTTGCATCTGTTGTAAACCCTGGCTACTCCAGCTCCTAGGTAAGAATGAATGCATTGTGTTGTAATGTAAATTATGGTATGTATTTTATGCAAATTATACATAAAGTTTGCTAAAATGTTTAGCAAGAAAAGTTAAAAAATAAGTAAGAATGGAAAGAAATGTTTTCCCCCAAATATTTTCAAAAAGTGTAATTTAACATACATTCTCATGAAAACTGGGCAAATAATACTGGAAATGAACAGTAGATAGAAATATGTAACTGAATGAAATGTCTACAAATCATGTATTATATAGTGAGTCTAGAGAACAGAGATCCATAGACACTAAAGAAGCAAATGACAAAAAGAACAAGTGTGAGCTGAATGTGTACCTTGTGAAATGTCCACTAGAAAATGTCCACTCTTCCTTTGGACTTAATAGTCCTGGACTGGAATTCTCTGCCACATATATGTGAACATAGACAAATGTGGACATAGACACATCGCTTAACCTGTTTGTACCTTGGTTTCCTATTAATGGAAATGCTAATATCAAAGACATATAACATGTCCATTGGTATACTGGCAGATATAATTAAAGACCCATGAAATCAATAGTACATGTTTTAAAAGATAAAGTTTGCAGTGTAGAGAGTGAAAAGAACATTTGCTACTAGAATGATGAAAAGAGTAGAGGTGTGATGCAAATTGAAAGAACAAGACTGTAGTTGGTGTGGACTGGCATCCCTAGGAAAGATTTCACGAAGGCCAGGAGTATAAGTTGGACCTTTAGGTCATTCTGCTGGAGTTGGGAGCCTGGAATCTTACTTCTTACTTCTTACTGTTTGATAATGCTTTTTCAGTGAGTAAATAATAATAATAAAGAGTACATGTTTAATGAATAATCAAGTACTGACAATCCATTTCTCAAGATAATTGTTGACAGACTAACTGATGAATGTCTGTTCACATTTACTGTCTACCACTGGGACCATGATCACATCACTGAAACATGTAAACTTAAGTTACAAACCTGCTGAAGAGCCTTCAGCTGTCAATAGTTACTTTTAGGAGACTATTTCTGGAAACATGATGTTAATTTACACAGCCCGAAAGATGTGTTTAAAAATTTCTCTGTGCAGCATGACTTTTCTTTTAGATCAAATGACTGTTCTTCCACATTTATCTCATCTTCCATTCCAAGGTTTAATTATGCATGTATGAAAAAGGGCAAGGAAGGTATTAATGTGTTGACTTCAATTGCATCAATATATTAAAAACCTTGTGAAGAGTCAAATGATACCAGTCTTATTAGCATGCCATCAAATGATTCAAACAGAATATCAAATAAGTTAATTCTGAAATTGTTGTACTCATACAATGCCTCAATCAATGAGGCATGATTATTGCTAATTGAAAACTTTTCCAATACGCCACCATGATGACTTGAAATTATGATTTTTTTTCATCCACTATACGGAATCAAAATAAAGCTTTTGCAAGTTAATTTTACAAACAATGAAATCTCTGACATCAGGAATGCTATTGTAAATTTAGTTTAAACATTTAGCACTGAGGGTTATTTAATTTTGTAGTGATAATGTGAATGCAGATTTTGATGAAGCACAGCATCATGGCTAATAAGATATTCATATAAATTGAAGGGATCTTTGAAGCAGAAATGTACAATTGATAGATCATGGTGCCCTGATTATCCATGATCGCATACAGACAAGTGGTAATGCACCACCAATTGAATTAGAAGCTGTAGTGTCCACATTTATAAATATTTTATGTATACAGAGTTGGGATAGCAACAGCAGTTTTCATGGTAGAGATATGTTCAGATATAAAAATATACTTTCAGCATGGCAGTGTGCACTTTGTTTTTGCTGCCAGTCGTCCATCCATCAATCTGATTTTAAGAATGTTTGAAACCTTTGAAGAACTCTCAGTCAACTTAAACATTCCCCAAAGCTATTGAACTCTTGTGAAAAAAAGAAATCTTTTAAATGTTTGTTGCATTTTGGTCATATCAGTTGGATTTTTTTTTTTTTTTTTTTGCGGTACGCGGGCCTCTCACTGCCGTGGCCTCTCCCATTGTGGAGCACAGGATCCGGACACGCAGCCCCAGCGGCCATGGCCCACAGGCGCAGCCGCTCCGCGGCATGTGGGATCCTCCCGGACCGGGGCACGAACCCGCGTCCCCTGCATCGGCAGGCGGACTCTCAACCACTGCGCCACCAGGGAAGCCCAGTTGGAATATTTTTAACCAATTTTTTGTTTGTTTGTTTTTTGCGGTACGCGGGCCTCTCACTGTTGTGGCCTCTCCCGTTGCGGAGTGCAGGCTCCGGACGTGCAGGCTCAGCGGCCATGGCTCACGGGCCCAGACGCTCCGCGGCATGTGGGATCTTCTCAGACTGGGGCACGAACCCGTGTCGCCTGCATCGGCAGGCGAACTCTCAACCACTGCGCCACCAGGGAAGACCTAATCAAAATTTTTCATGACTGAAAATGCTAAGTAACTTCATCTTTGGAAGCCTTTAGTAAATGGAAGTGAATTTTACAAGAACTGGCATAAAAGATATTGATTTTTTTTTTCTTTACGGAAGAAAGGGATATTCAGCACAAAGCAAACTGTGAGGTCAAATAGTTGACCTATTTGTGCACGATTCAGTGTTTAAGTTCTGAAGTTACACTTTGGATTATCTCAATTTGTGGGATAAAAAAAATCTTTTGATTTTTAATAGGATAAATATAAATTCTACCCAGGAATGGAAGGAAATTGAGAAGCCATTAATTTTTCAGCATAAATTTTGTGGAGAATCATAGAGACAACTTATTTAAAGTTTTATCTTGAAAAAAGATTGACAGAGAAAGTTCATATGAATGGATACAAGATATCATGACTTTGAAATTATTTGGGCAGAAATATATACAGATTTCAATATTTAAAATATAGAATTGAGAATATTCTTCATGTATCACATTTTTGTTGTGAGTTTTCAAGGTACCTCAGTGCCTGGAGAGAGAGTATTTTTGTAATTAAAATTATGGCCTACAGTAGAGTCAATTAAAGGTGTCAATTTAATGACCATTAAGTGCAATTCTGAAGATAAGTAAGAACAATTTTATGCAATATTATAAGTGAAAAGATGACATTAAAGAAGTACATTTTTTGGAAAAGTAATCTTAACATGGGACTATGAACAGATATAACTAGGAAACAAGTTAAATATATGAATATGTAGTATGAATAATCATTCTTCATGTATCATTTTAAAATTCAGATAATATAAGCACATCTCTTTTGTTCTAATGCATGTAAAATATATTTTTTTATTTTGAAACAATATTATGAAAATTTAATGAAATAACTTTATAGATCTAATAAACCAAGTTGTCAGTTGATAAATATTTCAAAAATTTATAATTCTGATTACTTTCACTCTTAAAAGTGTACAGATACAGTTCATAAATTATGCTGGTACCCTAGATACAGTGGAATTCTTTGGCCTAGTCTTTAAATATTGAATATTCAAACTAAAACATCAAATTCATTAAAAAGTAAAAGAACATTGTGAGAATCATTTATTATTTTCGTGTACTAACTCAGGCTTTTCTTCACAACCAGAACCTCCACATTTGGCTGTTCCATAGGGGAAAAAAAAATCAGTCAACTAAAATAGGAAATTTTTATGAAATTGAGCCACATGGAAATTTGAGTCATTTTCCAAGAAATTGTTTTGACCTAAACTCTACACTGTTGAGAAGAGGAAGCCACTTTTGCCCTTTGGGTCAAATTCCCTGGTGCTTTCAAATCCTCCTTTATAAACATGAATGCTTCTGTGGCAGACAGAGATGGGTTTTCACCATTGTGCCCATTAATAGATGTTGGTGGATTGCTGAAGATGAATTAAGTCGCTCTGACAGTCTATCCAATTTTTGATGCAAACGACTTGAAGAATTAGAGTCAGTAAGAGAATAAGGGAAAGAGGAAATTTAAAATTAGAGTGAAAAAGTAAAAATGTCTTATGAGTTTGACTTTGCAAGAGGAAGCAATGAGTATGACCTCTCCTTCTGTACAGAATGGTGGCATAAATGGGTACAGAACAGATGGTAAGAAGTTATTCAAACCAGCCCAGCACCCTTACTCAAAAGGGGGTAGCAATGGTATATTCTAATCTCAGCCCCTCTCTTTGCTCTGTTTCTGCCAGTAGCTCCATAAACAAGGGCAGATGCAAGAAGGGAAATTTGTGCTCTTTGACATTTCAGCCATACTGGTGCTTTTACCAGTCACTGCAATCAGTATGGGGTGGTGTGTTTCCCTTCTTCCATCCATGGGTCCAGTTTGATGGGACAGAGAATACAAGATGAGAATGATTTTTTTTTCTTTTGCTGCAAAGAAGATTATTATAGAAATGGTCTCAAATTTAGAAGATATTTGCTCAATAATTTAGTACAATTCTAACCCAAGTAAAATTTTAGGTAGAAAAGAAATAAGTTTTGTTAGATTTATTTGAGGTTTTAGGTACTATATGTTAGATGTGACAGCTACAGTGACCCAGCTAGGCCTGAGCTAAGAAGACACTAACTAAATCCCAGTTACAGTAGAGTTCATGAGGGAGCTAGGATATGGTATCAGAATATAAGAAATAGCATGAAAATGCCACTCTTCAGGGAATCCTCTTTTCTCCAATATGGGAGTAATTTCTAAATTATTTTTATAAACATTAGCTACCTAACATGGTAAAACACATTTTAGGTTTTCTATAAGCGAAGTAAGGGTAATATTCTTAGAAAGCTGAATTCCATATATTCCAAAATCTGGATATCCAACATGCCTTATTGTTACCTGCTGGAAACCTTTCTGAAGGACTAATGAGAGAAGGGTAAGTAAGCTAACCTTGTGAAGACAGAAGAAATCAGGGTCAGCCAATGGAAAGGGTTGCAGAATTCTCTGAGAGAAGCAGCAACTCCACAGGGAAATGAAGTTCTTTTGTCTGCGGGGCTCCCCTTTATCAGCTCATGATATTGAGGTAGCGACATGCTTGCACACTACAAGTGGTCACATCTCACGAGTAGGCAGGGATCTGGGGGAGTCAATAAATAAGTTGTGAAAAACGTAAATTTATCTTCTGAAGTCACTCTGTTGATAATAACCATGCTATGATA
Organism: Lagenorhynchus albirostris; assembly: GCF_949774975.1. Classification (NCBI taxonomy): domain Eukaryota; kingdom Metazoa; phylum Chordata; class Mammalia; order Artiodactyla; family Delphinidae; genus Lagenorhynchus; species Lagenorhynchus albirostris. The sequence goes on along the minus strand of NC_083095.1, from coordinate 147,574,949 downwards.
ATATGGCATAATAATTTCTATAGCAGACCAATAAAAATGAAGTAACTGAGTTAAATCTTTTATGTTTCTTAGGAATCTGAGAAAAAGGGCTTAATTGAAAGAATCTATATGGTACAGGATATTGTCTCAACTGTTCAGAACATCTTGGAGGAGATAGCTTCTTTTGGAGAAAGAATAAAAAAGTAAGTTCTACGTTTGTGTTGTTGTGAAGTGAAACTGCCATCCACTAGGACAAACGAGGGTGGGGAGTCTTAGGAAGGATAGGATCAGAAAATGCAAAAACAAAGAAAAAACAAAAGCAACAGTCTGGGCCTTTTAACTTTGGTTGGTGTGTTCTTTGGGCTTGTCAATTTCACAGGGTGGCTGTATGGCCCAATTTACACCAGTTGTCCCAGCATAATTATTAATAGTGTCTCTATTCATTCTCAAAAATATTCTGGTTTAAGTGATAAGCTATAGATTAAAAAATAGATTGTCCTATACAGAAATAAAAAAGGAAGCAAATATGCTTTAAAGGAGGCTTTTTCATCTGAATCACAGAATACAGTAAGTGCCTTGAGTGAAATTTTTTTCTCTGTTCTCCAAAGAATGGTACCAAACTAGTAACATTGCAGATGCAAAGATGTAAAGTTAATTCATCACATACATGGACAGCTTAGGACAGGGGTCAACAAACTTTCTCCATAAAGGAACCAAGAGTAAATGTTTTCAGCTTTGGACTCTATGGTTTGTGTCACAGCTACTCAGCTCCCTTGTTTAAGTGTAAAAGCAGATAGTTAATATGTAAATGAATGGATGTGATATGTATTCCAATAAACCTTTATTTATGAAAACAGATGTCAGGCTAGATTTGACTCAGCTCCAACCCATAGCTTGCCATCCACCTACATTAGGGCATAAAGGCTAAATTCTCTAATGGAGTCTCAGTTGAGAAAAACTCTCTGTGATTCATGTTTTTATTTTTTTATTTATTTTGTTTTATACATTGTGAACTCTGCGTAACTTGGTCTTCATATGATACCAATGAACAGAGCAGGTTTTTTCTTTCTTTTGAATTGTAGATGTTTGTTCCCCCTTTAAATCCAGAGTTGTGTCAGCCATGTTGTTCTTTCTAAAGATTAATTAATACTGTTTCTTATTTTATTGGCCATTCTAGTTTCTTTAAGTAAAGAACATAATATTTAGAAATTACATGGGTAAAGAAGAGACTAAAATTAGTGCTAAAAGCCAAGTGAAATTTTGTCTGTCAAGATGCAGGAAAATCAATAAGTGGTGATTAACATCAGGAAATATAAACAGCTGATATGGAACTTTCTGTGGTTACTGATGCTATTCCTCCATCCCTTATTACATGAAATTGCCCTTGAGTGTCCATTTATTGTTGGCATAGCAAACATGTTTCTTTTGCTTAAAAAAAACAGGTTCAAAGTCATCTTCAAATGTAGTGAGTTTTTACCGAACTTACACATTGTTATTCCCACAAACAATGTCAAGAAAAATTAAAGAGCAGTAGGGGGCTTTGGCCATGTACATTGATATTTATCTGCTTTATTTCTCTAGGTTTCATATAAATTGAAACATGATTCCTGAATGTACCCTCAAAATTGCTTAGCAAAAACATAAGTGACAGTAGAAAATAGTGAAATGATGAAGAGAGCATTTATAATTCTTCATTCACACATTCAACTATCAGTGTTTGAGTTTCAGGCACTGGCTTTGTTTAAGAATGAGAAATGTGGGCTTCCCTGGTGGCACAGTGGTTGAGAGTCCGCCTGATGATGCAGGGGACACGGGTTCGTGCCCCGGTCCGGGAAGATCCCACATGCCGTGGAGTGGCTGGGCCCGTGAGCCATGGCCACTGAGCCTGCGCATCCGGAGCCTGTACTCCGCAACGGGAGAGGCCACAACAGTGAGAGGCCCGCGGTATAGAAACATCAACTAATGTCATGTGCCAGCCAGATACTGTTCTAAGGCCTTTACATAGCAACTTCTTTAAGGAGTTACTTAAAGGAATTGGATTAAGTGATTCCAACAACCCTACAGAGTAAGGATTGTTAGTATCCCCATTTTACAGATGAAGAAACTGAAGTACAGAATGATTAAATATGAAGCCCAGATCACACAACGAGTAAGCCATGGATCTTCGGTTTGAACTTCCCCTCCTCACTTTACACTATAATGTCATTATCCTCTGGGGATCTATTCTCTTTCTTTGTGTGTTTTTTAAAATAAATAATACTTTATTTTTAATTCTTTTTTTGTTGTGGTATAGTTGATTACAATAGTATATTAGTTTCAGGTGTGCAAGATAGTAAATTTTTATAGATTATATTCCATTTAAAGTTATTATAAAATATTGGGTATACTCCCTGTGTTGTACAATATATTCCTGTAGCTTATTTATTTTATACAGAGTAGTTTGTACCTTTTAAACCCCCACCCCCATCTTGCCACTCCCCACTTCCCTCTCTCTAGGAATCTATTTTCCAACGAGGGAGAAGAACACTAATAAGACAATTAGAATAGCATTGATACTAGGTAGAGGTTAGGTAGGATGCGGGGGGAGGTCCTACATCCCAGGAAGGTTGTAGGAGAGAGAGAGAAACAAAGGAAAGTTCTGAAGAAGCAACAACTTATCAGCATCTCTGAGAATGAGAAGAGCTAGCTGGGCACAGAGTTGATGAATGGGGGCTTCAGTAGGTGGGCACCTTTGTGCAGAGGCTCAAAGCCCAAGACTGTGCTAGATACAGGGAGATGGAGGGGTGTCAGTAGGTCTGTGCCACTGGGGATGGACGTGGCAGAGCCTGGTGATGCGGCTGGTCATGCAGGGCCTTGAGCGGATGGAAATGCAAATGAAAAAAATTGAGTGAGGGAGGTACTGGCAGCAAAGAAGGTAAGAGGATGTGGAGTGGGGGCAAGACTGAGGCAAGAAGGCCATGTTCTTTGGTAAAAGTATCTCCATGTTTGAATGTCTGTTAATAGACAAATGTAGCTGTTGTGCAGTTGATAATGGTCAAGGAACTGTGTCTGATGAGAAGAGGTCAGAGTGATTTAAACAGGCCCCCAACTCTACAGTGCTTTTGACGGCGGCTGTGCCCAACACAGCTGTGGCGGCCACGTCTGAGACGTATTTTCAGCCATGAACAGAGCACTATTCTACCCAGCTGCAACACAGGAAGGCACATGAGGCTCAACTCCTATTAATTCTTTGGCCATTCATTACTACAGTGACCTTAAAGTTCCCACTGGGCATTCAAGTACAACGTCATGTGTAACTCTGTTGGAATTCCATTGTAATTCAGCGCATAAGGACCAGGAAAAACTTTTACCCCAACTTTTGGCAGCTAACAAATAGATAGACTTACATAAATCTCTCAGAGCAAGGCTTCCCTGCTCCTGACAGCAAAGACCCTGATGATTTTGCATTTACATGGAGTGAACGGTATTTTCTTTTCTCTACATTCTCTAATTACCTTCTTTTATTGTATACAGGTTTGAAATGTATGCATGCATCAGGCTAACATTTGCTTAACATGTGACGTTTATATTATCCCAGGCAGCAGACAGGGTCGGTCAGAATACTGAGGTATCTTGTATGTCCTGTTACGATAGAGTGGTGGCTCCAACACTTGTGTCCTTGAGTGGTGAGAGAAATCTCCACAGAGGAGGTAATGAAATTAAGGTAGACCTAGGACAGGGGAGTCATCCCTGCAAATGTTCCAGAGTAAGGCTTAGAAGGCACACTCCTAGGAAGAAGAACTTCTTTGAAGTAATATTATGAAATATTAAGCAACGAAGATGAGAAAGCAGGATAAGTGAAGTTTGAATGATGGTGAGCACGTGGGGAATGACAGATTGATGGATCTTATATTTTATCTAAAGTTACATGTTTAAGGGACAGAGAATGAAGGCAGAAAGACCAAGGTGAGGACAGGAGGCCAGTTGTGAGGAGAGAGTTCACAAACTGTGGTGAACACCATGCGTGTATGAAGGAAAGCATCATGTGGGTAAATCACGAAAGAATGGTCTACAGGATTTTATGACCCTCGTTTCTGTTTCCATGGGTAGAAGAGTCAGAGGACTTCATTTTTCCATGCCTAGGAAATGAGGAAAATAATGACTTCATTGACACAAAGGTCAACTAGTGGGGCACCCAGTTGGGAGAGAAACTCTAGGATGGAGTTTTACCCACCTTACTGGATGTGATCACAGTAATTTCTGGGTTTTGTTTTGAAATTTTGTCAAAGACATTCTTAGGATGTGTTAGTAAACCTGAAGAGTTGAATGAATGAATGGGGATTCCTTGGATTTTTTCATTCATTGAAAGGTTTGAGTCAGGGATTCCCTATTTAGAATTTAGGGAGCTGCCAAGTCAGGAAGTCCGGGGATTTCTATGAAAATATTTAACAAATTGTTTAATTTTGAGATGGAAAGCTTTGATTTATCAGAGTTCTTCAATCTTGGGCATTCTATGAAAGACAAGATACTCCATGGTAACTGGAGTGATGGTCTAGTAAGTTTTTGAGTGTTAGTGCCAGTATCTTTGAACTAAGTCCTCAGTCTTACAAGCAGGAATATTCAGTGGATTAAATGAGTAAAATGTGCCATCTTACATTTTCTGAAATGTCTACTATACAGACAGTGAGTGTAGGCTCTTGAGCCAACTCTCTGGATTCAGATCCCAGTTCTGCCACTTATACTGGAGTAAGTGATTGGGGCCAATTATTACCTTTTCTGACTCAAGTTCTCATCTGTAGAATGGGCATAATAATAATTCCTACTTCATAACATTTCTGGATGAATTAGTACCTATGAAGAGTTTAAACCAGTGGATGGCCTTTAGTAATCACATAAAAATATTAACTATTATGAGTATTATTTTGGGTAAATTGCTTTGACCTTCTTCCTCTGTGTCTTAAATTTCTAAAAAACTGTGAAACATTTAAACATTTTACCACTAAAACTGTGGGTTGCCAAGAGAAAAATACATGACTTAACTGACTTGGCTGTTGGGAGGGCTAATCTGGCAGTGTGTGTACGAATGTGTCTGGTACATATCTCCACTTTTAGCATCCAACACATAAACACATGTGACACACCATGCACACAAGCAGACGATCATTGAGATCTTTATAAGGATTGCATTAATTGGGAAAAAAATGACATCTTGTTAAAATTTATGTTTTCTAACATGTGAATGTAATATATTCCTTCATCTACTTAGATCATCGTTAATTTACCTCAGTATTTGAGAGTTTTATGTATAAAAATTTGACACATTTTTGTGAGATATAGTCTGAAGTATTTGATTGGTTTCATGCTATTTTTGTTTGTTTGTTTGTTTGTTTTTGCATTACGCGGGCCTCTCACTGTTGTGGCCTCTCCCGTTGCGGAGCACAGGCTCCGGACATACAGGCTCAGCGGCCATGGCTCACGGTCCCAGCCGCTCTGCGGCATGTGGGATCTTCCTGGACCGGGGCACGAACCCGTGTCCCCTGCATTGGCAGGCGAACTCTCAACCACTGCGCCACCAGGGAAGCCCGGTTTTATGCTATTTTAAAGGGTATCTTTTTTTTCAGATTTCATCTCTACCTGTTTGTTACTGGGATATAAAAGTGAAATTAATATTCCTACATTGACTTTGAATCTATCAACCTTGATAAACTTAATTATCTTAATTTTTATATGAAAATTATTATTCTGGTTGTTGTATTACATAAACATATCATCTAGGAATATTTTTTTTTCTTTCTTATTTTTCAGTCCTTATACATTTTACTTTGTTTTCTTGCTTTATTGTACTGGCTAGGAGCTCCAGTACAGTGTTGAACAGAATTGGTGTTGGTGAACATTCCTTTCTCATACACAATCTCAGAGAGAAAGCTTTCAACATTTTACCCTTAAGAATGTTGTTTTCTGTAGGTTTTTGTAAAGGTGCTTTATTAGCTTAAGGAATTTCCCTTTTATTCCTAGTTTGCTGAGAGTTTTTATCGTGAATGTAGGTTGAGTTTTGTCAAACATTTTTCTGCATTCATTGAGATAACCTTATGGTTGTTTTTGTTTTCTCCTATTTTTGTTAATGTGGTATATTATTATGATTGATTTTCAAATATTAAACCAATCTTACATTTCTGGAATAAAAGCTTCATCATGCTATCCAATCTCTTTATATATGCTGGGATTTTATTTACAGTTTTTTTGCCTAGGATTTTTGCAGCTGTGACCATCAGTGAGATTTGATATATAGTTTTCTGTTTTTGAAAATTCTTTATGGTGTGAAGGTTATTCTAGACTCATACAATAGGTGGGCAGTGTTCTCTCTTTACCATTATCTGGAAGAGTCTGTGTAAGCCTGTTGTAATTACTTCCTTTAAGATTTTATATAATTTTCTAGTGAAGTATCTGGGCCTGGAGTTTTCTTTCAGGGAAGATTTTAATTAAATATTCAGTTTCTGTAGTATATATAGAGATCTGTTCAGCTATTCTATTTCTTCTCATATCTGTTTCTGTTAAGTTGTCATTTTCTAAGAGTTTTTCCATTTCATTTAAATTTTCTACTTTTTGACATGAAGTTGTTTATAAAATCCTCTTACTGTCTTTGATGACAGTAGAATCTGTAGCATTGTTCACTTTTTTATGCTCAAAATTGTGTTTTCCCTTCTTTCTTCTTGACAGTCACTTATCAATCGTTAGTCTTTAGCAAGAACCATCATTTGCCTTTGTTAATCTTCCCTGTTGCCTGTTTTCTTTTCCATTAATTACTACTTTTATTTTTATTACTTTCTTGCTTCTACTTTCTTTCAGATTAATTTATTATTCTTATTCTAACTCTTTAAGATGGATAACTAGATCATTTATTTTCAATCTTTCTGTTTTCCTAACGTAAGCATTTAAAGCGCTACAGTTTCCTAAATGCTTAACTCCATGCCAAACATTTAGGCACTGATACTCATTATCAATTCACATTTAGTAAAAACTTTTTTCTAATTTCTGTTTTTATTTCTTCCTTGCCAAGAAGTATATTGTTTAATTTCTAACAAATAGCCAACTTTTATAAATTTTTGAAAAGAAGGTTATTGAGTGTATTATTTTATATACATTTATTGATTAATTTGTTGATGGTGTTCAAATCTTTTATACTCATACTGGTCTTTATTTTTGGTTCTTCTTGTATTAATTAAAGATGTGTGTTAAAACCTTCCATTGGGGTCATGGATTTGTCTACTCTTTGTAGTTTGATCAGGTTTTGCTTTCTATATTCTGAAGTTATGTTATTTGGTTTGTACATGTTAAAATTGTTGTATTTTCCTGTTTAATTGGATCATTAATCAATAGAAAGTGACCGATTTTAAAAATTGGCCTTAATGTCTTGTTTAACTAATGATGTGGCTATACCGTCTTCCTTTTGGTGCTTTCTTTATAATACAAGTTTTCTATCACTTTCTTTCAACCTGTTTATGTTTTAGATATCTCTCTTGTTTCTGAGAGTCACTGTATTTTACTTGCAGCATGTAGTGCATGCAAATTTAATGTGGTTACTGATATACTTAGATTTAAATCTGTGGTTTTTATTGTGTCTTTTTTACCCTTGCTCTGTTATTTGGGTTTTTTTTTCATTATTTTCTGTAATTTTCTTCTGTTTTCCTCTATATATAAGCACCCTTTTGCTATTTTGTTGCTGTTGTTGTTGTTACCCTAGAGTTTACAGCAGGGCTTATTACCACAGTCTAATATTAATTGTTACTATTATCATCTTCCCAGTCAATTCAGTCAATTAATCTATGTTCCATGTCTCTTCTCTTTGACATCTTCTATCTTTTTGCTCTTTGTGATGCCTTCTAAGTACTTTCTTTGGACTATCTTGCACAACCTTATTTCCTCTGATATTTAAAATCCAGTTTAATCCATGCATGGGGGTCTTAACTTTTTGTTTATTTGTTTGTTTGTTTGTTTGCGGTTCGCGGGCCTCTCACTGCTGTGGCCTCTCCCGTTGCGGAGCACAGGCTCCGGACGTGCAGGCTCAGCGGCCATGGCTCACGGGCCCAGCCGCTCTGCGGCATGTGGGATCTTCCCGGACCAGGGCACGAACCGGTGTCTCCTGCATTGGCAGGCGGACTCTCAACCACTGTGCCACCAGGGAAGCCCTGGGGGTCTTAACTTTAATCACTGCATATCTTTTTAAAGTTTGTTTTCAAATCTTCTTGGTCATTTTCATCATCTCTTCCTTGACTATATTTTTAAGCCTCTGTTTTTTGACTTTTAAATTATTAAACATTATTATTTAACACATTGTGTTTGCTTTCCGTATTTGAAGACTTTTGTTTGGGATTTTGCTGTTACTTCTGCTGGCTCTTACTCATGATGCTGTGTGTCCTTTTATATTTTGCAGTTTTAATTATGAACTCATATTCCTTGGATTTGGGCGTGTGTGAGGCTTACTCAGATATCTGAGTTGATAGTGCATTTCCTTAGAGAGGATTATTGCTCGAGTCACTTTGGGGTGACTCAAACTGGGATCTCTTTTTTTAATTAAATTTTTTGCTGAGGCTTTTCAGAGTATACTGGTAGCATAAACTCAGATGATAAATCCTGGCACTAGCATCGTGACACACAAGAGAGTTCTTTGCATCCACTTATATATGGTGGATTTGTCCCTCCCTTCCTTTCTTCCTTTTTTGTCTCTGTCTTTCTGTCTGTCTCTCTCAATTCATCCTTACCCTGAAAATGTAAATTTTATGCAGTGTTCTTCTACTTGAATCTTCCTTTGTGGAGGCCCTAGGCTTTATCTTCTGCCCCCCATGCAGGTAACAGATGCAGGAGTTCAAAATTTCAATATTTGGCAGAAATTATTAGAGTGAAATTGACTTTGGAGGTTGGTAATCTCCAGAATTCTTGCAATATATTTTATACTCTGATGTTTTCTTATTTTTATGTCAGCCTAATGGTGGCCTTCTCTTTTTTTTCAAGGTATTAAAAATTATTTAGCTATTATTTAACTTTTTTTAAAGGCAGGTTTGCTATTTTTAGAAAAGGAGCCATAATGTATATTTCTTTATAAAAAGTAGTTCCATGCATTTTCCATAGTTTTTATTATCTTCAAAATGCTACCTGATATAATTAGCTTTTTTCATATTTATGTCACTTTTGTGCAATAACAACAAGAAAAATGAGGCTAAGTAACACTTACTGAATAATTACTATGTGCCAGATATTGTTTTTAAGGGGTTTACATTTATTAATTCATTGAATCCCCTCAGCATCTCTATAAAGTACAAAGTCATTATTCCCACTTTACAGATGGGAAAATTAAAGCACAGAGAAGTAGAGTACATTGCTTAGGCTCACCTAATGGAAAAGAGATGGGTTCATTGCTACCTACCTGTGGACTGGCATCCAGGATCTGACACTTACTATGTCGCTGCTTTAAAAAGCAGCAACAACAACGAAAACAGAAATAGGGCACACAGATTGGTATTTGTTTTTACTTGTTTATTTCAGTTTTAATTTATTGATTTTATATTTTTATTTATTTTGATTATGTGATATACATCCATTATAAAAGTAATCAAACAGAAAGCTTCTCATTATTCTCTGTAGCTCCATCTTCCCTCTTTCTTTCCCTCTCCCCCCATCATATTGAGCTATCATTCACAGTTTGGAGTATATCCTCCAGAGGTTTTCTCAGTATGTGTGTGTGTGTGTATATATATACATACTTACATATTTCTGAAACTTAGTTTTTCAGTGTATCTAGCTTTGAGCCTCTGTGTTGAGGGCAAAGGTGTTTGTGTGGGTGTTCTTTTCATATTCTCATTGTTTTTTTAAGCTGTATTGTATTGCAGAGTGTAAATCTATTTAGTTTTTCCTCTTTAGATAAGTTTAGATATTTATTTTATTTAGATATTATCTTATTGATGATACTGAAGCTATTTTCTTTTTTAACTACTGCAAACCATACTGCATTACACATTCATGTACTATCCCTGTGTCCTTGTGCAAAGATATTTGCAGGTTAAATTTCTTGCCCTGGCATAACAGGAGCAATTGTGGCATCCATAACATTTTCTCAAATATTGTGAGGTTGCCTACTAAAAAGTTCTACTACAAATTCTTCTATGGAAGAGAATAGTCAGGAATGGACCTACAAATATGTAGACATTTAAAATAACATAGAAAGCAATATGATAAAGGAGTGGGGGAAATATTGATTATTCAAATTCTTGATGTCAAGTCACTTGACTGGGGGAAGTCTTTTACAAGAAATACCAAATCTAAAAATCAACAGGGAAAAAAATTGATGAATTTAGTCATGTAAAATACATAATTTTTATCTTTAAAAAATTATAAACAAGATTTTTTAAAAAGACAAGAAAGCAACAAACTGGGAAAATGTTTGCAACAAATATGACAAAGGACTGATTTCTTCAGTATCCAAAGAGATTTTATTTGAAGAAAACATCAAGGGGGGTGGGGATAGACAAATAGTAACTTCTTTCCTTTTTTTTTTTTTTTTTGAGTTTTTACAAGTGTGCTAGAAGCAGAGCTAACTTTTTTTTTTTTGGAAACAAAACTTAAGATAAAAATTTAATATGAAAACTAAGCTAACCACCTTTCACGTGTTATCAGAGCTATTGTAAATGCAAGTACCTGTTAAATTCTAGCAAAACTCTATGCTATAGGTATTATTATTATTCCCATTCTTTAGAGAATAAATTATTGTTCAGACTGATTGAAACACTTTCCTCTAGTCACTCAACTTTTAGAGGTAGAGCTTGAACTCAAACCCATGTCAGTTTGCTTATAAAATCAATTTTCTTAAGCACTTCCCTAAATAGTTGCCTCTGGCAAGGAAATAAGCTGGATATCACTAAGAAACACATTAAAATGACCAAAAGTCATATTAAAATGCATTCACCTTTGCTTATAATTTAAAGAAGTGAGACATTAAATACACACACATGTGTACATAATATTGTATCTCTCCATAGGCAAAGATTTAAAATATTAATAACAATTTTTAACAAGAGAGTGAGGTATAACTGGATTGCTCTTATACTTTTAAATTTGTTATTGAAGTATAGTTAATTTACAGTGTTGTGTATGTATATGTGTGTGTGTGTGTATATATATATCTTTTTCAGATTCTTTTCCATTATAGGTTATTATAAGATACTGAGTATAGTTCCCTGTGTTATAGAGTAGGTCCTTGTTGTTGAACTATTTTATATATAGTAGTGTGTATATGTTAACACCAAACTCCTAATTTCAGGCTTGATTTGCTCATCTGTAAAGGGGGATAATCCTTACTTGTGAGCATTACAATCTAAATATATAAAAAAAAACTTAGGACAGTGGCACATATTAAATGCCCAATAACTATTATAAGCTGCTCTTCCCAAATCCCCTAACACCCACCCCACCAAAAAAACAGACAACAGAAATAAATCTTTCATCTCAGTAAAGATGAAGGCCCAGAAGAAGAAATGCCCCAGACACTCATGAGCTCTCATCAGGGCACTGGATTTAATGATCACTTTCTAGGATTGTGCAAGGATTTCCATAGTACATTCAGTTCTACATCCCATATTCTAGATCTCAAGTCAAAGCAGGCAATAGATAGAACAAAAGGAGCCACGGGCCTTGTGAAAATAATGTACGGCAACATTCCCTACATTGTCTATGGGTTGGTGGTGTAATGGTTTATAGCCAGATGCTCCCCAGCCCATTTCAGGGCATTATGAACCTTCTGGAGTCAGTGAGTCTGGAAATTCTAAATATAAGTTATTAGAAAAATGCAAAAGCACTGTACTAATATCCTCCGTTTTCTCAGTATTTACTGGCAACCATGTGTTAATTGAGAGAGAAATATTGACTTTGAAGCGACCTAACTCACCTTTCGTTTTGAAGCTCTGCATGCACAGAGCCACATAACAGTATTGCAGTGTTTAATCACTTTGGAGAGCCAAAGTCTCTTCAGTACTGTCGGTTCCAGGAAGGCAAAGTCACCAAGATTCTGACAAGCCGAATGGCAGTCGGTCTTGTGACTTTCTCCTCAAGAATGTTTTTCTACTGCCCAATCAGTTTGGCAGACTTTTATCTCCAAGTTTTGAGAAGAAACCTTTCCAATAGACCTTTCTCATGTGTATAAACTAAGAAGTAAACATGGCAAAATGAATCTACAGCTGTTCTTGAGCCTCAGAGAAAATGACATGTATGTGGTTTGTCTACAGCACGTTTAACTGGACGGTCCCATTCCTTTCCTTCCTGGCCTGTTTGATACTGGCAGTCGCCACCATCACTTTGTATTTCATTCCACTGCGGTACATCATTTTAATCTGGGGTAAGTTTGGCACGGTCCTTTTGCTAGCAATCAATTCCAGGTAAGAACCAATAACTCATTTTTAAAGCGTGGCTATAAACTTTAAATGTGCTCTTGTTGTCAATTAAACATGAGATTAAGAAAAGTATTGGGGGAACAAAAACTTCCAGGACCTCCCTGAAAAGGCCAGTTACATGAACGATTAGCATAGATATTTATAGACCTCTTGCATAATTGCAATCAAATAAAAATGTGATTGTGCATGCTATTTCCCTTTGGGCTTTCAGAGTCATAAATACTCTTGAATAATATACTGCTGTGGCCCAGTAACTTTCAGGAAACACTGTTATTCAGAGTGAGCAAACACCTGCATCTTGCCCTTTATATTATGTAAAAGTAGATCTAGCCACTGCTAGCCTGCTCCTGACACTTTATCTCCCCTGGAAGGAAAAAAATAACCTAACCCAATACTTAAATCCAGAAGCAGTGAGGTGAAAGGGAGGGACCCTCAGTGACTACCTAACCAGTGCCTGAAAGGAAAGAAAAAGCTATTATTTACCAGGGGAAATGGTGAGCCTATATAAAGTTCAGCTGCTTTTAAAAAAAGTAGAAACAAAAACAGCAAACTGGAAATAAATTTCAGGACTTGATTTCCTACTCAAGCTAGCAATTGGAAAAATTACAAGCAACTTCGTGAATAGTTGTGTCTGTTGCTGGGTGGGCGTTGGGTTGATATAAGGAGAGTGCATTGCAGTTAGTTAATTGGAGAAGCAATCAACACTTTTCTGGAAGAATCTATGAGTTCTCGTTTTCCATTGCTCAGCTCCTGTGACCACTGCTCAGTTCTTAACCATAGTTACTTCTAGGGATCTTCAGATGTTAAGAGAGGTTCAGAGAAGTTCCAAATGTAGGTGACTGTGTTGAGATGCATTCATCTGTAAGCAAAAGCTGAAAGCCTGCAAATGCCAGGGTGAGGGGGAGCTATAATATTTCTAAAACCATTAAATGTGGACCATTTCCAAAGAGAACCCAGGCAGAATCCTGCTGATGAGAAAGGCCAAACCTAGACATTCAGAAATGGGAAAAGTCATGGGGAAAATGGAATAACTCATAACATTTCAGAAATAGAATGATTTTGAGAGAGCCTAATCCATTCATAATCCATTCTCTATTTTATCCAGGAGGTGAAAATCCTATTACATAAAGTCTGTCTCCTTTGTAACAAGCCCTAGAAAAGGAAAAGATATTCTAACTCCCTCTTCAGGGGTCCATTTGAATACTTCATGACTCTTACTCTTGGAGAAAGTCGTCTCATATCCATGCTTAGTTTTTGTTTGTTTTTCTGTTGTGTTTTTCAGTTTCAGCACATTGGCCCATATTTGACCTTTAGGAAGGAGAGCATGGAGCTTTTCAGAGGCCCATTGATTAAGAAGGAATACATATTTTATAAAAGCATTTCCCTGAATACTCATATACTGAATGTTATCTGTATAGATTGAATAATCTCATTCTTTCTTGTTTTTCGTTTTCTCAATCCATTTGCTGATCACATTTAAAACACAGATCTTAAAACTGTTGTCTGACCCTAACAAGAACTTGATCCAGAATTATAAGCATTTGGCCAGTGTTTTGCTCTTTTTAAAAAGTTGGTGTGAGTTGACGGTCAGCTTGTTAAACACTGTTGCACGATTTCTTCATCCTTCTGGTATATACTTGATTTGCTTTTCTGCATCTCTCCCTCCAGAAAGAAGACTATACTATGTTTCTTCCTTAGATTGTCAGTATTGGGATTCCAATCCATCTTTCAATTTACCCCACATCCCTTTGACTTCTCATCTTATCCTCCAAGTTCTTGACAGCTTTTCAACACCAACTTTTTGCATCTACTTAATGAGACATTGTTCTATTTATTGTTCAACTTATGGATGAAATTATGAAATAGGATGGAGTTTAAGATGCTCTCCTGGATGAAAATAACCCTTTGATCTTTATGTTCTGTGTCTCATTCTTTAGTTTTAGACAGAGGTTTATAGTTTATTGATGAGCTTACCATAGATAAGCCTTGACTTATCACATGATCTGTTGCCTCTTCTCATCATGTAAAACCTGACATACCATCATGGAATATATTCTGCCATTCTGTTAGGATTTATTCTTTTCCAAGACAAGTTAGTTATTAGCTAGCACAGATCCAGGACTTTCCTTTGCACATCTCTTACGTGATCGTATTCTTGGCAGAGAATTTATCATGTAGAAGAAGACAACTTTATACGTCTTAAATTTCTAATTTTCCTTTTAACCATATTAAGCATCAAAAGACTATTTCTTATCCTAAGTTACTCATTTTCATTGAGTCCTGAAGTGGTGGATAAGATCCTTAAATTTTTGTGTGTGATGTTTTTTAACCTTTTGGAGCAAAATTTTTTAACTCTGTGTTCTGTATTTTCCTATTCTTTACATCCAAATAACATTTTTGTATAAGTATTTATTAAGTAGCATAATTATTTAACATAAGTCTATGAAAGCAGCCTAATTTCATGATGGCTGTGGGGAATATTCCTTGACTCACCAACTTTATTGTAAGGTTTTAAATGGTGAGATACTTTCTTTCCTCTTCAACCGTATAATTCCTAGTGCAGCTACATATCGGTAATAGATCTTTAGTGGGTACTTGGCAAATATTTTATGAGTGGATGAGTCTGCAAGTTTAATACCTGTGATCTACATAGATGGCATTTTTTGAGCTCACCACCTCTCTTATTTGGGAGTGTAATTATGAAAATTAAGTTAGAAGTGGTTTAAGAGGGATGTCTGGAATTTTCTCTAGAAAACTGTATCTACTGAATTTTGGTCATTTGTTTGTTGTATGTGTTTCTAGAAGGCAAGGCACCTTTGAGGATTAGATCCCATGGAGGTTTTCTGTACCTTTTGAGAGGTTTCCATATTCCTTCCATTCTGTTCTTCATCATAGATGCTCTAATTATACTTTTTCAGTTCTGATCTTAGCCACTTCTGATTTCCCAGGTAGATTACAAACTCTCCAAGCCAGATTTTGAGCTGCTTGAAAGAAACTGTGACTATTTAACTTTGTACCTCCATTTGATAGTGCAATATATATCACATGGAAGACACTTAGTGTTTGATACAGGAGCAAGCAGGAACCCTCTGCCCCATCTCGCCCATCCCCACCAGTATTTTGCAGTTAGGGCTACATGCCAGTCACTCATAAAGTGTTCTAATTCAGTTTCAAGTGTCTATTCCCTAGTGACCATACGTGCAAAGCAGCCATGCGATTTTTCCTCTCTCTTTCTCCGAGTGATTTATTTTTTTAACCAGAGGGCTCATTCCAATCCACTGATCTATTCAATCTATCATCATTAAATTATAGTGTCTTTCCCAAATGTTAATCCCTTGGTATTGAAATCCCACTTTCTTTCTTTGGCTAAAAAAAAAAACATAAAAATTTACGGCAGATATGCTCTATCTGTATTGTTTAGGTGAAAAAATCTAAAGGTACATCTAGCATGCTACTGGAGAAACCCACAACTTCCAAATTTGGTATGTAGTCACATACCTGCCAGTATAAAGACTCTTCCATCACCGCCTGCTTTGTTTTCTTGGGTTATTGACATCTACAGTAATGATGGTAGCCCCCTTCATTGTGGTGGAATTTCAGATTATAGAATCCTCTTGCCTTTGTTGTCCAATGTGATTCTCCCTTCAACCCAAGGAACTATATAATATAGGTCTTTATTATTCAAATTTTAATATAAGAAATCTAAGGTTCAGGGAGGTTAAGTAATTTGTCTGAAACTACAGCTAATAGTACATGGTGAGGCCAGAACTGGAACCCAGCTATTCTTGTTCCCAAACCCTTGTTCCTTGCCCAGTTGCCCTTTAAAGATGACCACAGGCTCTATGATCCCCTCTTGACACTTGGTTTTACACTGTAGATAATATGGTGGAATTACTGACATTTGAGCCTGTGACATCTTAAAAAAAACAAGATGTGCTTTTGAAGCACACAATCTGAGTTCCTTATAATTTTTATTCTAACAAAGTTTTTCAAACATAGACTGTCGGAGTGCTTTGTGGACTTCTTCTGCCCTTATTGGTGCATTTGAGCTACTGGGCAGGTTTATAATCTACTCAGTGACTAAGAATGCAGTGTTTTGATCGGCTGTGATATTATCCCTGCCTGGCTGTTCATTGTAAAGACTCCAGATACGCACACTATATATAATTAACAATAGAAGATATATCTTTCCTCAATACGTCTTTGTCTCCCTTCATCATTTTGCCTTGTCTGTTTTCTTTTGCCAGAAAGCCCCTGCTACAATTAAATGTCTTTAGAATAACACAGTGGAGAGTATTTTAAAGGAACACTGGGGGAAATTTTAGCTAGAAACATGAAGCTGCCTGTGGAGGTAGAGGGAAGAAAGGCATAGAGTGGCTCTGACTTGAGAAAAAGTGGGCTATTTGCAGGAAGTCTTCCCCAGCCCAGTCAACAAGCACCCTTGACTTATGAACATGGCCAGGTCCCATTTGCCAAGCAGATGTGAACCCGACCCTCTCTAAAGAAACTACCAGGAGTTTGGCATTGTGTCAGGTGTAATGGCATGCCGAAAGTCCAGTTCTTAGATGAAGGCAAGATAATATTTAATGAGAGAAGAAAAACATCAAACCTCTACTGTGTTGTAGACTATTGAACAGGTAAATGTTACCTTGCCTTCAGAGTAAGAGCCAGTCAGGGTACCACCAAGGTGAACATTCAGCATCACGGAGATTGACAAGGACTTCAGATATGGTCCTTAATAAACAAGGACTCTGTGGGCAAACTTCAGAAGGCCACCTTCTGCTTCTAAGACTCGGCACAAAGGGTTGACATTTAGTGAAAAGACCACGTTTATGAACTCTGGCTACAGGCACACACACCTCCAAGAAGCTCCTAGGAGCAGAGTAGGAGACAAAAGCTGGTGGAGGGGCGCCTCCCTCTGAAGAGGGAACCGTGGGCAGAGCTTGTCCTGGACGTGCCCACGTGCCCAAGGTGCCGCCACCAAGGACAAGTTAAACGTCACACCCCCTTCTAATTACCATTGTCCTAAATCAGCACCGACTTCATGGCCCCGCCAAACCCTCGCACCAGTGCCACGGTCCATAAATTAAGCTAGCAACCACAGTAAGATAATTTTCCAATAATAACTTTTCACAGTTTCCTGCAGCATCAAAGTAAAATCAACATGTCAAGTTCTGTTCTGCAGTGAGAGAAGAGAAACCTGTGAAAATGAGTTGGACGGGGGGCGGGAGATAGATTTCTTGTGGGTTCTTTTTAACAACAGAAAAACAACTCCCACCCTCCACCTCCTGCTGCTAGGTTTGGTCCAGAGCTCCCAAGCAGAGACTTGTTTGGGCTAGTGAAGGCCTTTTCCCATCTGGGACATTCATTTTCCTAGCAAAGGAGGCTGTTAATCAGTGTCGTCCAAAAAACCAGTGAGCTCCACAGTTTTAGTGTGTGTTTCTGCCGCCCTGCTGATGGAATTGTAATGGGATTTTCACAGCTGAAGAAGGCAAAGCCCCTCTCCAATGATCCCCCTTTCCTTCCTCCAAGAAAAGACATTTGTGAATGATTCCACATGACAGCAACGTGTGCATGACTTGAGGTCCAGTAATTGTTTTCACACTAATTTTTACTTGTGATTGCTTCCCCTGTCCCAGTCAGGTGAGTTTTTAAAGATAGATAGATGGATAGAGAGACATCAGCAGACATACAGAGATCTCCCGATATTTCTGTATTTCAGGCATAAATAAATTTACTAAGAAGTTTCGAAATCCCTACGCCATCGACAATAATGAGCTACTAGACTTCCTCTCCAGAGTACCGTCTGATGTTCAAAAGGTATGTAATGAACGCTCACCCCCAACAGGGGCCCCGACCCCGAAGTCTGGCCTGCCTCAGAGCCAGAGGAGCACAGGGCTGTGCTTGTGTGAGTCATTGAGATAACGAATCAGAAAATCCTTAAAGAGGCCTGCCTTGCAAAGAGGTGGCAAGAAAACCTTTGTCCAGAAGCATGAGATGATTGGGGAAAATTATCCTGAAAAAGAGCTACTTAAGAATGATCTGGAACTCACACTGTGAGGCTGTAGTGCAGTGAGGTTTGTCCCTTTTCTGATCGTTTGCCTTCCCAAAGAGGATAAGATGGGCTCAGCGAGTAGGAGAGCGTGAGATCCAGAGCTGGGGGAGGCCTGCTTATTTTCCTCCTCTTCCGGATGGCAGGCATTCTACGGGAAGTAGGGGGCAAGAGGATTACTCTTTTGATTCTTCTTTGCCCCGATTATCTCCTAGGCCACCCTCCTATCCATTTCCCTTTGAAGACTTAAAGATGCTGAGGGCAAAGCCCCCACTTACTCTAATACACATAGAGGCAGAGACAGCATGCAATAATTTGAGATCAGTCAGAAGTATTATTCACAGGTAATGGTCACTTAGTCCAGCAGTGTCCCTTTTCTTTGGATACACAGAGGTTAACCAAGGCAACAATACCGGAAAGTCCATAGAGCAGCCTAATTCAGGCCCCTGCAGATCAGGCTGCTATAAATCCAGAGGCGGGAGGGCAGGCAAAGACCTCTCTAATGGAGAAGAGAAATCATAGAATAGGTAGATGGGGAGACCGTGGCATGAAATGCCATCATGACGATCAACGACACAATCTTTTATTGTCTGAGAGAATCCCAAATCAAGTATCAGTTTCTAGGCCACTGTACCATAATTCATTTCCCAGCAGCTCCGGGTGGATTGCAGAGACGTAAGGCTGAAAGGCCCCGGAGAGTTTCTTTCCTCTTCATTCCAACTTCTAGAGATTAAAATAGACCTTGTGATGCTTTATCTTTTAACTTTCATTTAATGATATAATTATCTATTAAAATGCATTCTATAAATATGAATTTCCTTGTTAACATTGCATTGCATGATTGTAAAATAGTAACTTGGCCCCTGTTTGTTTGGCCTTGAAGATTGGCAGGTGTGTCATCCCCTAGGGGACCTTCACAAGACACTCTAAAGAAAGCATGCTTTTTTCACATATCTGCTTTCCACCAAGTGTAGCTCAGTTTATGTGATGGGGTAGGATGTCCTTGGGGAGTTTGGCACAAATACTCAAAATAGTGAGCACATGTGGTCTGTAATACAATACTTTAAATAAAGCCATTCCACCATCAGCCTATCAAAGCCCACACACCAAAGCAATACGACTGCAACATACCATCACTTGAGTCACAATGTGAGTTTGTGCCTGCATCCTTGAAGAATGGAAATTCCCATCAAGCCCCTGCTAAGGATTATCTGTGCACAGTTTGGGCACCAGCCCTGAGCGAGGTCATCCAGTTGGAGTTGGCGTGAATACAGAGGGATACAACAAAACAGCATTTGAGGAAGATGTACAGTAAGCTAGCAAGATCTCCGTGTATCTCCAAGAGCACTTGCTAATAACACAGTAGACAGTTTGCCACTGGGGACTCCCCACGTGCTTATATTTGTCACAGATGTTTTAGCCATTACACTGTAAATGAAATTCATTTATAAGAGAAATCTTTATTAGTCTGGGGCCAGCGTTAATTTCAACATCTCTCCCCCCTCTGGCAAAAGAAATGTATGTAATTGGCAGAGATTTTTTTCCCCAAGATTTTAGATATTTCTAAATGAATAATTCTTAGTAAGTTGCTGTATCATATACTAAGATAAACATTCCCAAGAGGCTGTTATTAAGCTCTTCTCTGGTTGAACACGGGCATACACAGAACTAAAACCATCTAGCAGTGCTGAGAGCAGGTAGAAACCCAGAAACCCATGCATCTCATTAGAAAAATCTGCTTTTAATATTTTGGTTTCAAGAAATGATGCATGACTCTTCAAATCCTTCCTGCAATTAATCCCTCCATGTTCCTGTGTTTAGAAAATGATTCATTACCTTTGAACCTTCCTTCCTTTGCCTTGGTGTGTCCTCGGGGAGCCATTAGCACACTGTGGTGAGCTAGGGTTACCTAACTGCCAGTGTCACGTCTGTCTGTTTTCACAGGTGCAGTATGCAGAGTTGAAGCCCGGCAGCAGCCAGAGCCCCCTTCGGAAGAAGCGCAGCGCACTCTAGGACACACACCGACCTTGGACGCCAGCACCCGATTCCGTGTTGGGCTGATTAGACCAATATCCTCTCTCGTTCAGTGGTATCCGTGGTGTCAGTCTGAAATGCGTGCTGTGTGGAGCCCTGTCTGTATCCTCCCCCTTCTTCGTGGCACAGATGCACGCACATGTGTGTGCATCCGTGTGCAGGGGTGTCCTGGTTGCATCTTGAGTCAGCCCAGCAAAAGGGAGCAACTCAGAGATGGTAAATGACTAACATCCCTTCTCAAGTAGGAGATAAAGCAAGGCTTCCATGGGTCTGAGCACCCTCCTTGAGAACAGCCAGGAGGCCACTTGGATTCGAGCATGACTTTGAACTCGTTTTCACACATCCAACAGATTCTCATTAAGATTCAGTTATTTTCACTCCCCACCCCTACACTCCTTTCAGATGATTGTTCATGAGTCCGTTTTCTTCTCTGAGTTAACAAGTCCTTGATAGATAGTCACCGTCCACCCAAATAATATATATTATAAATAGATTTTTTAAAATAATTACCAGGATTAGCCCAATTCTTTAGGGATCTTTCAGCTTTAATTACCAAAGACCTATATGTAAAATTTCAGTAAGCTGCTTGGTGCTGGATGCCAGCCTGCATCATGGTCCGTTGCTGGCAATGGATGTCCCAGGAAGGCCCCAAGGGATCATTCACCCCAAACCTGAAGGTTTCCTGAAAGTATGTGGTTGCCTCAAATAGCCATTTCTTCTGACTTGACTTTTTGCTTATCTCCCAAGTAAAATCTCAATATTATAGCTTGAGAAAGAGGGGGAGGGGAATGAATGAATGAATTCTGAGAAGTGTTTTGAAAGATAAAGGCTGAGCAGCAAGGGACCAATGTACGAGGCTGCTTATCTGATTGTCATACTCCCTTCATTTGCCTGCGTTTTTAAGAAAGTGAAAATGCTGTAGCAATCCAAATGGATCTTTTGTTCCTGAGCAAAATAGGCTACACATAATAAAAATATATCTCAGAACCCCATTCCCAGAAAAGTACCCCCCCAAAGTCTTTTTGAGTATATCAGCCTTCATCGTTTCACTGTAACCCCCTCCAAGTAAAAATCCCAATTTTTATGCATATATAAAATGTATACAAATACCTTTCTGTTCAAATAATGTTTAAGTTGTAAAGACTGTATTTTGTTGACACGTACTTTGTATGTGCAGATTTATATATATATATATATATAATATATATATATGTATTGTAAAGAAAAGTTGAGGTAAAAAGATCTAATAGTGAGTTTTACTGTTTTTTTTTTTTTCCTCTCTCTCCCTCTCTGGGTTGTAATTTAATAATCTTCAAACAAAATGTTTATGAAAAATGCCAAAGATTCTAAACCTTATCATCCTGTGTCTGTTTTTCTTCATATTCTATCTTCCTGGGTTGCTTTCTGGCTGAGCCAGATTTCTGCATGATTTGATTTACTTCAAGTTAATGAAGCTGGCTGAAAAAGAACCTTGCAGAAATTATAAAAGCTCCAGTAAATCTCTGAGTTGTACATACAATAGATACCCAAGAACCTCTTTTGTTAAACCAGTTAATCTTCTGTGTAAACAATGCCTCATTGTCTCACTCCCAACTACCATCTAGTTTATCATAGTCTGTCATTTTGTAAGGACCTAAGTCAGACATTTTTAAACAGACACGTGAGATCTGATCAGTCATTTGAATGAAAACTTTCAGCAGCAAAATAACCCCTTATTTATTAAAAAGTGGAACCAATACTTTATTGTTATTCTCTTGCAATAGAATTTCAAAATGAAATAATTCGCCTGAAAAGAAGGCATCATTAGTTAGACTTATCTCTTCTGTAGTCCGACTGGAATTTTCAGCATTAAGTTTAGGACACAAACAGTAGCTGGGATGCAAGAGCAAGGACAGAATGAACCTTTAACAAACTGTATGGAAAACAGTTGTTAATTAAGTAGGCATGGGATGTTAAAAATGAATGCTATCTGCAAGTGAAATGTTAAGATTCATACAAGTAGTCAAACTCGTATGAAAGATTTGGGGATGCTTTAGATAAAATTTATGGATTATGGTTTCACAGTGTGATGATTAAAGATAATTTAGTAGGAATGTTGAAGTCTGGCCAAGCTCTCCTGGTTCTTCCAGTCCTGCTTGGTGTCTTACAGGCATCTCTTCCTCAGCAGTTCGGAAATTCAGCATTATCTTTCCCTCCATGTGTGCAGGACCCCTAACCCCACAGTCTCCTTCTAGCTTTGTTATTCCTTATTGGCACAGGCATCTTATGTGCTGGGAGGCCCTTGGCATCCCTTTTTTCATTCCTCGTGCTTTTATCACCATCTCCCAACCCATAAAATCTGGTAGATCAGTGTTGACACATTATCTTGTCCGTTTATGTTTTGTACATTTCCATTCGTGACCACCCAAGCCACCGCCCAAGCTGAGGCCTCTGTAACCTCTCACAAGGCAAGGTAATGGTGCCAATTACATTATGCCAGGTCAATATTCATTCGGATTATTCTTTTCCCTGTAAATACTTTCTCCCCAGTTTCTATCCAAATTAATCCTAACCTCCTTCAGAGCTTTCAGAAGTCTCCTACCCACACTGGTTTTCTTAGTTCCTTGGCTGGATTAGAGTCCACCTTTCTCTTTTGCACCCCGACATCTTAGATATCTTTCTGGCATCTGCCTTATTCTGCCATCGCTCATAATTACCAGAGGCCTTGACTCCCACTTCCCTCCACTGGATAGCCCATCCTATCTGGCATCTAATAGTCACTCAGAAAATATATGATTAACTGACCAGGTCATAGAAAACATTTCTTTCTCTGCCCTTTCATGTGTGATTCTCAGAACAGAGGCCTGAGCTGGATAAATTAGTGTGCTCAATCCCAGGAAATAATTTCTTGCATTAAGTGCACACCTCATACTATGTGATATTACTTATAAAAGCTCTGGCTATGTTGATTATAAACTTTTAAACTAAACAGTGTCATATTTGGAGAAGTCCTTACCTACATGTCAAAGGAAAATATAATGTTTATTTGTAGGTTGTAAAACAATTTTTGATTCTTTTTCTTATTATTTATCACTGAACAAACATATATTGAATGTTGATGATATACTTGAACAAAACAGAGTACATTCCCTTGGTAGAGCCAGACATTAAACAGATATTTTCAAGCAATGGCATGACATTCTCAGATTCAGCTTTTAAAGAGATCATTCTGACTGCAGTGGGTACACAAGCAATTATGAATGACCAGAGAAGAGCCAGTTGTAGAGCTCCTGATAAGTTAATGTTTGCCTGGACTTTCAAATAAGGGCACTGGAAAAAGAAACACATGTAAGTGAAATCAGAGAATGGTTAAGAGATTAAAGTGAGCAGGACTTCACAGTTGCTTGACTATGGGGTGAGGGAGAGAGTAGATCAAGGATGGCACTCAGTCCTCTTGTCTCTGGGTCTGGAAAGATCATCTTGCCTTTTACCAAGAGAGAGGATTGTAAGAGCAGCCAGGGGAAGAACTGCAGGGGCCCAATTTTAGATGGCGTTGAATTTGGGATGCTTGAGAAACCTCCAAACGGGGATGTCTATGAGGTGACTGAAATGGAGCTAAAAGAAATACACTGTACTTGTGAGAGATACATTTAAGGGCCAACAGTCATAGAAGATGAATGAAGCTACATGCTTTAAGAGATTGAACTCAACACACACACGCACACACACACACACACACACACACACACACATATATATATATATATATATATAAAGATTAGTCAGCTAAGACTGTAAATAGAAATTGAATTAAATAGGAAAGCAGTAAGCATGTGCTGTCATAGAATTCAAGGATAGAGCATGTTTCCAGAAAGATGTGGTCGGTAGTGCTAAATGCCACTGTGATCACATAGATTGAGGACAGAATGATGACCGTAATGACATGGCAGTTTGGGAGGACCTTGGCAACGAGTCATTTCAGGGGAGCGGTAGGAGTAGAAAAGATCGGGGTTGAGACGTGAGTGGATGTCAGAATGTGGAGACTGAATGGAGGTAACTTTGCAAATTTCCACTGGAGGGAGACGGGGGAGAGAGGGCAGAGATTGGGAATGAAAGAAGGGCTACAGGATGATTGTAGTAAGAGAAAAAATTAGATGTGTCATGAACTCAGTGTATACCCATCAGCTACAAAAAATTCTTCATGAGTATGAGATGGAGTTAACTATATTCATTATTTAAAATTATGTTCTGTCAAAACCCATCTCTCATTTATGTAGTCTTAATCTAACTTTTATGGCAACAGAATGGTTGAAAAATCGAAATAGAATATTCTCTGAAAATATAATGAGTAGTCAATTGAAAATTGAATAAAAGTTGAAGGGTGACTTCTCAAGAATGGCTTAAAGCACATTACCTCTTTATATAGGTCTCTTTGTATAAAACCTGCCATTCTGTTCCGGCATTTTAATGTAATAATTTACACAGGAAAATCGATAGTCAAGCACATCAGAACGGTTAACATTTTATAGCACTTATCAAATGCCAGATACTTTCTAGGTGCTTTATATGTAATAACACATTTAATAATTTTTTGAAAAGCAACTATGATATTCCCTCTAAATACTTATTAAAAAAAAAAAAAACACCGATCTTATACAAACTCTCCTAGAAAACAGCAAAAAAGATTACACTCTTCTACACATTTTATGAGGCCAGGATAATCTTCATCCCCAAACCCAACAAGATGATACAAGAATGGAAACTTACCAAAATCCCTTATGAATATAAATGTAAAATTATGAAAGATATATAAGCCTCTAACTGAAGAATATTAATGAAAGGAAGAAGATATACAAATGATGGGGTTCATGGATTAGAAGTTCAATATATTAAGATGTCAGTAGATTGAATGTAAGCCTGGTAAAAATTAGAGGTTTTTTTTTTTTTTTTTTGCAGAAATTAATCAGCTGACTCTAAAATGTATATGGAAATACAAGAGTTCAAGAATAGTCAAAGCAATCTTACAGGTAGTAACTAGCAGATGTCCAGATGTATTACAAAGCTATTGTAACTAAGACAATGTGGTATTGGCACAAGCGTGGACAAATAGATCAAAGAAGTAGAAAAGACCAGAAGCAGACCCACACATATTTGGTAACCTGTGATCTAATTTATGTCAAAGGTAACATATTTGCAATGCGTAGGGAAAAGACCTTTTTGGAAAATGATGCTGGGTTATTTTAGTATCCATGTGGATAAAATGAATCGACCTCTTCCATATATAATTTACAAGAATCAATTCCATATGAGTTCGCAGGTCCAAAAGTGGATGGCAAAATAAAGATTTCAGAAAAAGACATAGGAAAATATTTTCACATCTATGTGATAAGCAAAAAGATTTCTTAAACTGGAGACAAGATGCTAATCATAAAGGGAAAATATTGTTAAGTTGTTGATCATTACAATTAATCTTTTCCTCAAAAAATATGACTGAGTGTAAAAATAAGCCACAAAGTGGGAGAAGATATGCAATCTCTATATGTAAACTGACAAAGGATCCTTATCCGGAATACGTAAAGAATTTCTACAATGAAAAGGCCGATAACCCAGTAGAAAAATGGGCAAAAGACTTGAACAGGCACTGTACAAATGAGCCTATCCAAATGGCCAGAAAATATATAAGAAGGTGCTTAACAGCATTAGTCATCAGGCAAATGCAAACTGAAATCACAAAATGATACAATTGCACAAAGCCAGAATAACTAAAGTAGGAAAGTCAATATTAAACATTCTCAAGAATATGGGGAAAAAATTCTCATACTTGCTGGTGGGTGGGAACATGAATTGGTACAACCACTTTGGAAAACTGGTTGGCAGTATCTATTAAAGCTGGCTATATGAATACCCTATGACCCTTCCCCCAGATCTACTCTTAGGTTTATAACCAATAGATATGTGCATGTCAATAAAAGGCATGCCCGAGAATATTTGTAGCAGCGCTACTTGTATAATTCCAAACTGAAAACAGTATATAGAATGATAGATAGATATAGATATAGATAGATAGATAGATAGATAGATAGATATAGATAGATACCCATCAATCGCTGGGTTGATCAGTAAATTGTGACTCTACAATGGAATACATAGAGAAATGAAATGAAAAACTGTTACATGCAACAACATGGAAAAAATTCACAAATAATGTTGAGCAAAAGGAACAAGACAGATGCACAGATAAATGCAATGTATGATTTCATTTATGTCAAGTTCAAAAACAGGGAGAATACAGTCTATGGTGTTAGAAGTTAGGAGGCTGTGGGGATGGTGACTAAAAGAATCTATGAGTGGGCTCCTGGGATGATGGTAATGGTCAGTTGTTTTGGTTTGGACTCTAGTTACATGAACTTGTTCACTTTGTGAAATTCCCTGAACTTAAGACTAATGTAATTTCCTGCATGTTTCCTAAAAAGAAAAGGAAAACGATGAAGCATGACAATTTTATCCCTAATTTACAATGAAAGAAACCAAGACCAATCACTGTTAAGTATTTTAAACATGAAAAGAGAGAACTCCTTCAAATAAACCTTTAAAATTGTGTAAAAGTTGGGAGTCACTTTAAACGATAAACCCAAAGAAGGCAGTTCTTACATAATCTTATTGCCTTTGAGTATTCGATTTCATGTTAAATCAACCATCAGTTTTAGAAAATCTTTATTATCAGGAGTACTAAAAATGACTTCTAACTGATTGCATGATGAAGCATTAAAAAGTTGCTTTGCATGAGCAAACTGACCCATAAAAGCTCAGGATCCTAAGTGTTCCAGAAAATTTTAACTTTTTACAGTTTATACTTAGGTTCATTGAGCCTGGCATCCTAGGACAACATCTCTCACATGAGTTATTTTTTTTCCCTTTTCACATATTAAAGCTTGTAGAGCAAAAAGGTGATGGAATTTTTGTGGTTCCTGAGAAAGGCTATGTGTCTTCTCTCCCATGGGAAGAAATAGAGATAGATGATGATAGATAGGTAGATAGATAGATAGATGATAAATGGATGATAGAGATAGATGATAGATATAAATATAGATGATATAGATGAGACTGTATGTATATACATATATATGCATATATATATATATATATATATATATATATATATATATATAGCTGAAGTGAAAACTTTACCTTCTTAGGCTCAGTAGTTGGAGGCCTACAAATTAAACTCAACTAACAGATAAACAAGAGAAAGAACAGATTTTAACCATGTAAGGGAGTTCACAAAGAAATGTGACTCAAAGAGGGCGGTTGAATTTGGGACGTAAACACCATCTTAAGAGGCGAAGGGAAGGAGGAGAAGGGCATGTAAAATGGGAAGACAAATGACTTGTTAGAGGGGAGAAGGGAGGAATAGCACATGGGAAAACAGATGACTTTTAGGAAAATTAGATGGGCCCTTAGGAGAATAGACGGATGGGAGATAGAATAGTTTTGTGGCAATGACTGTCTAGGTGTGGTGCCTTTTCATTGTCCCTGGTGATAAGAGTCAACCTTCCTAGTTTGC
Organism: Lagenorhynchus albirostris; assembly: GCF_949774975.1. Classification (NCBI taxonomy): domain Eukaryota; kingdom Metazoa; phylum Chordata; class Mammalia; order Artiodactyla; family Delphinidae; genus Lagenorhynchus; species Lagenorhynchus albirostris. The sequence continues at coordinate 147,546,925 of NC_083095.1, read as the reverse complement.
TCTTTGGCAGGGGATTTAAAACAACTGAGTTCTTTTGGAAGCTCTGCTTCCAGTCAGATAAAGGAGTTCGTAAAAAAAAAAAAGAAATCATCTGTTGATTCTCAAATGTCTTCAGCTCCAAATAATTTTTATGTCACAATGGTATATTCTGTACTCCTTCAATATGTATATACATACACATGTATAGTCGTACGTTTTTGTGAAATTTCACATATCTCCAAAAATTGATCCAAAGACTCCAATTAAGAACCCAAGAACTGTGTTTTCAGGTAAACTATTAGAAGTTTGTCTCTTGCTGCATTTGAAACATCAGGGTGCAGGGTGTGTTTTTCTAGGAGCCCAATGTCAGTAGCGTGCTCATTGCCAGAATCCGACTCATTTATTTCTGATCCAGCTTTTCTCTGGGAAATGTTTTATTAAGCTAGTCTATATAGGCTGAAAAATCCTAAAATTTCTGTTGGTTTTCCATTCCCTTAATTCATTACAATAATACATACAAGCTTCTACCCTCCATGTATTTTCATTATCAGATCAAAACAACTGGTTGGAAAAGTGAAAACACATGAAATCATTTGTTTAACTGCATAATAAATAGCTGCCCTAACTGACTCAGTATGCATCTACCCAATAAATGCTTGCTGGGAGTTTGTTTTTGTTCGGGCATTTTTATCCCCAAAAGGTCTGCACAACCCAGAGCAGTGGTCCAGCCAAGCAAAGTTAACAGGGACAAGTGGAACATTCCTGGCACAGTGAAGAGAGACTGCAGATTGGTTTTATTTAGTCGAGGCATGAATCACCTGTATGTTACGTAAACTCTATGTTGGGCTGCACCCAGGCAGAAACTGGAGGTTGCTGGACACGAATCTGGTATAAGAAGTGGGAGGCTTTGATTTGCATTTTTCTAATGATTAGTGATGTTGAACATCCTTTCATGTGTTTGTTGGCAATCTGTATATCTTCTTTGGAGAAATGTCTATTTAGGTCTTCTGCCCATTTTTGGAGTGGGTTGTTTGTTTTTTTGATATTGAACTGCATGAGCTACTTGTGTGTTTTGGAGATGAATCCTTTGTCAGTTGCTTGGTTTGCAAATATTTTCTCCCGTTCTGAGGGTTGTCTTTTCATCTTGTTTATGGTTTCCTTTGCTGTGCAAAAGCTTTTAAGTGTCATTAGATCCCATTTGTTTATTTTTGTTTTTATTTCCATTTCTCTAGGGGGTGGGTCAAAAGGGATCTTTCTGTGATTTATGTCATAGAGTGTTCCACCTATGTTTTCCTCTAAGAGTTTTATAGTGTCTGGCCTTACATTTAGGTCTTTAATCCATTTTGAGTTTATTTTTGTCTATGGTGTTAGGGAGTGTTCTAATTTCATTCTTTTACATGTAGCTGTCCAGTTTTCCCAGCACCACTTATTGAAGAGCTTGTCTTTTCTCCATTGTATATTCTTGCACCGGTCAGAATGGCCATCATCAAAAAATCTACAAACAGGGACTTCCCTGGTGGTGCAGTGTTTAGGAATCCACCTGCCGATGCAGGGGACACAGGTTCGAGCTCTGGTCCGGGAAGATCCCACATGCTGCGGAGCAACTAAGCCCATGCACCATAGCTACTGAAGCCTGCGCGCCTAGAGCCCATGGTCCACAACAAGATAAGCCACCACAATGAGAAGCCAGCTCATCGCAATGAAGAGTAGCCCCCACTCGCCGCAACTAGAGAAAACCCTTGCACAGCAAGGAAGACCCAACGCAGCCAAAAATAAAAAAATAAATTAAAAAATTAAAAAAAATCTACAAACAATAAATGCTGGAGAGGGTGTGGAGAAAGGGAACCCTCTTGCCCTGTTGGTGGGAATGTAAATTGATACAGCCACTGTGGAGAACAGTACGGAGATTCCTTAAAAAACTAAAACTAGAACTACAATACGACCCAGCAATCGCACTACTGGGCATATACCCTGAGAAAACCATAATTCAAAAAGAGACATGTACCACAATGTTCATTGCAGCACTATTTACAATAGCCAGGACATGGAAACAACCTAAGTGTCCATCGACAGTTGAATGGATAAAGAAAATGTGACACATATATACAATGGAATATTACTCAGCCATAAAAAGCAACAAAATTGAGTTATTTGTAGTGAGGTGGATGGACCTGGAGTCTGTCATACAGAGTGAAGTAAGTCAGAAAGAGAAAAACAAATACCATATGCTAGCACATATGTATGGAATCTAAAAAAAAAAATGGTTCTGAAGAACCAAGGGGCAAGACAGGAATAAAGATGCAGACGTAGAGAATGGACTTCAGGACACGGGGAGGGGGAAAGATAAGCTGGGTTGAAGTGAGAGAGTGGCATGGACATATATACACTACTAAATGTAAAATAGATAGCTAGTGGGAAGCAGCCTCATAACACAGGGAGATCAGCTCAGTGCTTTGTGACCACCTAGACGGTTGGGCTAGGGAAGGTGGGAGGGAGATGCAAGAGGGAGGGGATTTGAGAATATATGTGTACGTATAGCTTATTCACTTTGTTAAACAGCAAAAACTAACACAACATTGTAAAGCAATTATACTCCAACAAAGATGTTAAAAAAATAAAACATTAAAAAAATAAAAGACTGATGTACTAAAATTGGAATGATACAGAGATTAGCACAGCCCCTGTGAAAGGATGGCATGCAAATTTGTGAAGCGTAAACTGATAAACTATACAATTGTTACCTTATTTAATCTGTGTTTCACTCACTTTCTCTCTTTTACAGCTGTCAATTCTCTAACTCAAAGATGGCAAACATTTTACACGTCCTGAAACAGGCAATTTAAAAGGGGGGATTTGAAAACTCAGAGGGCTGGTTGAGCCCAGATTTGGACTATATCGAAATGAAAACCAGTTCCCTTCCTCCAACTGCCTTTCATTAACATTTGATTGTTATTGGCTTGGGTGACCTCAATGACCTGGAGCTAGAAAGAGAGAGGTTCAAGTCCAAGATTGGGTACTATGGTGGTAATTTACTGTATGTCTGGGCAACACACTAATCTTCCTGGAGCCCCAGTTTCTTCATTTCTAGATTAGAAATAATAGCACCCAAATTATCAGATTTTAAATAAAGAATATAAATACTCGACAGTGTCGGGCACACACTCTCTGCTTTTATTAAATTAAGATGTATATATATGTGTGTATGTATATATATATATATATATATATATGCAGAAAAGTGCATATATCAAGTGCGCAGTTTGATGAATCTTTACTAATTGAATATCATTATGAAACCAGCACCCAGGTCAAGGAACTTGACATTACCAGCGCCCCAGAAGCCTCTCCTGTACCTCTTTTCATTCTACCCCTCAAGGGTACGTGCACGTTTTCTCAAACTTGGCACTATTGTTATTTGGAGCCGGATACTTCTTTGATGCAGAGCAGTGGCAGCGTGATGTTTAGCAGCATCCCTGGCTTCTGACAATTAGATGCCTGTAGTACCTCCCAATCCTGCCAAAATATGACAATCAAAAGTGTCTCTAGGGCTTCCCTGGTGGCGCAGTGGTTGAGAGTCCGCCTGCCGATGCAGGGGACACGGGATCGTGCCCCGGTTCGAGAAGATCCCACATGCCGCGGAGCGGCTGGGCCCGTGAGCCATGGCCGCTGAGCCTGCGCGTCCGGAGCCTGTGCTCCACAACGGGAAAGGCCACAACAGTGAGAGGCCCGCGTACTGCAAAAAAAAAAAAAAAGTATCTCTAGATATTGTCAAATTTTGGGGGGGTGGGTTGGGGTGAGGCAAAATGTCCCCCAGGTGAGAACCTCTGCTATATACTATTCTTTATACCACTAGGAACTAAGTCCTGAGGTGCACCTCCTGTGTGAGCTGTCACTTGTTCTCCTCTGTCTTCCGTCCTCTGTGGGGACTCATGCAGTTGAGAGAAACTTCTGAGTACCAACTACTACCAAGTATGTACACTGCCTAGGAGTTCTGAAATCCACATCCTCCTGGGGCCTGGGGCTCCAAATGTCTTCTTTTCCCATTTCTCCCTAGCTCCTACCAATTTTTGCTAGTAGAAGTGTAAATTAGTTCATCCACTCTGGGAAACTGTTGGCAGTATTTATAGGGATTTATTAAGCTGTACATATGTGTACCCTATGACTACCCCAGTTTGAGTATTTACTTAATCATTTACATCTGGCCTTTCCCAAAAAGAGATCTGAAGTAATTTGCAACAGACAACATTAACATATTAATTAACCTGTATATTTTAGTGGAGTAGTACAGCTGAAAATAAGAAAAGTTATTTCCTTGATTTGTACTACAAGAAAGCTGGGGAGTTCAAGATGAAGATTAATATTAGTATTAATTGTTTTGTAATAAACATTCTTGTTTATAATTTGAATCAGATTCCAAATAAGTTCACACATTTCATTGTTAATATATCTCTGAAATCACTTTTAAGCTTGTATGTTTCCAATCTGTATTTTTTGTCTCAATTTATTAGTTAAAGAAACTGATTTTTTTGTCCTGTAAATCTTCTAATCATCTGAATTTAAATGATTGCATCCCCATGGTGTCATTTAATATGTTCTCTGTCCTCCTGTTCTCTGTAAATAGTAATTGGAAAGAGGTGTTCTCAGATACAATTTGAAGTATAAGGTCCTGACAATTAGCTTTTTGGGTTGTAATGTAAGTGCCTGACATTAAAGGCATCCATTTCAGACATTCATCTTGAATGAACACATTGTCAACTAGCCATTATATAAGGAGCCAGGCCACCCCACCCATGAAGTTCTCCTTCCAGAAAGTCCTGGCTGACCTAGATAACTGACCTTTTTGGTGACCCTGCTTTTCCTTTCTTCTACTTTAATTCCCACTCTTTACGGTTTAAATTCACCAATAAATAATGAACCCACAAAACCCTAGGCACCCCACCCTTGACTCCAGTAAAGGCACAACTTCAAGGTCCATGCTCTCTCTCTCTCTCTCTCTCTCTCTCTCTCTCTCTCTCTCTCCCCACCCCCCGCCATGACCTTGTTGTATGGCCCCAGGAATGCTGTGTACCCTCCAGGACCTGTGAGTAATAAATCTTGTTCATTTCAAAGTTCCCTGATGGCTGCTGCTGAGGTGTCTGCAGGATCTTGCAATCAGAATAAGAATCACAAGGGCTGGTCCAGCCACTGCATTCAAAATGTCTATGGGGACTCACGATGGGCCAAGTTGAATGCTCCCAGATATTCCTAGCTGATAGCATTACTACTGATAGGCTGAGACAGAAACAAAATAAGGTTTGATAATTTTTGATGCTATTGCATAGTGCTGCTATACTCTGCCATCAAGAGGCATATAATGTTAGCAATGAATGAAGTCTAGATCCATTACTTCATTAGGACTGCAGTATAGGAATATTTTACATTTAATGTTTCTCCTTATTCATCAGCTTATACTTCAGAGAAGGAAATTCAAGTTTTTTCCCCTTTATTTACCAGATTTTAAAATAAAGATTTATTCACACTATCCATTCACATCTAATGTTGATCAATTATATTTTTTGTCTCTATGAACCAATGGATTTAAACGTTTTTAAATGTTTCAAATTATTGCCATTATTATCCTTATAGACAAAGTGTTAATGAGGTCTCTTTAAGTTGGCTTCTGATTCCTTTTGACATGATCTTAGTACTTTTTGATAGTTTTCTTGGTATCTGATATGATGAGATGCATGAAACTCATTGTGCACCTACCTTACTGAGGATTTAGAATGAGCCATTTCTCCCAAGAGCACTGGGTTTTTTAGTGGGAAATGGTATTTCAAGACCACAGTCTGGGTGCCTTACCAGCATTCTCTAGAGAAAAAGAACCAATAGGATATGTGTGTGTGTGTGTGTGTGTGTGTGTGTGTGTGTGTGTGTGTGTAAAGATAACAAATTGGCCCACACAATTATGGAGGCTGGTAAGTCTCAAATCCGCAGGGTGAGCCAGCAAGCTGGTGACCTGGAGGACCAATAATGGAGTTCTAGTTCAGAGGCTGGCAGGCTTAAATCCCAGAAAGAATTATGTTTCAGTTCCAGTCTGAAGACAGGAAAAAAGCCCATGTCCCAGTTCAAAGGCACTGAAGTAGAAAATCCTTTCTTACTCAGGGAAGGAGAGGCTTTTTTTTTTTTTTTCATTCAGGCCTTCAACAGATTAAATGAGGCCCATCCACATTAGGGAGAGCAATCTGCTTTACACAGTCTACCAGTTTAAAGGTTAATCTTATCACAAAACATCCTCACAGAAACACCCAAAATAATGTTTGATCAAATATCTCAGTGCCCTGTGGCCCAGTCAGATGACATATAAAATTAAGCATCACATGGGGTGCTAAAAGTGCTGAGTACAACTGAGTTTCTTATTGTTTCTAGCTCTTTTCAATACATGATAAATTCATGCTGATACTTCCAGCTACAGGGTTTTTACTTAAATTCTTTAATCTTACTTCTATGTCTTATTTGCCTATATGGAGAATTCCAGTTTTCAATTAAACCTAATGTAAATTAGAATATTACAGAATTAAGCATGCTCTTTATCCCAGAACACAATCACAGCAGTCTCAGAATAACAATACCAGCACTACCACTAATAATATTATTACAGGTAATTACTTATTTATGTAGTTCTCCAAATGATTGTCTTTAAGTCACATAGAATGGTTCTTCTCTGGAATTATGCCACCGATTGCATACATATGTAAGTTAATTTGTTTTATGTGTTTTTAGGGATTGCTTTTAAAATTTAATTTGGTTTTATAATTGGTAAAATAGTTACTCTCCTCCAAAGTCAAATCTATGAAGTATTATCACCTTCCCCCCAAAGTAACTTTTTTTCTCCTTCCATCACATTAGTTGTATTAAATTTTTTTTAACATAAGCACACACAGACACACACATATGTTAGCATATGTGTTACTTAGAGAATTAGTATCCTACTAAAACACTTTTATCCAACTTACTTTTTACACTGAACAACATGTTCTGGAAAGCACTCCATCGCAGTATATAAATATGATCCTCATTCTGTTTTGCACCTGTGGATATAGCAAGTAATACTTATTTAGTTCTTTCCATTTATTGCTTTTACCATTGACGTTGCAATGAATTGTTTTGCACGTCTTTCTTTATAATTTTACTAGTGTTTCCTCCTAGATGTTGAATTGGTCAAAAGGTAAATATATAGGTAATTTTGCTAGTAACTGCTAAATCCTCTTCTGTAGAGCTTTTCAATTTTACATTCTCCCAAATAAGATTTGAGAATGCTTGTTTCCCCCAGGCTCACCAGCCCAGTAGATTGACAAACTTTTGAATTTTTCCAATCTGATAAGTGAAAAATGATATTTTAATGTAGTTTTAATTTGCATTTCTCTTATTGTGAGAAATGCTTTTCATATGTTGAATATCTATTTGCATTTCTTTTTCTATGAATTTTCTGATCATTTCTCTAGCCCATTTTTGTACAGAGATTTTGGTGTTTTTTATATTTTTAGAAATTAATTATATAGGAATATTAACCCTTCATCTGTGATACAAGGTGCAAATATTTTTCCAAGTTTGTCATTTTTTAACTCTAATTATAATGTCTTTCACCAAAAAAAAATTGTTTTAGTGTTTGTATTTTTTTAATAAAATCATTTTATCTATATTTTTCCATATTGTTCCCAGACTTTTAAGGAAGTGTTCCTCATTCACATGTCATAGAAGAACTCACCCATGTTTTTTGTTATTTGCTTTTTGTCTTGTTTTTTAATACTTGATTGATTTTTACTATTATATTTTAAATATCTGTTTTCTACTGGCAAGGTGACTGCTGTTAAAAGTCTGATCAGTCTGATTCTCTACTACGTGTAAATGACTTACTATTTTTCCTTGGAAGTCCAATAGATTTACTAGAAAAAATGTCTACATGTTGATTTTTCTAGTTCAGTTATCCCAAGTATATTTCAAAATGTAATACCAAGTCAATGTATAGGTTCTGCTGGGGATATCCTAGTAAAATTGCTGAGTCATAGGGTATGCAAATCAAGCTCTAGAAGATACATCCAGTTTCCCAAAGTGGTTGTACCTATTTGCATTTCAAACAGCACTGTAAGAGAGTTCTGGTAGCTCCATATTCTCTTCAACGCTTGATATCTCCACCCATTTCATTTTAAACATCAGGCATGTATGCAGTTGTATCTCATTGCAGTTTTAATCTGCATTTCTGTGATAGCTAAAGAAGTTAGGCACATTTTTCATATATTTCCTGGTAATTTAGATATTCTTTTCTGTCAAGAGTCTATTCAACTCTTTTGCCATTTTTTTCAAAATGAATCATCCTGATATTCTTTGACTATTTTGTAAAATTTCTTTACACATAATCTGCATATGAATCATTTGTCAGAGATATGTATTGTGAGCATTTCTTCCCCATTTTATGACTTGCCTTTTCAGTGTTTATGACTTGTCAATGGTATCTTTTAATGGAAAGAAGTTCTAAATTTTAATGCAGTATAATTTATTACTTTTTAAATTATCTGTGCTTTTAGTATCTTGCTTAAGAAATTCTTTTCTACTCCAAAGTCATGAAGATTTTCTCCCGTGGTTGCCTCTGAAAAGCTTTATTGAATTACCTTCACTCAATCCAGAATTGAGTTTGGTGTACTGTGTGAAATAAGGCTCGTCATGCTTATTTTTTTCTAAGTTGATATGAATTGACATCTCTTTATTCATTTTTACTTAGAATTATTTTCCCTGAACTTTTTCTGTGGGCATATGGGTCAGGATAGCTTCACAGCTATTGTCCTTGCAAAGTAATTAAAAAAAACATGGCTTTGCAATTTGAGTTCTTCCTCCTCTCTTCTCCTCTCAACAACTGGTATCTAAACCTTCTCTTTCTTTCCCCCTATTGGTCCCTGTCCCACTCAATTTTGCTTTTATTCATGGAAATTTCTGACTCACTAGCAGATTTTATTCTGGAAGGAGCTCTTCTATTGGTTTTGAGATTGGAGAGTTCATAGTGCCCAGACAGCTCCACCGCCCTCAGACCTTATCATGCACTCACCTAAAAACTGGAGTGTGCAAAAGTCCTTCTTAGTTTCAGCTACTGTTCTCACATTGCTTGCCCTATGTCTCGGTGTATCAATTGGAAATTTGAGTGTTCTTTTGATGTCAGGTCCATCAGATACCCCATGCTTCCTCTGTTGATACCATGTAGGTTTTAAAACTATCAGTAGTTTGTCTTCACCCATTTATATTTTGGGGTTCATGAGGATGTCATGTAATCTAGTTTGGATGACTTATGTTTTATGTGAGTTTTGGTTAGTCTATTATAGTTTCTCTGTGTGTCTTTATGAAATGTTTTGAGAAGATTATTTATATCTATCTATAGATAAAAATAATATATATAATCTTCCATACATATAGATACATGTACACATCTATATATCTGCCTTCATCATATTCCCTGAATTTCTCTCAGTATAATTATAATTTTCATCTTACAGAGCAGGAACAAAGCCGTTAGAGAATCATCGTCAAAGCCAGATAGTGGTAATAAGTGGAACAGGACTCAAACCTACATCTATAAAGTCCAACAAGGTTAATACTGTTTTACTTCTGCTATTCTATAGTCTATTTATATTTCTTCTTCTCATTAAAAAATTCCCCTCCTGGCATGTTTCATAAAGTACATAACACCCTAATAGTCTTGTATATGTATATTATTTATAAATAAATGAGGCTACAATTATTGGAGGGCTGTTCAAAATACTTTACCCAGTTTTCACAGTTTAAAAAAAATGTAAAGATCTAGTAACTTAATCACTGTGTGTTAAATTATGTAACAGCAGGAAGTTTGAATAGTTGTTATAATGAAAGAAAATAAGAATCTTAGAAAACAAAGAATCATTTTCATCTTCTTTATAATAGCCAGTTGTTATAATATGAGGGAAGATGATGAAAATATCCAAGAAATGATAAACAACAGCTTTCATATCATGTATTCTGATGTTGTAGATATCTAAATCTCATATGTAACAGAAAATACACATTACTGAAGTTTCTTATCACATTAGCTGAATTAGAAAAACAACGATTTAGACAGATAAACATTTTGATGAAAATTGACTAAACAGTACACACCAGACTATTTTTCTCCTTTCCTTTACCATTTGTTAAAAGTATAATAAAGTACAGTGAGAATACCTGAAAGTATAAAGTCTCCTAGAATTTTTAAAAAATCAAAGTCTGATTGATAAGCAGAAATATTCAGTGATGTTTAATTTTGATGCAGTGTCTCCTCTTTAGGTTAAAAATGATACATTGCATTAAAGAGAGTCCTATTGTATTGGTTTCTGTGGCTGCTGTAACAAATAACCATAAATTTAGTGGCTTAAAACAACACAAATTTATCTTACAGTTCTGGAGGTCAGTAGTTTGAAATGATCTCACTTGGGTGAAAATCAAGAGGTCAACGGGGCTGCATTCCCTCTGGAGCGTCTAGGGGAGGATGGTTTCCTTGCCTTTTCCAGCTACTGAAGGCCAATGTACCTTGGCACCTGCCCCCCTTCCTCCATCTTTGAAGCCAGCAATGTTGGGCAGAGTTTCTTCCACTCCGCCATCTTTCTTGTTGTCTTTTCCAAGTCTTTTTTCTACTCTTAAGGACTCACTCTTGTGAATTTTTTGGCCCCAACTGGATAATCCAGGATAATCTCCATATTTCAGGTCAGTTGATTAGTGACTTAATGACATCTGCAATCTTAAATGTCTTTTGCCATGTAGCCTAACATATTTGCAGGCTCTGGAGATGAGGATGTGGATATCCATGGTGGGCCATTAATCTGCTTATCACATCCACTAAGGTTTTCTAATCTAATTTAACTAGTTTGGGTAGGAGAACATTTCTTTTTTTTTCTTAGAGATTTTGTCATCCATATTTATTTTCAAAGCAGATTTCCTATACTTGTATGGGTTATACTCATACATTTACACGTGCATGCACACATACACACGTAAACACATTCCTAATTTATTCAGAGCATCACTGAGAAACAATACTGGGTGAAAAAACACATCCTATTTATAATGAGACAACATCCTTAATAACGGCTCAAGTGCAGCATGAGCGATATAAGGAACATCAAACTAGGAATCAGAAAATCCATGTTTTTGACCTGAATCTGCCCTTTAATAAACTTTAATGTAAAACATTATTATTAGTAGTAATTAAGCTGTATAGAGAGTCATGGGCATTTATTTAAATATCTCAAATGTATTCTCCATCATTAAAATTCCATTAAGGAACCTCAGGACCAACTAATGCTCAGCTCCAGAGGTAAAGGATGGAAGGAGGATAAACCTACACTAGATTTAACAATTTAGCAGAAAAGAGATGCTTTTATATGGTAGGGCCTGAATAGGAGACTCATCTCAGCTGAGTAAGGACCAAACTCCAAAACTCGAATTCTTGACGTCGTCACCAATGCTAATTGTTGAAATATTGAATGCAAAATTGCAATACACCCTAACTCAATTTCTCCACTAAAGTAACAGGATGAAATATTTAAGAATAGAACATAAACACTGGCATAGGGCATAAAATATTTGCATTGTTTTAAGATCTTGGCATGGGATTAGTCCATTTGGTTCTGTAACAATATACTGCCTCAATGTTCAATGAAAGTGAACGTTGAAACTGATCATTAGATATAGTTCGGGTTTATAGTTCCCCAATTCTCAGTTTCAATTATCCATGTTATACTTGTCACCTATCATTTCAGAAAATCACAAGTTGCAATTGTAATTACATAATTCTTTTGGAACAAGCTGTCAAAAATAGAGGCTTAAAACTAAAATTTCCAGTCCTTTAAATTGATTGGTTTGGGGAATTTTCTCTCTGGATTTGGGCCATGATTGGATTGAAGTAATTGATCATCTTATTAATAGTATATTTAAATTTTAACTGTAAAGTTGCATTCCTTCTAACTCACACTAGGAAATGATTATGTCAGAACTAGAGACTAAAGCCAGAAATTGTATATTAATAGAAATACCAATTAAGCTGTGAGTTGCAGAGGCAGATTTGAATCTTTGCTCAAACCTAAATACAGCAACTCGCAGAATTTCTTTTCTTTCTGAGTCTGTTTTCTATTAATATCAGTGAGCTGCAGAGAACTCAGTCTGCTGAAGAGATATTAGGCTTGCACACTTGGGAATACACATATGCTTTCAGAAAATAGACAACAGGTCAGGCTAATGAGAAGCATTCACCTGAGGAATTCATCATGTTTTAATAAGTTTGTCGCATTGACACGAAGGACTTCGTGAGTCATCATTTGCCACAAAGGTGAGTCTCTGCAGTGGATGGCAGTTTTGCATTTTAGGACTTGATGAATGGAAGTTCCACTGTTGGCATCTACCTTGCCACCTACAATCCTTTAGGATGTAAATTTAGCCTGGATTAGTTTTGTAGAGAATTTTTTTTAATGCTGGACCAAGAGAAAAGTTAACTTCCTAGCTGTGTAATCTCACTGTGCCTTGAATTTCTGATTTGTCAAGTGGGGATTTTTTGCGGATAAAAACTAGCAATTTCATGCAGATAAAGCACGGGGGTGGGAGGTGGGGAGAGGGGGAGAGAGAGAGAGATGCCAGCTGTTTAAACAATTTGGAAAAGTGCAAGGTATTTTTATCATTATTGGAAGCGATACATTTTTTTTTTGCTAATTTAGGATAATCTATGTTTAATATGTAGATTTCTACATTGTGAAGTAATTCCAGGTTATATATGAATTTTCATTTTTCTTTAATCCTTTTGACCACATGCCTGTATTTCTTGTTCTGTTAACTTCAGGCAGTGTTTCAGCTCCTCTGTATTTACGATCAGAACACCACTGTCCCACCCCCCGCACCGTGCATCTCCCTTGCACCCACCACTCCCTCATACCTGAGATATCCCTTCCTTACTCTCTTGGGTCATATCTACGGGTTCCTGGGCTACATGTCTTTCTCTTTCTTATGCTGCAGTACATAGAGAAATGCCTTTCTAAGAAAGAATATGCAGTATTTGAGCCCTTTACTGTCGGAAAATGTATTTATTTAGCATTCACACTGTCCAGAGTTCAAAGGTTATAGGTCAGTGCTGGTTTCACAATAATTCTCCCTTGGAATTCTGAAGGTATTGGGTCCGGTAGCTGATAAGAGGTTGGCTGCCAAGCTAACTCAAGCTTTGTTGGCAAACTTTTTCCCTTTCTCATTAGCTTTTTTTTTTTTTTAAGAATTTTTACTCTATCTCTGCTTAGAGATTTCACGAGGTTCATCTAGATCTGTGTCATTTTTCAATTCATTCCAGTTAGCACTCAAGCTGAAGTGAACCCTTTCAAGCTAAAACTTATTATCCAGCTCAAACCTGGGAAATTGTTATCTATTATGTATGCAATAGTTTCTGTTCTTCCATTTTCTCTTCTTCCTCACTGAGACCACTGTAGGCAGAAGTAAGATGTCTTTGAATAATCTTTTGTCTCTTTTTACTTTTCTCTCATATTTTGCTTTTGCTCTACACTCTGGGAAACTTCTTTGCTTTTTTCTTACAATCTTTTGATTAACTGTTTAATTTGACCAATCATATTTTTAAGTTAATTTTTTCCCTAGCCATCTTTTTTTTTTTATCATCTTGTCAAATCTGAAGATAATAGAATATTTTCTTCCTTTTTCTTTCTTTTAAGTTTAAGTTTTTGTCTGTCTTCCTGAATTATCTATTTCTTCCATGTCAGTTTTTCTTTCCCATTGCTTGCTTTCCTCACAGGTCTGTGGATTCATTGTTGATTCTTCTTATTTTGGAATGAAGAATTGGATTGACCGTGCTAAGCAAGAGCTGTGGGTTTCCTTTGCTAACGTGTCAGTAGGTCTCTTTCCTGATTAGCCTGTTTTAGGAAGGAGATCGCTGTGAATCTCAGAAGAGTGTGCCTGGTGGCAGTATGTGCTTTAGTTCAAGTAGGCAGAGTCAGTTCCAGATTGTGAGTCTCCCAAATCCCAGGATCAGGAAAACTTTTTTCTGGGCTTGCCAACGCGACACTATAAACATTAATATCACTAATAGCTAACACTTAACAGGCACTCTTCTAAGTATTTTAAACATAATAATTATTTATTCTTCAAAACAACTGTGAGGTAGTACTATTATTATCCCGCATGGTACAGATTAGGAAACCAAAGCTCAGAGGGTTAAGGAAATTGTTCAAGGTCACACAACTTGTAAGAAACAGAGCTGAACTTTATATCTAGCCAGTCTGGCTCCAGAGTTACATATTCTACCTTGACTGTTACATATTCTACCTTAACTCTCTTCAGAAAGCTCATGTATTCTCAAAAGAAGGGACCGGCAGTTTTATAAACTGAGCTCATGCTGGTGTATGCCTCTGTATAAACTTCCTGTGAATCTCCTTCTTCCCAGACCCTTTCCCATTTATGCACCTTTAGACCCTGTCAACTACAAGCTGAGCTATTTGAAGGCTGCCAAAGACAGCAGAGCTCCCTTCTCCACTCCACAGGTGTGGATGACCCCACTGGTGTCACCTCCTGTTCGGCACTCCTGTCCCCCCTTCTTATTACTGTGTTCCATTCATTGAGAAACTTCTCCATAGCTCTTGTCTGAGATGACTCTTCCTCCACTCTATTAATTCTTGTTGATTTATTCTCATTTGTACTATGTTCTCATTTTATTAGCCTCTCATGACACCAGATGAGCCATTCTACCATGTTCAGTTAACCAGATCTTTTTAAATTTAATCTTTATTTTATATTGGAGTATAGTTGATTTACAGTGTTGTGTTAGTTACAGGTATACAGCAAAGTGAGTCAGTTATACATATACATATATCCATTCTTTTGCAGATTCTTTTCCCATATAGGTTATTACAAAATATTGAGTAGATTTCCCCATGCTATATAGCAGGGCCTTCCTGACAGAGAAAGACAAATATCATATGATATCACTTATATGTGGAATCTAAAAAAAATATTATACAAATGAACTTACTTACAAAACAGAAACAGACTCACAGACTTCAAAAACAAAATTGTGGTTACCAAAGGGGAAAGGTGGAGGGGGGAGGGATAAATCAGGAGTCTGGGATTAACACATACACTATATGTACTATACATAAAACAGTTAACCAGATTTTATGAAACCAGATTAAACACAAGTTTCAGCCCTTACTTTCATACTTATCTACTCAAGTGTCTTAAAGCAACCTGTGTCAATTAACATTATGATATAATCTTTCTAAACTACTAATTAGCTTTGACTAATCCAACTTAGTATAGTGATAAAGAGGGGAATGTATTTTATTGTTTTCAATATGTCTAGACTTAAATTCATGCCTTGACATACCTGAAAGCCTAGGTATGGTAACACATCTGAAGACACTTGAAATTTTATTCTGAATGGGAGCTTATTGTGAAAATATATTCAATTTCCACTAGATACTTCCATAACTTTTGAATATTGACTAGGGACTTAAGCATTGAGTAAGTCTTGAGGATCTAAGACAAGAGAAATTCTCTGCCTTTTAAAGCCTCATATTTTTGTGGAAAATTTTAATTCTATGTCTATTTCTAAGGTTTTAGAAACAGGTTTTACTAATATAATACAAATTAATATTTTAAAATTTAAAATTCCTCATTGTTACCTAAAAAAGAACCAATGAATTCGGTTCTTAGACATTTCAATCACTGAATATCTTTCTTTCCTATGAGAGAAGTATCAGGGGAATTTTAGCCGGAAACTTCACTGAAAGTCAGTGCCACCTTTTTGCATTTATCACTGCCAGTTTTGCTCTGCATATCTTTTTTGGTATTCGCCATGCATTGTTAACAGTGATTGTCATGTAATTAAATCACTGCTCATCACAAGAGCCTGTTTTTATGCTGAGATAAGCATCAGAAGCCTGCTGCAGGACCCCCAGATCAATAAAGATGTTCCCAGTAGGATTACAAAGAGTCTGGGGTTGAGCAGGGCACCAGAATTAATTAAGAATGATTTCGCTTTTTATTCTACTTTCAATATATTTGTAATTGTTTTTCCATTTTCAATGGGCTCTACCTGTCTCTTTTTTAAAAAAATTCTGTGCTGATGCTCAGACACTTCTGTCCAGACAGCTGTAGAAACTGAGCTATTAATCTCTTCCACTTTTTCAGATTCTTAGTCTGGTCTTAGTGATCACAGGGTTTCATCATCTTTATAGAAACTTTGGAACTAGAGGTGACCATCCAATTTCAGAAGGCTATCTGAACACTCCAACTCAAGCTCTGAACTGCAGGTCAATTTCTTGTTTTAGTTGGCATGAACTTGATAAAATGCAATATCCAGTTTGGGGAAGTATCAGTGTATTCTAAAATAAACAAATCCGAATCAAACGTGAATTTTTTTAAAAGAGAAAACGTATTGGTCTTCAGTCCACTGTGTATGACATCCTCCTGGTGAATAATACGTGAAAGAACTAGGAACCCAAGGGCTTGGTTTCTAAACCGCAAAAGTATTCTAAGTAAGTGGTGTGTCCCTGTGCAGCTGGGGATGCTGTAACAATAAGTTCCTTTATTCTTAACTTCAAGGATTATTAAAATTCCTGGCTTCAGAAATGGACACCAGAAATTAATGAGGTAACAGCCGTTAGAAGTTGTGTTGGTGGGGAAAGGGAGGTAATGGTATTCAAAGAGTAAAAGGTGATGGGAATATTTCCAAGAATTGAGAAACAGCTTTCACATAAAAGAAGAAAAGAACGAAATAATCAAATATTCCAAGACAACAAAGAGAAAGTGATCTATTTATGGTAACCCTAATGACCTCATGGTAAGATTCCCTTATCAAATGCACGTGGTGATCACAGCTGGACCTTGACAGAGCAATAGAGCGATGGGATGGGGACTTTGATGCTTCATGCATCCACTAGGCTTCAATAATTAAATCATGCATTCATTCTTTCCATCAACACACACTTGGGGTTTGACGGCATTTAAGAGGACTATCAGGGACTTCCCTGGTTGTCCAGTGGTTAAGACTTCGCCTTCCAATGCAGGAGATGTGGGTTGGGGAGCTAAGATCCCACATGCCTCGCTGCTGAAAAGCCCAAACATAAAACAGAAGCAATATTGTAACAAATTCAGTAAAGACTTAAAAAAAAAAAAAGGCTATCATATCTACTTTTCCACCTGAATTCCACCAAGAGATACATGCAGGAGTCAAACAAATGGAGATAAAAATAGATCCTTATTACTGCTGTTGAAGAATGAGGACAAGTGGGCTTCCTAATACTGAACCCCAGAATTAAATAGACTTATCCAGCCAGACACAGAAAATGTTGGATACCAGAGGCCTCCTGGACACGGGCACAGCCTGCTCCTCTAAGACTCAGGGTGTAGAGGGAGCAGAGCAAAATGCCCATTCACTGCAGACAGGGAGATTCCAAAGAAAAAGAGAAGAAATGGGTCTGAGCGGGCTGGCCTACTTCCTGCTCCCTGGGGAGGGGGTGTTGGTAGAGACACTGAGGAAGGTCAGAAGTGGTGTTCTAAATCACTCTCCTCATGGCAGTCTCTTGAGTAGTGGCCCACGGCAAGGACCATGCCTATTATGAGCAACTCTGTGGGCTAGGAGAGACACATATAGAGAGATGCCTGCCAGGCAGGAACCGGATATACTCCATGCTTTCAAGGAACTTACAGTTCAGTATGGGAAATAGAGGAATAAACAAGCAATAATAACACACAAGACCAACTTTCTTTTCCAGTAATTGAAGCATGTTGGAGTAAATAGGAAGTGACTGGCCCCAACCTAGCTTTCCAGTCCCACATAATAACAATCTCCCAGAAATATGGTTGATTCCACTCAAACTGCACTACTTTTTAAACCTGAATACATACACCTGCCTTGATCTGGAAGAGACTTTTCTTTCTCCCAGGGGGCAATAAGTCAGTTTTCGTGATTTTTCCCATATCACACTTCTTTAAGAAAAGTGTTTTGATCCCCACAACCATGCATAAGCTTTCCTGCTTTTAACCTCATACATCACTTTGTTCCTTCTTGATGGCAGTTGTGTTCCTCCACGTTATATTGTAAGAATTCGTATGGTCGTCTCATCTCTTCTTGAATTGGGCTACGCTCACTTCTAGATGTCTCCTCGCAGCTAACTCAGAGGCTTTGCAGAGTCTGCTACGTGTCAGGTCTTGGAGCTAGGTGTTATGAGAACAAAAAAGCAAGTACGATGTAGTTCCGCCTTTTCAATAGGAAAACTGAAAATAATATTCAGAACTTCATAGTACTTACCTGCAGCTGACATTTAGTAAATTCTTTTAAGGGAATTATGACACCCTCCATGGAACTCCAAGTTCAGGGCAAACCAGTGGAGAGTAGGGCCCCTTTCCTTTTATGACTGAGCAGGCTCTTACCAGCTTCTCACCTCTCTTTCTGTGAGTTCAGATCTCCCCACATCCAGAGAAGGAGGTCTACAGCCATACGGGCAGAGCACCTTTCTGAAACTGATAGAAGCCTCATCTCTTCAGGCAGAACTGCAGGTGCCATTTCCCATTTGAAGGTCTTTCAATTTAGAAGGTGGCAGATCTGTTGTCAAAGGGAATTCAGGTTTTCTGAAAAGTTCCAAGGGAATGTGTAATTTCATTATTTGCTCTCTGCAGGCTTCACATCATCCCTTTGTAGGCTCAATTTTCTCTGCGTTTCATACTTTTCATAAAGTAAAACATTTTCACTTCGTAGTAGAGGCTCTGAGTGACCTTCGAGCTGTTGATTGCCTTTCTGGCTGAATTAAACCTCCACGCTGTGCGGTGGGATTTCTAAAGGACACAGGCCTCAAACCTGCCAACCCATCAATTGAGTGGAGCAAAAAAATAAGAGAGGGGCTTCTCACACGCTCAAAATGGTATTTGTCACTAATCTTCAGCACACACCACATGGTTCACTATGAGAAACCTATTCATGCAGAGTGTGGATCCACTGTCCGCCTCCCCTTCTCATCTCAGACCTGTCCAATGCTTGCTTTTGTCCCGCGAAATGGAATTGCTTCTTCTCTTTCTGCAAGCAATTTTTTTCTCTCCATGGACCGTGATATAATGTCTAAAGCAAGCCACTCCAGCCCAGAGGTCCCCGGTAGTGGTTTGGGAAGTGACCGTCAATGTGACGGGGTCTTGCTGGGAAAGAGAGTATATCCAACTCCATATCTGATGTTCTCCACATTCAATCAGTTTATTGGGTTTTGTTTGTCTGTTTATAACGATCTGTAGTTTTTAAATTTTGAGGAATTGGAAAATACCCTCTCAAGTTCTTTCTTTTGTCTGTAGAGTGTTACTCTCTATTCAGCATAGGTGAGTGAATGAACCAGGACCAGAGTTTTTCCTAGGTTTCATATATAGGCATTCAAGAGAGCTCTTAGATTTTTTTCTCCACCCGCTAGGTTGGAAGGAGCTACCGGCAGCAATCTTTTCTTCCAAGTGGACAACATCAACCTACAGAATAAAATCCAATAGAGATGACAGCTGTGAAACATGAGCTTTTGGATCCACCTGGGACTTAAGAAAGAATCATCCCCGTATATCCCAGTGAACTGATCCTATAATTTCTCTTTTTTGCATAATTTACATTATGTTTGGATTCTGTCACTAGGATATGAATCTCGGCGAATGCATATGATAATCAAAAAGTGCTTTCTTCTACTAATTTGCAGGCCTTGATTACATATAAAATTGAATACTAATTTGAGTTTGCTGGATATTTCAGTTTCGTCTTTCAAATTGATTCCTTCATGATCTTTACCCACATTTGATCATTTTTTTTTTGCTTTGCCATAACTTTTTATATATTAGAGTATTAGTCCCTTTTCTGTCAAATATGTAGCAATTTTATTCCCAAATTGTCATGTGATTTTGACTTCAGTAGGTTTTCTTGGCAAACGTTTTTCTATGTGTTCTGCTTTGTCATTATGCTTAGTTTGGGCGGGGGGAGCCCTCCCTACTCCAAGATTATTTTTTAAATTCAGCGTAAAAATAAAATTTAAAAATCAGTAGCATTCTTCTATACTGAGAATAGCCATTCAGAAAAAGAAATAGAAAATAAGATACCTTTTAATATCAACACAAGCTACAAAGTGACTAGAGTTTAAACTAACAAAGAATGAATCAGCACTTACGGCGAAAACCCCGAAAGAAAAAGAGGACATAAAGAAAGGTTTGATTAAATGAAGAGATATACTATATTCTTTGATGGGACAACTTAATAATGAACTTATTAGTTAGTATTCATTGATATTAACAGTTGCAACTTTGGTTACAAAGTGGTATGTATTTTCTATTTTTTTTTTTACATCTTTATTGGAGTATAATTGCTTTACAATGGTGTGTTAGTTTCTGCTTTATAACAAAGTGAATCAGTTATACATATACATATGTTCCCATTTCTCTTCTCTCTTGCGTCTCCCTCCCTCCCACCCTCCCTATCCCACCCCTCCAGGCGGTCACAAAACACCGAGCTCATCTCCTTGTGCTATGCGGCTGCTTCCCACTAGCTTTCTAAGGAACTTTTCATGTATTAACATTTAAACTACTCATTAACCTTACGTAGAACCTTAGAGTGGGTGCTTGGTGGGGTTGGAGAGTATGAAGCCAGAAAAGAAGGATGGGAATGATGACTGAGAAGGAATAAAAAGACAAGAGAGCATGGTAGTGAGCCATGAACTGAGGGGTATTTTTTTTTTTTTTTTTTTTTTTTTTTTTTGCGGTACGCGGGCCTCTCACTGTTGTGGCCTCTCCTGTTGCGGAGCACAGGCTCCGGACGCGCAGGCTCAGCAGCCATGGCTCACGGGCCCAGCCGCTCCGCGGCATGTGGGATCTTCCCGGACTGGGGCACAAACCCGTGTCCCCTGCATCGGCAGGCGGACTTTCAACCACTGCGCCACCAGGGAAGCCCTGAGGGGTATTTTTGTATCATGTTTGTTCCTGAGGTCCAAAAGCAAAAAAGAAAAAAACAAAGTAAGATAAAGTAATAAAAACAACTATATTTTAAAAAAAAAACCCTATATTATCTTCTAGTACTTCTAATGTTTTGTTTTTATTTGGTGCAAATTGTGAGAAAGGTCTCCATCTTCTTCAGTTCTCTCCTCCTTCCCCTAAAAATTTAGTCAATGGCCTACCTTTCTTTCTATCCCTTCTTTCCCACTATTTTAAAATACCAATTTTATTTTATAATATTTATCGATCTGTTTCTGCTTTTTTGCTCTGTTCCAACAATCAGTCTGTCTTTTTTATACCAGTGAAAATCTTTAAACTATATCAGCTTTATATAGGTCTTTTGACTTCACATTCTATCAATCACCAGTTCTCATTAACTCTACCTTCAAAATATTTATCAACTCCTTCCACTTTCTATTTCCAGTGCCCTCACCCTGGTTAATTCCACTACCAATTTTCTTCTGGAGTACTGCATAGCCCACTATTTAATCTCCCTACGTCCATTCTTAGCCATTCCAAACCATTCTCCACACAATAGAAAAACAAAAACCAAACAACAACAACAAAAACCTCCTTAAACCATTAATTACATTATGCACTTCCCTGCTCAGAACCCTTGAGGAGACTATCACAGCGCTCAACATCTATTCCATTTTGCATGGTCTGCACGTGACCCCCACTTACTTCTCTCTCCACACCTACCCCATGTCTCTCTCTGGAGTTCCATTTTTTGGCCATATTGGACCCCTTTTGTTTCTTGACTGTGCCCAGATCTTTTCATTGCAGGACCTTCAGGCCTGTTTTCTTTCTACTGGGAACTCGCTTGCCCTTCCTGTCCCTTGACCCAGGTTAAATGTCACTCTCATCATGAAGACTGATGTTTCAGGCTGCAGGTAGCTGCACAATAGGCCAGTGACATCATTTGTGTGCCAATCAAAGTGCGTAGTGTCCTCTGATTTGGAGGATACCTACAGCACCACCAGGCACTGCTTCTCCACACCTGCAGCTTTCTTTTAAAATATTTATTACAATTTGTAATTAGATATTTATTTGTGTCCTATTTTTTTTTTTTTACCATCTCTTTCTCCCATTAGATTGTAGACTCCTTGAAGTTAGGAACCATGTCCATTCTCTCCTTTTGTCTCCCAAAGAAAACACACACAGTAGGTCCTCAATTATTTACTTAATGAATGATTGACATTTGATTGGTCATGTCATCTCCTCTCACTCTTCATTTTAAAAAGTCCCAGGCAGGCTTCCCTGGTGGCACAGTGGTTGAGAGTTTGCCTGCTGATGCAGGGGACGCGGGTTCGTGCCCCGGTCCGGGAAGATCCCACATGCCGCGGAGCGGCTGGGCCCGTGAGCCATGGCCGCTGAGCCTGCACGTCTGGAGCCTGTGCTCCGCAACGGGAGAGGCCACAGCGGTGAGAGGCCCGCGTACCACAAAAAAAAAAAAAAAAGTCCCAGGCTATTTACCCAGCTTAGTCTTCTACATAAATTTTTTTGGAAGATATTTTTTCATGCTCTGAGATATCCACTGGAATTTTATTACATTCATAAATTATTTGGGAATGATTTGTGTTCTTTACAATATTAATCTCTCAGTATGTGAACATGACATAATATTTTATAGTTTTATTCATATGATTTCCACACATTTCCTACAAGGATTATTCTCACTTTATTTTATATTTATGGTCTCAATTGGGTGCAGTCTTTTTGGAGGGGAGGGTTCTTTTTCTGTTCTTATTCTATTTCCATACTAGATATATTTCTTACACAGGAAATTACTGGTATTTTATATATAGTTTTTAATCAACAAGTGTATTTAAATCAATTGTTTTAATGACTTCAGTAGATCTTACTGAATTTTTTACTTAGGCAATCATATGATCTACAAGTTTTTCATTATCGCTTTCATTATTAGAGCTATTATTCCATATTTGTATTTAATTTATCAGTTATTATTTACACAGTAATTCTAAATAACAATAGTTAAATGAGGGTAGGTAACTTTGTCATGTTTCTAAACCCAAAGAGAATTTATTCGTTCACCATTAAGCCTGATGCAGTTACTACTCTGGCATAGATTTTTTTTCCATTAAAATTTTTTTTATCCTTTTTTATGAACAGTTTTTGTATAAAAAATAATGTTCAGTTTGATCAAATTTATTTGAATTCATAATTTGGTGAATATTAAGAATATGATTTGGGAAACACATCTGTGAAATTTCAGATTTGTGTCCGCTCAC
Source organism: Lagenorhynchus albirostris (assembly GCF_949774975.1). NCBI lineage: Eukaryota > Metazoa > Chordata > Mammalia > Artiodactyla > Delphinidae > Lagenorhynchus > Lagenorhynchus albirostris. The sequence goes on along the minus strand of NC_083095.1, from coordinate 147,523,673 downwards.
GGGTAGTTTTTCCACCTTTGATGATCTGTGGTCTTGTGGGCCGCATAAAACACCATTAAATATTGGCTTCTTTGGTTTTTCATGGCCTACAATGCAAGTGTATTGAATGCTTTGCCACACACTGATCTTTTCATTATAAGTTTTCTCTGATTCTGCTACGATTTAGGAAGGGGCTATTCCTTAGATGCTCATTTTACAAATAAGATGGTTGAAGAAAAACTAGTGAGATAAGTCCCACATAGAGGGATACCTGAGCTCGTTATTATTAACTCTGAGATACAAATGTATCTTCCCATTTGCTTACTCTTCTAAGCCATTACAAAATTAAATATGAATGTTTTATTGAAAAGTGATTTTACTGTCTTTATGTTCCTCTTTGTTAATCTGCTCTCATGTAGGTCAAAAACTTATTCAGAAAATTATTTAGAGAGTTACAGCTCCTTGTTCATTTTTGTTACAGGGAACCGAATCTCTTTTCTCCCTTATTTTTTTTTTATTTTTTGCAGTACGCGGGCCTCTCACTGTTGTGGCCTCTCCCGTTGCGGAGCACAGGCTCCGGACGTGCAGCCTCAGCGGCCATGGCTCACAGGCCCAGCCGCTCCGCGGCATGTGGGATCTTCCCGGACTGGGGCACGAACCTGTGTCCCCTGCATCGGCAGGTGGACTCTCAACCACTGCGCCACCAGGGAAGCCCCTCTCCCTTATTTTGAAAAGAGTTTTCTGTGTGTGTGTGTGTGTGTGTGTGTGTGTGTACACATTTTGAAGAAAAAAATAAAACATAAGAGCCATCCTACAAGGCAGCAATAGTCCATCATCCTTGGGTGCCTAAATTAAGTGACAAGAGATGTACCCAACTCCTGCCATTATTTATAATTGTATGGACCCAGCCCTGTCTCCTTCCCCTTCCCTGGGAAGCTGGCAATGTTCTCCTCCTCATCCCTGGGCATCTGTCATCCCAGCAGCCTCCATAAAATCATTCCTCGCTTTCACAAAACTGATTTCTGTTTATGGAGCAGCTGACAGGAGCATTCCAAGGCCAGGTGCTCCCTGAGAGGCAAGCCTGCTTCTCTCCGCTGTCAGGAGCATTTAGAAATAACACCCTCTTTATTGGAGTATAATTGCTTTACATTGTTGTGTTAGTTTCTGCTGTATAACAAAGTGAATCAGCCATACATATACACATATCCCAATATCTCCTCCCTCTTGCGTCTCCCTCGCACCCTTCCCATCCCACCCCTCTAGGTGGTCACAAAGCACAGAGCTGATCTCCCTATGCTATGCGGCTGCTTCCCACTAGCTTTCTATTTTATGTTTGGTAGTGTATATATGTCCATGCCACTCTCTCACTTCTTCCCAGTTTACCCTTCCCCCTCCCCATGTCCTCAAGTCCATTCTCTACATCTGTGTCTTTACTCCTGTCCTGAGATAAAGTTGACAACCAGTAAAATGTACATGTTTAAAATGTCCAATTTGGTAAGTTTGACATACTTATACTCTTGTGAAGTTATGATCATAATCAAGATAATGAACATAGCCCTCAGCCCCCAAAGTTTCCTAATACCTCTTTACTCTTTCTTTATTCCTGTGCTTCCCTGTTCTCCTCTATACCATGACAAAAAGAATCTGTTTTCTTTCTCATAGACGACTTTGCATTTAAAAAATTTTTATGTGAATGGAATCATATACTATGTACTCTGTTTTGTCTTGTTTCTGTCACTTAGACTGATTATTTTGTAGTTCATCTATGTTTTAATCAAAAATTTATTCCTTCGTATTCCGTGCATATCAATATAACACAGTGTGTTTATTGTGTTTATCCGTTCACCTATTGATGACAGTTGGGTTGTTCTCAGTTTTTGATTCTTACAAATAAAACTGCTATGAACATGTGTGTAAAAAAAAAAAAGAAATAACACCCTCCTTGGAGGAAGTCAAAATAGCAACAGGAAAATAAGTAAAACCTATTATAAAACAGTTGTCCAAAGCTTGGCCACAGTGCGAGGTAGTGATCGATATGCTGTGAAGGTTAGATCTATTTTCACACTGTGTTCTATTTCACACTTTAATGGTGTTTTAATGTGTCTGTCACTGAGTCCCTTCATGGGATGCAGGTAGAGCCTTTACAAAGGAGAAGGAACCCAGCTTTTCAAGCTTCACTGTAACATCTTATTTACCAGCTGCGATCTGACACTTTCTTTTCCCTTCCAGAGTGACAGCAGGTCTGGTTCTTCCTCTCAACCCCTCTGGCTCTCCTCTTCCACTCTCTTTCATATTCCTAATTTTGCAGGAGGCAGCGTTGGGCCCCTCTGAGTGACTGCGTGATATCTCCCTGCAAAGCTCTCTGGGATAGATACCTGCATCAAAGAGGAAAATGAGTAAGACGTGTCTGACCCTTCCATCCTGTATCCTCAGTTGGCATCCTTCATTTTGCAGATGACTCCTTCTGTTTCTGGTCCATCTCACTGTCTTCCATCTTTTGTCGGGGCTTTTTTGCTGAATCTCTCTCCACACTACAGGTCACTGTGCATGTCTGAGTCAGGGGTCATGCTCCTGCTTCCCCACCCTTAGGAGAGGAAATCCTGATGATTTATTTATTTTTACCCCCAAAGAGATTTTTAGTTTTACACGCTTTAAACTACATAGTAATATAGCAATTGGATTAGTTTCCCAGGGCTGCCATAATAAAGTACCACAAGTCTGGTGGCCTAACACAACAGAATGTATTCCCTCATAGATCTCGAGGTCAGAAGTCTGAAGTCTAGGGTTGGCAGGGCCATGCTTTCTCTGAAGGCTCTAGAGGAGAACCTGTTCCCTGCCTTTCACTTAACTTCTGGTGTGGCCAGAAATCCTTGGTTTTCCTCGGCTTACAGACACCTCACTCCAATCTCTGCCTTTGGCATCCCATAATGTTTTGCCAAAGCATCTCTTGCTCTGTCTTTCCTCTTCTTTTGAAGACACCAGTCATATTGTACCAAGGGCCCACCCTACTCCACTATGACCTCATCTCAACTAATTGCATCTGTAATGGCCCTATTTCCAAACCCTAGTCACATTCTGAGGTTATGGGAAGGAGGTGAATTTGGGGAACACTATCTATGATGGTTAATTTTGTGTGTCAACTTGATTGGGCCACAGTGTCCGCCTATGTGGTCAAATATTATTCTGGATGTTTCTGTAAGAGTGTTTTTGGATGAGATTAACATTTTCATCAGTGGACTTTGAGTGAAGCAAACTGCCATCCACCATAGAGGTGGGCCTTGTCCAATCAGTTGAAGGTCCCACTAGAACAAAAGACTGACCCTCCCCCAAGCAAGAAGGAATTCTGCCAGCTGACTTCCTTCAGACTTAAACTGTAGCAATGCCTCTTCCTGAGTCTCCAGTCTGCCAGATCTGCATATTTTGGACTTGATAGCCTTCATATTTGCATGAGACAAATCCTTAAATCAATCTCCTCCCCCACCCCGTGCCCTTTCACTACACACACACACACAGACACGCACACACTGGCTCTGTTTCTCTTGAGAACCCTGACTTAACTACTCTCTAACCCAGTACAGCTATGTAGATGAAATACATAGAAGGTGTTCCATGGAAGAACACATGTGATTTATTTATGCCCAATAATAAAGAGACAGCATCTCGGCACTCAGATTTCTGTAGATTAGGGTAATGGAGTCAGCATGACATCTTCTTGCTTGTCATGACTTCTGAATGGCTGGGGTTTCAGTGGAATTGAAATTATTGGCAGGGGTATGAGGGTAAGGCAGGCAGTAGGACTAGATATAGCTAATAGCAGATATTCTCAGCATATGGTTTTGGAATCTTTGAGGATCTCTGAGACCCTCCTTTCAGAGGACCTACAAAATCAAAATTACTGTCATAATGATACTAAGATGTTCTTTGCCTAATTCGCTGTGTTGACATTTATACTGATGGAACAAAAGTGATGATGGATAAAACTAATGACCCTTACAGTGAATCATTGCAATGCCATCAAACTCTGTTCCTTTACCACCTTGCAATTTCAGGGAAATAATAGCCAAGTTTCACTTAAGAATGTCATTGAGAGAGATAGCTTCAAGATGGTGGAGGAGTAAGACATGGAGATCACCTTCCTCCCCACAAATACATCAAAAATACATCTACATGTGGAACAACTCCTACAGAACACCTACTGAATGCTGGAAGAAGACCTCAGACTTCCCAAAAGGCAAGAAACTCCCCACGTACCTGGGTAGGGCAAAAGAAAAAAGAAAAAAACAGAGACAAAAGAATAGGAATGGGACCTGCATCTCTGGGAGGGGTCTGTGAAGAAGGAAAAGTTTCCACACACTAGGAAGGCCCTTCAATGGTGGAGACGGGGGTGGTGGGGGGCGGGGGTAAGTTTGGAGCCACAGAGGAGAGCACAGCAACAAGAGTGCAGAGAGCAAAGCAGAGAGATTCCCGCACAAAGGATCACTGACGACCAGCACTCACCAGCCTGAGAGGCTTGTCTGCTCACCTGCAGGGGCGGGTGGGGGCTGGGAGCTGAGGCTCAGGTGTCAGAGGTTAGATCCCAGGAAGAAGACTGGAATTGGCTGGGTGAACACAGCCTGAAGGGGGCTAATGCACCACAGCTAGGTGGGTAGGAGTCCGGGAAAAAGTCTGGAACTGCCTAAGAGGCAAGAGACCATTGTTTCGGGGTGCGCGAGGAGCGGGAATTCAGAGCACAGCCTAAACAAGCTTCAGAGATGGGCACGAGCCACAGCTATCAGCGCGGACACCAGAGACGGGCATGAAACGTAAGGCTGCTGCTGCAGCCACCAAGAAGCCAGAGTGCAAGCACAGGTCACTACCCACACCTCCCCTCCTGGGAGCCTGTGCAGCCTGCTACAGCCAGGGTCCCGTAATCCAGGGACAACTTCCTCGGGAGAACACACGTAGTGCCTCAAGCTGTTGCAATGTCATGTCTGTCTCTGCTGCTGCAGGCTTGCCCCACATTCTGTACCCCTCCGTCCCCCTGGCCTGAGTGAGCCAGAGCCCCCGAATCAGCTACTACTTTAACCCCATCCTGTCTGGGCAAAGAACAGATGCCCTCAGGTGACCTACACTCAGAGGTGGGACTAAACCTGAGGCTGAACCCCGGGTGCTCTGTGAACATAGAAGAGAAAGGGAAATCTCTCCCAGCAGCCTCAGGAGCAGTGGTTTAAATCTCCACAATCAATTTGATGTACCCTGCATCTGTGGAATACCTGAATAGACATGAATCAAAACAAAATTGAGGTGGTGGACTTTGGGAGCAACTGTAGACTTGGGCCGTGTGGTTGACAGGGTCTTGGTGTTCCAGCCTGGTGTCAGGCTTGAGCCTCTGAGGTGGGAGAGCCGAGTTCAGGACATTGGTTCACCAGAGACCTCCCGGCTCCACATAATATCAAATGGTGAAAGCTCTCCCAGAGATCTCGGTCTCAACATGAACACCCAGTTCCACTCAACGACCAGCAAGCTACAGTGCTGGACACCCTATGCCAAACAACTAGAAAGACAGGAACACAACCCCAACCATTAGCAGAGAGGCTGCCTAAAATCAAAATAAGTTCACAGACACCCCAAAACACACCACAGGACTCTGTCCTGCCCACCAGAAAGACAAGATCCAGCCTCGTCCACCAGAACACATGCACCAGTCCCCTCCACCAAGAAGCCTACACAACCCACTAAACCAAACTTAGCCTCTGGGGGCAGACACCGAAAACAACAGGAACTATGAACCTGCAGCCTGTGAAAAGGAGACCCCAAACACAGTAAATTAAGCAAAATGAGAAGGCAGAGAAATACACAACAGATGAAAGAGCAAGGTAAAAACCCACCAGACCAAAAAAATGAAGAGGAAATAGGCAGTCTACCTGAAAAAGAATTCAGAGTAATGATAGTAAAATGATCCAAAAACTCGGAAACAGAATGGAGAAAATACAAGAAAGGTTTAACAAGGACCTAGAAGAACTAAAGGGCAAACAAACAATGATGAACAACATAATAATTGAAATTAAAAATTCTCTACAGAGAATCAATAGCAGAATAACTGAGGCAGAAGAACGAATACATGACCTGGAAGATAAAATAGTGGTAACTACCACAGAGCAGAATAAAGAAAAAATAATGCAAAGAATTGAGGACTGTCTCAGAGACATTTGGGACAACATTAAACACACCAACATTCAAATTATAGGGGTCCCAGAAGAAGAAGAGAAAAAAGAGGGACCGAGAAAATATTTGAAGAGATTATAGTTGAAAACTTCCCTAACATGGGAAAGGAAGTAGTCAGTGAAGTCCAGGAGTCACAGAGAGTCCCATACAGGGTAAATCCAAGGAGAAACAAGAAACATATTAATCAAACTATCAAAAATTAAATACAAAGAAAAAATATTAAAAGCAGCAAGGGGAAAACAACAAATAACATACAAGGGAATCCCCATAAGGTTAACAGCTGATATTTCAGCAGAAATTCTGCTAGCCAGAAAGGAGTGGCAGGACATATTTAAAGTGATGAAAGGGAAGAACCTACATCCAAGATTACTCTATTGAGCAAGGATCTCATACAGATTCGAGGGAGAAATTAAAACCTTTACAGACAAGCAAAACCTAAGAGAATTCAGCACCACCAAACCAGCTTTACAACAAATTCCAAAGGAACTTCTCTAGGCAGGAAACACAAGAGAAGGAAAAGACCTACAAAACAAACACAAAACAATGAAGAAAATGGTAATAGGAACACACATGTTGATAACTACCTTATATATAAATGGATTAAATGCTCCAACCCAAAGACATACACTGGCTGAATGGATACAAAAACAAGAACCGTATATATGCTGTCTGCAAGAGACCCACTTCAGACCTAGGGACACATACAGACTGAAAGTGAGGGGTGGAAAAAGATACTCCATGCAAATGGAAATCAAAAGAAAGCTGGAGTAACAATTCTCATATCAGACAAAATAAACTTTAAAGACTATTATGAGACAAAGAAGGACACTACATAATGATCAAGGGATCAATCAAAGAAGATAAAACAATTGTAAATATTTATGCACCCAATATAGGAGCATGTCAATACATAAGGCTAAAGCTAACAGCCATAAAAGGGGAAATTGACAGTAATACAATCATAATAAGGGACTTTAACACCCCACTTTCACCAACGGAGAGATCATCCAAAATGAAAATAAATAAGGAAACACTGGCTTTAAATGATATATTAAACAAGATGGACTTAATTGATATTTATAGGACACTCCATCCAAAAACAACAGAATAAACTTTATTCTCAAGTGCTCATGGAACATTCTCCAGGATAGATCATATCTTGGGTTACAAATCAAGGTTTGGTAAATTTAAGAAAATTGAAATCGTATCAAGTATCTTTTCGGACTACAACGCTATGAGACTAGAAATCAATTACAGTAAAAAAATTTGTGAAAAATACAGACACATGGAGGAGAAACAATACACTACTAATTAACCAAGATATCACTGAAGAAATCAAAGAGGAATTTAAAAAATACCTAGAAACAAATGACAAAAGCACGACCACCCCAAACCTCAGGGATGCAGCAAAAACAGCTTTAACAGGGAAGTATAGCAATACAATCCTACCTCAAGAAACATCTCAAATAAACAACCTAACCTTACACCTAAAGCAATTAGAGAAAAAAGAACAAAAAACCCCAAAATTAGCAGAAGGAAAGAAATCATAAAGATCAGATCAGAAATAAATGAAAAAGAAATGAAGGAAACAATAGCTAAGATCAATAAAACTAAGAGCTGGTTCTTTGAGAAGATAAACAAAATTGATAAACAACTAGCCAGACTCATCAAGAAAAAAAGGAAGAAAACTCAACTCAGTAGAGTTAGAAATGAAAAGGAGAATTCACAACTGACACTGCAGAAATACAAAGGACCATGAGAGATTACTCCAAGCAACTATATGCCAATATAATGGACAACCCGGAAGAAAGGGACAAATTCGTAGAAAAACACCACCTCCTGAGACTGAACTAGGAAGAAATAGAAAATATAAACAGAGCAATCACAAGCACTGAAATTGAAACTGTGATTAAAAATCTTCCAACAAACAAAAGCCCAGGACCAGATGGCTTCACAGGCGAATTCTATCAAACATTTAGAGAAGAGCTAACACCTATCCTTCTCAAACTCTTCCAAAATATAGCAGAGGGAGGAACACTCCCAAACTCATTCTATGAGGCCACCATCACCCTGATACCAAACCAGACAAAGATGTCACGATAAAAGAAAACTACAGGTCAATATCACTGATGAACATAGATGCAAAAATCCTCAACAAAATACTAGCAAACAGAATCCAACAGCACATTAAAAGGATCATACACCATGATCTAGTGGGGTTTATTCCAGGAATGCAAGGATTCTTCAATATATGCGAATCAATGAGTGCAATAAACCATATTAACGAACTGAAGGAAAAAAAACCATATGATAATCTCAACAGATGCAGAAAAAGATTTTGACAACATTCAACACCCATTTATGATAAAAACTCTCCAGAAAGTAGGCATAGAGGGACCCTACCTCAATATAATAAAGGCCATATATGAAAAACCCACAGCCAACATCGTTCTCAACAGTGAAGAAATGAAACCATTTCCTCTAAGATCGGGAACAGTATAAGGTTGCATACTATCAGCACTATTATTCAACATAGTTTTGGAAGTGTTATCCATGGCAATCAGAGAGGAAAAAGAAATAAAAGGAATCCGAATTGGAAAAGGAGAAGTAAAGCTGTCACTGTTTGCAGATGACATGATACTATACATAGAGAATTCTAAAGATGCTACCAGTAAACCATTAGAGCTAATCAATGAATCTGGTAAAGTAGAAGGATACAAAATTAATGCTCTTAAATCTCTTGCATTCCTATGCACTACCAACAAAAAATCTCAAAGAGAAATTAAAAAACACTCCTATTTATTATTGCAACAAAAAGAATAAAATGCCTAGGGATAAACCTGCGTAAGGAGACAAAAGACCTGTATGCAGAAAACTGTAAGACACCGATGCAAGAAATTAAAGATGATACAGACAGATCAGACAGATGGAGAGTTATACCACGTTCTTGGATTGGAAGAATCAACATTGTGAAAATAACTATACTACCCAAAGCAATCTACAGATTCAATGCAATCCCTATCAAACTACCACTGGCTTTTTTCACAGAACTAGAACAAAAAATTTCACAGTTTGTATGGAAACACAATAAACCTCGAATAGTCAAAGCAATCTTGACAATGAAAAATGGAGCTGGAGGAATCAGGTTCCCAGACTTCAGGCTATACTACAAAGTTACAGTAATCAAGACAGTACGGTACTGGCACAAAAATTGAAATATAGATCAATGGAATAGGATAGAAAGCCCAGAGATAAACCCACGCACATATGGTTACCTTATCTTTGATAGAGGAGGCAAGAATATAGAATAGAGAAAAGAGAGCCTCTTCAATAAGTGGTGTTGGGAAAACTGGACAGCTACATGTGAAAGAATGAAAATAGAACACTTCCTAACATCGTACACAGAAATAAACTCAATGCATTAAAGACCTAAATGTAAAACCAGACATTATAAAACTCTTAGAGGAAAACATAGGAAGAACACTCTATGACATAAATGACAGCAAGATCCTTTTTGACCCACCACATAGAGAAATGGAAATAAAAACAAAAATAAACAAATGGGACCTAATGAAACTTCAAACTTTTGCACAGCAAAGGAAACCATGAAAAAGACAAAAAGAGAACCCTCAGAATGGGAGAAAATATTTGCAAACCAAGTAAATGACAAAGGATTAATTTCCAAAACATAGAAACAGCTCAGGCAGCTCAGTATCAAAAAAACAAACAACCCAATGCAAAAATGGGCAGAAGACCTAAACAGACATTTCTTCAAAGAAGATATACAGATTGCCAACAAACACATGAAAGGATGCTCAACATCACTAATCATTAAAGAAATGCAAATCAAAACTACAATGAAGTATCACCTCACAGTAGTCAGAATGGCTGTCATTAAAAAATCTACAAACAATAAATGCTGGAGAGGGTGTGGAGAAAAGGAAACCCTCTTGCACTGTTGGCGGGAATATAAATTGATACAGCCACTATGGAGAATAGTAATGGAGGTTCCTTAAAAAACTAAAAATAGAGCTACCATATGACATAGCAATCCCACTGCTGGACATATACCCTGAGAAAACCATAATTCAAAAACAGTCATGTACCACAATGTTCATTGCAGCACTATTTACAATAGCCAGGACATGGAAGCAACCTAAATGTCTATCGACAGATGAATGGATAAAGATGTGGCACATATATACAATGGAATATTACTCAGCCATAAAAAGCAACAAAATTGAGTTATTTGTAGTGAGGTGGGTGGACCTAGAGTCTGTCATACAGAGTGAAATAAGTTAGAAAGAGGAAAACAAATACCATATGCTAACATGTATATATGGAATCTAAAAAAAAAAAAATGGTTCTGAAGAACCTAGGGGCAGGACAGGAATAAAGACGCAGACGTTGAGAATGGACTTGAGGATACGGAAAAGGGGAAGCTTAAGCTGGGGCGAAGTGAGAGAGTGGAATGGACATATAAGCACTACCAAATATAAAACAGATATTTAGTGGGAAGCAGCCACGTAGCACAGGGAGATCAGCTCGGTGTTTTTTATCCACCTAGAAGGGTGGGATAGGGAGTGTGGGAAGGAGACACAAGAGGGAGGAGGTATGGGATATATGTTTATGTATAGCTGATTCACTTTGTTATACAGCAGAAACTAACACAGCATTGTAAAACAATTACACTCCAATAAAGATGTTTAAAAAACTAGCAAAAAAAAAAAGAATGTCATTGTGAAAGCAATATAGATTATTTATTTTATTAACTCTGATGTTTTTGTTGAGGCAAAATAGGAAGTTCACATGAAGCATTTCTGTTCCATAGCAAAGTATGATTGTTATCTTCAGAAAAACACTTCTGTGATTATTTGAGTTATTAGCTGAACTAGCCACTTTTTCATGGAACACTGTTTTTACTTGAAAGAACAACTGACAAAGTATAATTATTCAGACCTGGGTATTTGGCAGACATTTTCTTGAAAGTAAACAAAGTGAGCCTGTCACTTAAAGATAAATGACAGTGTTTGTTGCAAATGATAAAATGTAGATTTTCAAGAGAAAATTAGAATTTTTAGAGAACTTGCATCATCCGTTGAGTTCAACAGTTCTTTGCTGAGATTTTTGGTGGTATCAATGCACACGACTGCTCATTCTCATATATGAAATGAATCAAGATTTGGAATGTTTGTCTAACTTGGTGAATCATTATTTTCCAAATGATCAAAGCAAGATGTTACAAAATCACACATTGGAAACAGATTCATTCAAACTAAAAGATGAATTAGTGGATTTTAATGTTCATTCACATAGTTTCAGATTCCACATTGCAACCCACCTTTAAAAACTATTACGTGTCAAGTTTTGGTGTAATATGGTAAAAGAATACCTACATTTATCAAGTAGGTTCTTAAATACTCTTCCCTTTTCTAACTATATATCTGATATGACCAAACATTCTTTATATTCTTGAACCAAAATAATATATTGTAGTAGACTGAATAAAGATGCAGGTAAGGGACTGAAGCTCTCTTCTAATAAGCCAGATATTGAAGACCTTAGCCAAAAAAAAAAAAAAAAAAGTAAAACAATGCTACCTGTCTTACTAATTATTTGAAAATATAGTTATTTTCACCAAATATGTCATTTATTTTAACATAAAGTAAGTTTATTATCAATTTAAGTGAATTAGTAACTACTTTTAAAAATTCTGAATTTTAATTTCCAATACTGTAAATATTGATAGATATAACCCAAATAAACAAAAGCTGTTTGGAGTTCTCAATAATTTTTAAGACTGTAAGTTTTGATCCTGAGACTAAAAATTTGGTCTAGAACTACTGTTATAGACAATGGTAAAGAGTTAAGATTTTACTTCAAGTTCAGTGAGCAGAAATTTAAGAATTTAAAACAGAAGCCTGGCTTGGTTTGGACCAGATTATTATTAGTAGAGATATTGAGAAATAATACAATTCAGTGTATGTTTAGGAGATAGAACCAATGGAACTTCCAGACGGATTGAATGGGGAAGTAAGGCATGGAAAGAGAGGTTTCAAGTTGACCCCAGTGTAAGGTTGCCAGATTTAGTGTATCCTTTAGGGTTGAACCAGAGTATCAGAATAAGTAGGAAATTTATATTAAGTAATTTATTGCAGGGAATGGGCTTACATAATTATGGGGGCTGGCTAGGAAAATTTGAAATCCGTAGGATAGGTCATCAGGCAGGGCAGGCTGGCACTCTTGAGAGCTGAACTCCCAGTTAAATTTTAGATTCTAGAAAAAGAAGCAGAATTTCTTCTTCTCTCAGAGAATCCTCAACTCTGCTTTCTAAGACCTTTCAAATAATTGAAGCTTGCCACCAAGATTATCTGTGACATCTAGAAGATAGATAATATAGGATAATTTCTCTTACTTCAAGTCAACTGATTTTAGTGACTTTAATCACATCTACAAAATACCTTCATAGCAACACAAGATTCCTGTTTGATTGAGTAACTGAGGGCTGTTGCCTGGTCAAATGGGCACATTGAAAAGACATCACAGTGCACCCCTTGTCAACCTGGCACCCATACACATCTCTTTAAAAGATGTTTAATCTCCAAAAAAGATAACAAAGTTATATTTTCACCTAACATGATATAACTTCCTGCTTTCAAACCAGCAAACAAAAAAGCTAACACTTTCCCCAGAAGAGAATGTAAGTACTTGGAGTACGTTCACTCTTCTCCTCTGATGTCCTGTAACTTAAATATTGTAATATAAAAATGAACAATAATTCATACATCTTATGTTAGATGATAAAGATGTAAGAGAGGGGAGAAAGCACAATATATTTAATTAATAAATATGTAAACATATATGTAAACATATTCATAAAAAATAAGGAAAATAATAGCTATTAAGGTCTTCACTTCTAAACTGGTCACAGAGTCATAGCTGTACTGATAACTGTCATCCTTCATTGCCCATTCTATATTCCCTTTGCCGTCAGTGGAAGCCTCATCTAGTCATGTTTCTTTGCCTGTTGGGCTAACTTGAACATTCCTTCCTGAAAAGTTCGGGCTACTAGCACTTCTGCTGATTTTGTTGTTGTAGTTTTCCACTGACTTTAATCAGAGAATGTAGCAGTACTAAGAGATAACCCTAAGAGATTGCCTGTATTGCAGGCACACCCTTCTTATATCCATTGCATAGTAGCAGCTCAGGTTACACTTGTTAATCAGGAGAAATCACTCTAGCCAGTATAGCAACCTCCTTACTTACCTGTTGATTCAGATGCATGAATTACCCGAAGTGGTTTGGTGGCAGGTTTGTTATATCAAACTGCTTCCATCGTGAATGGGACAGTACTTTTTTCTTACTGGAAATAGATACTGACTCTGGATACGAATTTGCCTTCCTTACAGGCAACACTCCTGCCAAACTACCATCTGTAGGCTTGCAGAATACATGTTGTCCTGTATTTTACTCGACAACCTCCTCCTGTGATTAAGTCACTTACTGAGATGGCAAAGACTAGGAGAGGAATACTTTGCGGTACTGGATACGTATCGGATACCGCTACTATGGTGGATAAATGAGTTGCATACTTCTTGGATAGGTCAGGGCTGAAGATGAAAATTAGAAAATCATTCATATGTAGAGGGTATTTGAACAACGGAACTGGGCAGGAAAAGAGAAAGAGAAGGTAATAAGGACACATACCACTGGAGGGAGATGTAAAGAGAGGAAAGGACCAGACAGAGAGTAAGGAAGAGGGATCAATGATGTGGGAGGATAATACAATGTATATATTTGAAGATCACATGACTTTAAGTATTTTGAATTTCATGGTGTTTCACAAAGAGAACTATGCCTTCTGCTGGTCTATCATACAAACAAATGTGAACATAATGGTGGAAATTTTGTGCTACAAAACATATATTTATTGATCTGCTTCAAAGAATGGAGAGAACAATGAGGGGTTAGGATACCGCCTTCCTTCCTTCTTTCCTCCCTCTCTCCCTCCCTTCCTTCCTTCTTTTTTCCCTTCCTTTTTCCCCCTTCCCTCCTTCTATCCTTCCAAAGTTTATTCAGGAAAAAAATATGTAAGTGACATTAATTTAGACACTGAGAATATAACTTAATAAGGTTTGCCTCCAAACCGCAGATAATTAAGGGAAGCTTGGATAAAAATGTAGGACCTGCACTCCATATTTGATTTTGCTGGGGATACAGGAGAAATCTGAGAAAAGCCTGAGAGTCACAGATTTGGATTCAAACATCTTATCCCAGGGTTGAATGATGTCTGGTGAATGTGCATTTGCGAAAATGAAGGGAAAAAAATCACCAGCTCAGGTAACTTGTGAGATATTCTGAAACATTTTCATTTCTCCTAGAATTGAGCAACTTTTTATCACCATTTTGCACTTTTCCAGTGAGGTTATGAACCAGCTGCCTATTGAGCAAAAATATTACCATCCAATTAATAATTTGGAAGCAATGACAGACTCTTGTAACCCCCTGGCTCAGCAGTCTGTTCAGAGCATCTGATCAGACAGGAAGTGGGATAAACATGGGGCCAGTCAGTTCATTGGGGTCTGTACCGCAAAGGGCAGAGGCCACTTACTGAAGTCTGTGAGTCAGAGAAGGCTACAACAGGGGATTCTGCATTTGAATTATGAATACTTAAATAGGCTTTTTAAAACTGTGTCCACAGAGAGCAAAAATGCATTTGCTTTTAAAACAATTAAAAATATAAGGGGCAGTGTGGAATAGTCAGTAAAGGCATGAAATTTGGAGTCGTAAGGCTCAGAATGCCTTCCTAGCTCCAGCACGTCCCAGCTGTATGGCATGGGGAAATAAATTTGACCCCTTTAAATTTAATCCAAACCCCCACCACTTCACTTATCCTCATCTGTTTCATCAAGAATCAATGTTAAGAGCATGGTCTCTGGAGCCAGACTGTCTACATTTGAATCCTGGGTCTGTCACTTATTAGCTGTTTGTACATGTCACTTAGCCTCTCTGTGCCTCAGTTTACCCTTCCCTAAATGAGGATAATACTGGTGACTCATCAAGGGCTAGTTGTGAAATTAAATGAGTTAATTTACATAATATATTTAGAAGAGTGTCAGCCACATAATAAATACAAAATAAATGTCAACTTTGACATTAAATATTGTCATTAGTGTGTACAAGAAGCTGTGCTTAGTGATCAGATGAAATAGTGAGAAAGATGGACACAGTCTTTGTCCACATAGAGACAATGAAACACACAACAAAATAGGTGTTATGAAACTTTACTATGGAAATTGCAATGTTAAAGAAACCCCGAAGTCCGTGTAAAGGGGTCAGGGAAGACTTTCAAAGAGAAATTAAGTTTAAGACACCACAGGAGAATATAAATTAGCCAGAGACAAAAAAGGGAAGAATATTACTGGTAGAGATGAAAAATATATGAACATGGGTGGAAACTGTGGAGGATGAGGAGAAAGAAAGAAAAAGAGAATGAGAGAAAATTCAAAATGTCTCCTGTCACGTTGTAATGGGGGAAGGCTTACGATGAGGCTTGAAAGGTCAGGTCACAACTGAGTGTGGAAATCATATTAAGGAGTCTGGACTCCATCTTCTAGGCATTGGAGATCCAAGGAGTGGATACTATTTGCATTTCAGAAGCACCACTCTGAACTGATGGGGATTAACCAGAAGCATGATCTGGAGGGAACAAGTAAGGCAGGGATACCAGTAAGGTGGTTGTTAAAGCAAATCAATCAAGAGATGATAATTTCTGGATGGTGATGATTCAGAGAGGAAGGTATGTTTGAAACATTTTAAGAAATGGAAGCACAGGATTTGGTGATTGACCGGATATGGAAAGTAAGGAAGGGAAGGCTCAAGACTGGCTCCAGTGCAACAGGTGCATAGTGATGACTTTCACTTATACAAGAGACATCAGAGGTGGGCTAGGGTTAGGGTGGTTGGGATGGGAAAAGAAAATGAGTTTCATTTTGTATCCATGGATTGAAGGTTGCCAGGACAACAACCAAATAGAACTCTCTGGTGGGAAAGAGTAAGAGCTGGCCTGGAGCCATAGAAATCCATTCATACAGAGATGAGGTCCCAATGGATAATGCAGACAATGAGATAAGAAGAAGGCCTCCCTGGTGGAGAACCATGGAGAAGACCTTTCTTTCAGGGATGGGCCTAGGAAGAAGATTTTGCAGAGAAAATAAGGTATTAGAGCAGAGAGATAGGAAGAGGTCATCAAAGTCAGAACTTGAAAGTGTTTCTTAAAGGTAGGGTGGGGACGGTTAGTCAAGAATGAAGGAATTCGCAAGAAATCAAGTAGGAGAAGGTGTTCTCTAACTAGGAGGCCATCAACAACTATGATGAGAGAAGAAGTTGAGGTGATGAGGGTAGAAGCCAGAGAGTGAGGAGTGGGTAAGATAAGAACATGCCATTAGCAGGTGTGGCCAACTTTTTCCAAGAGCTTTGAGAAAGAGATTTGAGGGATAGAGGGAACCTGCAGGAGGGCTGAGGTCAAGGGTGAATATTTTGAAGATACAGGGTGAGTCTTAAGTTTGTTTAAACATCATGGAAGGGGACAGAAGAGTGGGCAAAGCTGCAGATTCCCAAGACAAGAGAGGGCGATAGAATCCCAAGGGCAGTGGAGAGACTACTCTTCTTCCTCTGATCATTGAGAAGGGGGAGAGAGTGGGAGGTTGCAGGTACTAAGGTGAAAAGAGCAGGCTGCCTCCTTCAGAGACTCTACCTTGATTGGTACATAAGGATTTGACTCATAAAATCAGCTCGTTGCTTATAAACCCATTCTTTTCCCACTTCAACATGCATATGAATCACCTCAAAATCTTGTTAAAATGTAGGTTCTGATTTAATGGGTCTGGGGTGGGGTCTGAGATTGTGCATTTCTGATGAGTTCACAGTGGGTGACAAGGCTGCAGCACACAGACACACACATGGAATATCTCTATAGTAGATTCTAGGTTGTCTCCCTGTGACATGTGACGGCAGAATTTCCCATCATGGTCCTGCACCCAGGCTCTCACTGCTTGAGTCCCTCATCGGCTACAGAAGCAGATTTCTGTCAGAGCAGGACTTTTTCTGAGCTGGGATTCCAAAATAGTCTTGGTCTATAGTGTTTCCTGTCTCTAGCCTAGACACACTTTGGGAGTGTTCCTCTTCCCCTGCGCATTGCAGTCACGGAGGAGCTATGAAAGTCCCGGTGCCCGGGTTGCATTATCGACCAATTAAATCCGAATTTGAATAGATGTCCTGACAACTCAGAAGGAGGTAGTGGTTAGAGTTATTGATAGGTTGGTATAAGATGTGGTGGCGGTCTCGATAATTAGGGCTTTAGAGTAAAACCGGGTGAGAAAAGGTATTCCTGTTAGCGCTAGGCATCCAATGATAAAGGCTGTTTCAGTGAAGGGTAAGGTCTTGAATAAGCCTCCTATTTTTCGAGTGTCCTGCTCATTGTTTAGGTTGTGAATAATGGATCCAGAGCATATGAATAATATGGCTTTAAAGAAAGCGTGTGTGCAAATATGTAAAAATGCTAGATGAGGTTGGTTGACACCGATTGTTACTATCATTAGACGTGATTGGCTTGAGGTAGAGAAGGCGATTATTTTTTTAATGTCATTTTGGGTAAGAGCGCATATGGCTGTGAACAGGGTGGTAAGGGCTCCTAGGCAAAGCATTATTGTTTGAATGAGTTTGTTGTTTTCTGTTAAAGGGTAAAATCAGATAAGTAGGAAAGTTCCCACTACACCTATTGTGCTTGAATGGAGTAGGGCCAAGACTGGGGTAGGACCTTCTATTGCTGAGGGGAGCCAGAGGTGAAGTCCAAATTGGGCTGATTTTCCGGCTGTGACTAGTACGAGTCCTGTGAGAGGGATGTTTAAAGGATTTAGGTCGAGTATGAAAATTTGTTGCAAATCTCATGCATTTGTGTTAGATAAGAACCATGCCATTGATATAATGGATCTGACATCTCCGATGCAGTTATATAAGATTGCTTGAAGAGCAGCTGTATTTGCATCTGTTGGTCCACGTCATCATCCGATGAGCAGGAAAGAGATGATTCCTACCCCTTCTCATCCAATAAAAAGTTGGAAGAGGTTGTTGGCTGTAACAAGGATTAGTATGGTGATGAAGAAGAGGAGCAAATACTTGAAGAATTGGATGATACAAGGATATGAATGTATATATCATATTGAGAATTCTATAATGGATCATGTGATGAACAATGTCACCGATACGAATATAATCGAGAAATAATCTATTTTGAAGCTAAGTGTCAATTTAAGGGTTTGGGCAGTATTTCAGTGTCAGTTTGAAATGAATATTTCTTGGC
The DNA here is from genome assembly GCF_949774975.1 of Lagenorhynchus albirostris. Taxonomy (NCBI): domain Eukaryota; kingdom Metazoa; phylum Chordata; class Mammalia; order Artiodactyla; family Delphinidae; genus Lagenorhynchus; species Lagenorhynchus albirostris. The sequence goes on along the minus strand of NC_083095.1, from coordinate 147,505,129 downwards.
CTGTGTGAAGGAATATTATTGTTGGATTAGACTGGTAATGAAAGCACAGGAGATGGTATTTTTTACATATGATGGGTATTTATCATTTTTGTAGAAGTTTGTACTAGTTATCATGATTGGGATAATTAGTACTAGTAATGTGATTAGGGCAAAAGAAGAGAATAGGTTTATTACTTTTATTTGGAGTTGCACCAATTTTTTGGTTCCTCAGACCAATGGATAACTACCATCCTTTAAAAGTTTGAAAAAGCCACACTATTAGGTATGGGGGCATGAATTAGCAGTTCTTGTGATACTTTCTCAGTAGATAAGAAATCTTAGTGTTCTGTTGCTAGATCCACAATCTAGTGTTTTTTTAAAACTATATTTGCAGTATAGGGGACCCAGGATGACTTTGGGGTTTAGTGACAGGAGTAGAAGTGGAAGGATATGGAGGGCTATAAGGGTGTGTTCTCACGTGAAGGAGGGCATAATGTTATTGATATAGTGTTTATATTTGCTACATTGTGTTGTGATTAGTATATACACGGAGTATAGGGCTGTAATTACAATATTGATTCCTATTAGGATAATAGTGAGCTTTGACCATGAGAAAGTTGATATAACTATGAACAGTTCTCCAATCAGATTAATGGTAAGGGGTAGGGCCAGGTTGAAAAATAGTAATACACATAATTTTGACAGAAAAAAAGCATATTTGTGTTTGATTCTGAAATAATCCTCATCACTTACCAGTGGGATGTGTGTGCCTGTTGGACACTTGCCCAGCTCCACAAACCTTGAGATCAAGTTGACATCACCATCAGTCTCACTGAGTGTTCCACACTGATTCTGCACAGTGTTTGCTTTATATCACAGCTGTTGAAAACCCAGCTTCGCAAAGATATGACACTATCAAAAGAAACATAGCTCCAATTAGTTGGGAACATTGACCCTGACCTTGCACAGTGTCCCACTAGATGTTGAGTATTTCTGTGATTTCCTTGAAATTCTGAAATATCCCATGGTGCCCTGTGGCTAACTCCCTTCCCTGCCCCTCCCTGCCACCCAGGACATAATTTGGAAACTGTGAATTTAGATTCAGTGAATGTAATATCTTCTGTCAAATGTAAAGTTTCTAAGTGCTTACTCATAATTCTGTTTTTTTAAAAATTTATTTATTTGGTTATGCTGGGTCTTAGTTGTGGCAGGCTGGCTCCTTAGTTGCGGCTCACTGGCTCCTTAGTTGTGGCATGTGAACTCTTATATGTGGCATGCATGTGGGATCTAGTTTCCTGACTAGGAATCAAACCCAGGCCCCCTTCATTGGGAGCACAGAGTCTTAACCACTGCAACACCAGGGAAGTCCCCTTACTCATAATTCCTGAAGTAATGTTTATAATGGACCAGGAACAAACACTGCTTGGATCAGCACCAAGCTGGGGACCACACTTCTGAGGAGCACTGTTTTTCTCCTTGATCTCATTTCTGGATATTCCACCATTGGTCATCAAGCTTTAGATATGGAGTTCTTCCTCATGGTCATAAAACATCTCAAGCTCAGTGATGCTCTAGTTCTTTTCCACTTGCTCTACCTTCTGCCTTGAAAATGCCTGTCTCCAGAGCTTCACATGGTTGGCTTCTTCTAATCATTCAGTTCTTAGTTCAAACACTGTCACTTCATGTAGGCATTCTCTGATGACTCAATTTAAATGACCAACACCACTAGTCAGTCTATGTAATATTACCCTAATTCATTTTTTCCATAGAAGTGACTATTTAACATCATCTTGCTCATTTACTAGTTTGCGTATTTAATGTTTTGCAACACACCAGTAGCATAAATACTTCATAAGAGTAGGGATCTTATTTATTTTCTTCACCTTTACAGCCCAGTGTCTTAAACAGTGCCTTACATGTAGCAAGCACTGTATTAATAATTGTTGGATGAAGGAAAAAAATGCTAAGAATCCTTGCTATACTTAAGTCTAGAATGGTCAAGTAGTACTAGGTACCAAATGTACTAGAAAAAAATAAATGAGAACAAAACCTAAAAATAAGAAAATTCTATCCAATAGCATAATACTTTCCATAAATTAGTAAAAATAAGATTATATATGATTTTAACAGTTAGCATCGTTGACTGTCTTGGGGAACAAGAGTGGCCTGCGGGAACATAGCTAAGGGCCAGTGAGACAGTCTGTTCCTCACAGCACACTCCTTGTATGCCGTCCATTTAGTTTTTTTTTTTCTTTGCCTCAGATTTCTGGCTCACTGAAGACAGAGATCATGCATTATACTTCTAATATATCTCATAAAGTTTGTCATTTGTTTGAGTCCATCGAGCTGCTATAAAAAATATCATAAATTGGATGGTTTAATAACAACAAACATCTATTTATTTAGAGATCTGGAGGCTAAGAAGACTGAGAACAAGACACTGGCAGGTTTGGTGTCTGGTGAGAGCCCACTTCCTGGTTCATGGACAGTGTCTTTTACTGTGTCCTCTGATATCAGAAAGGGTTGGGGGATCTCTCTGGGGGCTCCTTTTTAAGGGCAATAATCCTACTCAGGCAGGCTCCACCTTCATGACCTAATCACCTCCCAAAGGCCCCACCTCCTAATACCATCACCTTGGGAGTTAGATTTCAACATATGAATTTGGTGGGGGAGACATAAAACGTTCAGTCTATAGCACCATTTCTATTGACACAAAAGTTATATATTGATTAATCAATGTAGTCAGTTATATATTGAATATATTTTTGTGCTCATGAAGCTTTCTCTATACTTCCTAGCCCCTAATTAACCTCCACTGGAAACAAAACAAACCAAAATGATACAGGAGGAGGGTAAGAGGAAAACTGTGATTGTATGATTCTGCCATCATCATAGAGCTGTTTGAAGTGTTACATCTATGACATCAAAAGCTGGCTAGGAGAGCTGATGGCAGAAGAAGTCAACTCAGTCTGTTACAATGATTTTGGGGCTGTGTGGGGTCATGTTTATTCAGGCCAAGAGCTCACTAAATAAGGAATCAGAAGTATTATTATGAAAGTGGAGAGGGCAACTTGGTCATTTTCTTGACTATCTTCACTGTCTCAGGCTCAGTTCTCTCTGAGACAAGGAGCAAGTGGTTTTCCAAGAAGCACCAGTAGAGTAGAGGGGAAGTGGGGTGGAGAATAAGGAGAAAGAAGCCGATGAGGTGCATTCATGAGTAAGTAACTGCTGCCAACAACTGGAACTCCACCTTGACAGGGAGATTTGGGAGATGGGTGAGGAAACTGGAGTATTTATACACTAATTTCTATTCCTCATTGACATTAAACTACTTCAATCCCCAGAACTCTTCCTAAGAGAAAGCCCTGGGAAGAATACTGGGTGTAGATGCTTGGGTAGCTGCTTGGGTAGAATTCCATTGGCATATCCCATAATGGAGAGGGCTTAGTGGGCTGGGTGGGGCATAATGATATCTGCTCTAGCTCTGCTGTCAATAATAGATTCAGACAGAGACCTCCTAAGCAGCATGAACTCAGCTACAGTCAGTCACAGCATCCTTTTCACAACTGGGAAGGAGGACCTGCTTTACATTGTGTCAGGAATCAACAGTCCTTTTTTGTCAATTTTTTGTTCCCTGAAACTACAGTCACAAATTTATTAGACTCCTTTTCTTCTCAGTCTTTAGATTTTCTTTAAACGTGTTTTTTTTCCCTAACTTTTCTCTTAGAGGCAGAAAAATATATCTAGCTTAAAAGGAGAACATTTTAGTGACAACCATCCAGGTCCTAGCTTACTGGGATATCGAGATGCCTATAAGGCTAGGTGGGATTTGAAATTCATGGAGTTAGAATTATAAAAATGACGTCTCATTGGTTATGGGACAAATTCATTATCTTACCTGAAAAGTCCATAACCAAATTGATTTTAGTATTGCCTCCCTCTTTTTTATGAATTTGATCTTGTCTTATACCCTCTGTCCCATTTCCCTTTCAAGACTGGAATGAGCATAAGTAATTGCTGTTTAATAGTAGGTGCTTAAATGGTAAACGGATTCCATTACCTGGTTTCAGGCACAGAACTGAAAGCTTCTTTGTAAGAAATACAGTAGGGACTGAAAATTGAAAATAGTCAAAACTGATAATTATGAATTTTATTTTTAAAACTCTGAGACAACTAGACATAATGAGGTGTGGATGTTCTCTGGTGTGTGATAAGCCTCATGGCATTAGCAAAATATTAGCCTAAGGTTTGAAAATGTTTTTCTAGAAACAATATTTTATCCAGAAATATAAACTACACTGACCAATTATCACTTTCTGAATTATCTTAGCCCTTCGACCCAAAGGCAGCAAAGGCTATATTAATATGAGTTAGAGGAAAATTTGAAAAAAGAAAAGGGGGTTTGACATTGACGTTCATGGTGCCCCTTTTGCTAAAAGCCCATCAAGCCAATGTTGATAAAATTAACTGGGGTAGTTATCAGGGACCATTCAGTTTAGGTCTCATGTGTATCCTCAGTCAAGAGAGGCATTAGCAACCTGGAGAGGCAGACCCACTTTTGCTTTGTTAAATTACTCTCTTCTTTTGGAAGGAATTGGAAGATCAGTGGTAAGTAAACAATTATTTTGCTTAAATGCTAAACCTTGGCCAAGGAGTCAACCACTGAAAGCTTGAGGTAGGAAGAGCCTCTTCCCACTCATATTTTAAGAGAAATTGTTTAGCATGTTACTTCCACAGTGTATTTGCATGAAGTAAGTCCCCTACATATGAACGAGTTCCATTCCAAGTGTATGTTCATAAGTCCAATTTGTTCGTTAAGTCCAACAAAGTTAGCCTAGGTATCCAACTAACACAACCGGCTATATAGTACTTTACTGTAATAGGCTTATAATACTTTTCACACAAATAATACATAAAAAACAAACAAACACACAAAATAAAGAAAACATTTTTAATGTTACAGTACAGTACCTTGAAAAGTATAGTAGTACTGTACAACAGCTGGTGCTTCTTAGCAGTACCAGCTACATCACTGCTGCTTTTACGCTTGATTCCGACATCCTGGGCCTGAAATAAAGATACTGTACTACTGTACTCTATACAGTACTGTACAGTAAAGTACAGAAAAGCACAACCACTTGTACAAGATGCCCACACGTGACAATGTATGCCAGACACATGAACTAACTTACGTGATTGGATATGCGAACGCACGTTCGCACCTTTGAAAGTTTGCAACTTGGAGATTCGTATGTAGGGGACTTACTGTAGTGGTCTGAGTAATAACCTGTCTTTTTTGTACCTTTCCATGTAAGGAAGAAGCCATTGGGAACATGGTTCCTCTTCATCCCTAATGTTGGATGCCTCTCCAACCTAAGGAGCAATCATGCCATTAAGACTAGGACTAGAGAAAACAAGACTAACTTGTTCATACTTTGTAGGTTTTAGGAAAGTTTATATACCTAGGGGGAGTAGCTATTACTAATGAGCTTCTTTGCTTTTAACATAAGATGGGATGAACTTTGCCCCCGAGATTTAGTTTCTCTATCAAATTGAATAGCCACCTTGCTTTCTGTGGAATTCACCCACCCACCTAATAGTACTGAGTTCTTTTCTATGTCAGGGTCTGGTGTAGGTGCTAGAGCTACATATAGAATGGTTCCTTCCTTCATGGACTTAATGTCCAGCTTTACATGGAAACAAGGAAAAATGTAAATGATATGGGTATGATGAGGTAGAGGGAGAAGGGAAAAGGGAGGAAGGAAGGAGGGAAACAAGGAAGGAAAGAGGGAAAGAAGGAAGGAAGGAAGGAAAGGTGGAAGAAACAAGGGAAGGAAGGAAGAAGAGAAAGAATGAAGGAAGGAAGGAAAGAATGGAAAGGAGGAAGGAAGAAAGGGAGGAGGGGAGGGAGGGTGGAAGGAAGGATATGTAAACCCATTAGGGTCAAAGTACTCACTGCTGTTTCTCTGATGAATCCCTTCCTTCTCTATTCAGAATCACCTACCATGGACCAAATCAGATTAAGGACCGGAAGAACTCTCTGACATGCAGCCAGCAGACCCTCATCTACATCTTGGCTCTTTTCTCCCCAAATTGACAGGAAGTCAGTCTAAGCCCCCAGTGTTTTGACTCACCTTTCTTTTGTTTCCCCAAGCCATCACTGCCGTTATGAAGCCTAATTCACATTACTGCTTCCTTTCCAACTCTCACTTCCCTCATTAATAATTCTTACCCAGAGCCAACAACTAATAAATATATCGAGACCTTGGAAACTTTTATTGTTCAACGTAAGAGCAAGACAGCCAAAGTACATTGGTAACATGGAAGCAGAACCTAGTGCTTATTTTTCAAAGATAGTTTTCAGAGTAGTCCTAAAAGGAGGTGTCAACCACATATTTTGGTTCATCCAAATAAGTCCCTCAATAGAATACCCTCAGGCATTGTCCCTCTAAAACACGTTTATTCATTCAACCACAAGAGCAAGTTGTTGCTCAGAAAATTATAGGGCATTTTCTTTTATCTCTGTACGATTAGTATCAACAAGTATAAATCATTAGTTAGTAAAGTATGGAGTGCCACCAAGGGGAAGAGAACATGTGTCATCAAAGATGCTGGGAATATAGTAGAGAATAAGAGAGACCTGGTCCTTCTATCATGGAGCATATCTGTTAATAAGGAAGATAGACATGGTAGTAAAACTTTATTAATGACCAGTTATAGTGCTAATGGGAGAAATACCTAGATTTATAGAAAATTCTAAATGACAATCTGAGATACCAACAACTCCAATATTTTGCAACCAGCTGACAAATATTTCCTTCTGTTGTTCTAAATTACTCCCTCTGTAATCATGGGATATTTATGCTGTCTTAGGTATTTGAATTTCTTCTTGGGAAAAAAAATAGTTATTATTCTTTTTCCTTGAGATGTTAAAGAAGGGGAAAATTATTAATAGATTTTGGAAGGAGGAGAAAGACACAGGAGAAATTTGTGCTACTTAAAGTCTATTTTCCAGTAAAACCCTCAAGTCTGCCCAGTGTTATGATGAGTCTGGGCTGTATTTTTGGTTCCCACCAAAAGGCCTGATGTCCAGTACATTCTGGCCCAGCATAATCCTCAATTCTAATTAAGGTGCTTTCCAAGCCCACTTATCTGACGGGAGAATACAGCAAACAAGAAGCGATGAGGCACCAGCACTTGGAAATGAAATATTTGTTTTAAAATCCAGTCTTTTACCTCCTCTCTGTTTAAATTCCAATTGCCCAGAGCGCAACAGAAGCTGTGACAATCCTATCCTTGCCTCCAGAAGATGCTACAGTGGCAGTGGCTCAAACTGCTTCCTCTCCCCCAGTCTATTCTGCTGAACTCAGAAGGGAAACCACTCCAAGGAGGGACATATTCAGTCATTACAATGACACTGCCACATTTGCCCAGATTATTAGCATTTTTATTTTGCTGTCACCCAGCAGCCAATTGACACTTGTTCATTGGACAAAAAACAGGCAAACAGTCACATCTTAAACATTGCAATTTGCAAATATTCTAACGTTACTGCAAGATTTTCTTTTTCTAGAATAGTCATCTCTTTGAGAAGAAAGGACTTACAGAATATTTATTTGGCTTTCTTTTTAAAGAAAGATACAAAAGTATGATGACATGAAATTAGTGTGAATGACTCAACAGCAGAGGGTTTCAGGATGGAAAGAATCTTAGGGATTATATATTTCTACACTGACTTTTCTGAGGAGACGATCAAGGATGGAAATGGGAAGTAACTTATTCAAGGTCATACAGATGATTAAGGGCTTATTTGAGACAAGAACCTCAGACTTCCATTTTATTCTGACGATGCAATACTCTCTGCATAAGTTCTGACTTTTAAAAGCAAAACAAATAAACAAGCCAAAACACAGTATTGAATTGTTAAATAATATTGGGCACACATTCAGTTATCACACCATTTTGACAAGTAATGAAATGTAATACACATGAAACCTAAAGTTGTTAAGGAGTTTTAGGGAACAATTAGGAAGTTAGGTGAAGCAAAGTGCTTGTAAGCACAGTAAGTTTTATAAAGAATTCAAACCAAAAAGAGCACATGTTGTGTTACCACCTGGGGGAAGGAGGTGGCTGGAAGAGGTTAAGTGTGCTGGTTAAGTTCTGTTAATTTTTTTTTTTAATTGAAGTATAGCTGATTTACAATGTTGTGTTAGTTTCTGGTATACAACAGAGTGATTCAGTTGTGCATATACATATATACACGTTCTTTTTCATATTCTTTTCATTATGGTTTATTACAGGATATTGAGTATAGTTCCCTGTGCTATACAGTAGGACCTTGTTGTTCATCTGTATTACATATAGCAGTTTGTATCTGCTAATCCCAAACTCCTAATTTATCCCTTCCCCATAGAAAACCATAAGTTTGTTTTCTATGTCTGTGAGTCTGTTTCTGTTTCGTAAATAAGTTCACTTGTGTCATACTTTAGATTCCACATGTAAGTGATGTATGGTATTTGTCTTTCTCATTCTGGCATCTAGTATGATAATCTCTAGGTCCATCCGTGTTGCTGCAGATGGCATTATTTCATTCTTTTCTATGGCTGAGTAGTATTTCAGTGTGTATATATTCTACATCTTCTTTATCCATTCATCTGTCGATGCACATTTAGGTTGTTTCCATGTCTTGGCTATTGTAAGTAGTGCTGCTACGAACACTGGGGTACACATATCTCTTCAAATTATAGTTTTCTCCAGATATAGGCCCAGGAGTGGGATTGCTGGATCATGTGGCAACTCAGTTCTGTTTCTTGATGTGAGTGCTGGTTACACATCTGTGTTCACTATGTGAAAAAGCATCAAACTGTTCACCAATGATTGGGGCCTTTTGCTGTATCTCAATTAAAAGTCTACATAAATATTTTTTACCCTGAGGTCAGTCTTCCCTGAATTTCAAAATTAATATGGCTGATTTTTTTTTCTGTTTTTTGCGGTACGCGGGCCTCTCACTGTTGTGGCCTCTCCCATTGTGGAGCACAGGCTCCGGATGTGCAGGCTCAGCGGCCATGGCTCACGGGCCCAGCTGCTCCGCGGCACGTGGGATCTTCCCAGACCGGGGCACAAACCCGTGTCCCCTGCAGCGGCAGGCGGACTCTCAACCGTTGCGCCACCAGGGAAGACCAATGTGGCTGATTTTTAATTTGTATTTTTCAAATGTTACTCTAGGGGAAAACCTTAGAAATCAGATTAATGGCCTGGATTGAAGGGTGTCTCCAGACCATATCACATGCCACTTGCTTCTCTCACTGGTTTTTATCTGTATAAGGAAGATAATAAGACATTTATGTCCCTGAAGACTAGGGGCTATGTGGGAGGGTTATTGAAGTCCTTTCCATTAAAATGGGTGACAGTGTAGTGGTGAACAAATATGACCAATTTGGAGCAAGCAGAACCCCTCACTCACCCTCAGTCCTATGTCTCTCTAGAAGCATTAATTTATAGTGTTTCTAGAGAGACATAAATTTATGACATTTATAATGCTTCACCTCCTTTATAATTTGCCCAAAGTTCTCTATACTCTTTCAAAAATCACTCTCCTTGGGCTTCCCTGGTGGCGCAGTGGTTGAGAGTCCGCCTGCCGATGTGGGGGACACGGGTCCGTGCCCCGGTCCGGGGGGATCCCACATGCCGTGGAGTGGCTGGGCCCGTGGGCCGTGGCCGCTGAGCCTGCGCGTCCGGAGCCTGCGCGTCCGGAGCCTGTGCTCTGCAACGGGAGAGGCCGCAACGGTGAGAGGCCCGCGCACCGCAAAAAAAAAAAAAAAAAAAAAAAAAAAATCACTCTCCTTGTATCAAAAGCAAATGTAAACAACCTTAACCACCATACACCATACTATCTTGGGTTTAATTATTCCAAAGTTAACCATTAGTCTGGATTTCTCTTTAGCATTTTTGTCAAGGGCATGTATACAAACACAATGAAGTAGATTTTGTTTAGGAGCTGTGGCGGTTTTAAAACATTGCCACAGAATTCCTGGACATTTCCTCTCATTGAGAAGTTCTGTCTTTGTCTCATCCCTTGAACACACCTTAAACCAATAGAATGTAAATATGAGTTCTGAGACTGAGTCATAAATGGCGAGTCTTTGAGTCATTTCAGCCCAAGCACCAGACAATATAAAGGAAGGAGCCTTCAGATGATTCCAGTCCTTGCCAGTCATCCCAGCCAAAGTCCCAGGCAGTGAGGAACTAGTCATCCCCATGGTCCCCTCACTGAATTCCTGGCTCATAGAACCCATGAGCATACTAAAATCATTATTTTAAGTCAGTTAGTTTTGGGGTAGTTTGTTTGACAGCAATAGTCATAAGAACAGGAACCTAAAAAAATCTAAAATTTAATTATGTTTGACCAATGTCATTCTGCTAGAGAGACTGAGCTCTCTTTGTGTGTGCAAGGATGAGCCACACTTGAGGTGTGCAGCGAAGAGCTCTTGGGGGATCAGTATCAGAGAGACAGGGGTCCCGATGCCACATGTGGCTGCTGACTCAGCTTTGGTTGTGCTATTCCCCAGAAGAGGAATTCCACTGCCTTCCCTAACGTAGTCACAGAGTTATAAGAATCCTGGTTATGATTACTAAAGGGGAAATGTGGGGGGAAGTGATAAATTAGGAGATTGGGATGAACACACACTACAGTATATAAAACAGGTAACTAACAAGGACCTACCATATAGCACAGGGGACTCTACTCAATTTTCTGTAATAACCTATATGGGAAAAGAATCTGAAAAAGAAAGTTTGACTTTGCTGTACACCTGAAACTAACACAACTTTGTAGATCAACTATACTCCAATAAAAATTAAAAAAAATAATTTGTTTTGATTATAAGCCACTTGACATTGTTTTTAAAAATCTCATAGGAGAAGATTATATGGGAAAATATATCAATATAAAGATTAATGTATCAAAATTTATTGCACACTTTAAAATATAAAATCATTTAAAAAACTTGATGCCACAAATAAAGTTCTATTCTAGTAAAAAAAAAAAAAGAGAATCCTGGTAATGCATACAGAAGCATTATCTTTCTAAACTATATATCGTTACAGAAGTAATAGCTATTCTTAAGAGTTATATGTTCTCTGTGGTGAAGATGATTTCATACTGATCCTATTGACAATTGCTTGTCTTCTAGCCCAGTTAACATTGTAAGAGGCTACAGGAATAACTAGAATGACTAGACCATTTAAAATATCCATAATATCCATCCCATTGGTCGTTGAAATATAAGGCATGGCTCATGGTCCATTTTGAATCTGGATCTTGTGACAGCATATGAGCCAGGAAGGGAGCACAGGTTCTAACTAGAGGAAATAGCAGGCTGAGTGTCAGAAGAACCGAGCAATCTGTATATGTGGCCGAGGCACGTCTCATCTATTTAAGTTTTTCACTCTAAGGGGAATGATATTTGAAGAGTACTAAATAGAGACATGATTTTCCATAAATGTTAGATCCTATATCCTTTGTCACTAACGTTTCAAAACCTGGAACTTTGAGCTATTCAAGATGAAAGAGAATTCTCTCTCACTGGAAACTAAAGGAATCCCTAAACTCTGCTGTTTGCCGAAGACTTCATTCTCAAATCCAGCTCCTAAGGATGAAGTATAAACAATAATCTGGGCATTACTGCCTCATTTAGTTCTACTATAAAATGGGTATAACATTCCTCAGCAGGAAAACTTTTAATTAATATAAATATTTGGGGCACACTCTGCAAGGAAAGATTAAGTGATTAACTCTGTAGAGGATTTGGCAGGGGTGAGGGGACTTACCTCAATAATGAATAAGGGAACTAATTCTGAGTATCAGATTAAATTTGCTCTTTTACATTCCTGCTTTTTTTCTCTCTCTAAACAGTATTGTGTTTCATACATCATGTGGAAGTCTCCTCCCTGTGTAGATGCTGGATTACACGCCCCCACCCCTGTGTCTCTTAACAAGCTCCTTGGTGCAGCTGGAATTAATGCTTCCTGTCGTTTTAAATAATATGACATTGAAATACAATTTTTTAATGTGCTGGCATTTAACATGCCACAATATTTCAGTTATTTTACATTCATTTTGGTGCTCTAGTGTTATTACAGCTGCTATGAAATTCTGACAAAGAGGTGCATTTCTTTCTTCTGTTCCACCATAATTGCTTTTTGCCGCATCTCTGAACCGTAACCATGGCAATCTGTAACATTCATCAGAGGACCTCTTGTTATTTCCCTTGTGTGAATGAAAAACAAAGTGGTATAAATACTCAGAGAAATTTTACAAAAGCAGGCTTTTCCTTCCTTTCTTCTTTCCTTCCTTCCTTCCCTCCTTCCTTCCTTCTTCTGTTTATCCTTCCTTCCTTTTTTTCTTTTCTTTTTTCCTTCTCCCCCCTCCCCCCATTTTCTTTCCTTTATTTTTTTTCTTAATTTTTATTTTTTTTTTTACTTTCCAAATGTAGAGGGTCTATTGAGGGGAAATTAAGTGGCATGGCTTGAGATTTTTCATTTTTTTTTTTAATGAAAACTTCTTTTGTATAAAGAAACCACAGAGAGAAAATGAGAACTTAAGTCAGTCTTTTCTAAATTTGGTTACAAAAAAGTCCTTGTTTGAGCTACTTAATGTGGGATATCATTACCACATTGGAACCATTTTGTTGGTGCTTTGACTTGTTCTTCCCTTTTTGGGGGGTAGTTGAAATTAGCATGTCCTGGCTGCACTTTAAATTGCCATCTTTCTGGCAATTTGGGAGGATGCTGAGAGGTCAACCCTATCTATTTGTACTCTTCTCATTTCTTCTGTTCAGGTGTGACTTGACGTTTCAGGTAAAGTTGGTACAGAATTTCCATTAGATCTCCTCTGTGAAAAGGCAGTACAGGTAAACTGGATGGGCTCTGCTATATCCAAATGCCAACACCAGCAATAAACCTGAGTCAGCTTCACCTGAAGCATCAGTTAATTCCCAATGGTGCTGCTATTTCACTGACTTAAGGTAAGGAGGTGTGGACCCTTCTTAATTTTATTGGAATGCTAAGCATAGATATTCCTAGAACTGACTTCAAAAAATTTACCTCACTTTTTTCCATAATTTTTCCAAAATTTCCTTTTGGATACCTAAAACTGTTAAATACTTGGCATTTTCTATTAAGTAGAATATTTACAAGAAGGTATCTAACTCTTGGCATTACCTAAAGTCAATCGAATTAGTTTGGCCAAGTGTTTTACATCCTACTGTTTTACCATTGTGTCTATTGTGATATATTCTTGGTTTCTTGTGGCAAGATATGTCAATAATAGCACATATTTTTGTGGTACAAACATTGCAAAAACAATTTACTATGAATAAGGAGTATTTGTGGAATGGTTTGGACCAAAACTTCAACCATTGTGAAAGAAAATTATGTTTATGGAAATTTAGTGTAACTCTAGAATTGCCTGCTAAAAGCATTTTGGGTTTGCATTGTGGTCTCATTATGTTCACCTCTCCCCTGAAACTTTCAGCCATTCCAGCAAACTAATTCTGCTGGTCCATAGTGATAAGTTAAAAGCATCAATAGATACTATCAGTAAATTTGATGGCCGTGAGAGTGTGCCTTCTGATGTTCAGCTTCATGGAGTTTAAGTGGCCAAGAGTCCCAGCTGTTGTGCTCTGAAAACCATTGTCCTGTTTGCACCCAGACCACACCTCCCATGAGCTATTCCCAGCCAATGAGTAAGCATATATTAAGTTAATATTCTTCAAACAACTCATCGTTATATACCACTAAATAATTTGCAAAGTATCTCATTTTCTCATATCTTCAATAATAATTTAATAAGTTGGTAGGGAAGACATTATTATACTTATTTTACAGATAAGGACTCTGGAGCTCTGAAGTTATCTACTTAGCACTAAAGTAGGTAATTCCCAGTCTTCTAGAACAAACTTCTCTTCTAGATGAGCAAAATTTTAGTTATTAATCCATTTATTTATTCAAGAAATAGTTGGTGAATATCCACTAGGTTTGACACTTTATGAAGCAGTGAGAATAAATCACCAAAGATCTGTGAGCCCAGAAACAGATGCTCAGGTGATTCACTCAACCGAAGAGGGTTGGGCAGTTTGGACTGATTTCATCTGTCCTGTATCTGACAAATCCCCAACCCTAGACGATCTTGTGCATCACCCTCTAGTTAGTTCCATGTGTCTGTGGTAATATGAGCTACCTTGGAGACCAGTCTGTTTTATGATCCCCTGAAATCAACTGCTAATTGATCCTTCCACCTCACTTATGTTCCTGCCCATCCTCTTCAATATAGTCAGAATGATCTTTCTGAAACCCAAATCACCTCACCGCCATCTCCACACCTCCTCACATGGCTTCCTTCAGCAGTTTAAAACACATCACAGAACAGAAAGAAACTCTTAGCAGGATCTATAATCCCTTGTTGGTGTGAACCCCACCTACCTCTCTAGCCTTCTCTCTCATCATTTACTCCTAGCCCTTGGGTTTTAGTTATATTGTTCTTTTTACATTTCCTCAGATATACCAAGACCTCTCTTGTCAGTTGGTTTTGCATGAGCTATTCCCTCATTCAGCCTGGCATAGTCTTCCTTCCTTCCTTCCTTTCTTTCTTTCTTTCTTTCTTTCTTTCTTTCTTTCTTTCTTTCTTTCTTTCTTTCTTTCTTTCTTTCTTTCTTTCTTTCTTTCTTTCTTTCTCTCTCTCTCTTTCTTCCTCTCTCCCTCCCTCCCTATCCCTCCCTCCCTCCCTTCCTTCCTTCCTTCCTTCCTTCCTTCCTTCCTTCTTTCCTTCCTTCCTTCCTTCTTTCCTTTCTCTCTCTCTCTCTTTCTTTCTTTCTTCCTATTTCACTTTGACTGATCCTTCAGATCTCAGTTCAGTAATTTTTTCTCCATTTTCTTACTGCTCTAATCAGGTCAATTCCTCCATCACACACTTTCATATCCCAATGTACATTTACTATATTATATCTCTTAGTTATAAATGTATGTTTATGTGCTGAGTCATTGATTAATGCATACCTCCTTCATGGCTGTTTAGTGAGGATCTTTAGGTATAAGATATATGTATTCAGACAATACGTCTGCTTTGCAAATTGTTGTATTATTAGGGTCTAGCATATATCCTGGTATATATAATAGTAGTATTCAATAAATATTTGTTGAGAATGAAGGGTTATACTATATCCTTATAAGGAAATATCATGCATCACTAAAATCAAAGAATTTTTGAAAACATAGAAAGATTTTAACACAAATACAAAAACATTTTGATACAAAAAAATAAAACTGTGTGGAACGTATGATCACATATTCATAATTATATGACTATTATGCAAAAAAATTTGATAACATTTATTGTTTCAGATATACCTCTATATTTTCTAGACAGTTAGCTTTATTTACTTGTTTCTCATTATCTTTTACTTTGGAATGTTTCCACAATGAGTGTATAGGACTTTTATTTCCAGGAAAAAAAAATCTTTATTTTAGGCCACATGGCTTAGAGCTACCTGAGTTTAGGAGATTTATCATTTTAATAATTGATCACCTCCTCTGTCTTGTATTATGGAGCTTCTGGTAAGTGAACTTCTACTCCTGGCCTACATCAGACCCCCAGAGGGGGACCTGGGGCTAGCCTCCTGATCTGTGGGCTTGGAATTCTGTATGTACCTTCATGTGATGATTAGAGTAACTCAGCATTGAAATAGCCTGATCATTTTTGGTCTTCTGTCCTCATTAGAACTATGAGTTCATGCTGCTCCTTGGAGAGCCTTGGGGTCTTTGGGTTATATAGGTAAGGTAGGTCAACCATTTCTCAAAACCTTGGGTGACCTTTTAGAATGGCTGTTCTTTGAAAACCAAATGACAAACTCTAATCAATAAACTAATATGTATATAATTTTCCTTGTAGTATCTCAGTACAGTTGTTAGATTATTGGAATTCTCAAGGACAGAATGATGAAAAATAAACATTAAAGAGATATCTGGACTTGTGATGGGATAGTTTTGAAACATTTTCTTGTATAGATTTACCTCTAGAAATTCACTTGATTCTTATTTATGATCATTGAGGAAAAATACAAAACTCTTTGCTACAGGATGCATTTAGTCAAAACAAACTAAAATGCACATGTTAACTTGATCAGAAAATCAGTAAAGTTAAAATTAATGAATCTTCTTTCCTTTTGAGGAAGTTTGGCCACTATTTTTAATTGTCATCAAAATAAGTATCACATATGTTATTCCATTCTGAATTTTTAATGAGTAGCTCAGAATCTATCAATCTGGTGGATTTATGTTCTGCTTATCCAGATAAGAGAGAGAGATAGAGAAAACTAAAGTATTTAATTTTTTGTTATTTTTATACAGCTAAGTAGCATTTGACATTCTGTCTTAACTGATTTCTCACTTAAAATTATTTACAGATACATCTTCCCACTAACCTTTATAATGGTAAAATAGAGACCCTGACTACTGACATTTTGTTTTATAAATGAAATGAACAAAGTCAAATTAAAAATTTTTGTGTTCCAATTTTTCCCTTAAGGGTGTCTAAGATATGTAATATATAGAATTTTCTATTAAATAGACAATTTATAGGACATGCTTTAACAAAGTTTCTAAGTTTGAAGACCAAAACAACATTGTCACAATTGGCTCCAGGCTCAGTAAGTACTAACCTGGGTTGAGAGGACAGCTGACATCACTAGGGTGTGGGGGCCAATGGTTAACATGATGCTCTTATAATAGTCCCTGAGTTGAGGCATCCATTAGCCTTTAGCTCATGATATGGTCCAGTGTTGGAACTTGCCTTCTTTTATCAGCCCTAACTCCTAGTCCTTATGAATCAAGGATGGAAAGTCAGTGGCTTTAGAGTAGGAACCTAATTTCCTTGGACTCAGCCTCTTCACAAATATATACATATAGTTTTTTGTTGGGGCTCTGACACTAGCCAAAAAGCCGGAGTCTAAGGGTCTGAGATCTGCAACCTAAAATGTAATTTGGGTTCCTCCCCTTTTTGTGATGCACCAGATTTAGGAATAACTCCTTTGGGATAGAGACCATTCTCTTCCTCCATGACCATGGTAGACACTGCTAGAAAAAAATCAAAGTACTTTTTTCATCCAGATAATCTCCAATGCCACTTCTCAAGCTATCTCAAATATGTGTCAAGTAGTAATGGGTTGTATTCAGGACAATTTGGCATTCTCACTTTAGGGAACAGAAGATATCATCTCAAAAGTATTAACTTCCTTTTTATTTCATATCCTAAGGGAAGGTGGTTAGATCTCTTCCTCACATTTTAAAATTCTCAGGGTCTCAATTTTTTTCCTCAATAAAACAAACTCTCTAGACAAAGGGTGACAAATGCATTCAATCTAAGTTGCAAATTCTGAGCAGCTATTAGTGGCTATTGGAGTCTTGAGAGTAATAAGGTCATGTCTGGGTTCAGGGAAAAGAGTTTTCTTGGTCAAGGATGAAAGATGCTATGAATTTCCCACACTTCTTCTTGTTCTTTTCCCAAACAACCTCCTTTTGGATGATGTTGACAACACCATGCTTGTTCCCTGGGCTTATGGCTCATTTACTGACTCCTTAATCCTCAGAAACAACAGATGCAGCCTGTGAAACTTCTGCCATCTTAAAGAACACAATCTCACTGGCCCAGGTAACTTTGAAACCCATGCAGGACACCTAGTGTTTCATTTTAATTTAATTTCCCCTTTTGTGGTTTCTGGCAGCACAAAACAGAAGATCAGGGGCATGGAGTGAGGCATAAGCCATTGAAAGCTGCCCTGGCTTTTCCCTTCACAGTACACTGGGAGACACCATGTGGTGTGAGGCATTCATTTGCAGATATAGAGACTGTAAAATTGTATTCTAAAATTAAAAATTTTTAATTAGAAGGCAACATCTGTGAACCTTTTGCTGGAAGCCACTGTTTTTTTTCTGATAAATTATCCCAGCTCTGTGGCCCCTTATCCCCCTCCTACCATGTCAGAGATTAGAAAACCAGCCTTTCCTCCCCTTGTAATACTCCTGTAACAGTCAGATGGAGATTTCTCTGCTTAATATTTAACAAGCAACTGATACTAATTTCAAGAAATTGAAAAATATTTAATTTAGAGCCACTTCTTTCTTTATAGATTCTCTTGGCTTCCCTGTTTTCTATTCAATCCCTTATTTCTGAAAACGGCGTGAATTGAAGCTGGATATGGGCTGCTGAGGAGTGCATCAGCTTCTTAATCTCTACCTGAGACCATCCTCTGGTGTTTGAAACAATATAATCCACCCCAGCAGCCAATTTGGGAAGCCACGGGTAGAGAATTTTTTATTTCCAGTGGGAGATATTTTATCAGGTGCAAATAATAATAATCCTGCCTAGCAATGATGGTCTTACATTCTCTTTTTCTGAGCTGAATTGGGCAGAACTTGAACAGGGCAAGCTGTGAGGCAGCACCACAGCCAGTAGTGCCTTAGGGCTAGTAGTATCTATGGATGGTGAGATTCTGTGCAATCAGGGTTCACAGCCAGGAGGTTAGTTGAAGATGGATGACTAATAAATGCAGGTGGGATATTAGGGTCTATGACACAGTGGTGTGTTGAAGCAGAAAGAAGCAGATGAAGCGCTGGATATGAAGACCAGCTCAGTCTGAGCCTTTGAAATGAGCACAGAGAAATAAAAAGAGGTGGTCAGACACTGAGCTTCTAGTTTTGAAGGCCAAGAATCAAGGTTGACATACATATAGAGGTGGATGTCCCAGGACCAGAAAAGAAGAAATATATGGAGCAAGGAGTAGAGAGGATAGGTTAGACAGGCTGGGCCACAGGATTTCAGCTATTAAGTAGATATTATGGGTTGAATTGTGTCTCCCCCAAAGAAATTGAAGTCCTAACACTCAGTACCTGTGGATGTGACCTTATTTGAAAAATAGGGTTTTTGCTGATAATCAAATTAATATGAGGTCATTAGGGTGAGCTGTAATCCAAGATGACTGTGTCCTTATAAAATGGAGAAGTTTGGACATGTAGATAGACACAGGGAGAATGCCATGTGAAAATAAAGGCCAAGATTGGGGGATGCATCTACAAGCCAGGGTACACCAAAAATTTCCAGAAAATCCCCAGAAGCAAGGAAAGAAGCATAGAATAAATTTTTTTTTAGAGACCTCAAAAGGAGCCAAGCACACTGACACCTTGATCTCAGACTTCTAGCCCCAGAATTCTGAGACCATAAATTTTGTTGTTGGAGCCATCCAGTCTGTGGGACTTTGTTACAGCAGCCCTATCAAACTAATACAGTGGTATCACAACCACTGGGCAAATATGGCTACTTTCCAAATACCCAGTCTCTATTGTTCCTTAGTGAAACAATCTCAACTTTTAACTGGTTACATTGTTACCTGAAATATTGCCCATATTTCCCGGCCTTCTTTGAAGTTGGCTGGGCCAGTAAAAGGTACTGTGAAAAGTTGTGGAGAACTTTAAAAGGCTTCTAAAAAAGAGGGAACAGTGAGGGCTTTTTTCCCCCTTCCTTTTAAAAAATTTCAGCTTTATTGAGGTATAATTGGCAATTTCTTTCTTCTTTTTCTCATTTTTAGACTACTCTGCTTCCTAATTCTTCTGGAATTCAATTCACTTATGAGGATTGGAGTTCCAGGAGCCACGGAAGCCAGTGCTATAATAGTAGGACAGAACAGTGGAAGGACCTGGGTTCTCTGCTGCTCATGAAGCTACCGTATCAACACTGACCTGCCTTTCTCCATTCTTCTTTGCTATGAGAGAAGAACAAAGCTCTATCTAATTTAAGATGGTTGATTGAAGCTTATTGTGATAAGCCATGTAACCCATCTCTAACCAACACACAGCATTTGTACATATGAGAAGACTTGGATTCAGGGACGTGATATGACTCATCCATGACCATACAGCCCCAGTGCTTGTGCTGGAGGGTGGATATTTTTAAAAATTTATTTTATTCAAGTATAGTTATTTACAATGTGTTAATTTCTACTATAAAGCAAAGTGATTCAGTTATGCACACATATATACATTCTTTTTCATATTATTTTCCATTACGGTTTATCACAGGATATTGAATATAATTCCCTGTGCTATACATTAGGACCTTATTGTTTACCCATCCTATATATAATAGTTTGCATCTACTAATCCCAAACTCTCAATCCACCCCTCCCCTACCTCTCTTCTCCCTTGGCAATCACAAGTCTGTCCTCTATGTCTGTGAGTCTGTTTCTGTTTCGTAGAATGAGAAGGAACTTTGAGACCAAAAACGAAGCAGGCAGCTCCATGAAATGCCATTATGAAGTTGATTGTGGGTAACTTACGATCAGGCAGATAATGATTCAGAAGCATTTGCAACAGCACTCTACATACAGTACTGCAAGGGGTATGGGGGGTGTAAAAGGGGCCAAAGATAAAAATAAAATCTGACTACTAGGGAGAAACATGTCTGCACCCATGGGAACCAAGGTATTTTCCTACCTCTGGGGTTCCCATGACCATTAATCACCTGAATCAGCAAAATGCATTCTTCCAGCATTTATTGTTTCTAGAATTTTTTGATAATGGCCATTCTGACCAGTGTGAGGTGATACTACATTGTAGTTTTGATTTGCATTTCTCTAATAATTACTGATGTTTTCATGTGCCTCTTGGCCATCTGTATGTCTTCCTTGGTGAAATGTCTATTTAGGTCTTTGTCCATTTTTTAACTGGATTATTTTTTTTGATATTGAGCTCCATGAGCTGTTTGTATATTTCAGAGATTAATCTTTTGTCTGTTGTTTCATTTGCAAATATTTTCTCCCATTCTGAGGGCTGTCTTTTTGTCTTGTTTATGGTTTCCTCTGCTGTGCAAAAGCTTTTACGTTTAATTAAGTCCCATTTGTTTAGTTTTGTTTTTATTTCCGTTACTCTTGGAGGTGGGTCAAAAAAGATCTTGTTGTGGTTTATGTCAAAGAGTGTTTTTCCTATGTTTTCCTCTAAGAGTTTTATAGTGTCTGGTCTTACATTTAAGTCTTTAATTCATTTGGAGTTTATTTTTGTGTATGGTGTTAGGGAGTGTTCTAATTTCATTCTTTTACATGTAGCTGTCCAGTTTTCCCAGCACCACTTATTGAAGAGGCTGTCTTTTCTCCATTGTATGTTCTTGCCTCTTTTGTTGTAAATTAGTTGTCTACGTGTGCATAGGTTTATCTCTGGGCTTTCTATCCTGTTCCACTGATCTATATTTCTGTTTTTGTGCCAGTACCATACTGTCTTGATTACTGTAGATTTGTGGTATAATTTGAAGTCAGGGAGCCTGATTCCTCCAACTCTGTCAGGGCAGGAATAAAGATGTTGACATAGAGAATGGACTTGAGGACACGGGGTGGGAGGGGAAAGCTGAGGCGAAGTGAGAGTAGCATTGACATACATACACTACCAAATGTAAAATAGTTAGCTAGTGGGAAGCAGCCGCATAGCACAGGGAGATCAGCTCAGTGCTTTACGATGACCTAGAGGGGTGGGATAGGGAGGATGGGAGGGAGGCTCAAGAGGGAGGGGATATGGGGACATATGTATGCATATGTCGGATTCGCTTTGTTGTACAACAGAAACTAGCACAGTAAAGAAGTTATACTCCAATAAATATCTATTTAAAAAAAAAGGCATTCTTCCAGTTTTCATATCAGATGAAGGCAAGGGTAAAAGTTGTTAGGGAACCTCTCTGGCTTGGGCATGTTTCTTGTGAGCAGGCTAAAGCTCAGTCATACAGAAAGAGCAGGGGGGTAGGACTGCAGGTCTAGGATCGAGCTCACAATATGTAGTCCGTGTGATTCAGCCACACAGCTTGGCTGAAACCTGAATTAAAGTTCAGTTTGTATGTTTTCTTCCATACTTCAGTTTTTATCAAAGTGAAGTCCTTGTGCCCCTGTTCAGAATTATTGAGAATGCTGGTTAAAGGCACCAATAGGAAGGTAGGAAAAGCACCTGTGCTCTGCCCTTCTGAATTTCGGTCTCTGGAATTGGACCTTGGCAACCTACATTTTAATCAGCAACTAGGTTGATTCCCAAGCAGATGAAAGATTGAGAACCTCCCCCAGGTCAAGCACCTCATACTCAGGTACTGTATCTAGGATGCAGATTCGAGGACCAAGAAACAATGGTAACCTATTCCTCAATCATCTTATAATTCACCAGCTAGAGGATGCCATTGAAGTGAGCTCTTCAGTAGTTGGTGAACAGGAAGCAGAGCCATCTGGCAAGTTACAGGACTCCTGCATTTTTTGGGGAATGCAGGATGGATCAGAGAAAAATAGTGGTTAAAGCAAAATGACTGGGCATTCTTCCACCCCTAACGGCCATCAGGGTCTGCGGTGGATGTGAGTCATCCTTGCTCCCTATTTCTGCTCTTACATGATCGTTCTCCTTACTTTTCCCCTAAATCTCTAATCCTTTGAGGCTCCATCTGCTTGCCTATACATCCCTCTTTCTTTCCCATGTCAAACATTTACTATCCTCCTTGTTACTCCTCCTTAATCACTGAAAACGTGGGCAACTGGTTTACAGTCTCCCTTTCCATCTCAACTCTTTCCCATTAACCAATGACAGTCTGGCTTCTCATCTTTTCCAATGTTGTTCTCATCTCCCCACCTCAGCCACTCACTTCTATTCTCACACCCTGAACAGAATTGGCAGAAACTGTACCATTTCTGAAATCACCAATAGAAACAATTAATTTTCCCAAGGTAACCCTGTAACCTCCAAGTGCCCCTGCTCAAGTACCTCTGCCACAATACTTTATCACACCTGGAGTTCCAATCTTGACCCCTCCCCATTCTCTCTATCAATCAGTTTCTCTTTTATCCAATTTGTGTTCATCAGCTTAGAGCATCTGCTCCATTGAGGCAGACATTCTTTTGCAATTATGCTTATCTCCCTTGCCTCTCTGTCCATTCAGCAAGAGCAAAATCCCAACCCAGGCAAACCCAATCACTTGCATTCTCCTTCTCATATCCATCCTAAAAATTAAGCTCAACTAGGGAAAAAAATCACACAATTAGGCAGATTATGATCATTATGAATTCATAATCTTTGAATCACCTGCCTCAGCTGGGCTCTCATTAATGTCTAGCAAACATTCTATTTCTCTCATCAGCTTGCACTTCACTGTCCTATCAAAGGAAGATTTTTCCAAGTGCTGGCTCCCAGGGATTGCACTACCTTATTATTTTCTTTCTGCCCAATATCTGAATCATCTTCCCATCATCAGCAGATAAGTTTGCTTGATGCTCGCTCCTCAACAAAAACAGGCATGAAAGCTAGATAGAACCTTTCCTTGAAATTCACATCACTCCAGCTACCACCATTTCACTTTACTCACCTTCACAGCCACATTTCTCAAGAGTTTTATGGATGCTACCCACACACCAACACCTTCCAATTATTTTGTCATCTGCCGAAGTCCGCTTCTACCCCTGCCACTGCACCAAAACTGCTCTTATTAAAGTCACTGATACTTTTCCCATTCTTAGATCCCATCATAGGAAAAGATAATGGTCCTTATTTTAAGTTGGCTGTGGGCTGTCATGGCTCTGTTTCATGTCTTATTCCAGGGTGCAGGCTATTAGTGGCCCCTATCTGGATTATACCCTGGGACGTATTATTCGCATGATAGTGAGAAAAGTGCAAGAGCCAAGAGAGTAAAGGTTCTTATGTCTTCTACTGGGAGATGGTAAGTCTGTTCACTTCCCACTGGCCACGTTAAGTCACATGTATGGCTGGGCCTGACATCAGTGGAGTGGGACTGTACCTGTTGCAAGATTGGGGGCAGGTAATGAATTGCTAGGCAATAGCAACAGGCAAGAATACATAATTCTTTTACAGGGAATGGGGAGGCAAATATGTGGGTACAGTATTACAATCTGCTACAATGCTTTGAACCCCTTGATTCTTTCTTGTTCTCTTATTCTATCACATATGTTGCTGTCACTCAGCTCTGTATTTTCTTGACGCTCATACCAAGGGAGTAATCTGCTAATTCATACCCACTTGACTGTCTGCCATTTTCATCTTTCAGGTTAACGTCCTCTATGCTTATTTTTCTTTTATTCTAGTTCTATTGTGTGTGTGTGTGTGTGTGTGTGTGTGTGTGTGTATGTTCTTTGATGAGTAAAGAGGAAGAGAAAAAAATTGTGGATTGAGTCCACTACGTGGCTATAACTTTGTGGGATCCTTACAGCTATAGTCTTCCTTCAGTGTCCTATTGACATCATAGTGCCTATGTTATTTGTGGCTATTAAAGCAACTTCCATGTTTCTTTTTCTCTGTGTCTCTCCCACTGTGAATGTCTTCATTTTGGTGGATAAACAGGTCTTTGGTACATTAAGATGTTTCAAGCCATGTGATTTGAGTTCTATCAATTGTTTTCCTTGCTATCTCCAAATATTAATTCTTATCCCCCCTCTTATTCTCCTTCATCCTTCACAGCACAAGAAGAAGTGTCCCTCTCTCTGGAAACATCCAATTCTTCTCCCTTTATGTTCACTGGTGACAATATTATAACCTTATTGTATTCCATTTAGTGCTATTTACTGAGAATACATTAATGACTGGTATATGGAAAATACAAATAAATAATGTGGCTTTATTTTCCCAAAGACAACTAGGGTTACATATGTGTCAAATAGACCATAATAGATAGGGATTTATTCCTCCATTAGCTTTTTAGGTTTGCTTATCGTTCAGAGTAATTTAAACTGAAATGGAAGACAAATCCTTATTTGATTGTTAGGCAATTCGGTGCTATTTATTTTGTGTGAGTTGGTGTGGGATCTAAGTGCACTATTGTTAAAAGGCTATTTAATGTCACATAGAGGGCCGATTAATTTTTTCAATAAATTGCCAACATGTCCAGTCAATTGAATACATTTAATTGGGAGAGTCCATTCTTCTAAAGTCTGTCTCTATACTTTGTGGTAATGGTGCTATAGTTTACATGCTCTTAGACATACTAAGACAAAGCCTTTTGTTATTAAAGTCTGGAGATAAATCTCAAAGAAAATGTGTGGTTCTGTTCAAAGAGGGTCAAAAGGATGATATGAGTTTTGTAGCACAACTTACAGTCAATAGACAGAGCGTGGTGGGGATTGTTTATTAATTTTTCTGGATGATTTGCTTTGCATTGATAATGAAAAGTATGATCATTGATGTTGAATTTTAACATATTGTTGGTGAGGAAGCATATCTATTTAGGCTTAAAATAAGACCTTATCTTGGGTATCATTTTCTTACTTGGTCTGAAAGACTAGAACTCACAAATTTGTTCTTGTTTTCTTGCCTACAACTGTTGTATAATGGTAACTAATTAATGTTTATTCCTAGGATAGATGAATTGTCTGTTGAGAACAGAGAGAATAGGGAAGAAAAGGACAAGATTACCATGATTTTCAAATAAAATCATAAATTTACAAGTGACTCATTTTCTTTCACATATTAATTGTTGACAAACAATGTAAGGTAGCATACAAATAAAGTCCATACAATCAAAAGTCTTATATGGGGCTTCCCTGGTGGCACAGTGGTTGAGAGTCTGCCTGCCAATGCAGGGGACGCGGGTTCGTGCCCTGGTCCGGGAGGATCCCACATGCTGCAGAGCGGCTGGACCCATGAGCCATGGCCACTGAGCCTGGGTGTCCGTCCGGAGCCTATGCTCCACAGCGGGAGGGGCCACAACAGTGAGAGGCCTGCATACTGCAAAAAAAAAAAAAAAAAAAAAAAAAAAAAGTACTCAGTGTCTAGGGAATAAAAAATTAACACAGAACAATCCAACAGTAAGACATATACTACTAAACTTACTGCATTTAAAGAATAAAGAAATATCCTTTGGAAATCCAGGTAAAAGTATCTAATCCCTAAAAAGTAAAAGAAGTCAGACTGGCCTAAGAGTTCTTATTCTCTTTCTGTGCCTGTCTCTCTCCCCACCATCCATCATATAACAATATAATGTATATATAAGAGATTTTATCATGAATATATATATACATATAAAACAAAAGATTAGAGTAGTGGTTACAATATCATCAAGGAAAAAGGAGCAGATGACTCCAGAATTTTATATCCAACCAAAGTCCTATTACTGTATAAATGCAACAGAAAAACACTTTCAAACATGCAAGAATTCAAGAAATAGAGTTACCATGAGCCCGTCTTACAAAATAAAAAAAATTCTAGGGTTTCAAGTAGAAAAGATAAACAGAATTTCCAGGAAAAAAATTTCAAAGAAAATAATGGAGAACTAGTTACACTAGACACCACCCTTATTATTTTAAAAAATCATAATAATTAAGACATGTGAAGAAGAGAAAGTTTGGTGATAGCTGGAATGCATATAGGAATTTTATATAATGAAGGCTATATTAGTGAACAAAATACGACTGACCTAATAGAGGGTGAATGCTAATCTTGATCAAAAGGAAAAAGTTGGAGCCGTATCTCACAATTTATACCAAAATAGATTCTAGATATATAAGATTTTTAAAAGTAAATATTGAAACCATAAAATGCTCAAAACAATACGGGAGGGACTTTCCTGGTGGTGCAGTGGTTAAGAATCCGCCTGCCAATGCAGGGGACACGGGTTCGATCCCTGGTGCGGGAAGATCCCACATGCCACGGAGCAACTAAGCCCATGAGCCACAACTACTGAGCCCACATGCTGCAACTACTGAAGCCCATGAGCCTAGAGCCCATGCTCCGCAACAAGAGACGCCACCGCGATGAGAAGCCCATGCACTGCAATGAAGAGTAGCCCCAGTCACCACAACTAGAGAAAGACCCAGTGCAGCCAAAAATAAATAGATATTAAATAAATAAAATAGGAAAATTTATTTTTATGAAACAGGGAAGGTTTTTCTAAGAATGACAAAATCCCAGATGTCAGAAAAAGTCTAAATACAATTAGATAAAAGTCAAAAATTGCTACAGGACAAAAAATAATAAAAGGCCATCAAATTAAAATACCAACCACAAAATTGGAAAATAAATATTTGCAATTCATGTAACAGACCAATATCTACTTTCACTAACATATTAAATTCTCTGGGTAATCAACAGTGAAAGACCAAGAACTTAAGGATAAAAGGGCAAGAATTAGACAACTAACAGAAAATGAAGTGCCCAAGACTATTAGACCTATGAAGAGTTGCTCAAACAATAACTCTTACCATAAGAGAAATAAAAATTAAAACTATGGGAAAAATTTTATTATGTATAAGATTGGCAAAGATCAAAAACTTTGAGGTTGAAGAAATTCAAGGAAAATACACACTCTTGTGTTTGCTAATGGGAATAAAAATTGGCATACCTCTGGTATTTCCCTGGTGGTCCAGTGGCTAAGGCTCCATGCTCCCGATGCAGGAGGCCCGGGTCCTGGTCAGAGAACTAGATCTCACATGCTGCAACTAAGAGTTTGCATGCCACAACTAAAATTCCCACATGCCTCAACTAAAGATCCCGCATGCTGCAACAAAGATCCCGCACATGGCAACGAAGAACCAGTGTGTTGCAACTAAGACCCGGTGCAGCCAAATAAAAAAATAAATATTAAAAAGAAAATGGTACACCTCTAAGAGGGAAACTGAGCAAAATCTGTTCAATTTTAAATTTCGGTGTACTCCTTGATCTGGAAATTTGACTTCTAGGAATTTATGCTACTGAGAAAAGCACAAAGGAATTTACATGGGTACAAAGATATTTATGGAAGCACTGGTTTAATAGTACAAGTTTGTAAAAATACAAGAGGGCTATAAATAGAGTACTATAAATAAATTATGGCATATTCATACTAGACAAGAATACTAGACAAGAAAAGAAAAAAAAGAAAAGAATAAGGCAATTCTATATAAAGCTATTTGGAAGGAGCTTCAAGAGATATACTTAAATGAAAGAGGAGAGATGTTGGAAAATGTGTAAAGTATATTGTCATTTGTTTTTTTGTTTTTGCTTTTGTTTTTCCTTTCAAGGACCATTCATAATGGGTGTATATTCAGAGATATCTGTAAAGTTTAAATAAGAAACCAGTAACAGCCTCTGGTGAGGAGAATGAAGGAACCAAGAAAGGTTATGAGAACAGCTTAGGTTTCCTTGATTTGATCTTGTAGTTCTAAAATAATTATTGAGGAAACACACAGAGATGCATTTAGATTCATTTCTAATTCATCTACAAGATTTTGATAATAATTCTTCCTTTTTATTAATGACTTCAAACAGAAGCTTTTAACTTCTACTCTGGTGTCAAATCACACTGGGTTTGCACATAGGTTTGCCACACTTGGTTAGGCTCCTGCTGCTTCCCTGACATTTGAAGATGTTTATTCCATTGGTGTTTCTCTCTTTTGGGCAAGAAAGAACTGACCTTGGTAGGGGGACACAAAGGAGTGGGGTTCAGTGTTGCAGGTTTTGCCCCTCTCTCAGAGACTGCAGCTTTCCTGATTCCCCAGATGGGGCAACAAACTTCTCCTTGGCTGGCTCCACCCCTACCCTTTCCCATTTCCTTTGGAACCTTCTCAACCTCAAGACTGAGAACTTATGAATGTAGTGTTTACATCTGTTGGCTCTGCATCTGTTAGTGTGGAAGTGCCAATCATCTTTTCCCTTTTGCAAAGTGCATTTCTTAGCTGTCTGATTCATTTCAACCATCCCCACCACCATCATCTCCTTAGAAAACAATTTGGCTGTGGGAGTTAAGTGGTCAACACTCAGCTCGGCATTTGCCGTGTTGTGTCTTCCTGATAGTGGAGCCTGATTTCTGGAAGTTGCTGTTGGAATATTTGGAATTCAAAGGGATGTTCCAGGAAGTCCCCAGTAAATTACTCCTTGATCTGTTGCAGGCCAATCCAGTGTGGCTGATACTTGAGGAGAATATGTATATCCTTGTTTACCCAGGAAGATCCTGATGTATCCATGTTATCTTGGCATAATTAATAGCTCTCCTTTGCACTCTGAGAGTGTTCCAGTTCGGACAATAAGCTATGTGGTCACTCTATCCCTCCTGATGGGTGACTGTCTAAAGCAGAGACCTTCAAGCAGTTGATACTGGGAGTGGAAGTAAGAGATCCATAGAAATGCCAATAAGCAGATGCTCTTAGACAGCCTAAGAGTTCACACAGGTGCTATGAGACTCTCTGTGATAGAACATAAGGACAGTTGGTAGAGATTCTGCTGTGATACCTAAATCTAACATCTGAGATAAGACTTGTGTTATGTGTGTGGCTGTGGTTTGACACAGAGCAACAAAATGAGGCTTGTCAAATCCAAGTAGAGAGACAGGGGAATTGCAAGGCTGTGGGCTGGTCTGAGGTCAAAGTTTCCTGGAGTTAATGAGGACCTGAGGGGACCTCGACGAAGGATGGGCTTATCAAAATAATTCACAAAGCTAGTTTATATCAGGGCTACTGGGACGCTGGGGTGGGGCTCTCCCTCATTACTGAACCCCATATCTTTTGCCGAAGTGTCACTTCTTAGACACCTTTGACTTTAGATGAACCAATTTGATAATAGATTTTTTTTTTTTTGGTGGGGTTGGGGAGTTGTGGAAAAACAAATGGATAAAAACAAAATGGAGAAGAACAAAAACGGCAGGTGTGCTCATCAGTGATAAGATGAATTCTGCTTTCAGACATGTATTGTAAAAATATATGTCTCAGGGCTTCCCTGGTGGCACAGTGGTTTAGAATCTGCCTGCTAATGCAGGGGACATGGTTTCGAGCGCTGGTCTGGGAGGATCCCACATGCTGCGGAGCAACTAGGCCCGTGAGCTGCAACTACTGAGCCTGCGCGTCTGGAGACTGTGTTCCGCAGCAAGAGAGGCCGCAATAGTGAGAGGCCCGTGCACCGCGATAAAGAGTGGCCCCTGCTTGCCACAACTAGAGAAAGCCCTCACACAGAAATGAAGACGCAACACAGCAAAAATAAATAAATAAATTAATAAACTCCTACCCCCAGCATCTTCTAAAATACATACATATATATATATATATATATATAAAATCAGATTTACAGAAGTCTGGTTTAGGACTGAGGAGGTGATATGGCTCTGAAACTTCAGGCAGCCCCTTTGGAGGAGGACTCTGGGATGAGGCTCATGGTCTGTGCATGGGGTGAGGAGATCTGAGGGCTCAGTTACAAGGTCTGGCTCCCAGGACCCAACTGTACTGGCTGGTGTCTATTAATGTACAGTTATTACAATCATCATGTCAATGAGGCATTAGTGGGTCTGCTGGGGCAGACCCAGCAAAGGTGACCCAGATGGTGGTCACCCAGGACATCTGTCACATTCAGCATGACCCTCAGAATCAGGCTGAAGCTCAAGAGGTGGACCCTGTCCTTCAAGGGTAAGGATGATCTTGGAAAAGGTGAGAACCTCCCTGTCCTCTTTTCTTGTGAACTTTGGCAAAGAAGGGGCTGGATTGACATTGATATTTTGGGCTGAATAACAATGTGATATCACATTAAGTTGCAAGAAGTCATGGAAAGACCTGGGTTATGCTGGGAATGACCTTTTTAGATTGTTCCATGTAATTTAATGAAGAGCATACTTTTGGACCAGAACAGAACATGGCCTGCCTCAGAGTTACTTTTCTACAGGGTCAAAAAAAGAAGCAGGGTTTCCCTGGTGGCGCTGTGGTTGAGAGTCTGCCTGCCGATGCAGGGGACACGGGTTCATGCCCCGGTCCAGGAGGATCCCACATGCCACGGAGCAGCTGGGCCCGTGAGCCATGGCTGCTGAGCCTGCGCGTCCAGATCCTGTGGTCCGCAACAGGAGAGGCCACAACGACAAGAGGAACGTGTACCGCAAAAAAAAAAAAAAAAAAAAAAAAAAAAAGAAGACAGAAAGAAGACAAAGGAGAAAGAAGAGGAGGAGGGAGAGCAAGAATGGAGGGGCGGAGGGAGGAAGAAAGAAAGAAAATGATATTGAATTATATAAAAAATTCAGGATCACAATACAACTTTACAATAAAGTTAATTCAATGCACATTGTATCAGACATATCTATAAAGAGATTTATTGTATCAGACAGATCTATAAAGAGATTTATTGCATGGATTTAGTTTGTGCTATTAGTGGAGCTGGCTAGGCTAGTTTGAAATCTGAATGGCAGGCAGTCAGCAAGACCAGGAAGGAAACTCTCTCCCAGAAGCTACCTCCACAGTCCACAGGCTGACTTTCTTCTTCCCCAGGGACAAAGTTCTGTTCTTAAGGCCTTTTAACTGATAGGATCAGTTCTACCTACATTATCCAGGATAAACATCTTTATATAAAGTCAATTGATTATAGATACTAATCATGTCTGCAAAATACCTTCACAGAAACATCTAGATAAGAGTTTCATTGCATAACTGGGATTACTGCCTAGTCAAATTGACACATAAAACTATCACATGTCTCTAGTGATCTCTAAAATGACATCCATTATATTTAAAAATTAGGAATAAGTGCTTCTCAGATATGAACTGATCTGTTATTCTTGTGCAGAGTCAAACCAAACTTTTACAATGTTAATACATTGTGTTGAATGCAGAGGAAGAGTGTTGGACATTTTCCTAAGCCAACATAATCCCCAGTGGTTTCCCACTGTCTCCAAAAAAGTCTAACCTGGTCCCAAGTTTCCATTCCTAATCCCCCTTTCTTTACTCCATGACTCCTCATTTCAGCTGCACAGAGCTTTTGGTTTTGAGGGTGCCATGTTCTTCCATGGCATGTCCAGTACATATTTTTGTACCAGCCTAGAATGGAGGAGAAATACTAAATAAATGAGTGAGAGAGTGAGAGAGCCGGAGTGGATGAACAGAAGCGCAGCCATGCAAGGTACTATGGCCAGTGGCTCATATACCACTGCGAAGTGCATATGAACCTTGAAGTCCTCGGGTACAATCATGCTGTGTCTCCTAGTCATCTACTCCAAATCAGGACCCCAGATCCTCATGGTCTACGTGTGCCCCACACCCTCATAACTCCTGCTTGGGACCCAAGTGCTCCATGCAGTCCATGGACAAGGTCAGTATTAGGGCTCCTGGCTGCAGAAGAGGTTCAGCATCCCAAACTCTGGTTGGTTAAGTAGAGAATGGGAGGCAATGGCAGCCATTAGAGAAACTCCTCTTCTGGGGAAGGTAAGGGAGAGTTCAGTCAATTTTACCACAAGCTTGTAGCTGAGCCTGGAATGTGCTGGGACATTCTCTATCTGAGCTCTATGCCTTCAAGCTGTAGGGAGACCTGCCCCAAGCTTCCTCTTTGGGGGTCAGAGAGTAATTTATGGCAGGAGAGACAGTGCCTCCTCTCTTCTGTAAGATGCCAAGTAAGGCTAAATATTTTTACTCTTGGGGCTAGAGTTTGGACACCATGAGTTAATATGTTTGAAATTGCATTAACTAGCATTCAGAATTAAGCAATCTTAATTAGAGGTTAATTATTCAAGTGATTATTAGGCATTAAATATCAGTTTTATTGGATGTCTGATACAAGAGAAGGGTCTTGAGTGGGGACAAATCTTGGCCTTGGCCAAAGATAAAATATTTCCAACTGAACTCAGGTTGAGACCCACCTAACTGACTCTTACGCTGGTGGTTATTAGAAATTCTCCCGGGGCAGCATTTCTGATAGATCGAGGCCATCCTCAGCTTAGATAAAATCATCACAGACAATGAAATGAGAACACCTTACAATCCTGGTTACTGGGCAGATTTTTGGCAGGAACCCAATGTGACCTAATGTGGACAAGGTCAAATGTTTGTTTCTTATGCATTAAGATTAGCATGTGGCTCCAATAAATCACCCTCCAGTGGTAGAAAAATATGAGTGTGCTAGACACTGAATTCAAAGGTAAGAATCTCCTAGTGATCTTTTCATCCCTGGTGAACAGCACAGTAACTGTTTTACTGAAGAGTACATTGAGTCAAGTTTCAAGAGTTCAAAGCCCAAGTCAGCCATGTGCTGTCTGCATGACTAACTCTCCATGCTTCAGCTTCTTTATCCAAAAAAAGGGCCTGATAATGGTAGCTCCCTTCTGGGATGTTGTAAAGAATATGTGAGTAAGACTTGCCACATTTTATGTTTGTAAAATGAACTCAATCTCAATCTAAATGCCCCCACACCTAGATGTGAGATATCTGAATGTACACCAGTTTTGGGGTGTCTCCTTTTTCTAGGATGGCACAAAAAATGCAAGGGTGGGGGACTGGTTAAGCCATGCCTACTAACAGGGAAAGGACCTCTGATTAGTGGCTGATATGATAACAACTGAGATGTGTCTGGTCCTATAGTCCATTTTCAGGTCTGGTGCTCCATCCTGCAAAGCCAATTTGGAGTTTATTCCCCAGCCCTAACATTTCAGGTCATCCCACCTGAAATCTTTACACTGGTCCAGCCTCCAGAGCTAGATTTGAGCCCTCTCAGTCAGAAGACAGCAAGGGGAGTAACTGAAGGAACTGTTTTTGATGAAAATTTTCAGAAGATTTCAGACAAGAACCATCACTTGAAGCTGGTAGAATTGTTTAGGGGAGATTTGGGGGCAGAAGATGGGCTACTCTGAGTCAAAATAGCTGGTGGACCGTCAGAGAGAAGCTGTTCTCCCATCTCTGCTCAGAATGTTACTGACCAGGATTCTTGGCCTCCTCAATCAATAGAAATTGATAAGAGGACAAACAAGAAATTCAGGCAAGGCTTTCTTGGAGTCCCTGCTGTAGCAGGGGGGAGTGAGAATAAGTAACAAGTTCCCTTGCTCACTCACTCTCCAAGGGGGAACGAGCTGGTTCCTTATATGGGGTGAGGGTAGGGGTGTGTCCAGGGGTTGGGCCGGAGGTGTGGCTTAAAAGGTTTGCCCATCCTTTGGTGGTGTTGTGTGCAGGGGGCATGCTCAGTAACTGCTTTTGCTCCTGACACCCTGTTTTTGTTC
The DNA here is from genome assembly GCF_949774975.1 of Lagenorhynchus albirostris. Taxonomy (NCBI): domain Eukaryota; kingdom Metazoa; phylum Chordata; class Mammalia; order Artiodactyla; family Delphinidae; genus Lagenorhynchus; species Lagenorhynchus albirostris. The sequence continues at coordinate 147,471,159 of NC_083095.1, read as the reverse complement.
CCGGCTCTTCAGAAGTGGCAGTTGGTCTGTTTGGTCTCTTTGTATCTTGTCCATAATTTGTCCCAACTGTGCATGCATGCAGTTATTTTTAGTCCCTTATAGTTTCTTTGTATCTTGTTGCTTGAGGAGACTTTTGTCCAGGTGCAAGCACTGCAGCAAAGTGTCCCAGGTCCCAGGTCACAGCTTGTCTCAAGAACACAGTGATGTTTGGCAACCAAGGCCTAGAAGCTTCCAGAGCATCTGGCATCCTGCTTCTAGGTCCCAGGATGAGTAGTAATAATCAGACCGAGACTGAGTAGTAATAATCAGACTCGTGGACAGCTGGGAGAGGAATGGGGAGCAGGCCCACTGTGGTATGGAGACTGCAGAACACAGAGTGGTTTGAACCAGAAATAACTGGAGGACACTTGGAGGGATATTAATTTTCAACAGTCAGGACTGCAGGGTCTCAAATGCCAATAATTAGGTCATTAAAAGTAAATGCAATAGAATTTTATATTGAACCAAATGCTTCCTCAAAAGGGACCATGGAATAAGAATATTTTCAGATATTAAGAGGAGAATATAAAACTTCATTTTATGCACAGACAGGTATGGGCTGGGTATTAGATCCACCTTCACATTTACAAATGAGTCCGGATTTCAGGCTGATAAAATGGTATAGTCTCAATCCTGGGTGCCAGTTACTCCTTATTCTAAAGCTTGGTTCTGAGACAGGCTGGGACCTGGGACCTGGGACCCTTTGCTGCAGTGCTTGCACCTGGACAAACGTCTCCTCGAGCAACAAAATACAAAGAAACTATAAGGGACTAAAAATAACTGCATACATGCACAGTTGGGGCAAATTATGGACAGCAAGATACAAAAAGACCAAAAAACCCAACTGCCACTTCTGAAGAGCCGGGAACAAAAACAGGGTGTCAGGAGCAAAAGCAGGGTACTGTGCATGCCCCCTGCACTCAACAGCACCAAAGCGGTGGGTAGACTACCTAAGCCCCCCCTCCAGCCCGACCCCTGGACACACTCCTACCCTCATTCTCTATAAGGAACCAACTTGACACAACCCATCCCGCTCCTGGGGAGAGAGCAAGCAAAGGAATCTATTGTTTGTTCTCGCTCCCACCTATTGCAGCAGGGGCACCAATAAAACCTTGCCTGAATTTCTTGTCTGGCCTCTCATCAATTTCTATTGATTAAGGAGGCCAAGAACCCTGTTTGGTAACAGTTCCAGAGCTCCTCAGACAGATTTCTAAAGGAGGAAGGTGAGTACTGGTTTGGGGACTATAAGTGTCTACCTACCCCTGTTTATAAAAGAGGTTGGAGAGACCCGGACAGGAGAAGTTTGAGATTGGAGAGCATGGTCTGGCTATCCCAAGAGGCTCAAACTTGGTGAATGAGTAAAGATCTCTTGGCGAATTTGCCATGCATGCCTGAAGCCTATGTTGCTTGATTCAGGCGCAAAAAAAGTCTTGAGGGTGTGAGTCTGGCCTTAGCAGCTAGGGCAGCAAAGTGGAGAGCTATAGGAGGTGCCCCTTCTCCAACAGACAGTAGGCACTCTGGGCCAGGTGAAAGCCAGTCAGTGAGGAGTTACCTGCAGGTGGCTGGGGGGACTGGAATCTTATCCGAAGGTGGAGAAAGGAGGAGCGGGCAGAGGGAAGAAACTGATCACACACCACCTTATTAACGTCAAGCTGCAGCCCAGGCGAGTGGAGAAGCTTTAGTGGTTTTTTTTAACGCTTTTTTTTTTTTTTAATTTATTTTTGGCTGTGTTGGGTCTTCATTTCTGTGTGAGGGCTTTCTCTAGTTGTGGCAAGCAGGGGCCACTCTTCATCGCGGTGCGCGGACCTCTCACTATCGCGGCCTCTCTTGTTGCAGAGCACAGGCTCCAGACGCTCAGGCTTAGTAGTTGTGGCTCACGGGCTTAGTTGCTCCACGGCATGTGGGATCTTCCCAGACCAGGGCTCGAACCCGTGTCCCCTGCCTTAGCAAGCAGACTCTCAACCACTGCACCACCAGGGAAGCCCCAAGAAGCTTTAGTTTTGATGAAGTTCTAATATTGATTATCATATTGGACTGGCTAATTACTAACTGACTGTTTTAGCGAGTAATGTGGCAGAAGAATGCTTTTGAGCGGCTAGAAAAATCATGAGCCCTGCCCTGGACTTCATTTGAGGGATGGGGAGAGCCTGGGACCACGGAGTATTTTTTATTTTTTTTAGAAATGTGAACTTTCCTTTAAAAAAAAATTATTTATTTTTGGCTGCGTTGGGTCTTCGTTGCTGCACACGGGCTTTCTCTAGTTGCGGCGAGCGGGGGCCACTCTTCCCTGCAGTGCGCGGGCTTCTCATTTCAGTGGCCTCTCCTGTTGCGGAGCACGGGCTCCAGGCGCGCAGGCTCTGCGTCGTTGCACGCGGGCTCTTTAGTTGTGGCTCGCGGGATCCAGAGCGCAGGCTCAGCAGCTGTGGTGCACGGGCCTCGTTGCTACGCAGCATGTGGGATCCTCCCGGACCAGGGCACAAACCTGTGTCCCCTGCATTGGCAGATGGATTCCCAACCACCGAGCCATGAGGGAAGCCTCCACAGAGTATATTTGAAGGTGATGGTTGGTGGAATGTAGAGAGAAAATAACATTTTTTATTACATCATCCAAGTCCTTCACATAGTGACAACTGATTAGTCCCAGAAACTCACAGACATGTCCCTTGTGCCCCTGCCTCAGTTTCCTTGTCTCTATCTTGCCCAATTTCCCAAAACTACAGTGACACTCTCCTTGGGTACTCTGCCTAAATCTCTGCCACACATACATGCACTCCCATTGCCCTCCTGGCCCAGGGGCACTACCCTAAATCCAAGCTCTCTTGACTGGAGCCCTGAGATGCCACCTGGCAATCAGTAGCACCCTCCCTAGGAAATGAGATCTTGTCTTAACATACCCTCACTCCCGGCTGAGGTCCCGCTTAGCTGAGGCTTCCCCTCCTCCTTACCTTCATTCTCCTCCTTCTTTCCTTCTTCTTTCGCCTCCTCCCTAGTCCTGTATCACCGCCAGACTTCTCTATGCCTTGTCTGAGCCTCTCCATCATGACAGCTGGAGATACAAATGGCTTTTGGTTATTCTGGTTCAGGAATTTCTCTTAGAGCCAATGGCTATGGAATCATTTTCTTCTTTTTCCTTTCTCTCTCTTTCTTTTGAAAAAAAATCTTGCCCATTATATATACAGCACCTGTTTAGAATGCATCATGTCATTCTGGCATCATAACTAAAGTCTCTTTGCTAGTTCCATCTATTCCATTTCACTTAGAAGGATGAACTTAGTGTGAAGCAATAGTTAGTTGGCAATATATGCTGCCTTGAGTTGGTTACGAAGTTAAGATGGGAGAGAAACAGACAACAAACCTTATGCTCTAAATTCAGATTTTAAAATACATATATAAAATAATATAAAGGGGGGAACTCTAATTATTGTGAGTTCCAGTTGAGTTTCAATGGTATGTGTAGTCAGAATTTTTTCATATAATTGTCTCTTTGGTCACCCTGACAGCTAAATTATTAGGAAGTATTATGAGAACATGCTTTACAGTTAAGCAGGTGAATTTCTTAAGAAATAGACTAATGTTGAGGTTAAATTAATTTACTGAAAATCTGGAATAAACTCTTTCTTAATTTCCTCACAATTAGCCCTGGCCTCTGGGAATAAAAATGGTTGTGTGTGTGTGTGTGTGTGTGTGTGTGTGTGTTTATATTGTTATTTTTATTCTCCCTAAATTATCTGTTTGGTAGTGGAGATGCTTTTGTTCTTCATAATTATTTCCTTCACTTAACTAAATTTTGAGCTTGGTTTTTGGTTGTTTTCTTGTTTTATCTTCTTGCAAATATTCAAATTATAGATGCTGTGTTAAAGGACTTTCTATTAGGGTAACAAACGCGAATGCCAATATATGATTCTTTGCTTACAAAAAAAAGAAATTTCATGTGGTTCAACTTAATGTATGGGTCTTGAGGTCAGCTGCTGACCCAAAGGTGAAATTAAACCATCTCCCCTTGTAGACAACAGCTGCATATTCCTTGATTCCTCCAGATTCCCCCTATGGCTGGCTGCTTTAGTAACAATTTGAACTCAGTGTCATTAATAAAGTGTAAACACTTCCAGCTGTGGTCATAATGGGGAATTGAGAACATGACTGGTGTGGTGGAAAACATTCAAAACAACCATCTGAGCATCTTCTCTTAAGACAGAATTGGGCTCACTACATATCTGATAAGACCATTTGTGATGAAACTGTTTATCCAGAAGATGAAAACCCAACTCATTCAAAAGTGATCTGTTGAGTGGTCAACAATAAATCTACTCAATACGGCTATGAAATTGGTTAGGGTAAGCATTGAAACTCCTCATTGTGGGAACCCTGACAGAAAAAAGGACAAATTTCCTGGAATAGGTAGAGATTCTCATTACTCCCCTCTTATCACCAGGGGAAATTAAAAAAAAAAAAAAACACTAACTGGGAGTTTCCTATTATCCTACTTGACGGGAGCAAACACTTGTACTTTAGTACAAGTAACTAGACATTGTTGCCATTGATATGAACACACAGACTTATGGCTGGGAATAATGGAATTCAAAGAACCAGGCAATCTGGAAGGATGTAGAACTCTGGCTAACAATGGCCACCTTCTCCAGGTGTATGGAAGAATCCCATTGGTCTGTGCTCTGGGAGCAGACGGCAAGTGGATCCAGAGTTAGAACTGAAGCTCACTGTGCTGTGAATAGCAAACGGGATGAATGGGGCTTAGATAATCAGGTACCTTTGGAACTGTAGAAGCCAACATTTCAACCCAGCGTTAAAGGTTATCAAAGAGAAGGAATGAGGAAAGTGTTAGAATGGAAAGGTGAATCTGTCAGGGTTCAATCAGAGAAGTAGAACCACTAAGATAGATAGATAGATATAGATGTGTAACTGCAGAAAATCCTACTGTGATTTGACCATCCACAGTTGTGATCTCTGTAAAGGCTGCAGTCTTCTTGTCTATTGCTGGAACTTGAAGACCATGGGACAGGGAGGGAGAGAAGATGGACAGGTGGATGCAAGGTGAGGGGGAGCCAGACCGAGCAGGAACCCATAAATATGAGCCAAAGCCCACGAAGATGGACTCTCACCTGTGTTAGTCCCGGTTGCTTCTGCCCTTGCTGTGGGTGTGGATGCCGTGTCCTGTGGAAGCTGGGTCTTACATCGTGGAGCTAAACATGACACAGCCCAGGAATCAGAGAAGCTCCTGGAGGATCCATGAGGAAGCTGAACTTGTTGCAGGACAGGCTACTGCCTCATGCCAAATGGGGGGGGGTCAGTCTCTCAGCAACTACGTGTGTGAGCTACAAAATGGCCCCTGCTTCACATCTAATCTCACACCAGAAACTCTCTTGTGGCCGTCCACAAAAGGAAACATATAGGTAATGGAATTCTGTGAAATATGGTTCAGCCTAGTTGAATTGACAGGACACAGAAAGAATTTTGGGAAGCCTGATCTCCATGTATTTCCCTAAATTTATCTGTTGGTATGCACTCCCTGACTATAGAATGCTGGCCACCAGATCCAGCCAGGAGGAAGAAAGAGAACAAAAGGTAGTACGCTAGCCCTGACTCGTCCCTCTAAAAGTGATGTTTTATATTACCCTGAAACCCAAGCCACAGAGGGAGTCAGTGAAGGCTAGAGAAATGGCCAGAGCATCAGCTATGTCGCTAGGAGACACACATGCAAAAGTGGGCTCGTTATTCAAGAAACACGATTCAGCAAGATGTTTGATGTTACTTATTAGAACAGGAAGACTCGAGAAATCAAGCTAAGGCAGTGTGTTGCCAGAAAAAGTCCAAGCTCAGCAACTGGGGACTTGCGATTGCTCCATTTCTAAAGTAATCTCCCAGTCCTGGTAGCTTAACTAAATGAAAGTGGCTGCTGCTAAAGTGATTCAGCCCCCAAAGGGGACTGACCCCTCTTATCCTTCTCAAGTGCAGTCATAGAGGGCGATGGATAACTGTGATCCTCCGCATGATCTAGGTGGAACTGACTGCGTGGCTAACACCTCATCTGCAGGTTCTGGGAATAAGCCTTTGGAACGGTCGTGTCCTAATGCACCGATGATTACAGGATGCTGTTTCCCTTCTCCAAATAGGGATTTTATTTGTAGTTATCCCAGATTAACAGACTGGAGGCCTCCACATTTGGATCCAACTAAAGAGAATGCATATCACCCAGAGAGTCTGTAGTTTGAGCAAGATGAAGCACGTGGACGTGCCTTTGTGCAGACTCCTTTTGGAAAGGAGGTGAGTGGGTTGCAGTTGTTCATGGCATCAATAAAATGATTTTAAATAAATATACAGTAAAATGGCAGGTACATGGATGCTGCATGGCCATGGGTGAGTTGTAGGGGATGTGTATGGTTTTTGTCTGTTCGATATCCCTTCCTCTTGGGGACAACTGACTCTTCTCTCAATTTATACAACTCAGTGGGACCTTCCAACACAGCACTCTGCCCAGTTCCAGGTCAAAGCAACGGGCATAGGATTCAAGATATTCTCTTTCTCTCTCTTTCTTTGTTTATCTACCTATCCATTATCTCTCTATTTATCTGTCTATAGGTATATATCTGTAGATGGATGGCCATAGATGAAAGTGCATGTGTGTGTGTACTTTATATGTATGTGTGAAAAACAATGCTCTCTTTCTGCTAAGTGAGCTATGATATATACATACAAGACTCTTCCCTTTGCAATCTGCCTCTGGCCATAAGAAAGAAAACATCTGGAGCCCAAAAGAATGAGACCAAGGCACTATGAGGGTCGAAGCTGAGAGATGAAGACTCGATGATAGAGCTTGAGACTAGGGGTGGAGCTGTGTCTGAACTTGGACTTCCAAGTGACTTGAGGCAACAAATTCCCATGGATCAACTTGAATTTGGTTTCTGATACTAATATCTGTATGGTTCTTGACCAATATAAAATGTCTCTATGTCTCAGCTTCCTTTTCCATCATCTATAATCTTCCCCAATCAAGCAGTGAGTATCATCTCGTCCTTTCTTTCTGAGATAACAGACACATGGAGAGTTTAGATGGAATAGTCAAGGTCACACAGCTTGTTGGTGATTGGACTGGGACTGGAACTGAGGCCTGAATGACTCTGAAGCACAAGCACGTTCCCAAATTCCAATAATTTTTTTGTGCTCCAATAAATAAGACATTGCCTAAAGTCTCAGGCCAAAACAGACGGTTGCACAAATAAAAAGGTGTAGGCATTATACAGAAAAGAAGAGCATTTAGACATGCTATTTTGAAAATAAATTTATTTATTTATTTTTGGCTGTGTTGGGTTTTCGTTGCTGCTCACGGGCTTTCTCTAGTTGCTGAGCGGGGGACTACTCTTTCCTGCAGTGCACGGACTTCTCATTGCTGTGGCTTCTCTTGTTGCGGAGCATGGGATCTAGGCACACAGGCTTCAGTAGTTGTGGCACTTGGGCTCAGAAGTTGTGGCACATGGGCTTAGTTGCTCTGCGGCATGTGGGATCTTCTCAGACCAGGGCTTGAACCCGTGTCCCCTGCATTGGCAGGTGGATTCTTAACCACTGCACCACCAGGGAAGTCCCCAAGACATGCTATTTTTTTTATATGTGAAAGAAGTAAATTTATCCAGAATTACGTTAATAAATAACATTATATATAAATAGCACCTTATATGTATGGCTTTTTATTTTGCAGAGTACTAAGATATATACCGTCCTTCTCAATAAATCATTGAAGTAATTCTGGTGAATTGGCATTATAATCATTACGATTGCAGAGGCCATTTTCAAGGCTCAGAGAGACTTGGTTCCTTGACTAATGTTTCACAGCTATAAAGTGATAAAACAGACTTGAACCCAAACCTTCTGACTCTAAGCCACAGTTCTCCAATGAACAGGAAAAATGGCATTTCTAAAGATGTGACCATTTTGAGGTTATTTTATATGTGATGCTTCAAACTCTGCTAGGTAATCCAAGTAAGACTAGTTTTTTTCTCCTTTCATGTTTCTATCTTCTACCTCCCTTCTCTGAACCCCTCACATAACCAGTAACCTGAATGCTAAGCCCAATCACAATAAATGGTTTAATATGTTGATTTCTATGTGCCTGACTGCAGTGTGCATTAAATAAAACCACTGCCATGCCATTGAACTATTTGTTACTCAAATTCCTATCCCTTCTTTCTACTTTTAAAAATAAAATCCTGATGCCATTTTTATCATGTGAGTCTCTGTTTTAAAATTCACGCTCTGCTCTGTGCCATATCCCACCCCCTAATCAGGGTGAATCTGATGCACAGAGGGTATGGGATTCTGGCCCAGGGAGGGCTCAGGTGAGTGACAGGAGTATTCTGGGATTTGTGCTCCTGAGATGCAAGGCCAGGCCAGCTGCAGAGCAAGAGGGAAACAGCACGGGCCACTGCCAGCAGGCGAAGGACAATGGGTTGAATGTGTAAACATTACTGACAGTCAGACTGGGAGTGGTGGGCAGATAAAGGAAAAGGAAAGAAAAACAGCCAAAAGAATGCATGCCACAAGTTCCTGGACCAGGAGGCTGAGGATTTTGTAGCTTTCCAACTTGGTTTCCACAGACCTGAGTTGGTTTGCGAGATCAAGGTTAAAAAACAGAGGGGAAATGCTCTCATTCAAGTGAATCATATGCCATGAAAGCATGTGACTCTGCTTTAAAAATAGCGAGGAGAAAGAAAACATTTCAAAATGTGCTTTCTCAAGAACCTCCAAATTAAAATGAGAAAAAAAAGGGTCATGTGCAAATAGTCTGAATTTTAGCATTAATACAATTAAATGGAAATTTGATTATGCTGTGTTACAGCTACACATAATGTTCTCAAGCATAACTTTGGCAAATCTGTTAATTCCACTAGTGATTAGATATGTGCATTTCAACACATCTTGCTGCCCTTTGAAATCTAGTACAATCAAGATGTTAGATTGTAAGTTATTTTCTGGTTATTAAGATGTGTTTCAACCCTCATCTTTAATCAGCTGAAGATTTGCAAGATGGCTTTGATACGCACATGGGTGTGTGTGTGTGTGTGTGTGTGTGTGTGTGTGTGTGTGTGTGTGTGCGTGGTGCACACCCCAACTTGATGAGCTGTCACTCTCATCTCCTGGGTCTCAGGATGTACCCTCCGGTATATGTTGTTAATAAGGAATCTGCGTTGAGTTTCATTCATTTAAAACAGGGGATGGGGGTTGGAAAGGCTCTTCGCATCTCTAAATCCTGGCGGGGAGCCCCGAGGCTGGGCCCTTCCTGTCAGTGTCTATACAGGAAGGTGGAACTCAGTGAGGCGGAGGAAGGCAGCCAGTTGGTAGACAACGCCTGGATGCCCTCTGACCCTCAGGTTAAACTGCTGTCTGGGCGGCTCAGTCTGGTAAGTCAAGTTCCAGGGAGGGAGAGCTGCCAGTTATCTGTCAGCGCGCCGAGACGTGGACTGCATCACAGGGAGGCACGAAGACGAAATCTTCCTGATGGCCTTCTCTCTCAGGCCCCCTGCTCTCCCCCCGTTGCAGAGCCCAGGCCACCCCAGTGGACACAGTTTAGGGAATTTCCAAATGACCCAGGAATCGATGACTTCTCTGGACATTCCAGGGAGAGTCAAGGAGGTAATGTATTTACAGAACATTGTATTTCAGGCCTTCGTGTGGTTATCGAAGCTGAGAGGACGGTGATGCATATTCCCCCAAAGTGCGGCCGTCACCATAAAGAACTCTGCAATCCCGTGATTTAAATAAGTGGTGTCGAGAGCCTTGACCGGGGATCTTAGTCTGGGATGAAGGGAGGAATGGGAGACATAGTTGTCTTCCCAGACCGGGACACGAACCCGCGTCCCCTGCGTCGGCAGGCGGACTCTCAACCACTGCGCCACCAGGGAAGCCCTGACATAGTTGTTTTATATTTAAGATGCCACAAGGACATACATAAAGAAAAAACAATTTGGTAGAGAGTAGCAGAGACAACGAGACAGAGAGAGACAAAGGGAGAGAGATATATACAAAAAGAAGAGAGAGAGAGACAGAGAGATTGACCCAGAGACAGAGAGAGACAGAGACGTACACACTCAGAGGGAAAGAGAAACAGAGTGAGGCAAAGAAAGAGAGACAAAAAGAGGACAGCAGTAAAAGAGCACGAGACATACAGACCTCCAGACAGAACAGAAGACACGGAAAGACACAGACAAAGCTGCAGAGTTTGTTATGGGAGAGACCTTTTGGGCTCTGGAATGGAAAAAGAGCGTGGCCATCTGGAAAGCAGGGCTTTAGCCGCAGGGTTGTTGGTCCGGAGGGAATGGTTGGTCACCAGCCCTTGGCTTGGGGCTCCCCTAAGAATGGAGATCCAAGGCAGGATTGGGAAAGGAGTTAAGGGGTGGCCTGGACAGGCAGAGAAACAGAGGTGGAAGGAATGAGAATTCCTTCTGGCCGAGCTGGAGGCACATGTACTGGCTTTTTCTCTCCCATCAGCCCTGCCTCTCTTCTCCCCAGAGGCCCACCCTTCTCTTTCCTCTCCTTCCCTCCTCCCCTCCATCGGTCTGTTCCTCTCTTCCTCATCCCTTCTTCTGTGAAGGCTCTCCCTGCTAGTATTTTTTTTTTTTTTTTTTGCGGTACGCGGGCCTCTCACTGTTGTGGCCTCTCCCGTCGCGGAGCACAGGCTCTGGACGCGCAGGCTCAGCGGCCATGGCTCACGGGCCCAGCCGCTCCACAGCATGTGGGATCTTCCCGGACCGGGGCACGAACCCGTGTCCCCTGCATTGGCAGGCAGACTCTCAACCACTGCGCCACCAGGGAAGCCCCTTGCTAGTATTTTTATTCATTCTCCATTCACTCACTCATTCTACACATATTCACTGAGGACCTACTATGTTCTACAATATTTTTGCAACACTGGGAATAAATCAGTGAAATGAACCTAGTGGGGGATCTCCTTAATTAAGGGCTTTACTATCTGGATCCCCAAGCATCCCAAGTGATGGTCACCAGGATCACGATGCATAAAATGTAGGGACAGAAAAGTGGAGCCAGAAACTGAGGTGTTGAAAGAAGGCGGCCAGGTGGTGCTCCCAGTGGATTTGCCCATGTGGTACCTGCAGTGCTTGCCATCAAGGGAGTGATGCCTCTTCCCACTTCCAGACCGGATGGCTGGTGAGTTTCATTCACCCATGTACCAGGCACTTATTAAGCATCTACTATACACCAGGACCTGGGTCAGATGCTTCATGGGGTTTGGAGTTAGCAAGTCCAACATAATGGGATCTTAAAGTTTGGGTTCTTCCACTCTTCCCCTTAATTAATGATGTGCAGGAAAGTGGGCAGACGCTGAAGAGATGAGCAGGTAACTAAGTCAAAATCAAATGTTGTTTGTTTGTGACTCATCAAGGACAGACTTCCAGGCAGTGCTGACCTTGTCCCTTTATCCAAGGCCATCATGCTGCGGAATGTTTTGGTTAAATGCCCACTGTCCTCAGAAGAGACTCAGTGACCTCAGTCAGTGTTTGTACAAAGTCACACTTCTTAGTAAAGTGCAGCCAAATTATGCAGAAGACGAGTGTTGAAAAACTCTGGTGTGGTCCCTCACTGATGGCTAAGATCAGAGCCGCTGGCTGCCTGCCTTCCAGAGTCACTGAAGCTCTTTGACAAGAGCCCATCAGAGCATAGAAGTCAGAGCAGGCAAGATAACCCTTCGCTTCCTGGACACATTGTCCTTTTCACAATCATGTAGCTTTCACTTAAGCTCTGTTTAGACTTGGAGTTAAGGGCTGTGGTGTGGCCTTGACGTAGCTCCCATTGTGGTCTTCTGGAATATGGAAAAAATCACAGTTCAGTAGGTGGTGCTGTTTCCCTTTGCCTGAACCTCAGATCGGACCCTGGCCTTGAATGAGGGCAGCCTCAGGGTTGGAGAGATCACTTGTTATGTTACAGGAAACTCTAAATGTCACTGCAACATAAAAGAATGTGTGCTGTTTTATTAATAAGGATTTTAGGTACAAATTCAGCCAAATTCACCATTTTCCATGTTCTTCTAGAACTATTTACTTATGTCACACCGTTATTTACTTATGCATTGACTTATTCAGGCCATAAATATATGCTGAGTGGTTCTTCTGTGCAAGGGAATATGTGGGATTCTTTCTGAGATTCAGAAGAACAAAGAAAATATATAAAATGTGATTTTTCTGCTACCTACAGTATTCAAACATAGTAACAAAATATATTAGTTGAGTACCTACCATATGGTGGATACCAAGTGTTTGATATATATTATTCCTAATCTTTTAAGAATTTTCACTTTCCAGATTTGCAAATGAAATTTAAATTAGAAAAAATTTGGAATAGTAAATGATTTGCCCAAGATCGCACAGTTATCGAGTGGCTAAAATGGAGTTTGAGGCCAAGTCTATGACCTTAAATTTCATTTCGTTTCCATTGCAAGAAGATTATAGGGCCAGGACTGCAGTGGGGCAAGTGAGGTGGCAGCTACGGTCACTCACACCCTGATAAGATGTAAGCAAAGATGAAGGACACATACCAGTTCAAAGCAGAGCCCCTGGAGCCTACCTGGCTGGCTTCCCATCCCAGTGTCACCTTTAAATACCTGTGTAAGCTTGAGACAGATGACTTGATCTCACTGTATCACATCTGTAAAATGGGGATAATAATAGTACACGGCTCCCAGAGTTCTGGTGGGGAGTGAATGCAAACAAATGTATATAAAGTGCTTAGAGTCGTGATTAACACATATATAAGCACTAGATGTTTCTATTATTGTACTGCAATAATGACATTAAAAAACTCTATGTGAGATGCCATTTAGGAGTTCAGAGGGGAAAGAGGGTGCTTCTAACTGGAGTAATTTTGGAGGTTGCATTTGGGTCTTGATTGGATTGAAGAATTTTGACAACTGCAGGTAATAATATTTGTAGCAACAATAACCTTGCTTTAGTCACTCCTTACTTTATGCCAAGTGCTCTGCTAACTTCTTTGTATTTATTTTCTCATTGAATCCTTGCAAGAACTCTATGATGTAAATACTCTTATTAACATTTTGAACTGAGTCAGTGCTTTCTCTGCCCAAGATCACCTCGCTGATAAGTAGTGGGACAGAAATTCAATTCCAGGTCTGCCTGATGCCCAAATTCATGCTCTTAACCCTTGGGGCAGCACCATGGGGTAGAGTGATTTAGACAGGGCATGAGGTGAAGGTAGCCCCACCAAGGGCAGACACGCTTGGCCTATTTGGAGACAATGAGGAATCCACGTTAGCTTCTGTGACTGCCTTGGGGAAAAGATTTGAGAGCTAGGACAAGCTAGAACTTGAACCTGAAAGTCCTTCAAGGACAGGCTGAAAAGTTTGGATATCACTTGGTGCTGACTGGGGAAAAATATTGATTTGAAGATTTGGAATAACAAATGTGTTTGTCACATACACTTATATAATAATTGAGAAAGAGCTTGGATGACCTATAGTTTGTTCAGATTTACATTTTAGAAATGGACAATTTAGAATTAAATCCTCCTACAATCTTGTATTGTTGAAATTATAGGGCTATTTGTATCTATCCTAGAAGAGGCTGTTTGTCATTTTAGATGAGTTAAGGAAAAGGTCCTAAAGAAGTAAGGAATTTTTAAAGTGCCAACTGGTTATATTGAATTACCTGCTTTCAGCTCTTCATTTCCACCTCTTTCATTAATTCAAATGCATGGAACCACCTAGGGAAGCATTTTGAAAATGCAACCAGGTATTCTTGAGTGAGAGTATGCAATAGGAAGTTTCTATAGATCCCAAAGAAAACTGTGCTCTGAACGTGGAATTTCACTCTAAATTGAGACCTCATTATTATCCAGAAAGATCCAACGGCCATGCTTTTTCTTGAATACTTAAATACCTGCACCTCTCTTCACCCTCATCTCATACTATATAACAGGGTGCAAGGGATTTCTGCTTTTCTTGGCTGTTCTAAATTCATCTCGCCTTATACCCGGAGCACTGCTAGTCAATGGCAGCAGACAGGCACCCAGCCTCTTTCAGCAAACAATGTTGGAAAAGAGAGCTCCTAGCTATAGTGATTGTGGTTTATTTATTGTTTTAATGAGTCTTTGCTGTGTAACCACAACACCATAATGACCCCGGCCACACCTCAAGAAAAGGAAGTTCCCGTAATCCTCTCCTCACTCATCTTTTCATGTTGCTGGAAGTCAGCTCCTCTTGGCTGCCTGCTGCATGGGCTTCCGGAGTTTGCTGGGCCTTTGTTCTTATCAGTGATGCCCTCCTGTCTCCCATCCCTCCCTCTCCCCGCTTCCTTCTTCCTCCAGACTGCGAGGCCTCAAGTATCAAGCCCAGAAAGCCAAGGGGAGCGAAATGAATACCGTTTCTCGGACCTGAACCATTGTGTCCAGCAATGCTGGTCAGGAAAAGGCGGCAGGCAGGCTACTGGAATGCCAGGGTCCCCCTTTCTCCTCCTGCCTTTGTCAGTCTTAAATAGAAACAGATACATTTCACATGATTTCCCCAGGAGACCACAGTTATTAAGAAAGTGCCAATGGTATATTTAAGAGGAATAGCACTGAGTGAGGAAGTGTGCCTGTGAATTGACATGAAATTGTACAGTGGGATTTCATGCACTTAGGGGAAAATTTGTTCTTTGATTTCAGAGAATAAGGTAGAGTGTCTGCAAATAAAGAACACGGACTCGTGTCCCAGGTTTTCCATCTCTTTTGCGACACCACCAGGTGACTTTTGATAACTCCTTCTGTGTTGCTTTCTTTGGGGTATCCCATCTTGCACAGCGCCCTGTGGCGTTCAGTTTAGTTCATCCACTTTGCCTGGGCGGCTCAGGGTAGTGGTGAGAAACAAGATTCAGAGTTGTTTGAACTTGAATCTCAATCTCACCATTCTCTAGTGTGTGCTCTGGGTGCAAGTCTTGTAACTCCTCTCAGCATCAGTTTCCTCCACTGTGCAACAGGTAGAAGTATGCCTATGACATAGACATTTCATGGTAATTAAATAACGCAACATATATAAAATATCAGGTAGGTGGTAGTGTTGTAATGATAACTGTTCTCCTTCTGTCCCTTTTCCTCCTTCTTCTGCTTTTTCTTCTTTTTTTTTTTTTTTTGTAATTCGGGGAACTGTAGAGCATAAGGGTTAGTTCTGAGTCCTGTTATGAGGAGGTTTCAGCTGACTGTGACCTTGTTTGGCATGGTCATATGCACAGCGGCTTGGCTTTCCAATTAGACCTTCTCAAATGGATACAGAGGTTCGTTGGTGTCATGAATGCAAAAGGAACTATAAATATAATGCAAGTCTGATTATTTGACAGTTTTTCAATCATTAGAGCTTCAACCAGGCTCTGAGTCCCCTTTCCTATATACATACAGTGGCTAAGGGCTCAGAGGATGGAAGGTCAGACATTTCTTTGAAACACTGTGATTTGGAATGCAGAAGTGAAGCAGCTACCGCTGATCACAATGGTGCCATTCTGTCTGTTTACTGAAAGCTAGGCTTTTTCAGAAAGAAATGTTATGCTAAGAAGGGTAACATTCTACCAATTTGAGTCAGAAAAACAAAACATTGAACTTTCTTCATTTTCTTTCTTTCAATACGTATTTATTGTACATCACTTACATGTTAGACACTGGTAAAAGAGCAGAAAGCAAGATAGCCACAACCTTTGATTCAGTATCTGTGGTGGCTTCATGATGGCCAAGGATTTTTCGACACTGAGATTGTGTTTGAATCTGGGCTGGCTCTGTGACTATCTTGGCCAATAGTAATGCTCTGTCAGTGTATAGGTTCCTGGGGCTGCTGTAATAAAATATCACAAGCTGTTAGCTTAAATAATAGACATGTACTCCCTGGAGATTAAAAGTCCAAGATAAAGTGCTGGCTTGGATTGATTCCTTCTGAAAACTTTGGGAGAGATCTACTCCTCCATCCTAGTGTCTGCTGGTTTGCTGCCAACCTTTGGCTTGTACCTGCATCCCTCCAATCTCAGCCTTTATCTTCACAAGACATTTTCCCTGTGTGTCTTCATATTGTCTTCTCTTTGTGCATGTCTGAGTCCCTGTCCAATGTCCCCTTTTTATGAGAATGCCAGTCATGTTGGAAGCAAATCCGCCTGAATAACCTCATCTTATCTTGACTATATTTGCCAAGAGTCTAAATAAGGTCACATTCTGAGGAACTGGTGGTTAAGACTCCAATACATCTTTTGCTATGGAACACAATTCACCCCATAACAGTCAGTATTTGAGCCCAGGTCATAAAAGACTGACCACTTCTACCTCCTATCTCTTGGAAACCAGCTACCATATTGTGAGGAAACCCAATGGCCTCATGGAGAGGCCCATCTGGAGAGGAACTGGGCACTCCTAGCCAACAGCCTTGACTTGGTTCCCCAGCATCAACTTGCCAGTTGTGAGTGAGCCATCTTGGAAGCTGGCTCTCCAGTGGAGCTAACACAATGGACCCTGTGGGGAGCTGACATGTGCTGTTGCTGGTGAGCCTGCCCCAAATTGCATATTTGTGAGCCAAATAAATGCCTGTTTTTGTTTTAAGGTACAAGTTACATAAGCATAGCTAACCATAACAATATCTTTGAAAGGAGACATTAAACAAGTAGTTATTTGTGCTAAGTGTTAGAAAGGAGACACACAAGACCCCCAGGGGAGAGGAAATAAGAAAGCTAACCTGGTCTTGTCCTGGTCTGTTCTATTGCTAAGTAAATACTCTTGTCTGTGTGGGTCAATTGGAGGTGCTTTCCTTGTATGAAATTCCCCCAAAAAGGCATTTGTTCCGGCCACCTGACTTTCTGAAATGCATTTAATTTGAAAACACCTTCGCCCTCTTTGCATCTGTGTTTCCCTTTTGGGAAGTAGGGAGGGTGGGAGAGCACGTCCATGAATGATGGTAGCACCCATCCAAAGTGAAGTCCATTTACTTTCATCTCCTTTCATAATGGCACAGAAAATGGAGCATAAAAATATCCTGTGGAAGGTTAAGTGCTCTATACTAAATGTGGAGTATCTGGAAGAGGTAATGAAGCGAGCGTCAGAGTGAACAGGGAGGGGTGAATTTTTTTCCTCTATTATTGTTCAAACAAAGCTATGTAATACAACATTTACTATTAAAGGGAGGTTGAACCGCAGGTAGGCATGGATGACCTCTTTTGACAGGACTCCCTATAAAATTAGATAATCCGGAGAGGTAGCCTGCTATCAGTGGACCAGAACAAGGTTATCTTGCCTACAGAGAAAACCTGAGGCCAGGCTATTTGTAGTCCAAGTCTGGGGTGAGGGATGAGTGGAGTTGGATGGAGCCGGGTCCAGGAGCCATTCTGATCAGTTTTATGGTGGGAAAGCTGCTTAAGGAGCCTGGGCTATGTTTAAGAACCCAGATGATCCAGGCTTGGAGTAGCATTAGAACTCTAAACCTGGGGTCCTTGACTCATTCACTTATTAAATGCCTTACATGTGCCAGGCATTGTTAAGGCATTGAGGGTGCATCAGAAAACTAAAACCTTTTCATGGGACAAAGGAAGAGACACAATGTGCACGTAACAAAAAAACATGTATGTGTATAATTTTTGATGGTGATAAACTAGAGGATTGAAGTTGATTGTCAGTTCCTTTATTCAAAGATCTCACATTCAAACCCTGATATTTCCTTGAGACATGAAGAATAAAGGCCAAATGACTTCTGGTGGCATTTAAGATCCTGCACAATCTAGCTCTTGCTACTTTTCCCAAATTATTTTTCTTTCTCCTTCCCTTTTCCCCAGGACACATCTACATGCTTCTAACTTGTGAGGGGGTTCAGAGTACAGTCTCTGGAGTCAGACTGCCTGGGTTCAAATCCCAGCCCTGGTAGTCACTAGTTGTGTGACCTTAGGCAAGTTACCCAACCTCTCTGAGCCTTAGCCTTGACTTCTATAAAATGACTAAGGTGTGACTGCTATCTCCCAGGGTGATTGTGAGAATCAGATGAGATCATGGTCTTGAGAGAACAGTGGCCTTGAGATAAGACTTGCTTCCTGCTGTTAATGACTGTATTATATACCGTGTCTGTGTGTATACATGTGTGCATATACATACATAATCCAATCATGACCCTATTCTAAGTCAGGATATAGTCATCTTAATGCCACATCATTAGACTTGGACTGTGCCTGTTTTACTCTTCATGCACCCTCGATAGATGCTGAATAAAATATACTCAACTCACTGGTGTGTTTTGCATCAGATGGTAGCAGTCCTTAACTAGGAGGATGCTGTTTCCCAGGGCTCGGAATGGGTAATTAGGAGCCTGTCAGTGCGAAGCCGTGAAGTACTGCACTCTTCAGCTTTCAGAACTGCAGTTGAGGGCCGTGTTATGAGATCTGTGTGTGCCACTTGGCAATATTAGAATTCCGAGACAGGGTGATCTTTAAAGATTTCCTCCGCTTGCAGCTGGGTGGAGAGGTGGCCTGGACTGCTCCAGAAACAGTGCCGGGCCTTTTATCATTTATATATCATTCCAGCAGGAGCAGAAAAAAGGGACAAAATACTGAAAATAAAAGTTAATTAAAAAATAAAATCAAGAGAAATGTCTCTCAGAGGCCACCTCTGTTACAGAGACCACCTGTCATTAAGCATTTTCCTGTCTATAAACTCGAGATTGGAAGCCAATCGACTCTTGTGGTGTTTAATTTTTAATGCCTCCTGTCTGGTCTCTGAGGTAGTTGTTATAGTCAGAGGCTGTCGTGCAGATAGGTACCTGGCCTGGAGAAAAAGTGAGCGATTCCTCTGCTGGAACTGACATCCACTGGGGGAAACCTGCTGTGGGTTATTCTCCTCTCACATACCCCCTCCCTGGGAATTTGCTTTTCCAATGATGCTAGTCTGTCCCTTCATTGTGGGTGAATTAGTATGATCAGAGAGGAAGGGAATGTCCTTGGGAAAAGGGAAGTCAAGTGTAGCTCTCCAGCAACACAGCATCTTGTAATTCAATTCTCTCCATCTTTCCAGTTCCTCAGGTCCCTCATTCAATATGAATTTATTGAGCATCTATATGTGTCATGCCTTGTGGTAGGGATGGAGATGGAGGCAATGAAGACGTCTGGTCAGAGAAAAATCTCTGTTCTGTTGACCCAGACATTCTACTGAGAGAAAGGTGAGAATAAACACTTCAACAAACGAGGATGCTGGGTCATTTTAGATGGTGATAGTGCAGGGAAAAGAAAAGTTGGTGATGTGGTGCCCTGGGAAACAGGCTCCCTGACGAGGTCATGGTCGAGCAGTAAGTTGAATGGAGAAAGAGTCAGTGATGTCAGAACTACAGGGAACGGTGCTCCAAGCAGAGGGAACAGCAAAGGCAAAAGCCCTGAGTTGGAGATGAGCTTAGCTTCTTTGAGAAATAGATGGTCACTGTCCTGAGAGAAGGGAAAGCAGGAAATGATGAAAGATCAGGCAATTGAAGCAACCTGGGAACTTTAGGGAACCTGTGAAAAGAGGGAGGATTTGGCCTATGGATTAGGTTTCAAACCTGCGATCAAAACATCCAGGTAGTCTCATTCTGGAAAAAGTGAAACGAATGTGAATGAGGTGGATTAGCTCAGCCAGGCTTCCTAAAAATGAGAAATGACTGCCCTGTGGCCCTGCTGCCTGAGTCTCTGCTCAGGACCCATCCCTTCTGCCTGTAGGAACACACTGGTCTCCCAGCCAGGAGCTCTTCTTTCACTCGGGGCCCCAGTATTCCATTCTTTGACTGCTTCACTGTCAGCTTCCTAAAATGTACCCCAGGATGCCTGTCTCCTGCTCAACAGTGCCCTTCAGATTTCATCATGAAGTTCCAGTGCTTGAAATCCTGCCCAACAGGACACTACGGTCTGTTCCTTGCCCACCCCAGATTCCACAGGGCTGTTCATCATTTCCCCTCAAGCACGGGTGCTGGTGGGGCACCTAAATGCCTCGTGGGCTCCCAGCATCTGCACCTGGACTCTCCTTTCTGCCTGGAACGCTCACCCTCTCCCTCAACATCTGAGAGATGCTTTCTTATCCCTCGCAGGTCAATCCAAGCTGCCATCAACTCCTCTTGGGAAACCGTCCCCATCTTCCAGTCTGATATAAAGATCTTTCCTCTTCTGGAAGGAAAACCAGGTTAGGTGAAATGTTGGACTGGAGAAAAGGTAGAGGCCCAGCAAACTTCGGAAGGCAGCATATTTCAGCAGAGAAAATCGCAATGCAAAGGCCGGAGTTGGAAGTGAACTTGGTCAGGTGATTTCCAGTTTGCCTCCTACGATCTAAGCGTGCTGGGCTCCTGGGGGCGGGGTGGGCCTATAGCTCATTGAATTTTATGCCTCCCCCAGTCCTTGCCATTCACGATCAGAGTTTACCTTATTTCTGAGCTAGGATTTTGAATATCTTTGAAATAATTTACAGGGGAGAAGCAAAACCTGCAGTACATTTATTAAGTGACAATATTAAAATGAATTCGACTGTAGTTTCTATCATGAGAGTCATAAATAGCATTTAATGTTTATAATCTCTTTTTAGAGGGCTTTAACGTTGTTGTTCAGGAATGTTTATAAAGTGAAAAAGAATGCCTGGTTGTATGAGTGTGGGAAGCTATTTCAGAGGGACCCGGAGAGATTTACAACACTCCCTGTTCCTGCCCTAATTAAGGCATTCGTTACTGTGTTTTAATAGCTCTGAGGTGTCTTATACTCCAGGTAGCTGGGTTTATAAACAGCTTTTCCTCAAGAGGAAAAGGGAAGCCTTCCAAATTATAAATTGTAACTTCTCCAGGGCAGGATGATGACATAACTTCCTCATTTACTGTCCTTAGCAGCTGGGGCCCTGCCCCAGATCTGCTGAACCCAAACTTGGCTGAGGGGACCAGCAAGGTGAGTGGTGACACAGCCCGCAGGCCACTGTGATGCCCACTCAAGTGTGAGGACCACTGAGATAAGGTTTTCGTTGCATCTCCACAGGCCTCTCATTCTGCTGGCTCTTTGCTACTCCAAGTATGGTCCAAAGACCAGAAGCATGCAGGTCATTGGAGAAGCTTGTTAAAGGACTTTCAGCTGTCACTGAGCCCTGCTGAAACAGGGTATCTCAGACTCATCATCTCATTGAATTCTCAGCACTAACCTTTGTGAGAGGTATGACTCTCACTGCGGAAATCTTTGCAATATGTTTTATTCTTAAATCACTCTTTGGCTTTTAACTACATTTTCTTCTTCAGTGTGCTATTTCCAGCGTCTCAGCAGCAATTCCCCTTTTCACAGTAAAGCTTCACTTTAACCTCATGCCCTCCATATGCTGAACAAACTTTCATTGACTTGACTTCTTTTTCCTCCCAAATCTCCTCTGTCATTCTCCCTTCCATCACCAAAGGGCTGTGTACCAAATCTCCGGATGGTACCATTTAAGTGCACCATCCAATTACTCAACTCCCATAGTTTGGGCATTTAGAGTTGTCTTTTCCATGATCTCTGTGGTAGGAGGCTTCCAAAATAGTTCTCAGTGATCCCCATCTGCTGATACACACGCCCTTGTGGAGTCCTCTCCCTTGAGTTTGGCTGGACTTTGTGCCTTGCTTTCCATGAACAGATGATGGCAAATGTGATGGGATGTCCTTGTGAGGCTAGGTTATAAATGACTGACTTCCGGCTTGCTCACCTTCTCTCCCAGGCTTTTCTTGGGTGGCTCACGCTGACGAGCTGAGCTGCCACGTTATGAGCTACTCTATGGAGAGGTCTGCTCGTCGAGGGTCAGAGGGCTGCCTCCGGCCAACAGCCAGTAAGGAGCTGAGGCTTCAGTGTAAGATCTCACAGGGAACTGCATCCCACCAACAGCCACTGAATCGGCTTGGAAGCGGATCGACTCCTCTGCTGAGCCCAGAGACTTCAGCCCTGGCTGACACCTTGGCTGCAGCCTGGGAGAGACCAGAGCCAGGTGATCCAGTTAAGTCACATTCGGTTGCCTGACCCACAGACGCTGTGCAATAATAAATGTCCTTATATAAGGCCACTACATTTGGGGGTGATTTGTTATGCAGTCATTGATAACTAATATAATCTCCCTCAGTTGTGGTTGTCTAGGTCTAGCTTGTAGGACTGATGGAAGTTGCTCTGAAACTACACAGAAAAATCTAGTGCAGGAAAGACTGTAAATATTCACCAAATCTGGTTTTCCTCCCCTTCCTATGTACAATGTAAACCACATTTCCCAGTTCACTTTGAATCCAGATGGAGGAGGACCCTGATAAAAAAGTGGCAGATGCACACAGCCTGGTTTTGGAAACACGACATTTTAGGAGATCCCTTCAGGCTTTTATTCTTGGCTTGTCGGCTGGTTGGATGCAGAAGACCCAGGACAGGACTTTAAGGAAGACTCAAAGGATATTGAGCTGATGAAAGGAATGTGGTCCTAAGTGACCACTTTGATGAGAGTCTCCTAGGAGGAAATTGCCAACCAGGAGCATTCATAGTGGACACTGTGGGAGCAAGAATCAACCTTTGTTGCATTTAGCCCTAGAGATGCAGGGCTTTTTAGTTACACAGCTCACCTAGCCTACCCTGACCAAAACTTACCTATCTTATATTTTTGGTCGATTTCATTTGCTTTGTACCTCTTATATTTTAATGTCAGTTTATTGTGTTTCAATCTCTTAAACACAATTGACCTCTGGTATACTTTAGGAAACATTCATTTATTTGCCTTGCAAACATTTATTGGTTGCCAGACAGCAGGCTTCTATTGATAAAAGGACACAGATTTTGCCCTTAAAAAAAATTCCTAATGAATTAGGAAAATATACACAAAACGAAGCAATTGAATTGAAATATGATAGGTATATACTCATGGACATTGTTCAAATACCCTTTACACATTAAGCACTGCCTCCTCACTAATTTTTCAATAGCATGAGCACTTAAAACCTTCTTCAACACATTTATTAAATATCTATTGCGTGTGCAGGTAGGAAATTGTGGCTGTTTTGGATCCCACTAAATTTGGATCAAATAGAAGTATTTGTATGAAGGAGACAAGAAGTGAAGTCACAGAAGGAAACCATGCCTAGATATTTGAAATTTATTCAGTAGGTGCTAGGGAACCATTGATGGCTCTAGAGGGAAAACACAGGATCAACTTTTATTTTAGGAAGATTTAGTAGGCAGAGGTAGGCAGTGTGTCCTAGAAGAGGGGACGCAACATGCTTTCAGGAAGACTAGGTTGGAGGCTCAGTGCATGGGAGATCAGGCATGAATCAACAGAGTCCTGCCTGAGGGCAGTAGGAGAGGAAATTAATGGATAGAAGTTAGCTTTGAAGGAAAAATCCATAAATCTGGCTGAGAGAAATTACCCCCACATTATCTGAGAACATGGCTTGATATTTAACTTTATTTCTTCCATTTGTATTTAGGTTGCTGTGTGTGTGTGTATGTGTGTGTGTTATCATTTTCACAATATAAAATTGCACTATATCTAGGAAAGACACTATTTCTAATAATGTCACATTGAACTGTGTTTTGCTTTTATCCTATATTTTATATTTAAAATAAACAATTCAGACTTCCCTGGTGACACAGTGGTTAAGAATCTGCTTGCCAATGCAGGGGACATGGGTTCGATCTCTGGTCCAGGAGTATCCCACATACTGCAGAGCAACTAAGCCCATGTGCCACAGCTACTGAGGCTGTGCTCTAGAGCCCGTGAGCCACAACTACTGAGCCCACGTGCCACAACTACTGAAGCCCGTGTGCCTAGAGTCCATGCTTCACAACAAGAGAAGCCTGTGCACCTCAATGAAGAGTATTCCCTGCTTGCTGCAACTAGAGAAAGCCCGCACACAGCAACAAAGACTCAACACAACCAAAAATAAATAAATTAATTAATAATAAATAAATTTATAAAAAAATAAAATAAAATAAACAATTCGACCATATACGATTTCTCCCGTATTGCTTAGGGAGAATTAAAAACATAACCTTTATATAAATTTTTGGTGTGACATTATGGGAACAACTCTAGACTATGTAAGAAAAGGCTAAGAGTCAGTTTAGAAGTTGAAGGATTTCTCTAGAGAGAGAGAGTGGTGTCTATTCCCTGTGATTCCCAACCTCACCCTTTTAGAGGAGGGTGTGTCTTTCCATTTTTCTTGGGCTAATTGGTAGGTACCTTAGGAGAACCACTTGGAAAGTCTGACCTGTTCCCACTGATGAGTAGGTGTGGGTATTGGAAGTGGGGACAGATATTTGATTCTCAGATGGATGCCAGAGATAGTGATGCCCTTACAGGGCATTAAAGTTAAGAGACCAGGCTGTATTGGGAGGTGTCTATGCTCTGAGATTGGCTGGGCCCATGAACTTGAAATCCTCAGAGGGTGGCAAAGGCCTCTTGGAAAGAAGCAGAACTGAGTCCAGCTGAGAGAGCTCCAACCAAGAAGACTATGGGAGGGGACTTAGGAGTGGAACCATGGAAACAGGACTACTGTTGACTTTAAGTGTCCATCTGAAGGAGGCTTTGTCCATATCAAGGGAACTGGGGACTAAAGACCATGAACAATAAGGAGGTGTCTGAAGATCCCCCGCCCCAAGTGGTCCTATGAGAAAAAGATTCAGCATCTGGTTTCCGCCACACCCAGAAGCCATCAAAGTCAGCTTTCAACAGTGCCCAAGATAGAAGCCTTTTCCTGCACCTCACCTCTCCTCCTTACTGGAGGGTCCTAACAAGGAAGAACAAGTGATAGAGAAAGTGGCTCAAGGAAGAGGAAAATCTGACCCTGACTTCTTTTCCTCTGCAAGTTCCCTTGCCCAGGGATTGAATTCTGAGCCAGACGAAGAGAGAGTTTTTCAATGCATTGGGCGTGGAAGTTTGAAGTGGTCCTGGGCTTGATATTCTATTACTCAAAAGTGACCAGATGATTTATTCACTGAGGAGTGATGACTAGAAAAGCTTTGGGTCCTGCTCAAGTTTACAAGCAGGTAGGGAGGTTTGGGATCCCAGAATGGCTGTGCCAGGGCTCTGGGGAGAAAAGATCAAATACTTCCTCCTTATAACCACTGAGCCCTCAAAAAACAGGCCTGGATAACTGTGTTTTCTGCCTTCTCTGGTTGGGTCTGACTCAGGAAGTGACTAGTTAGTCGAGATTTTATAAGCTCTTCAAATTTAAATTTCCTCCCCCAATTTCATCCCTAGCCAGTGCCACAGTGAGCCATTTTGGAGCCCAAGATAAAGGGGAAAATTAGTAGTACTGATCCTGTGTTTAGTTAAAATTTTGATTGTTGGTCATGGATTTTTGCATTAATTCTGACTTTCTAAAATATTGCATTAAAATATTACTTATCTTGATTACCTAGTTTTGGGGCATCTCTTGAATTGTATGCCCAAGGCCAGTGCCTCCCTCACCTCACCCTAATCCCAGTCCTGTCTCTGCCCCACCTTCCCCAGTTCAACCCCATTATCACAGGCTTCCATCCTGTAGGGAAGGAGGAAATAGGGAAAACCCTTAGGATGAGGAATAGTTTCCTGCAAAAACTTTCCGTTCTGTAGTCAGATGTCTCAAACCCCAAAGAGGCAACTTCTGGACTCTTGGTGCCCCAGACCAAACTGCTAAAATCTGAAGGTTATGTGTCTGCTAATGGGGAATATACATTGTTCCCATTTCCTGTCTAGACCACTGTTTACAGAGAACTGCAGCTGCCTCCAGGGTCTCCAATGTGCTTGTTTAATGGAAGTATTTATAGACAACCAGGATGCACAAATCCAGTCCTGCAAAGCCATTACATCTTGAATGTGCTCTCTCCTGGTGTTTGGAAGAGGGAGAAACTTGAAAAGTTTTTTCTTTGGGGGGGGGAGGGTCCTCTCCTGGTATAATTGAGTAGTTAAGAGTTTAGTTAGAAGCGAGGCTTTGATCTCCATTTCTGTCACATTCCCATTGTGCAACCTTACTTCCCATTCCAAACCTCAGTTTACTCCTCTGTAAAATAGCACCTCGTAGGACACGTGTAAGCATGCGAGAGTCTACTGAGCTCATTGTGGCTGGAGAATATAGTTCAAGGGGGACAAGGTGAGAGATGAATCCATAGAAGTAGGTGAGGCCAGATCATCAAGTGTCTTTAATTTCGTTGAGATCCAGTAGGATAATTCATGACCAGCATTCAGCTGAACACAAAAGATACACACACTAACTGACAGCTATTGTCATGGTTAGACTTTCACATGACCAACAATCTTGCTGACATTGAATACAGCTGAAATTTATGTATGGCAGAGGCATCTCTTCCTTGGGCTTGTCATTCTTCATTTAGTTATTTTAGTTACTTAGCTTCAATTGGGAAGGTTGACCTGAAAACCATGGTGGATCATCACCAATGTGGAAGGAGGGTAAAAAGGAAGACTTCAGGGTTGGGTGGGCAAGGAGAACCCAGTCTGGCTTGAGAAGACCAGTGGCGGGGGAGGGGGGGGCGGGTCGATGGAGTGAGACAAAGCATCTGTGGTTTAGGTAGGCACCAGGGTTAAAGTCAGACACAGTCAGGTATCCAGGCAACGGAGGATGCTTAGGCTCACGTGGGCAGGCTGTGAGAGCAAGGCTGGGATCTAGGGGTGAAAGGTGGGCTTTGTCAGGCATTGTCTTTTGAGGAAAGTCCTGAGGCTGTGTCCAGCTCAGTGCTGACTGATTAGCGATGCCATCCCATGGCTCTGCCAGTTCCACAAAGTTGAGAATTTCTAATGTAATATTCCAGGCTTTCTTAGCAAGACCCCAGACAGTGACCAGGAAGAAGGCTCCAACGTCCCTGGAGAAGGTGCCACACAGATTTTCAGAACATTAGAAGGAGTAGAAAGCAGTCTCTGTCCTCTGTATCCCTCCTGCCCCCCACTTAGGGAATGGAATTCACAAGACCTAAATATACTAGGCCGAGCAGATGAGGCTTTAGCTCCAGTGGGCACAGGGGACAGGGAGATAGGGAGGGATCTTGAAACCATGACAAGCAGTGGGGTAGGCTGTGACTCATGGGGCTCCACCCATGCAGAGGGACCCCTAGGTCTGTGCTCACAAACCAACCCCCAGCTGCATCCGTTGGAGTGAGGGAGGCTGACATAGGCTAGAGCCTTGATGGAGGAAGGCCAGGATGGCCCGAGCAGGGCAAGCCTAGGACACCAAAGTCAAAACCAATTGGCAGTGAAACAAGGACACTTTTCAGTCACAAACTGGGACAAGATGCAGCTTTTCAGTCACAAATTGGGACGAGATGCAGCTTTCCATATCTCCTGAGCAGGCTGGCAAATGCTTAAAATCTATGTTATTTTATGTTAAACTGTTTCAAGTCAAGGCTATTCTATCTGGGCAACCTGCTTCAACATGTCAGGACACGGGAACTTCTCCCTATGTCGATTCAGTCTCTTGTCGTGCAACATTATCATTCATATTCTTGCTTTGTTTGTTGCAGAGATAAAGACTAGGCCATTAGCTATGTACAATGATTGGTGGACTTTGGGTAAGAACACTAATCTCTCAGTTCTTTTGTTCCTTTGTCTGTTCACAGGGTATGGAAATTGTTTGGATAGGATGAATTGAGTTAACATATGTGAAACACTCCTGCAGCACTCAGTAAAAGTAAGCTAGGACCATCATTGCTATTATTGATCCATCCCTGAACAAAAAGACAATTATAGAACAGGCTTAAAAACGAAAGGACAGGGCTTCCCTGGTGGCGCAGTGGTTGAGAGTCCACCTGCCGATGCAGGGGACACGGGTTTGTGCCCCAGTCCGGGAGGATCCCTCATGCCTCGGAGCGGCTGGGCCCGTGAGCCATGGCCACTGAGCCTGCACGTCCGGAGCCTGTGCTCCGCAACGGGAGAGGCCACAGCAGTGAGAGACCTGTGTACCACAAAAAAAAAACCAAACAAACAAAAACCGAAAGGACAAGATCAAAACAAATGGTTGATTTAATCAATTTTTTTTTTTTTTTTTGCGGTACGCGGGCCTCTCACTGTTGTGGCCTCTCCCGTTGCGGAGCACAGGCTCCGGACGCGCAGGCTCAGTGGCCATGGCTCACGGGCCCAGCCTCTCCGCGGCATGTGGGATCTTCCCAGACCGGGGCACGAACCCGTGTCCCCTGCATCGTCAGGCGGACTCTCAACCACTGCGCCACCAGGGAAGCCCGATTTAATCAATTTTTGAAAAATAAGTCACTAGTGAAAAGTAAAAGCATGTTAGCCAAATTGTTATTTGGTCTCATGGAAGGAAAAAACAAAATTTAATGTGATTTTCCTGCTTATCCAGATTTCTTCACTTCATACAAGCATGGACAAAGCAGATCTTTGGATTTATTTTACACAGCAAGGTATAAACTTAGAAAAGCTCAACAGGTTATATTATCTATTTCCGTCATTTATTTGTTTACCCATTTAGTCAACACATGTTTATTTGAACACTTATTTATTGAGCTATAATTGATATATAATATTATATTAGTTTCAGATGTACAACATAAGACTCAATATCTGTATCAATATATATTACAAAATGATCACAAGTCTAGTTAACATCTGTCACCATACACAGTTACAGATTTTTTTTCTCGTAATGAGAACTTTTAAGATCTATTCTAGAAATTTCAAATATGCAGTACAGTATTATTATTACAGTTGCCATGCTGCACATTATATCCCCATGACTTATTTATTTGGTAACTGGAACTTTGTACTTTTTGATCCCATTTACTCATTTTACCCTACTTCCGATTCCTTCCCTCTGGCAACTACACCTCTATTCTCTGTATTTATGAGTTTGGTTTTTTGTTTGAACTCTTATTATGTGTCAGGCACTGGCCTAGACACAGAAAATGTATGGTTTCTTTCAACAGTAGTTTTCAGCCTAGCAGATGAGGCAGCAAGGGTCAAATCAATAAGTTCAAAAAAAGGTTATACATACTTGATACAAAAGATGCCCTTAGGACTCTTGGGGGCCCCAGAAGTGAGGACTGCAGGGAACACAGCAACGTCCTGAGAGACAGACAGGGGAAGAGGTGAGTCCTGGTAGAGAGAGTGATGCAAGTGAAGACCTGGAGGCATGGAAGAGTCAGAAAACTCAGCCAGCTACATCCTTCCTACTCAAAGTCTCATTTGGGACAAGCAACTCCAGCATCACCCGGGAGCTTGGTTAGAAGCACAGCGTCACAGCCTCCACTCTCACAGGGTGAGAGATGGACTGCAGAGCTGGCAGGAAGCAGATCTTGGAGAGACTTCACATGCAACAGCAATTTGGAGATTGCTGCCATTAGCCCTGCAAAGGCAGCGACCCAGCGCACTTCATCTCAGTACCTTCCTGGGGCAGTTGTACACGGATACCCACCTGCTTGTCCAAAGGATGCTGTGCAAAGTAACAGGAAGCCGAGATCTTTATCAACTGACCATCCCAGTCGCTTCACCTGGCCTCTCAATCTACTTTCTAAAGGCAGAGTTGTATCGTGTCTCTTAGAAAAAGAGAAGGAGGTGGCATTCTATCTTTTAAAATAGCTCAGCACTGTGATGGGCGACATAGGTGTGGGGTGTGGGGTGGGACACGGTGACGGGTGATACAGGGGAAAAATAGACCCTCCTCTTCCTCTGTTGCTCCAGACCAATTGCTGGCCAGTTCCGTCTCTCCCACCTCCCAGTCTCCCAGGCTGAAGACTGGCCCTCTCATTTCAATGGCAGGCAGATCAAGCACCGATTACTGTTGGTCATATTTCTAAAGTGCCTGAAGGTCACCTGGGATTAAGGCAGGTGCAGCCTGAATGGAAGGTAGCCTGCTGCTATTTGAATTATCAAAGACAAGATGAATAAAGGGAAGCCCCTGGAAAGAAGAGAAGCAAATACCAGCCACAGCCCAACAGGTGAATAGGCTTTCTCCGGAGTCTGGGGCTCAGGCTCGGGCTGCCCAGGGCCTGTGATCAAAGAGGTCTGGCCTCTTGAGGGACAAGCTGTGAGGAGCTCATCTCCTTGACAGTGTGATTTTACTAACCCACTTCCCCCTGTTCGGAGCAGTGGCTGTTTTGGAGAACAGCAATCGGAGATAAGTGCGCATAAGCATGGATCTCTTTTACTCTCAACAAAATGTTTATGGCTGTGAAATCGTATCCAACTCTTGCTTGGAAGGAAGAAGTGACTTGCTCTATGGAGCCACACGTGTTTGCTCTCACCGATGCCATTGGTGGCGATCCGTTTTCCTGGTGACAGAGAGGGTTTGTGCCGGCGAATTCACGGAAGCTCCAATGCTGCAGTTCCTCGGGAGGAGATTGTGCTGTTAGGTTCTGCAATTTTTTGATTTTGCTGCACACGTGATGTCTCCAAAGAGGGATCTGTCTTTTCTAACAACCATCATTTTTATATAAAATGGGAGGTATTCACACTATATCTTCATCTTCTACATCTCAACCAGTAACAATATCAGAACTACTCCCTCCTGACAACTATATTCATTTCTCATTAAAGATATTTCATGTTTTATTCAGGAATTTAAATGAAGCAATCAGAGCCCGGAATGGCATCCTTTTGGTATAATTGTATCTCACTGATGCCAGCCCCAAGAGTTCTAATTAATATATATTTAGTTCCCTGACTGTCTTTAGACCAAACGGTTGAGCAGAGAAGACATGAAGAAAAAACACATTGAGATTTGAGCAGGAAAGTCTTTTGTAAAAGAGAAAATTTGGGGTAATTGTGCATTTCAAGTGCTTTGCTCTTGTAACCATGTCAGAAATTACTTTCAGGCCACTGAGTGCTTTATGAAAAATGGACTGTGTGATGATAATTATTTTTATTGATCACACATTCAAGTTATTAATTTTTTAATCTCCTTTCTTGCTTTCTTTTGGTTGCAAGGATGTTCATACCCAGGGAATTATGAGCATTCAGTCCTCCTCAGGATAACTCTCCCCTTTCCTCCCTCTGCCCTTTTGTCCTCCGACCTCACACTATTAAAAAGAGATATTGTTCCTCTTTGCCAACGTGAAAATGTCTGGAGCCATCTTGGGATTACTTGGCCTCCCTAAACCCATAATATGAAAAGAAGCTAATTGGGTACCAGCCTCATTCCTTATGGGGTTTGCCACTCCCCCTAATTCCCTCCAACCACATCCCCATTCTCACTTGCAGGAAATGAGTTTAGGGACATTTCTTGTGCTGGTCTAACATTGGGATTCATAGCACTTGTGTTCACTTAGAAGCCTCGATTCATTCCCGGTCCTGGGATGCTCTGGGATTGTGGTTTATAAATCACTCCTGTGGTGCACTATATGTGGAGATCAAGACCCCTGAGATCTCCAGTCATATTGAATTGCACTGGGCAATGGAGTGTCCTTAACAGTTTACAGTAAGGAAAAACAAAGGCCTTATAAATAGGACAATTCAACTGACACTTACAACATTCACAAGACACTATTGAAAAGAGAGAGGATGCTATTTTCCTTTGTTCCCAATCTCGGTCTCATTCACAGAGGAGGATAGCTCTTCAATAGGATATAAATTGGGGTTTAGAAATAGCCTGTACCCAAACTTGAGTTGTTACTTAAAGAACTTTACTTTACTTTTTTTTTTTTTTTTTTGCGGTACGCAGGCCTCTCACTGCTGTGGCCTTTCCCGTTGCGGAGCACAGCCTCCGGACGTGCAGGCTCAGCGGCCATGGCTCACGGGCCCAGCCGCTCCGCGGCATGTGGGATCTTCCCGGACCTGGGCACGAACCCGCGTCCCCTGCATCAGCAGGTGGACTCTCAACCACTGCGCCACCAGGGAAGCTTTAGGGA
The DNA here is from genome assembly GCF_949774975.1 of Lagenorhynchus albirostris. Taxonomy (NCBI): domain Eukaryota; kingdom Metazoa; phylum Chordata; class Mammalia; order Artiodactyla; family Delphinidae; genus Lagenorhynchus; species Lagenorhynchus albirostris. The sequence continues at coordinate 147,439,321 of NC_083095.1, read as the reverse complement.
TCATTGAGTTGTTTGGTAGCCTGCCATAAACCGACCATGAATCTGGTTTACACTGCAAAGAAGTGTGCTCATTCCTACTTCTCCACGGCAAGGATGTCATCACCACTTCCCACGGATGTGGGGGAGGTGACAGCTTCTCCCATTTACTGGACGTGTGATGTGGGTGAGGCAAGCCACTTGGTCCCCGTGAGCCAGTTTCCTCACATGTGCACCAAGGATATAAACATACGTTTAGTTCCCTGGGGTGTTATTAGACTCACTGTGACTGCCATAAAAAGAACAACTTAGTGTGTTGAATGTGTATCATGTCTAGGCATGGTACCCAGGGCTCAACATCCATGTTCACACTCAGTAACAAGCAAGGATACATCATACAGAGTCCAAAATTACATTTTTACATCAATGTGAATAATATTTTAAAATCTATATTGAAGCAGGTTAATACCCACCTCCCCACACCCGAAAATCAGACTTGGTGTTCAGTGGAAATAAGCATTTTGAAAAGATTTCTGTTGGAAGGTGGATTCCAGTGTATTTCTCTCTCCAACCAAGGTAGCATCTATCTAAGTGAACACAATCCTCCTGACATGGGGGCTGGGAGAGCAGAAAAGTGCTTGGGCACTCATGCTGAGTTGATTTCCAGATACATTAGTGCACAGCCTTATTGACTACCACGTCCATTTGACCAGGCTCAGAGGGGTTTATATTATCTGAAACGCCTCACTGCGTGGGCACAATGACAGGTGTGTCGTGAGGAGAACAATAGCCAGAAACAGATGCAGGGAAGAGTCACTAATATGTCAGCAACTACGATGCATGTCAGGCGGGGTGCATCTCCACCAGGAAAAAAAAAGATCGGAAAAGAAAGAACATTTATTTCCATGAAGCCAATTTCCATGCCAAACTGAACATCTGTCTGGCTTTTGTGTTTGGAATAAACAGGACTTACACACACTCAAGAATAATGTCAAAAGTTCAAAGGGTGGAGAGTTGAGAATTCTCACGTGGGTGAATAAATGAGGTCTGCCGATTGGCTGGCCTTCACTCCGCTTTACATGAAGTGTCTCCTTGGGGCCCGGGTGATGTGTGGCTTTGATTCTCTGCCCTTGTCCTTCCATAACCTGGTTTGGAATGTAGCCCAGTCCTAAGAGATTGGGGGTCACTCCGGCTTGATAGTGTAAGGTCAGAAAATAGAATGAGGCTCGGATATCTCAATTGAGATTTGAGTGTATAAAAGTATAAATCAAAAAAGCAAAATCCTTGAAGGGACACCTTGCAGCTGTCGCAACAAATGAAAGGTTTCAAAATAAGTAGATACAAAAACGCTGAGGCTAGTGCAACTAATAATTCCCCTCTAGTCTGACTTGAAGAATAGGAGGGTGCGACCGAGCACAGCAAAGTAAAGAATACACCTTATTCTGAGCAAGAATGTTGGCCCTGAATTCTTTAATAAATTTTGTATCATTTCAGGGACAATATTTACAGGCCTTCGATTTAAAAAATCCCCTGTTATGTACTTGTTTTTGCAGGATGCAAATTAGAAAATATACCAAGGGACATATGTAAATATTAGAATGTACGTGATTATTTGTTCTTTGTTCTGGGAAAATCTAGATAATCTCAAAGTTAAGTCATTCATTCAGGAAGGAAAAAAAAAAGTAAGTAAAGTTAAGTGGATTTTTGTCTGCCTTTACTCCTAAATGCCACTGTCTCATTTGGCTGTAGGATATTCATGCTTTTATGTTTATTTAAACAGACATATCTCTAGTTTATGGGCATATTCCAGAATAGAACCGCATGTTGCTTGGAGTGCAATTCTTATGGGCAAACACCTGATACCCTTTAATAAAAGATAAAAGGGAAACAATCCCCTTGCCATTCAAAGATGTTACTGTGCCTTGCTCATAGACATGACCTTGTTACTTGACCTTTCTAACCAGTACAAGCATCCCAGGTACTGAACTCCAGGTCTAGTGATTATAAATGACTCCTCTAGCTGACACTTGAAATCAACTGTAGCAGAACTTGTTTGAATCCAGGAGGGCTCTAAGAGG